>NC_134571.1:94552062-95194146 GCF_050947875.1 Dermacentor variabilis
TCAAGTTACCACAGAGGGCCACTTGACTACTGCTGCGCTCGCTAAAAACGACTGGACCCACTGTCCGATTTTGAATGATCTGCGAACGGTATCTTGCGTGCGCACACATCACCGCTGATCGCCTTTTTTTGTTTTGTTTTTTATTGCGCCTATCAACTTCTTCGCGCGTAGAATAGCAAACCTCGTTAAACTGCCTGCCTTTTCTTCTTCTTCTCTCTCTCTCACTCTCTCTCCCACGTTCGTGCGAATGGTTATGCTACATCTGCTGTCTCATCTGGCGATGCCTGTGGTGCAGACTAACCTCTCCTGCTCGAGCTGCTATCATTGTTTCAGTGCTGCAAATATCGAGTAAGGTGAACCTCGCCCACCTCTTCGATTACTTGCCGATTCACTTGAAAGCGGCGGCTCCTACGACTGTTTCGTCATGTATAGCTTCTCGCCGCACGCCGTCGTGGAGATTCAAATATGAGCAACGGCTAGTTTATGCGAACCCTTGTGCATTGCGGCATTTAAAGCGAGCACGCAGCCTAAGCTGGCAAATGTAAGTTAACGGATGACGCGTTTACAGCCCGTACTCAGGAGCACTGCGTGTAGACAGCAGGCTTCACGCGTTGTTGCACCAGTTTGCGTGGCGTCTACGAAATCTAATTTTACTAACGTTATATTTCATCGTTAGAGCAAGTTCCCGTATGCCAGTCCGTGTACGGTAACAGAACTGCAAATGACGCTTGCATTTCAGTATTGTAAAGGCACAATTGTGGAGAGATAAGTGGAAAAAAAGGAGCTAACAGAAAAAGATAGTGTGCTTAGCCCACGCGGTTACGAAATATTGCTCTGCAACAGAGTAATGAGACGTAAAGAAAAACAGAAACGCCTCATTGCCATAAAACTAATCAAACTGCCTGCCGTACTCTTGCTTTTGAACTTAAAATCACAAATTTCGAAAGTTATAAAAATACCTAGGGATGGCGCAATGTTCGGCAGCACACAGTGGAGGCGCGGGTTGGCAGAACAAGGAGGATCGAGGCTAATCACGCGGTGGTGTAGCTGGCGTCGTATCAGTGTGCCAACAACCCATTTTCCCATGACGTCCATAAAGTAAATGCGCAGCGCAGGTCGAATGCACATGTTGGAATCTATGAGAAGCGAAGCATTCGGGAAGGTGGTATCGAAATGCGATGCAACGAAATGCCACGCACACAATTCCCTTTTTTCTCATTATACGAAACGTGTAATTCTGGTGTAGTGTCTATGTTTGTGCACCACACAGGTCACAACTTTAGTGTCTTGCAATATTTATGAGCGCACCATTCACAACGTATACCGAAATGTCAACACCAATTCAGGCTGACGCATACTGTGGGACGTCGACGCACGGATGGCATGGGGCGAAGGCGACGGGTAGTGCTCGCCGAGGTTATAATGTTGAGGAAGGTTGTATGCACACATAAGTACAACGCTATATATATATATATATATATATATATATATATATATATATATATATATAGGGCTTCTACATCCCTTCTGCTACAGTGGTCCTTAAGGAAACGCCCAAAAATTGACCCACACTCATTGGCCCAAATTAGGGGTAGCCGATACAAATGAGAACTTAGTAATAAATAACAAAATAATAAGAAAATAAAAGAAGCCACTGAATATCATGTGCTATTCAATGCAGGATTCAGTGCGATCTGGAGATGCCTTTGAACCGATCATATATAAGCGTAGGCTGCATGTCGTGATTTATGTGATTACTGGGGGGAAAAAGGCGCACTCAGTGGCACTACCTTTTAGGTCAAGAGAGAGAGAGAGTAAGGAAAGGAATGACGGGGAGGTCAACGAACATTCCGTGCTATGTAAACTGGGTCATCGGTTGCAGATACCCTCATAGGAATGGGGTAACCTTAGTGTAAGCAAATTAATGAAATCAAAGCAGCTATTGAATATCATGCGCTATTCCCTCAAGAAGACTGCGTGTATTAGAGATACCCATGAGACGACAAAGTCCCTATCCCCAAACGAAAGAAAAAAAAACCTGTTATCATCATCCAAGGTCGTAAACATGTACTTCAAAAACAATAATTAAGGTTAACGGTACTTCACTTCGCTGGCCCCAGTCCAGATAGTGCAAGTCTCAGCAATTTTTTTTCCAGCACTGTAAAAAAGTCTATGCACTTGTGGCAGGGCCTTTTTATTTTGCTTGCGCCTTCTATAATCTCTTATTCCAGTAACCACTTTCCCGAGCACTAGGGTGGCCAGCCGGCAATTACATGGACTACCATCCCTTTCTCTTTTTTATCCCTCCTTCTCCTCTTGTAAACACTGCGAAGCCTTCATCAAGGTTTAGTACCCGTCACGACACCACTCGGAGAAAGTCAGGTGGCATAACTTTCATGCCAAGTGCATCACATGAAATACTGGCGAGTGGCAAACCCTCGGCGCGTACGTATCCCTACTAATAATGAGGAACGTTCCTTCAATTTGAACGCCCCATTACAAATAAGTGCGCTTTTATATTAAATCCACGTTCCGCTATAGTGTCTTCATTTCAGCCGGTACATAACGCGCTTGAGTCAAGTAGGCTGACAGCTTATGTAACAAAAACCCAAGTAAAATGAAAAGAGATACAAACGAGATGGGAGTCTTTCATTCCCCGCCGCTTTAATATGGGAACGATTGCAATTTACAACGAAAGAACAAACAAGGCGCGACCCTCCTCACCTAGTCTTTGAAAGCGAGAGCCCTAGGTTACGTTCTCAAATTACGGCCAGGCACCGAACGTTCTCACGCCGAATGTTTTTTTATTAAAGATGTCAATAACAGATCGCGCGAGCGCTGACATTTTCAAAGATACGTCAGTGTCAAAACGACATTCGATGCAATGAGGCGGCCGTGCTACGTAGACGTCATAAATGAACGTCACGCGCACACACGTATAAAAGAGACGCGCACAGCTTGAAGCTTACAAATAGCTATAGCTCCCGTCATTTTTACTTTTTCGCATTGGAAGCGCTTGACCCTTGACAGAACATATTTCACAAGTGGGCATGGAAAAAAAAAGTAAGTATGCTGTCGTTTAAATCTGTCTCCTAAACGTTAATCGCGCAGAACAAATTCTATTTCGTTACTTCTACGTTTTTAAGGTTCATTTGAAGGCAATTTCGAAGGACAAATATACATGACAGTATTTAGATGGGTTCGTCGAATCACAGCGAATGAGGACCAGCGATAGAAAACCTTGACGGCACAATGATGACGACATCACTGTCGTCTTTGACTCGTATTTAAGCGCATTCTTAACCATGTCTTAAGTTACCTAGCCGTAATAACACTTGATATGTTTTATTTAAATGCATTTCTCTCATCTTTATTTCAACCATTCTCGTTTTTTTCAGGCACAGTGTTTGTTTTTGTTTAATGTACCAAAAGTACCTGTCGATGGCAGTTGAAGTTTTCCAATTTTGCCTATTGCCGTCATTTCGAACACACATACCTTTCGCAGAAAAGAGAGGGAGTCCCGGTTGTTACAATTTATTTATTTTTTCAGTGCGATGCAATTTCTTTACGTTTTCAGGTGGTGCCACGTCGAAGGCATCAATAGCTTCTCCAATGTAGTGTAGCCAAAAAATATAAAATAATGTGACAGGATGACGCCGATATCTCCTTAAAAATAAAAGGTTGCGCGCATTTTCGCAAATTGCGCCTAGGGAAAAATAGGTGCGATTACAAAAAGATCGCCCCTTCTCGAATGGGTCTACTTTGCCTAAACACCCTATTCTACGGGCGTAAGGGTGCAAATCAGAGACCCGAGAAGGGGTTAACACAAAATACACGAAAAGAGCGGTTAAGACGCGAAAAAGCTCATTAACGGGAGGATCGCCATCCAGTCTTTATTTGCACTGTCGAGATTGTAAATCCACGCCAGAATGCGGTGAACTCGCTATTTTATACAGGTACAAGAACAAAGAAACGTGTCTAATGTTCGATGCTTGGCATATCAGTAGTAGTGGAAGCGCATGTATTAGGATATGCGAGAGAGAGAAAGAGAGAAGACAGGAAAGGCAGGGAGGTTAACTAGACGCATGTCCGGTTTGCTACCCTGCACTGGGGGGAAGGGGTTACGGGGATGAAAAGAGAGAGAGGAGAGAGAGAACACAGTTTCGCGCAAAGTGCAAGGTTCGCACCGAGTCTACAAACGGTTCCCAAGACCTGTCAACTTGAGGTATTTCAAGAGTGGTTTCGTGGCTTTCTGTGCCATCGACGCGTACGGCCAGGGTCCAAGGATCTTCATTATGGAAAATGAGTAGCAGTCACCCAGTCACCATTGTAAGGTGACTACGCCTCTTTCTGTTATTTTCATTTCAATGAAAAAAGAAAGACCGCAGTCGATCAACTTAAATAAAATTGAATTGAAATGCCTCAACAGTTCTCTCTCTCGCATAGGCCCGCACGTGTAGCTATTTGACAGGTGGCGCCACCATGCGTGAGCACGAGCAAATTTGGGAGCGCGGGCTTCGACGTTATTACCATTAACCACTGGCGACCGTCTGTGAAATAATTACGTCGGCGAAGCAAGTCATCGGTCATCTGAATGACAAGTCATCTGAATGGCGAAATGGGGAGCTTGACGGCGTAGCGCGCGGGTTGTCGGTTGTGTTGACGAATTGGAGAGAAAGTCTATAAAGGAGACAATCCAGGGGTCCTTGTGCTGCGCAGAAGCGACGGTTCCAATGTCAATAGAGGAAATGATAGACTGAGAGGCTGAGAAGCAGAAAATGTGGTCGGGGAAGAGAGAACGTCACAGGGCGCCGGCGTCCGAATGCAGGCGTCCATTTCGGTACAGGAATCGGATGTCATAGCCTTTTAGCCTGAGTGCCCAGCAGCATACAAGGCGGCATGAAGGATCTTTCAATAAAGATAGCCAAAAGAGTGCATAATTGTCTCTGACGACATCGAATAGGCATGTATACAGATAACAATGGAACTTAGTAATGCCCAGATGATGGCTAAACATTCTTTCTCGGTCACACTGTAACTCTCGGCTTTTGTCAGTATTCGACTTGTGGCCATTCAAATCAGTGGCGCGGCAATTTTGCGTGTATTCGCGGGCTTTTTTCACGTTCGGAAAACCACTTTTATGTAGCACGTATTGAGCAATAGAAAGCTGTACCGGGAGTTTTTCGTGTTGCTCTACAATTTTCTCATTGACAGTTTCAATGCAATTATAATAACTGAGAATTTGAATAATTATTTCCGACTAAATATGTAATTAGGTGGAATGCAAAAGCTAATCTGAATATCTCCAAGCGACGGCAAACATTACCTTGCTTCGGTCAAGCTACGTGGCGTTTGTATACTTTTAAATCTTGGTATACGATAGTTGGGATACCGTGGATACAGGCTGTGTAAGTACTTTTAGGAAACGTGATTTCTTGTTGAAAAATTTTTCATATCACCTTATTTTGTCATCCGTTATTCACTGAATAATTCATTGTTCAAGAAGAAGCCGGCAGCACCGATAGTTGCGAACATCTCCAGTTTCATCTAAATAAATCGCGCACCCACCGCAAGAAAAGAGCGTCTGCGTAAATTGTACTTCACTTTTCTACGATTGCTGCTTTGGTCGGCACAATGAAGAGAGAGTAAGAGAGAGAGAGAGAGATATGAAGAGGAAAGGCAGGGAGGCTAACCAGATATTAGTCTCCGGTTTGCTACCCTACATTGGAGTTGGGAGAGACGGTTTAGAAAGAGGACAGAGAGGAATGCATTTAAAAAAAAGAAAAACAAAATGCACACACAGAGGCACACACGAAGGGCGTTCCAGTTAGAAACATTCATAAGAAGGTCGTTCTTTTGGTCTATTGACCTTTGTGAACGGCACAATAAAGAGGTGCTGATTTCTATGACCATGTGGCTACGGAAGGCACATAAACGCGCCCAATATCGGCAGCTCCTGCGTCAACGGCAAATTATTGTGACCTCGTGTCGGCTGCCTAAAATGCGAGTTATCAAGTAAATGGCAGGCCTCTTTAAGCAGGCAACTAGGTCGGCCTCCTATACCAGATAACTGCACGCATTGTCCGTGGCGGACACTAATTTCGCAAGCACGCCATAGTACATGCGTCGCTACAGGCTGTTCGCACTTTACACTTTCTATGTTCTCTGGTACACGCTTCGGCACGTATTATTAATCATGTAAACATGGATAAACGCCACACATAATGGAAGAGAAAGGGCAAGCAGCCTACCAGTTGTTTTCTGGACACTGCGGGACACTACACCCATCTACTTGTAGGGAATAGAGAGACAAAAGAAAGGAAGGACTAAAGGACAACACATCCAAAGAAGTCAAATCAGCTCACGACAATTCTTGAAAGAGAAAATTGCGTAGTCAATGCCTTCTTCTACTACTAACCTATCTAGCCGAAGCTGGTGTGCGATGGTAACAGAAAATCTCAAAAGAGCTGAAGACCGTGAAATTCAAAGCAATGCAATGCAATGAACATCATAGGAGCAACGTTGAAGAGCAGGAGGATAGCACGGTGTTGATATTTATGCTTGCAACAACGCAAGAAATTTGAGGGTAAAAAAGACGGTTTCAAGACAAGGTCAAAGACAAACCAGCTAGGCCATATCAGAATGTTGTTACGACAGATTTTATTTACAATGGGCACTCGTCAACCGTTACCAGCAACATCGGACCCCTGCTATTATACCTGTGTAGTCTGGATTTCTGCCACTTTAGTGTGTTGTTTCTCTTTCCCCTTAATTTATTATCATGACATTTTTTCCGCCTTAGTGACATTTAGGCGCTTTAATTTGAACTGATCTACTTCAACATGAGCAGAGACTACCCGTTCTTGTCAATAGTCGTACGATGACTCTGATTTACGCATGATTTGCATAGATTTGCAACTTTATATCATGTTCTTTCTATATTTTCAGAATTAACGTAGTTTTTTTCCCCTCTAATGCGAGTTGAAAAGTTTCCATTTTTTTGTTATTATTATTTGTACTGTTTTGCCACATAGTGGTTTTCCTATGTGTTTCTTTTCCTACCTACAATTTTGGATAACAGGTTCTTCAGTAGCTAAACAAGCAAAGAAACAAAAACAAGAAAACCTGCGAATTCCACGCATTGTAGGAATCCGTTTAAGCGAAGCGTTAATTGGTCTTTGCGAATGACGCTGCTCCAGCTTGGCGATGATTTACAAGTACAGACCACAACGACCCAGCTGGGAACATTTTCACTGGGGACCGTCTCGATCAACATAAACCTGCTGTTCCGCTCGATTATGCACACGCCACTCACGACGGCTAAGTAACGGCAACGATGAAACGACCAAAACAGTGCGAGGATGACTGTGTGACGACGATGCAACGGCGACGATGGAACGGCGACGTCGGCACGACGACAATAACATGACAGCACTGGAACCACTGTGCCAGAAGAGAACAAACGCGCGCCTCTGATATTCTTGTTGATGTTGATGTTTGATGTTTGTGGAACAAGAAGGGTGCCGAGTGAAAGGAGATGTAGACGAGGTTTGAAGAGTGTTAGATTTTAGGCGCGATGAGATTGGAGGATCTACAGGCATATGATGGAGTCGACTGACGCAAGGTAAGAGTGACAGCATGGCAAGGAAGACGAAAAGAGAGGGAAGCTTGCCGGGTGTGAAGAGTTCCTGTCTACACTGTGCTCGAAAAAAGCGGGAAGAGAGAATTGAAGAATATAGAAGGAGAGGCGAAATAAAAGAAATGTGCACATCCAACGCATGTGCTGGAATATTTACTGAAGCGGGTAAATAAATGCTCTAAAATAAACGGCCATGCGTTCAATTTTTTTCCATGCTATTCAACGTGTAACAACATTAAATATTTATGTTTACCCACCACAAAGGTAAAAGTTTTATTGTCATGCAATTTTTATGTCGATGAACTATGTCCCTCACAAGCTATGTGGAAATTCAAGCATCAAGTTATGCGGATGCACAGAGGGAAACATATCGGCAGCGATGACATGAGGATGAAGGCATTGTATGATGCTTGTGTTTGTGCCATCCTGAAGTACACTTCAGAATTCCAGGACTTCAGAAAAAGCTAGCTCTACCACCGTCTTTACTAAAACGATTGAGCCGAGAGACAGGGTCTCTCTGCTACCCCCGGCGCGGCCTAGACCCAGGCCGTCAGTTTGCAGGATATTTAATAACTTTGTCATACATACACATACTCCTGTTGTACGACAAGTACAGTAACCACGTACGCACCTATACTGACGGATTTACTACATCGACCAGTTCTGGCGGTACTGTCTTTATACCGATGAGAGGAATAACACTGCGATTAAAGACGCCACATGCATGTGACGACGTCCACGACTGCAGAATTCATGGCTCTGCAGAGTGCGCTTCAATTTACTGACACAGAGAGTCCTGGCACATGGGCCATGTTTTCCGACTGGAGACCGGTTTTACACAGCATGCAATCAGTTTCTCTGACTTGGAGCTCACGAACAGCTAACGTATGAAATTGTCAAACTTCACCACGACGTCAAACGTGATGGCCATGAAATTATTTTTCCGCCTTAGTGAGTTTTAGGCGCTAAGGCGGACCTATACGCACCTATACTGACGGATTTACTACATCGACCAGTTCTGGCGGTACTGTCTTTATACCGATGAGAGGAATAACACTGCGATTAAAGACGCCACATGCCTGTGACGACGTCCACGGCTGCAGAATTCATGGCTCTGCAGAGTGCGCTTCAATTTACTGACACAGAGAGTCCTGGCACATGGGCCATGTTTTCCGACTGGAGACCGGCTTTACACAGCATGCAATCAGTTTCTCTGACTTGGAGCTCACGAACAGCTAACCTATGAAATTGTCAAACTTCACCACGACGTCAAACATGATGGCCATGAAATTATTTTCCAGTGGCTACCTGGCCATTGAGGGATCAGTGGAAATGATGAAGCAGACAAAACTGCTTGAGATGCACATCAAAAGTAACGCAGCGTACCCATTCCACTATCCAAGACAGGCACTGCAGAGCAGCTTCGTCACCTGGCACGCCAATTCGCCTTAAAGGAGTGGAACACTTCAAATATGAGGCACACCAAGATGCACGGACTCAACCCTTCGTTCAAACTCCGACCTTCACCCAGGCTACACCAACGTGACACATCGCTTCTATACCGGTTGTGGTTGGGAGTGGCTTTCACTAAGGCGTACACTACATTGATTGGAATGACAGACAGTGCTGCGTGCGACGTCTGCGGCGGTTAAGAGAACATCAAATATTTATTGTGCCACTGTCGTGGATTTCAGTGGGAAAGACAACCATTATCTATTGCATTGCGGCGACTGGACGATCGGCTGTTGTCCGTGCAGGTGCTACTTGAAGACCGTCCCCATCGCTCGTCGGCCCAAAGAGCTGTAAAGGCACTTTTGACTTTCTTGAGGACGATTGGCCTATCTAAATGCCTTTGACTTGCTCAAGCCCTCCGCGTACGTGCACGAGCTCACCTCCCCTACCTCTCTCTTTCTATCTTTCTATTCCCTCTTTCCCGTCCCCAAGAGCAGGGTAGGCAACCAGACGCATTTTTGGTTAACATACCTGCCTTCTCTCTTTAGTTCCTCTTCCTCCTTCTCCTTGTCGAGTGGACAATGGGGATGACAGGTGTGGGCACAGATAGGTATACGACACGCATTAAGCAACGTTTAGGGGTTCTCTACGTGCTGTTGGACTAGCTCGTTTGTGCTGACTCGCAAACGATGCCAGAGAAACCGAACAACAAGCGGGGGCCATTTAATCGTCTCAGTGTCTCTCTGATTGTACTTCGTGCTCTCTGGCGCTTTTAGTAAGCTATAGCAGAGCAACGCGCCTAACGCCTTCGGTGTTGAGCTCGGTCATTACAAGTGTGCTAGGATTCTCCCGTCGGATAAAGGACGATCATCCAGTTTATCAAGCACAGTTTAGACTTCTTTTTAGGCACCCTGTCTCGAGGGCGGTCAGAGAAGAGATGCCTGATCATGCACAGAAACCACTGCGAAGACCCTCATCCTGCAATGAGCATCAAGAGGAAGCATGATGATTTTGCATTCAACAAAGAACTTTCGTATTAAGCATGATCGAGCAGTGCACCAGGGATATAACTATGATTTAGTACGAAAAAATAACAATAAAGAAAGTTGTTTAGCATAAACAGGTATGCGAGTCTGTCTCCAAGAAATATTGACCTCTGGCAGTCGGCTAAATATGGTCTCCCCTTTTCGGCATAGAAACAAATAAAATCATGTTCTATTGAACGAATAGAAAGGTACCTGTAAGCGGCGTTATAGTGGTCTCTGCAACAAAACATAAAAACGCACATTTGAAAGCAAAGTGCCCCAAGATCAAAGAACTGCGGAAACATCAAAGAGTAAAGACCGAGGATCTCGTGTCCATGCTTGAAATTGGAGTACACGATCATGCGACGAGGCTCAGTGGCAGATACTATCGATCACCAATCTTATACCTGCTTTCACATGCACGTCGCCTGCATATAACCGTAGCGCAACCAATAGCCGTTAATAGCGTCAAGAGAAAAGAGCCAACGGCGCAGATTTCAAACGCACATTATAAGACCGCGCGCGGACGGGCGCTCACTTCAAAGAGGCATATTTGATCTTTTCGTCGAGTAAAACTCAAGCCTACATAGTCATTTTCCTTGGGAGAAGAGCCCGAAAGGTTTGAAAGCAGTCATAATGACTATAGAAACGGGCAACCGATTAGGTTGAAAGAAGAAGCAGCCTTTCTTCGTAACTTTGGCTGGGCAATGCATTTGCTTTAATGCGTGTTCTGTCGTGAAAACAAGATGGTCATGTGTTTGTGCATTTTCACCATGATATCGCATCTCCGTCGTAGTAGTTCCCACGATAAAGCCTTCGCCCCTAGCCAATAGATGTAAAGACATTGCCGGCGCTACCTCCCCTGTCTTTCATCGACTTATCAGTGCAGAGGTCCATAGAACCTAATTTATATCTACCTTGACGTCGATGCAGTGATAGTGACTCCAGTGTCGCTAATCGGCTTCTGGCCACGAGAGCATTAGTGCAAAAAGCTTTTCAGAGGTGAAGGGTGCCCACCATTATGGAAGACTAATTATCCGTCTTTGTAATCAAGAGGTTGAAACCCCGACACTGTTCACGCTTAACAGTGACTCCGCATGAATAGCGACCTATTTGCCGCGGCAAATCCGCCACTGCTCTGTGGTTATGATGGGCTGGTACTGACAGCGAGATGGCAGGTGCGACTGTCGTCACCGGAAGTCACACCCCCATGGAATCAGAATACAGGGACCGCCTAGGGACTAAACTTTCAGTGCACCTTGAATGTCTCATGGTGTCAGAATTAAATTTCCAGCAGGTCAGAAATGTGGTAACGACGCGGTGCGGTACGCCACATTGTCGAGTGTGATGCCCCAACTGAACCCTCAGCTACTCCTGATGAGTGAGCAATATTGTGTGTTCCAACTGCGCCATGAAACATTAAAGCAGTGAAACTGGCACTTGCGAAGGCATAAAACGGAAAACGAAAACTTACGCAAAAATATTTTTCCCCTGAAAATACTTCAGGGTGTAGGGATTCGTAATTTTTGTTTAGGCTTATTCGTATCAGTGGCGTTACGCTAGTCGAGAGGACTGACCCGTAGTGTACGGTCGTAACGCCATCACGAATATCCCTTGGCGGAACGCTACTAGCTTCGAAGATCAGCTCGAAACTACCTTTAGCCATAGAAGAAGCCAAGCGAGACAAGCAAGCAAATGAAACGTTGGAGTGGCTGTCTACGTGTTCGGAAGAAGCAATGCTTTAAGGATAAAACAAGCAAACAAACAGACAAACAAACAAATAAACAGGCAAGCAAGCAAGAAAACAAACAAACAAACAAATCACCAACGTAGTAGCGCTAATGCTGCGGGAAATATCATCCAGAAAAATTCGACTGCGATAGTGTACGCCCTTGGGTTAGCGATCTGGTGTTGTTACACCTAAATCTCAGAGTATCACCGAAGAAAGCAGACAGACGCACCCTGGCAAGCGCAGACATTGAGAAGTAGGCAATCGGAGAAGTGGTGCGCGGATGAAGTTGGAGACGACGCTGCGGCGCCTCGAAAGTCGACGTGACGCGACTTGTTGAGGAGCAGGCGCGGTCCCATATTCGCACTCCACGGGCGCGACGGGAAAAATACAAACACAAGTAAAAAAATACTAATCGCGTCACGATCGGTTTGTCTTAAAAGCGGCGTCAACTGTCCTCACTCTGCTGAACCTTCTATTGCCGTGGGCGCTATCTTCGCAGGGTTGCGGTTGAAATACGTGGGCTTGAACTTCTCATGCAGAAGAGCGCGCCCCGACTCGCACACGTACCAGCTGGGGAGAAACCGCGAAAGCCTGCTCATATGGAGCCGCCTGTTTGCACTGCTTTTACCATTCGGCTCTCGATCACGACATATTGCACGACAGAGGCCGCTTTGCTTAAGGGAAAGACGTCTTGAAAAGGGCCCCACTAGTGGTTGGCCAACAAACCAGGTTGCACACTGCTGAAGTCTCCATAAATTTGGCTAGTCACATGTAAGATAACGGGAATATATATATATATATATATATATATATATATATATATATATATATATATATATATATATATATATATATGTACATCGAACTCTTCAAGGAGAAATAAGGAGACCAGACCAGCGCAGTTCTTGGAAAGTGGTTGGGATGCTCGTGTACAGTGACGAGCCACATATATGCACGAATAGAGCCTATAGGTCTAGAGAAGGTGCTTAATCTTTTCTGAGATGCTTCAGCAAAGTAAGAAAGCGCGGTAAGGTTATAGCGTCGTATACAAAAGGAAAACGTCATTGTATTAGAGTTCGACTTTTGCGGGAACTGTGCGCTCGTATTGACAAAAAAAAAACGTTCTTACGCTGGAATCGTAAGGGTAAACCGACGGCCAGCCAGTTGTGCGTATAAGCGAAAGCAGCCGCCAAATAGCAAACAACACTTAGTAACGAGGAGTGATTTTGTAAATCTGGCACCTTAATTTCTTTGACCGCTTACTCCCGGTCATAGTAGTCAGCCCGTTTATACACACACTCAATATTTTGGCCTGTACTCTCAAAAATGTTCTTACGCTAGAATTGTTTATTAGCGGAAATTCCGTCCAACCCTGATGCTGGAGGTATCATTATCGAAGGTGGCTGGCCAGTCGTAAACACAAAAAGAAAGAAGGCACGAACGAACGAAAGCAATTGGCGATTTCGCGTTTATTCGAAATATTATGAGACAGCAATCTTAATGTGAATATCTACGGAGGGTTCTTAGTTCTTTTTAGCCATTTTATTTCCGCATACGCGTTTCTTTCTCTTAATAGTCATAGCCCCCACCTGCCTCTGTTGCTTAAAAACAATAATTAACTTATGGAGTTCTACGTGCCATAACCACGATATGATTATGAGTGACATCGTAGCGCGGGACTCTGAAAATTTGAACCACCTGGGGTTCTTTGCCGTACAGCTAAATCTAAGTACACGGGCGTTTTCGCATTTCGCCTCCACCGAAATGCGGCCGCCGTGGCCGTGATTCGATCCCGCGACCTCGTGCTTAGCACCCCAACACCGTAGCCACTAAGCTACCACGGCGGCTTCCTCTGTTCTTTCGTTTTCCTTTTCCATTCACCGAACACGGAGTGGCTGGTTTGAACAATATGGTGCTTTGAGGCAATAGTCTTTGCTGATAAGAATCATTGCGGGATAAGGAAAAAATTACCGACGATTACATTACTTCCTAATGCGAAATTTGAGCGCAGCAAATAAGCTGTTTCACCTTTTCGATAGATTGAGGCAAAGAAATCGAGCAACACATGTATGCGCTATCACAGAATTTTTTTTTTATTTTGCACACGTATTCCTTTAACAAAGACTCCAGTAACAGTTCTTGACAGTCATGAAGGAAGCTTTGTGGTCGGAGAAATAGACTGATATATGTTCGACTTGGTACACCAATGCTTGATTCTCAAAGACGAGATCTATACAAGTGCCTCGCGAGGTTGTCACAGCCGTGGGACGCGTTACGAGCGAGAGGAACGGGATGTTCTCCCGCATAAGTGTTAGGAAATTGCTGTTTGTCTTTATGTCAAGCCGCCACCGATCTGGCTCTCTGATTGCCACCGCACAGGGCGAACGGCAGCGGCAATTTCGGCTCGGGCGGTGCACATATACAGATCCGCCGCCACCGATCTGGCTCTCTGATTGCCACCGCACAGGGGTTGCATTGGAGGAGGAGCGAAGAAAGGAATTAAGTTCGAGCCGGCGCTTTGACAACCGGAGACTCGCAGGAAGAGGGGGGAGGGGGGCGGCGTGTACACCCAGCGGCAAACGATGGGGGCAGAAGCGCGCGCAGCAAGCGGACAACACGATAAAGGGAGGAGGGAAGAGATAGCAGCGACTGACTGATGCCGCTGACGCCGATAGTGAGTCAACCCCAGCTGCGGAGTTGGTTTCAGGGACAACGCCGCCGATGCCGACACAAACAATATGATACCCTCGCTTCCGCAGCGCTAAGAACCAGGTCTAGCCGTGGGAAGGTGGTCACGTATTCGTCGACGTTCCGGGGCCTATGTGAAATAACCGGCGCGTCGGCAACTGAAGAGCACCCTATCCGCCACACAAGAACAGGGGGGGGGGGACCCTTTCCTCCTCTTTCTGCATGGCGGCGACGGTGTTCTATGCAGTCACGTTATCTTGACTCTCTAGCGGCGTCAGCGGCATCCAGCGGTATCAGTCGGTCGCTGCTAGCGCTGGGGGGATGAAAGGGGGGCGGAGCTGGTTACGAGGCCGACGACAACGCCGACGACGACGCGAAACCCAGGAACGGACGCCAAAGAGCTGCGCTCTAAAAGCAGGGAGGTTAACCAGGTTGAGCCTTGTAGGCTACCCTGCCCTGGGGAAGGGGATTGAGAGAGGAGAAGGAAGAAAGAAGTTCGCAGTTTGCACTGTTACCCACACAAGCGTTCATCGCTTTGTCACAGCTGGTCACACTGGCTGGTGCATTTAAAGAAACACACCAGCGTCCTTGTTGTCTTACACATAGCAGACGCACGAGGCCACAGGCCCAAAATCTTCTTTTCTGTGAAATACCGGTCGTCTAATGCCCCCAAAGCTGTTTGAAGGGCACTCTTCTCATCATCGCATGTGGGGCAGTCACACAGGAGATGTTTGGTCGTTTCTTCGACACCACATGTGCTGCAATTGGGACTGTCTGCCACTCCATTTAGGAATGAGTAGGGGCTTTTGAAGGATACTCCTACTCGCAGGTGGCACAGTAACGTTTTTTCGAGTTGATTATAACCAGGTAAAAGTTGTAACTTCATATCCGGGTCGATGGAATATAGGCGCCGGTTGGTGAACTAACCCGCTGTGTTCCATTTCCTTAGAGTAATAATATGGGAAAGACTGCTGAGGTGCCGAGCTGAATCTGTTCTCGAAAATGGTATCGAGGTGCTTTCACATTCACCATGTTGCCTCACAGGCAGCTTTGTCGGCACTTTCATTGCCAGCAGTATTGCAGTACCTGGGTATAGCTACTGAAATACAACGTCGCGGCCTCTGTCCATCGCTTGATGGTAGCGTAATAGTATCTCTACTACCAATTGTTCGTGTGGGCTGCGGCGCAGAGCTGATTATAGTGATTGCAGTACTGCCTTTGAGTCACAGATTATAGCCCAGAGATTAGGTGAGTGTTGCTGCACATAGAGCGTTGCACTACAGAGTGTGGAAAGTTCGATCCTGTCGATGTTGGGACGTGGTTGATCTTGAACTTCTTGCAGATTGACATCGATGGAATGACTGCCGGACCAGTAGAAATGTTAGAGGTGAAGAGTCGTCTGTATAAATGTGAACTCGATTGGAGTATGAATCATGCAACAGATGTAGAGCGGCTTGATTCAGGGCTCAAGTTGGAAAGTCGAAAAGAATGTACATCACCTTTGTAAGAGCAATGCACTGGCATCGTGAGAATATTTGAAAATTTGGAGCACAGCGCAGAGCATGCCGCCACCTTCCCTTACATATCTTCAGTATAGAAAACACCAAAGACGTTGTATTTTGGTTATTTCTTTTTTATCTGCCTCACGTCTTTTCCTTGGGCGGTCGGCCTCATATTTTCTCAATTCTTTCATGAACACTCGCCCAGAAGAGCATCCTAATCACCGAACGCCGTTCTGTCTACGAGAAAACAAAATAATACACGCCACTTTCAACGAACGCGTCGTTCAGCGCAGTGAGCCGCCGTAAGCGCACGCGAATTCCCCTCGAAGGTGCAAACGTTGAAATTGACGCGCACGACCGCAGCACGAAGGTATACGGCGAAGCTTCCCGACTTCAAAGACCGAACCATATGCGGGCCCCGCATGTGGTTCTCAATCTGTCACATCGACCTGTAGCGATGGGCGTGAACGGCTCCATCATACATTTCACAGCATAGAATATGCAGGCTCGTTTCGACTTGGGTGCATGCCACAGACCGCACGACTCCCGCCCCGAAACGGCTCCGTTCGCAGCGCGGGAACGTTCCAAAGGCAGAACGCCACTTGGCACTTTGCACGCTACCGCTTAGAATTCAATCAATTATTTCCGCCGAGCGCACTGGGCGCGAAAGGGTAGCGGACGTGCGCAGCCGGCAAGGGAAAACAAAAGGTGCGCACGCACCGTGTCTACACACGTGTATGCTCCAAAGGTTAGAATTAAAGGCGAAAAAAAAAAAGCGCGCGAAAGGAGCAAGCTGTCGCCTAAGAAGCAAGAAGAGCCACAGCACCAGGTGCTGCGCTGCAGGAGTATATAGCAGCCTTCGCATCGGGAAGGGCGCGCAGCGCCCCACTTAGCCAGCCCTGCGCGGGCCACTAACGCTATTTGGTAAATTCCCGCCGTTAGGTCTTGTTACCCCCGCAACCGAAGAAAGCCGCAAACACTTTTGCGAAGGGGGTGGCTGAGAGAGCGAAGCAAAGGCAGGCAATGAAGCGATGAGGTGTGGGTGGACGAAGAGAAGGGGAAGAGCGTGGGGGGGGAGTGCGAACGCACAGCGCAGCTAGAATGTCTGAGCAGTCCCCGAGAAATTAAATTCTCCGCAAACGACGTAAAAGCGGTTGGCGCCAGGACGGCGTGGTTTAATGGACCGTCATGGTCACGTATCGGGCCGCTTATAGCGCCGGCGTGTTGCCGAGAAATGAACGGCGACGCCTTGGCGCTGGCTCCCCCCGCTCTTTGGAGCACACGATACGCGAAGCTCGAATAACGAACGACGACGAATTCCTCGGAAAACTTTAACAGCGTTATTGAGAGCGCGCTCTTGTGACCTATTTATGGACTTTCGTTCGAGTTGCCCGTTGTAAAGCAACTGCATAATTGCTAGTTTTTTGCCACTCAGCGACGCGCGTTCCCTATTTGAGTGGGGCAGAGCCTGTCGCTTCGCATTTACCGTATTGGTATGTGACGCACACGTTGACGCATAATGCGATATATTAAGACCAATTCGCTGCTAATTTATGGCACGGAAAAGCGAAATTAAGTCTTAGAAGCTCGGATAAAGGCTTGTTTTCCCTTAATACGAGAAGGGCACGGGCACGAGAGGTATTTCTGTTTTCGCAGTAAGTATGGCGATGCAACTCCATCAACGTACATAAACAGGGTTACGTAAGCGACGACGCAGCTTCAAGGAAAATAAAAAGCATGCATGGAGCAACAAAATGCTTCCCCTTTTTGCTACGTTCTCGATTTGTCGAGTTTCAGAGTGCATTTTCCTTTGTTCTGAGCTAGCCTGTCAGTGAGTGCGTTCAACTGACGAGCTCCAATTATTGTTTATTTTCCAGTTAAGTTTTACGGTGGAAGCAAATGCACGTCATTATTTGCGCCCACCGTTAAACATTACCATTACCAGTAACCTGAGCTAAAGTGCAGCAGCAACGATAAGCCCAAACCTTGAAGATTTACCAGCTCAGCAAAGATAATTATTTGATAAATGCGTGCTTCACTTGGGCTGCACACGAAACTTCTAGACATATACTTCCTGTGTTCTCGCGGAAAGTGTCAACCAGAATTCCCTAATGCAACTTTGCCTGCAATTCCTATTTGTTTCCTGGTTCACCAAGCGAAGGAGCAAAATTGTGGTTTAGGTTAAGCGGCGCAAGCGGTGTTGCCGAACTGGTCCCAAGCGCTAAGGTAGTTATGCGACCCCACCCTAGAGTTATACCAGATAATAACATGTGGTTAGAACATGCCGGGAAACCATACATGGTGGGCCTGTTCAGTTTGTTCGGGCAGTCACAAAAGATATACATTTCTTTAGTACAAGAATAATGACGTGCTCTTCTTACGCGCGAGGAATAAAGTGCGGGCTTCATAATTTTAACCACGAATAACCAGCGATGTTTCAAGTTGTTCCTTGTTGGAACCAGAAGGACTTAGATGGACTTAGCCATGATTCGAGCAAGTATTCATTCTTGGTAAAAGTGGGGACCAAACTGCTAAGGAGTGGTTGGAAGCGCTTTATATCATAAAGAAAGGGTCTGATTGTGTCAACGATATATCTATCCTATTGCATTCTGCAGAAATGTGCTTTCTTTAAAATATGTTATCATGACCATGTTGTTCTATGTCGCATTTTGGCTCTCTGCGCATGCGTCGAAGTTGTCTTTTTTTTTTTTCTATACGTTTTGGAGGCCGTCAAGAAACGGTGGGTAGTTTGCCGCTTCACTGTATTCTTTTTTCTGTCCCTTTTCGAGAAATGTGTTTCGCGGCACAATCGAGTTTGCCTAGGAAATCCTTTTTTTCTTCTTTTTTTTTTGACGAAGGCATCCCCCTGGTTCGGGAATCGAACCCAGAACCACAGCTCTGTGTTGCTTATCTGTGCTTTAACGTGTCACTGAGCTTCCAATCTTTATTTCCATTGTTGTTCGATGACGAAGAAACTGAGAACTCACTATGAATAAATTACGGCAACAATTTTTTTTCTTTTACGAGAAAGAGTCAGGAAATGTGCCGTGAAGATCGCTTGATACAGCCAGCATTTTTCGACAGCTTTATAGCCACATGGCCAGTGCAGCACAAGTGCCCTCCCGAAAGCAACCTCACGCGATGGTACTATGATACATAAAAATGACTACCTTGCAGTTGTGCCTTCACTGTAGCAGTGTCCATCCTTTTCCCCTAGAACAGACGATAACAGTGTTTTCCTGCGAATCACTCAGCGTAGAGCGCTTTCAGCTGACCGCATCAGCTGGTGTATCATCAACGTTACAATGTTTTTTTTTATTTATTCACGTTCGTCTACGTTCGTGTCTTGATCGAAGCTGATCTCAGATTCAGAAGCAAACAGCCTTGGAGCAGTAACGAACGGCTTGGTTTTTGCATGTCATATTACCGATAGCTCGGCGACGAAAGTCTTCTCGCTAATGGCGATATACGGCTTCGGGCTACTCCGCGTGCCTAATAACTTGCAAAGACTGACCCATTGAAACTCTGGTGGTCGTAATGCGTGCTGCAAAATTTGCCCGTTCAGACGGCAATTTATCTAGGATGAACGCGCAGTGCACAGCTAATGTATGGAAAACATGACTGGACGTGCAAGACATTGCCATATATAGTCACAGCCAAAACGAATGGCGGTAGCCAAACAGTGCAGGACCACCAACCGGATCATAGAGGTAAAGCGCCGATATGGTGAACTGCACGCGTGTATCAGCCATGCACTTTGTCTTTTTCTAGAAGGACTCCCGAATTTGCGCTCTAGCGTATTAATAGAGCGTCCCTTTTAGAAGCGCAAACATGGCAAACAGAAAAGAAAATTCACGCCCCCTGGCTATGCCCTCTTTGATGTATAGAAAATGTCCGCTCTCCATCCGCACGGCCTATACAACCACTACATCAATGCCCATCAAAGCAAGCCGCCTGCTATGTACGAGTGGGCCACAACACAAGGGTGCTAATGAAATCTATGCGTCTATGAACCGCGTCCAGAAAGCGCGAGCAAAATTAATAAAATTCTGAGATGCCATCAGCGCGTGATGGTCAGCTGTCCATGGTCAGCCAGTGGGCTCAGCCAGTGTCAGTTCGTCTTTTCACTGACATCTTTGGAGAGCTTACTTTACATGACGAAATACATTTAGTGATGCGAACCAGAACTCACGCACACACACAACGAAGTGAAATAAAAAAAGAAGATTAGTCCTTGTGTTTTGAATATTCCACTCGCCATTCTTTTATTCTCACTTCAGTACGAGTGAACCACGTGCAATCGGAAAAATATTGTTACAGCACCAAACCTGCTTTTTCCCAAGGTCTGATCGTTTTATTTGCGCCGCCTTTTTACCGCGTATCCATTGACCAAGTATTGTTTGACCACGGTACCACGCGCCCAACACAATCGAGAATTGGCCCCATTCTTCGCTTCGCTGCTTTACTTGTACCACGCAAGCTGCCTAATTTTAGCTGTGGTGCGTGTACATAAAGGACAGAGGCGTTCCTTCTAGCACTGTGTGCTCAGTAGGCATTGTAATGTGAGAACTGTGGACTCTTTCCTCGGCGCAATGTCAATCTTTTGCTGCCCGACATCGTCGTCTCTAAAGAAAGACATAGGAAACGCCGATTCACCTTTCAACTTAAACGGAGGCAGACATGACTGAAACGAGGGCAGTTTGTTGGCAATGCTGCCAATGGCAAAAAAAAAAAAATGTATCGTGTTTACGCGCAGTACGGGCTCGTCACGTCAGCACAGCAGACACTTTTTCTTTTCTTCGGTGCCTATGAGGGCTTGGCGGATGAAAGCACTGCGTCACTACAGGCACTGAGTAGAGATACAAAATGTGGCATTGCGACG
Source organism: Dermacentor variabilis (assembly GCF_050947875.1). Lineage (NCBI taxonomy): Eukaryota > Metazoa > Arthropoda > Arachnida > Ixodida > Ixodidae > Dermacentor > Dermacentor variabilis. The sequence goes on from NC_134571.1 coordinate 94,572,983, forward strand.
AGAGGCGGGCTGCAGCTTTTACTTGCTAACGCGTCCTTCAGCCAACGTGGTCGGCCTGGCAAAATAAGTGGAAGCCGTTATTCCACTATAAAACATGTTCTGTCACACGACACGACGCGCTCGACCTTGCACAAACAATATACTACGAAAGACGTGCAGATAATTTTGTAAACGAGATCATCCCTCATCCTCCCCTTTCATCGTCAGCTAGATAGATGAACACGCTCACGTTTAATGAGAAACATTATATAGCAAGCTATCGAAAAAGTCTACGTAAGTTTGGTTTAAATTTTTGGTCCCCCTTAGAACAAGAATTTTTCCGATTACAAATAGGACAAAATAATGGTACAATCTGAAATCAGAAATAATCATGTATATAATACTGAGAATTCACGAAGACACATAAAATGTTTACTTAAGAAAATTTAAAATAACACTGAATTTTCTTGGTTTTCAGAAGCGTGTGAATTGGAAAGCTAGCTTGGTAGTTCGAAAATGGTCAATCTGTATTATCTATGTATTAAGGGTACTTTTTAAGGTTGGTCACGCGACCATGGCATAATGTGGGGGTCTTGAGTCCTCTGGGCACGAAGGCCATATATCAGCCACAACCAAGTCCGAAGCTACGCCCCCTTCACGCACTAGAACTGCAGCCACCGTGCAACTGGTGCAGACTTGGTGTGGAGGCACGCACTCACTGGTGCGATGATGGGACACCGGGTGCCACTCGCCATTCTCCACAGCTGCTCCTGCTCTCGGACTGCAAACATGCCTCGACCAAAGCAGCCGAGCGTCGCTTCTACATCACACCCCGAAACACGATGACCATGATGATGACTTACTGGCATCGGCTTTGAAACGAGGCGGCTACCTAGACTACTTGAGTTATTGAGGTTTGCTAGAGATGCTTTTCATTCTAGCATATTTGTATACACCTGCTTTTTTTCTCTTCCTCGAATCTTATATATACGAGTGTATATATATATATATATATATATATATATATATATATATATATATATATATATATATATATATATGTATATATATATATATATATATATATATATATATATATATATATATATATTATGTGTGCGTGTGTGTGTGTGTGTGTGTGTGTGTGAGAGAGAGAGAGAGAAGGAGAAGGAGAAAAAGAAAGAAGGCAGGCATGTCAACCAGAAGAGCACCTGGTTGGCTACGCGACGCAGAGGGAAGAAAAATGAGGGAAGCATAAGATAAAAGAGAGATGGAAAAATTAAACAAGGACACGGTGAATTCGTCCACGCAGGCAGACGGCGCCATGCAGTGAAACGCGTTCACTCAGGCCACTCGCCCTCCCAGAGGTGTCTTCACTGTCTTGTCAGCCCACGAGCGATGGCGACGGTGTTGGAGTAGCGTCTGCACGGACAGCGGCCGACCGTTCTGTCGTCGCAATGGGTTTGTGATTGAAATCGAGGACAATGGCACGGACTATTTGGATATCACTACAGGAAAGAGACAGTAGCCGAACACTGGGGGAATATTTCTGTTAATCATTCGCATTCTTCTAATAGTGATTAGTTGCGTTTAGCATGAGGTTGATAACTTATTATAGATCAAGGAAGGCTGTAAAAATAGGCTTATTCAGCTACCCAGTCAGTTCGGTACGAATAGCTCGGCTGGAGTTTCTGTCAACCCCAGTCGCGCGCGATGCATGGCCGTTCCCTTCGTGGTTGACGTAAACTCCTATTCTTATAGCCCGGGATCTCACTTTGTATTTGGAGTTCAAAGTTCGCTGACATCGGCTGCCCATTCGCCTCCTTTCTTTCTGACTGCTTCACCTGAAGAAAAAAAAAACAGACAGAGAGAAACCCACTCAGTTTATTCAGAAAGACGTCCCCCGCAAGAACCATTACGCGAGCTTCATTGCTTTCGCTGCCGCCATTTGCGGTCCTTTTGGGGCCGTGTGGCGCGCGAGTCTAACCAAATTGGCGCCCTTTATGGTGCCTGATAATAAGAACTTACGGCGAGGTAAACGGACAAAAGACAGGCCTTTGTGGTTTGAAGCTGTGGCGACGGAAAGCAAAATTCAGAGACGTTGGGGGAAAAAAAAAAAGGTCGCGTAGTGTGCGCGCACACGGAGACCCTAGCTAATTGCGCGTAAACGAAGGGAAACGAGGCTTATCATTTGTTGTGCGTCTTTTTCTGGGTTGGAGAAGCGTTGCCCGCGTTGCCGTGGTGAGCCCCGCTGTTGCGGTTTTACAGAGTTACAAGCACGGTATAAACATCGACAACGTAATCCGCAACTCGTTAAGCTTGATTGTCAAAGTGCTAGCGCCAGCTCGAAGGCCGACATTCACCGGAGGTATATATAATCATCCTCTATGAGTGGTAGCTAGTGTGCTACTAATTAAACAGTGCTAGATGTCAGTAATTCGGTACGTACAATGAGGGAGCTGAAGAATGAACTGGAGTTCAAGAAGAAATAGCGGCGTGAAGAGCATCTCCAGCGCACGTCGAACTCTTCAAATGGAAATGGAGAAATAATCGCAAGAGAAACGCAAACAAAGGCGCATAGCTTGAGGCATCGGCCGAACTTGTTGTCATTCTAGAACCCAAAGGCAGGAGTTAAATTAAAATCATATAGCAGAGAAGATATTGCTGGTATTGTCAGAGCGACGAAAGCGCCACGACGCAAACAACTATCTCCAAAACATCGAGCTAACGTCAGACATTCTGCCAGGGTCCTTGAGATTGCAGACATCGTGAAAGCAGCTGGACGGCTGCCGCACACACCTCGAGTGTTTCGCGGGGGGTTTCAGTTAATAAGCAAGCTGTTACAGACCCTTATAATTGAACTAGGCTGCATAGTTCGTCGATTGCACTTGGTTGGGGTTTTACTTTTGAGGGAATGTTTGCGTCTGCATCACTTGCAGGAATGCGAGGGAAATCGCGTATAATTAATTAAATATGTTGAATTCGTTAAACACGCTGTCGCATTGCGGTTTTGAAGTTTGACTTTGTTATTCCGTAGCAGTTTTATAAATGAAAGAGAACGTCCGAATGCAACGCACGCTATGAAGTGGGTTCTGTGAGGCATTCAAAAGAGGAAAGTGCGCGCTTTCTCGCACTGTAACAGGTGTACGACGCGAAGTTAAACAAGCTGGTTTCCGGGCAACGCTTTACCAACACCACATGCATAATTTCCTTAGCACCGTGTTTTCGTAACCACGTGTTACTCTAAGTCGTATGTGTAGGTTAAATACACGCCAAAAAAAGAAACGAGAACAACAAAAAAATATTAGCAAACAAATTAAACACTACCGTATACTTTCTAAATCTCACGAACATCATGTTTACTCATTTTGGTATAACTTGAATGCATATTATACTTCATGAGCAAAAAATTCTTGATATGAGGTCTAAGGCAGTTATCTATTACTGAAAGATTACATGCGCGGGCCTGCGATACGAAAGTTTAGCCGCTATCGGCGCGTCGATACAAATAAGGTGTTCGCATGTCTCTAAAGCTATGTATACTACACGGTATGCAGCTGTCACGTGTGATATTTACATAATCTGGACCGAAATTAGCCAAACTGAAAACAAAAGAGAAATTCTTGTTCATAAAAATGTGGGCAGATGTTCTCAAGATTCAGAAGTAATCCACATTCAGCTTTTCGTCGCTGCACTCTACTATACATACTTGGTGCCTCTTCAAAGGTGTCCTGAACCACCCTTCGGACTTAGTGGGAAATAAAAAAGAAAGAGCAGTGTGCCAATAGCATACGCCGCAGCCTGCTGTGAACATCTCAGCCAAGTTTTGCAGTCGTGCGCGGAGCAGGGACCTCGCAAGTAGATCGCAATGTCACCTTTCTCACAAACGCCCTCTCTTCAACCGAAGCCTTCTCCTCAATCTTTCCTGGACGATTTAATTATTTCTTAAAATAGCTGATTCCCATACGCGGCTGCTATCGGGCAACAGCTGACATTAATCAAGAAGAGTGCTTGGATCAGTACGCTTCTTCCTGCTGTTACTGTGTATACTTATTGACGCAGTTTAATAAGCAGGCTGAAGTAAGCGAAAAAAAACTTGTTTTGAATTTTCAGAATAATTACGTACTTCGCCAAGAAGCTGATTATTGTCTGCTCACGCTCGGCCGAGGCTGCCCGCGTAGGAATAACGCTTTGACCTCCCTTCTTATTGGTGTCGTTGCCGCCAGATCTCGCTTATTTCGGCTAGGTTTTAACGATCTACTAGCCTCGAACCACGCGAACCCTTTGAGGTCACACCGCATGCACGCTTGCCAGCGCACGCTCGTTCCTGGCCACTCCTGGTTAGATACCTTGGCATACTTGACCTCGTGCTGGGCTATTTACATAGCGCTTCAAAACGCGGAATTTGGATGTGCGTACTACCTGTCGATCCAGCTGATGCAGGACAAACCCTGTGCGCAGCGCCTGGTAGTTACAGCCATAAAGGAACATACGAGCGCGAGCGGGCACTCAAGCCCTGTGGTGCACAAAGCAAACTTTCCGCACACGCACTGCAGTTGCACGTATAGCTGCGGTCTGCTACGCAGCGTAGATACCACGGCGGTCGATCGGTGCTGCGACAAGTCCGCTTGCAGAGCGCACTGTGAGCGCACCGAGGACGATCGCGTTTGGCGCGTCGTAGGCGCCAAAATTGGAAATAGTGGCGTCTACGTGAACGTCCAAGATCAAATTTTAACTGCGCGTCACGGTGACGTTCAGTAGGCGGAGCATTCCGGCCACGCCCCACTCCGCCATAGCCTTCGCAGTACAAGTCATGGAAGAAGCAGTGGAAGCATCACGATGGCGTTGTTTGATTGCGAATACTCCGGCTTCTGCTGAGCGGATTAGACAATGTGTTGCGGCAAAGAATTTCTGAAATAGTCTAATTTAACTTCAATGCATTTCTCAATTTCGATAAAAAGTATTTTAGGGCCCCCTTTAAAGGGAAGCTGAAATGTTTTCCAGAAAAAATGAGTGAACATGTGTACATAATGGTTTTCAACCCTCCGAATTCGAATATCGTATCGAAATTGAACGAAAGAAAGCGCAAATATATTTTATTTCGGCGAAAAGTGCAGCAGCGGACACGCCCAGCTCGCGCGTCTCGTTTCCGCCTGTGATTGGTCGGGCGCCTCGTGACGTCAACTCTAGTGACCGACCGCTGCCGCTACACATTAAACGCGGTGCCAGGTAGTTTGGTGCTGTAATGGAAAATTAAGAGGTAATGGAAAATTTAGAGAGATTGCGTTTTTCTGAGGAGTTAGGCGTTACTCCCTACATGTACGAGCCGATTGCGAAGAGCCGGCCTCTCGAAGAAGCAAACGATGCTGGTGCGAGCAGTGCTTTCGACGCGAACGAAAGCGAAGTCTTGGGATCTCCTCGTGTTGGAAATGCTCTTTGGTGAGTATGTTTCTTGCAAAGCGATCCAGTGATCTCGCCGATCTTTCGCCGATCTAGTGAGCTCGTTTCCGGACAAACAACTGTAGTGTTGTGTTCCTGCAGGCCTCCTCGTGGAACGTAAGCGGGGATGCGATCTTCGGCATTTGTGCGCTGTCCGAAGCTGTCGGCAATCTACAAAGACGGTTTAAACGCGCGAAAAGCTTCCCGGTTCATGCAGTACGTGTAGTGACCTTCATCTCTGCGACTTCGTTAAAAGCTTCTTGTCTTGTGGGAAGCAATGGAAGACAACATCGTCGCGGCCGCTGGTGCTCGTGCAACCGTAGGCTGCACAGAAAGCCGGCATGATCGGCCCACCACTTCAGTTGATGCTGCGCACGTTGACTACCACTCTACCTACACGCAGACGCACCAACAAAGGAATGCAGGGTCGATCGAAGCAGATTACGATGGCACGCACGCAGAAACAAGCACGGTCAGGCACGGTCGCGCAGGCTGCGAAGGAACAAAACACTAGAGTTGACGACACAACACCGCGGTTTCCGGTCTCCGCTCGCATCGTCAGCGTCAGCAGCAGCGCGCGGCATTCGACGGGGGGCGGAGCTACAGCGCAATTTTAACCGACGATTACGTCGCTCCTAATTGAAAAAAAAACCAAATTTTACCTACATGGTTTATAAGGTTCCCGCATCCGTATATGAGCGTCTTATTGAATTCGACAGACTCTTCAGCTTCCCTTTAATAAATATTAGGACCACGGACTTGACCATCACCAGCGCAGAAAACTACCAGAGCCCTGCTGCATTTATTAAATATGACTGGGCTCTGTGACCACCTTGGAATGTACAGTGAATGCTGGTGTCTTTTTCTGTAATGCATCACTTCTCATCGATTTCTGCTTTCCTTTTCTCCCCGTTTGTCGTTCCCCCAGTGTACGGTAGGTAACCAGGTTAAAACTGGTTAGGCTCCCTGTCTTTCCTTATTTTATTTCCTCCTTCTCTCTCTGTCAAGGTGGCGTTTCTGACATGCCATAGCAGACGCAAAACGATTGCTGAAGCCTTCAGGCGCGTCGCTTCTTAGATAATAAATATTGAGAAAGAAAAATGACTCACCACGCAGCACACGTAGGGCAGTTGTGTAGAGTAAAAGCATGATGCCTCTCTGCTCTTAAGAAATATAATAAAAAGATAGGTAAGGAATGCGCGCATTCGCCCCACAAAATCGACAATGAAAAGTTCCTTAGCCTCTTATGAAAGGACAAATCGTCATTCACTCGAAATATGCATAGAGGATAGAAGGAAGGCCGGGAGGTTAACTACACTTTGTCCAATCATAAAAATACAGTTAGAAAATTATGGCGCAGCCGCCACCAGAATTTTTTGTCCCATAAAATTTTGTCAACCTTCTGGATTTCGCCGGAACCTATTTATTTGCAGGTGCGTTCATTGATCGCAGATAAACGTAGTTGCAATCAGCTTAAATAGAATAAAGGCGAAGAAGGTGCACTGTTTACAAATAACGATAAGGAACGCCTTTAATTAACGGTGCGAGGGAGTGCTTTCCTTGGGAAAAAATCACACATGTTGGCAGCTAAACTGTGTCGCCTGCATATCCTTAACGAAAAATTAGTTCCATGAGCGAAGGACCAAAATACGGGGCGATATGAAAAATTTTCCACCGGGACGACACCACTTAGAGCCCAATCCACTTGGACTCCCGAACCAGAACAAGCCATAGAACTTGACATATACCTTAAAACTATCACTAAAGAAATTATAAGCCAATCCAAGACATCTAAGCGACCTAAAAACATAACTGCGTCGGAGAGTCATATCATTTCAAATCTGAGCTGCCGGAATGACGTTGTTATTAAGGAAGCAGATAAGGGTGGAAGTATAGTTATTTGGCCAATAGAAAAATACAAGCACGAGGCTTACAGACAACTAAACAACCCAGAACATTACCGCAAACTAGATAACGATCCGACATTGTCCTACACAGTGACAATTACCAACAGGCTGAAATCACTTTTGGCTGATGAATTGATAACACCATCAGAATACAAATTTCTTAAACCAAGCAACAAAACTGCCGGACGTTTTTACCTCCTTCCGAAAATTCATAAAATTCCATCCGCTGAACTATACACTGCTATTATCCCAGGCCGTCCGATAGTATCAAACAACAACACCCCGACAGAGAGTATCTCCACATTCCTTAACCACTACCTTGGTGACTTGCCAAAAGCACTTCCGTCATTTGTACAAGATACGCCCCACCTCCTGAGAATTATAGAAGACATTAATACTAAAGGCACACTACCCCACAACACAATTCTCGCAACACTAGACGTCACGGCGCTGTACACCAACATTCCAATCCCTGATGGTTTATCTTCGATAAAACAAACGCTGTCTAAACACAGTGAACAACACTCTACTGAAGTCTACCTGTCTCTCCTTGAATTAGTTCTCACACATAACTACTTCGAATTTGAAGAGAATCACTACCTACAGATACATGGTACAAGCATGGGTACGCCTTTTGCACCAACCTACGCGAACATATTTATGGGGATTCTAGAAACAGATTTCCTATCGCGCTGCACTACCAAGCCCCACACATACCTACGATACATAGACGACATACTCATAATCTGGGGACATGGTCAAGACAGTCTAGATAAATATGTAGCCTTTCTAAATTCTGTTCACCCAACAATACAATTCACATCAGAATCCTCAACTGAGCGCATAAACTTTCTGGACACAACAATATACATTGACAATGGTGAACTAAAGACAACGCTGTATAGGAAACCTTTCGACAAACAACAGTACCTAGAATATACCAGCCACCATCCCAGACATTGCAAACAAGGCATCTTTAAAGGCCAAGCCACACGACTACGTCGCATTTGCGTTGAAGACCAAGACTACATAGATAGACTCGATCACCTTAAAGAAACGCTATCAAACAGGAACCACCCAAACAGTGACCTTCAAAGAGCTTACATCGCTGCAACCAAACTTGATCGAGCCGAGGTCCTCAAGCCCCGCCCGAGGATCACAAGAACAACAACGCCTCTTCTTACTACTAAATTCTCAAACGCACTCCCAAACGTGAATAACACCCTAAGTAAATACTACCCGATTCTCACCAGCAACCAGAAACTTAAGAAGGTTTTTCCCGACCCTCCCAGAGTGGCCTACAGACGCAACACTAATTTTAAAGATGTTCTTGTGCACGCCAAACTACAGAAAAAGAAGAAGTTGGGAACCAATCCCTGTGGCCGCCCCAGGTGCTCTACATGCAAACACATTCAATCTACTACTACAGTAAAAAGTACAGCGTCGAATTACACACACAAGGTAACTTCGGCTTTCACCTGCACATCAAGCAACGTAGTCTACTGTCTAGAATGCGCCGCTTGTAGCAAACAATACATAGGTGAGACTGGACAACAAATTGATACAAGACTCAATGGTCACCGCGCGGACACAAAACACAATTTACCCAAAGCAGTAGCCAGCCACTTTAATGAACATGGACATATGTTTGACAAAGCAAGGCTCTATATACTACAAACAAATTTCCGTTCCCCTCGCGAAAGGAAGTATACGGAATCATACCTCATACACAAGTTTAATTGCCTACACCCGACAGGAATTAATTTGGCACGCGGCAACTTAGAATCTTTAAAAGCTGTAACTTAAATCTGAAACTCTCATATCATCAACCAATACACAAAACACATTAGGCCACCATCCAACTTTAATTCTTAACCTCACCTACTCTTCCATTCCGAAAAAATTTTTTCCTGCCTACTACTCAATTTAATGTACTCTTTCAGGTTTTTACGTCTATACCAACTGTACGATCCCCTTCTTCCATGTATACTTGCCCCCTTCTGCGCGCGTCACCCTCCTGTTTGTTATACCGGTTTCAGCCCCCCTCCCCCTCTCCCTTCCCTCCCCCCATTTTTCTTTAATCTTTTTTTTTCTTGAAATACCCTCGGCAACACATTCCGAAGTCAATATGCCTTTTTCGGCGCCTCAACACAGAGTATCGCCATCTCTGGATGCCGCCGTAACGACACCTACGTTAAGCGCGTGGGGCAGTGCCCCTTGAAAGACGATGCCGCTGCCTTTCAGTCACCCCATACATTGCACCGCAGACTCCTCGTCGCCACCTTAACTATTTCAAAGTTACTCGACGTATTACTACTATGCTACTCAAGTCACTTTCAACTCATGTTTTTTTTTTTTTTTGTCTGTGTCTGGGTTTTTCTCCTTTCTCTTTTTTTTTTGTCTTTTGTGTTACTCGCGCGCTGACCGCTTGACCGACCGTTTTAATGCCTCAAAAACATGCCGCCAACGACTTCCCCTGAATACCTCCTAACCTTTCGCATCCCCAACACGCTCCCAAGCCCCCGTATTTCTTAAAGATTTCACTTTTCTCTTTCTTTTTCTTTCACTCCCCCCTTTTTTGTCTGTCTTGGTGCCGCCCTGGTTCCCCCCCCCCCCATTTTTTTTCCTTTTTTTTCCTTTTTTTCTGCTTCTATTTCTTTTCTTTTCTCCCCGCGTGCCCACTCTCACGCGCTTGTCCCCTCGTCTTGAGAATGAAGCTCACAGACGTCGGACGACACCGCTTGTTTCCTCTTGTAATCCCTCTCTTTAAAACCAGCCGCCAGCGACAACACCCGCACGTGACGTCACTGCACTAACCCTTTAAAACTAACACGCCGAGGATGACGAGGCCGCCTTTGACGAAGATAAGTCCTCCTATCGAAACGTTGGCCAGCCTGTCTGAGGCACTTCATCCCTGTTTACAAACTTTATACCACAGTGTGCTATTCCATCTGTCAGCCCCTTTCTCGTTTTTGGACCGTCAGGAGAGAGAAAGAGAGAGAGACAGAAGGGAAGGAAAGACAGGTAGCTTAGCCAGTATAAGTACCCGCTAGCTATCCTGTGCTGGGGAAAGGGCTCAATGGAATGAAAGTGAAAGAATAAAAAAATAAAAAACGTAAAGTGAAAAAAAATTAAAGCAGATTTCACAAACGGGCCTAAATCTCAAGAAAAAAAAATACGGCAATGTAGAAAAATATGCAAAAAAAAAATATTCGGCGGAGCCACTTAAGATTGCTTACGTGTGGGAATGCCTAAAGCATTATAGTCGCTTTGCTGAAGTGTTCTCGATGGATACTTTCGACATGCACGAAAGTCCTTTCTGCTCATTCGGTGTGTTTGCTTGCGAATACGTCGGACCATTTCGGAGCATTAGTAGCATTTACTGCAGAATGCTCAATTTCATTTGGTGCTATGCGTTCCTTTTATCTAATGGTAGGTTAGTAGTGATGATCTGGAAGAAGTGGTTTAATGACTGGAAAATGTAGAGAGGTCGGCCTGAAAATGGAGCATCTGGATCTCATTTTCTGTTGCGAGAATGTCTTCGTCATTATAGGGATCTATGTGTGGCGTGTAATGCTCCCGTCGTAACGGTTGCGGCGGTGTCGGCTGTGGTGGAATGAGGTCGACTGAGAGTACCATTGCCTTGTGGTCTGTGAAGTACGTTGAGAAGTATTTCAAGTATTTCTCAGCGATCTCGTTGTGGAAGGCGAGGCCGATGCCTGTTCGTCTCGATCTTGTAATGGCAGTACGCGGTGTTGCGAGCACAATTCGGAGAAAGCGCGTTCGGGAATTTTATATGTGTTCTTGCGTTTTGACAAAAATTGCCTAGTAGTAGGAGTGATTTCCATGTGATGCATTCAGGTACATGCGCATGACGAAAGAAGCTGCGTCGTATTCTGATGTGGCTGGCTCTACGTTGACGCATACTGCGATGAGACCACTTGACAGCGACACGGCGCACATTTCGCAACGATCGTACCACTCCGTGAGTTGTAAGACTGCGAGTTCGACGACGGATTTGGCGTAGATGGCAACTCCTGCAGCAGCGTTTCCCAGTCTGTGCACCGCATACGAAGTGGTACCCCGGGATCTCTCTGCTGTCATTCGAATTCATCCACGTTTCCATGCAGCACAATATGGACGCTTCGTTGAAATTGAAGTTGGGGGCTACGTCTTCTTTGTGTTTCTGCAGGAGCCTGACGTTCACCCATCCAACGAGCAGTGGTGCTGTGTTAGCCAACCGGGCGCATTATTTCGTGACTCTTTCAAGTAGATGTTTTTCTAATCCTCTAAATTCATCAGCCAATCTGTGGTCTCGATTTTCCTTGCCATAGTAGAATTTAAAGTTTCCTTTCTTGTTTTTTCTGTAGAGTCCGTTGAGACTGGTGGCTCTGCTCAATGCCACCTAAAGCAATTGCTGCGAGTATGCTGTTGCGTGTTCCATGGCAACAAAATAGTATATGCCACAGTGCGACTTGTGGATTGTGAGCTCACTGGCCTGCGCAACGGCAAATTGGGTCCCTTTGAGAATGATGTGCGAGACGACTTTGTCCTTGAGTTGACACGTGAACTCGACAAGGTCTATTGGCACCGACGTTGGCAAGATGGCTGCCTCGTCCATATTGAGATGGCGCTTTTACTTCGTGCTACATTTCCTACGCCATCTGGCAATGGCATCCAAGCCGCGCCAGTTTTCCGTGACCGTCGCGTTGGATGAAGGACAGTTTCTCAGCTGAGCCGTTGACCAATCCGTCCGTGACATCAATGTTGCGTACAATCATGTGCCGGTGTCCTACGCACAATACAAGCTTAGCGGACAGTGATCCGGTATCGGCCTTTGTGAGAGATGCAACTTTTGCAAGCGCCAACTGTAGTTCTTCATTGGATCGGTATCCTGTTATATTGTCCGCGGTATGGAACGTTTATACAACGCCTTCGTACGCAGCAGCAGCTTGAGCGCTGTAGTTGTCAGTGTATTTGTTTGAGAAGAGTGTTAGGCGCTCCGGGCAGAGCTTTGCAGCGTTCAGAACGGTTAGAAATCTGCTTTCGATGAGGGCAATTTCATTGTCTAGCAAAGGCACCCCGTCGCCAATTTTGGTGAGCAGAGTGGAGAATGTGTTCTCAGACTGCCTGAAAACTTGCATGAGGCAGTAGTATGACAAATAGTGTCATGGCATCCGAGCTGTGTTCAAGACGCTGCTCATAAGGGACAAGCGTTTGTAGGCTTCGGGCGCTCTGACCGGAAATAGTCGTCTCAAATCTCCGCAAACGATGACATCGTAGAATCCGAATGAATCGTTCAGGCGCATATAAATGCTGAGGAGGCGTTGGTCGACCAGAACGAGTGTGTCCGCAGGCATCATACTGACCTCATTGATGATGACGCATCGAATACTCCTGAATGAGTTCGGAAGGTGTTGAGATCACTGTTGTTTAGACCTTGGTCATGATTGCGAGCTGTCATAGTCAACTTGAAGGCAGAGTGTATGGTGACACCTCCAAGCATTACTACTGCCTTTCCAGTCGCTGCACAGGCTATGTATACATTGGCACTGCGGTCTGCGCCTCTGATGTTGCAGCCTTCATTGTAGAAATCCATAAGACTTAAGACCAACGTCTGTCCATAACCGGCCGCACCCGTGAAGAAGATTTGTAGTGGCCCGGATCCTGGCTTTGTGAGGCGATGTATGATCTCACGCAGGATTGCACACTGCCCTTAGTTTGTGAGACGCATTTTCTGCAGGAACATGTCCGTGGGCAGAATGTCTATTGTCGTCTGCACCACGGGACATCTGCATGGAAGAGCCTTGGCTTGCACGTGTAGTTGTTGAAGAACGTCTGCGTTGTCCGCTGTGGTTACAAGTCACATCGTAGCAGACGCGTCTGCCTGTTTTTGACGGCATTCCGAATCTTTGGCCTGCTGACTTTCTTCGCGTCGTGTGGCTTTTTCGTCAATGAACCTCTCACATGTTCTGTACAGTTCATAAATGTCAACGTAGTGTAGGTCAAACATTTCGAGAAATGTGTTTCCGTCTAAGATGTCCACTTCTTTCTCAAATGCATAGAAGAGCATGTTGTGTTCCCGTTTACAATTGATAATGCCATCCTCCGGTTAGTACTGGTACTGAAGAAGTGCGGGTTGCCTCCGCAATGCATCATTCGGTGGCCGGTACATCGCGATGTAGTCCGCGATAGCCATGTGACGAAGCCGTTCATCCCTGTCCTCGTTGTGTTCCATGGACGACTTGTTCCACACACTCGTGCTTGCCTCGTCGAGCCCATCTCTGTCTATTTCTTCTAGTGTTTTACGCGCGCGCAAGCGGTGCTCGGACGAATACGTATATATATATATATATATATATATATATATATATATATATATATATATATATATATATATATATATATATATACCGGTATTTTTAATTGGCATCTTTCATAAATGTTTCTGCTAAGTTGTCTGCTTCCTTGCAGTGGTCAATAGTTTAAACCGGGAAAAAAAGCTTTGCTAAAACAGAAAGAACGTTCTGCTTGTCAATAACTGGAAGCGTCTCTATACTTGCGCGCCATGTTTGTCCTTATACTATATTATTGACTGGAGGTTTATTTGCCTAGAAATAATACCATTATAGTATAGTAAAAAGAAGCCAAATAATAAAGAGGCAGCCTAAAAAGTGACAAGTATTTTGCAAAATTAAATAAGATTTCAGTCTAAAGAAGCTCTACTATAAAAAGTAAACCTACGTGGAGGGGCTCATACTCAACGGCATTCAGGTAGTCAGTCTGCCTACCGTTGCTTGTGGCATGCTTCAGAAACATTTGTTTGCAGCTGCCGTATTTGTTTCCGAGTAGTACATGCCTCAACGTGGTATATAAAGCAATAGCAAAAATGTAATAAACAGACGTTGCTTGGTATTAATAACTAAGTTCTTTCTGTAACGAAATTTCATCGCGGTTAACAGGGATGCAAGGGGCCTCGAAACCATGGTTCCATTTTGTTAAGTTTGAGCCCTGCGTGAGCTTCAATGGAGCTTCAAAGATGGAGTTATTTCAAAGGAGATGAAATACACCACTAGAACGATCCTACCTTCATAGGCGTATAGACAAAAAAATGAAGAAACTAAATAAAAAATTCGGATGAGTGAACGACTACGGCTTGTGTTGCGGACCCTGCGGGGGGCCTGTTGTACGGGGCTTTATATAATCCGAGCAGACAAACAATCTTTAAAAAATTATTTTAAAAGAGCTCCAGCACAGAGACAGCCCGACTAGGCTAATTGGATTTTGCATATTATGTTCAAAGGACGGTTAAGAACGCGTACCTAGTGCGAGCAACAGTATCCTAAGGTTAAGAAAAATTTCAGCCGTTATTAAGGCAGGCGGCGAGAATTCCCCTGACATAGGCGCAATGCAAGTCGGCCAACAAGGAAACGGAAAATGAACGAAAACTATCTTCGGATTTAGACTACCAGATCGACTTGGAGCTCTACCAGGCCTCTCGCATCTGACAGCACTCATGTCCATTTACACCGGGGGGCACCAAATTTAACCCTCCTCATTTCTTCGCCCGCAATCGCAAAGAAATCAAATTGACAGGTGCACCATTATCCGACACCGCAATACCTTTCTTCGGCTCGGGTCAGGTCAGTTTCGGAACGACGAGTTTCGCACTCTGCGGCGAACGACGCCTCCGCGGTGACCGAGCGGCGCGGAGTTCACACCCGAGGTTTCGGCGAGGAGGGCAACACAAACGACAGAGGGCGCGAGCTCCGACTGCGCAACGCCTCACGTATCTCTCGACAGCGGGCGTCGAGGGGGGGGGGGGGCGCATCGGTTACCGCACGCGTAGAAATATCGTCCGTGTAAGTGTTGCCGTAACGGCCGCCCATCCTCGGTGGCTCCCTCGCCGATCAGGTTTCGTCGCCCCATTAGGGCTGCGCTATCAGGCTGCGGGCGTCAACTCGCTGTGCGTTGCTTCTGCTATGTAAGCGGGCCGCGGTCCCATCTGGGCCAGACACGGCGACGAGCACTCGTCGAATCCCCGTCGCCGGGTCGTTGTGCACGCGGGCGGCGAACACAAACAAGACGCGGCGCTCTTCAGATTCGGCCCAGCGCCGTGCGCGGTCTCCTGGACACTCGATACGATGGCTAATTAAATCTCCCACGCCCCTTTAATTAGGTTATGAACCTTGCTGCACCCTTAAACGTCCGCCGGACCCGGTGTTCGAGCGACGGTCTTTTTTTCGGAAAAGGAGCGGACGCATTAGGCTCTTTACGAGCTCTGGCGCCTCTTCTTCCGATTGGTTAGGCTCTGGTGGGCCGCTGTAAGGCTCAGACACTCGACGTCGATGGGGCCATGGGGGGGTTTAAGCCCACGCGCCCAATGGCGCTGAACGCGAAAGCAAAAGATGTAAATGATCTCCCCCCTGCCACGTACTTTTTTATATTCCTGCGCGTTTTCCTTTTTCTTCTTTTGCGCAGATATTTCGCTAAACTTCAGGCGCGTGAGTGCGCTAGCGTGTTTGCGCATGCGCGCGCACGCATTTGTGTTTTTGTATGTATGTGTGCGCATACGTGCGTACGTGCGTGCTTGTGTAGGCACCTGTTGGAAAGGCTATGCAGTGCAAAATTTAAAAAAAAGGGCATGCTTGTGCATCCCGTGGCAGATTAAGCGTTAGCGAACTTCATGACAATTTCCGATGCGTCTTCTTTTCGTTTGTTTTGTTTTCAGCTAAAGCCATAAGTGGCAGCAGTTATCTACACTGCGCACTGCTGCTCGTGATTCGACGCTGCATAGTTGGACGCACACATAGATATGAAAAATATAGATATATACATTTAAAGCTTATGGAGCGTTGAGGATAATGAAGGGGTGAAATAAGCATTACTACCGAAGGGAACGAACGTATACTTGAAATGAACGGTCGCGTGTTTTGGCGGAGTTAAAGCGGGAATAAACCGGAAGCTCCCGAGGGTCGGCATGACGTTATAAATGCGGCTTTAAAAGTGAGACGCGCTTGACATATATGGCCCCTGATATTCCCGTACAAGACAAAAGGCAAGGATTTAAATGTTTTGCGTCCGAGTTTCTGAGTGTGGGGATTGTGCTCGAAACAAAACCGGATGAAAGAGTGTTAGCACAAGAAAGTAATGATTTTATTATAGGTATAGTAAGCATAGAGTAATATTCCAAGCCACTCTTGCTGCAAAAGCATTTTTTTTTTGCAGCACCGAACACAGAGATGAAAAATAAAGCTACTTATTCCTGCTTCTATTGTTCCCCCACGTGCGCGTGGCGTAAAGCGGAACTCTTTTGTTGGAAGTAATTCGTAATGAAGTCGGCATTATGAATTAAAAGCCGCTTAATTAACCAGGCGCCGATCGCGTGTGGCACTGACGCGCACGGTTTACTTGGCACTCCACAAGCGTATGCCAAAGTATGCAAATTATGAAACAATGGTCGATGGATCGACTCTATAGGATTATATTGCCGCAAATCGGTCACAAGCTATCCGGCACTGAACGCCAAACTTTTAACGGAACAACGAACTTCATTTCCGTTGTGGTACTCTAACTGTGCCCGTGGTTTCCGAAGCTTAAATATGTAGGCCCACGTCACGTGACATTGCCCTGACGCAGCTACACGATTACTCACATCCACGGTTATTTACTTCGTCCCCTTTGCAGCTTTCGCAACCGTGGTGAATAACAAAAAGTCTATTTCAATAAATATAATTTCATGGATAAGAAATCTATTCTGGATATTTGAAGTTTCGAAAACATCAGGACAGATATGAGATTAAGTTTAATAGAATCGTAATGAGCGACTGGTTTCTGATGCATGTTTTATCGGCAGAGTTTCGGAGCGGGAAGTGGTTGACAAGTGCTGAAAAAAATCCGCCCCCCCCCCCCCGCTACCCTCTTCCAGGCGCCAAACTGACCAAGCTCTTCTTTCGCAAGTTCTCCTTGCTATTGGCCGCTTTCCTTCGCAAATTATCTGTCCAGCGTCAGGATTGGCTGGAACGTTTTTACGAGCAATTCTCGCACAATATGTTTATGAATACAGGCCTAGATCCGTAAAGTAGATCCTATTCGCATTTTCTATGCAAGCGTATTCTGCATTATGAGTATGAGAATTTATGAGCGATACGTATACGTATGACCATTGTCAGCTGACTGCTGCCGAATACTCTCCCAATGCGCAAGCACCACAGTCCTGCTCCCGCGCTGTCGTGCACCACCATATTTCTGGGTCTCATCGTTCACTCCGATTCTCTGACGTCCCTGGCTGCGTATTCTTACCTTTATGCATTTACTCGCTTAGCCCGATATATCATCGCACATCTATTATACGCTTCGCACTGTCTCGCCCGCGCATATTTTCTTGCTCTTGACTACGCCGAAAGAAATAATCAACTGGCGTCATAGCCGAATTCATTATCATTTCTCGTTGTCTTCGGTATCCCGTCGTAAAGCGGGCAACTGGGGCTTAGTTCTGTCTAACTTGCGGCGCTAAAGCTTTTGTCTTAGGAATGTTCGCATATCATTAGCCTTTCTCTAAGCCGCTTAGTAACTCAGGGGACCAATTGTAATGCATGCTGACTGACCTGGACAGCCAAAGCAGAAGGATGGGTCTAAAAATTAATCTGCAGAAAACTAAAGTAATGTTTAACAGACTCGGAAGAGAACAGTAGTTTGCGATAGGCAGCGAGGCACTGGAAGTGGTAAGGGAATACATCTACTTAGGACAGGTAGTGATCGCGGATTCGGATCTTCAGACTGAAATAGTCAGAAGAATAAGAATTGGCTGGGGTGCGTTTGGCAAGCATTCTCAGATCATGAACAGCAGGTTGCCATTATCCCTCAAGAGTAAAGTGTATAACAGCTGTGTCTTACCAGTACTCACCTACGGGCAAGAAACCTGGCGGCTTACGAAAAGGGTTCTACTTAAATTCAGCACGACGCCACGAGCTATGGAAAGAAGAATGATGGGTGCAACGTTGAGTAATAAGAAGAGAGCAGATTGGGTGAGGAAACAAACGCGAGTTAATGACATCTTAGTTGAAATCAAGAAAAATAAACGGGCATCGGCAGGGCATGTAATGAGGAGAGAATATAACCGATGGTCATTAAGGGTTACGGACTGGATTCCAAAAGAAGGGAAGCGTAGCAGGGGGTGCCTGACGGTTAGGTGGGCGGATAAGTTTAAGAAGTTTGCAGGGGCAACATGGCCACATTTAGCACATGACTGGGGTAGTTGGAGAAGTATGGGAGAGACCTTTGCCCTGAAGTGGGCGTAGCCAGGCTTATGATGATGATGATGATGATGATGATGATGATGATGATGATGATGATAATGATGATGAAGCCGCTCTCGTGTTTACGCTTCCCTTCCGGTGTTCTCGCTGACGGTGTTCGATGACGAATGGACAAGCATGTGCATAATCACTCGCGAGGATGTTCGCATGAGGCTCCCCACCTACTGCTGTCCTGTTGACCCCACCGAAAACGTCATTCTCATGAAGACTCTTAAAGGGTCTGCAACACATAAGAAGTACGTTCCCAAATAATCTGGTTATGGTATCGGAATGCCTCACCATTCTTACTCTAGCAAGATATTATCCAGATGAATGTGCACCACCGGGGTCGTACAATGTATTAATAGAGCCGTGGAATGCAAAGTGGTACAGTAATGCACCCTGCCACAAAGATTAGCTGTTAGCTTAGTATGCGGCGTCTAAATCCGCGATTCTGGCAATCGGTGGCTGTTAGTGTTGAAACAGCTGATTTCGGCCAGTGGCTAATAGGCTATGCACGTGATACCATCAGGATTGTTAGACTTTTGGTTGCATACTAATAATTACGCTCGGTGAGGCACGTGCAGAAGTGCCTTCGGCTTTCCTGAACGTAAGATCTTGAGTCGGAGTGTTTTGCCTCGATGACATCAGTATGTGAACAAAAATAGATGCCGTGCCGGATTTGTAGTAAATTTATTACCCATTGTCTTCCCCCAGCCTTGTCCCTCCTTCCTCAATGCCTATGCTGAGTAGTTTGAGTCAAGCATATCTTACTTCTTTCTTTAATTTGAATAAATAGTGCACGTTTTTCTTCGCTGATTACTATGCTCTGTTCGCTCTGTTTAGCGGTATGGCAGGTGTTAAAATGTGTTATTTGACAGAGATATTATGAAAGAAATGCAGACGTTCAGGAGATTTGTTTCTGTCTTCAAAAACTGTAGCAAGGCCCCTGAACTGCCAATATTCACGCTCGCACAAATGATGTCCAGGCTCGCTCTCAACAAATAGAGGTAGCTTTTCGGACATAGCTAGTGCACTGAAAATAGCCCACCTAACTACTCTTGAGGAAAAGCAACTGGCACAAGGAAAATGCGCCTTCTTCTGGTTAGAGAATACAAGTGGCATCCAGAGACGAAATTTCAGTCTCGTATTAGAACGAGTTTGTCTGTTCGATAACATGCTACCAACAAAAAGTAGATTTGTTCGCACTTTAAGACGTAACACGAATTTCTCACTTGATGATTTGTCCTGGCTACTCAGCCATTCCGCTTTGAGGAATAACGTTTGAGATCACGCTGGTCTCACGACACGGCTATCTCTAAACTCACTCAGCCAGAAATTCATTTCTCGGTTCGCAAGATGACAACCTTTATTACATCTTCAAGAGTAACATGTGTGCGTTAAAAAAGGTCGTCGTCTTGTTCATGCATACGGAAGACTCTCCATATTGTAACGAAATATCGGGCGCACGTGCAAATTAGCCGCCGCGCTAATCATCCCAGAGTTAACGTGCTCCTTTTGGTTTTCCGTAAGAAATCTGCTTTTCGTGATGACGCCACGAAAGAGACACTGCCAGTAATATCGGCTATTTACTACAATCGTAAAGCGTCATATAGGCAACTTTCTACGCCGAGAGTATTAATAAATATTTTATTAGTGCCCTATTTAAACGTAAATTAATTGTTGAAAGGCGAGAGTACTAAAAGTCGACCTACCCTCCCTGCATGTGGAAGAGTGTCTTCACATTTCGTCTATCAGCGTCGGCCAGCGACAACTATCGCCTTTTTTTCTAGAATATAAAAGCCAAGGATCACAAGCCTTCCTTCCACCCCAACCTCTTTTTTTTTCTTTTCACGTCTCTGACTTTCGTGCTGAGCGGCGCATTTTCGATGGTGGCTTTCCTTGGTCTACATTTGGAGAGCTGCATGGGCCCGTGATCAGAAATACGTTCGTCCGCTTTCGATGGGGGCTAAATGCAAAAACGCGCGTGTCCCGGGCATTGGGGGCGCGTTAAAGATCGCCTGGTGGTCGGAATTAATCCGGAGTCCCCCACTACGACGTGCCTCATAATAAAATCGTGGTTTTGGCACGTAAAACATCATAATTCATTCACAAAAACGTTCTCACGTAAAAGGTGTTCTCGAAGTAAGATGCCGGCCAATCACGAAGTCGGGCATATCATTAGCGAAGGTGGCTGGGGAACAGCAAAGAGAACTTACAAGAGAAAACCATCGTGAATTCGGCCCCTGGGCCCGTATTCACAAAACATTCTTACGCCAGAACTGCTCGTAAGAGCAAATTCCAGCCAATACTAATGCTAGATATGCTATTAGCGAAAGCGGACGAACAATGGCAAAGCACACTTCCTAACGTAAAGCTTTGTGAATACGTGCCCTGGCTTCAAATTCACCAAGCTTTTCGTTCACAAGTGCTATGTTCAATTGGCCGGCTGCCTCCGCTAACGTCACGCGCTAACGTGCAACAACGTCAGGAATGGCTGGAATTTCCCCTTACAAACAATTCTAGCGTAAAAACGTTTTTTTCAATACGGGCCGTGGGGCCGAATTCAGAAAGCATTTCTTTCGCAAGTGCTATTTGCCATGGGCAAATCGCTCATGACCTTCGCAATAGCACTCGCTAGTAACATGTCCAGCAACATACTTGGCTGAAAGTTTTTTTGAATGCTTCTACCATAAAAAAAATATTTTATTAAATTCTGGCTCAGGGTCCGTATTCATAGAAGCATGTTACACTTGAGTTATTCTTAATAGGGAATTTCAGCCAATTCGGATGCAATACACATATTATTAGAGAAGGCAGCTGGTCAACGGCAAAGAGCAATTACGATAGGAAAGCTTTGTGAATTCGGCCACTGGTTATTAGTGCGCTGAAGATAGCCCAGACGTGCCATTGTGTGTGCAGTGCGGTGACGTCGTCTCTGCTAACGAGAAGTTTGGCCGGATTGAGAACGGCGGCATGAATGATTTTGTTTGAATATTTTGACGTTTTCGCGGCGTACGTTGGAGCGCCATTTTGCACACACTCAACATTACCTCCTGATGCACACAACCGCGATTTTTTTTTTGTTTTTCGTTTCTTATAGCGAGTCCTAGTGGGTTACCTTTAGGCGTGTTTCTTTAGCGCAAGCAGTTTCTCAAATCCGGTCGTTTCTCGTGTGTCACTTAGATTGTTTTCGATCGCATTCAAGGAAATCATACGCTGGGTGCATTTGTATTCTGTGCATAATACTTCAGCTCGGAAACTGCACTGGACGAAAATAAGACAAAGTACAGGACAAAGCGCTTTGTCCATTTTCTCTTTGTTTAGTCCGGTGTAATTTTCGCGCTTAAGCTTCAAGAGGAAGCTTTAGCTCGGGTGCTCCTATCTAAATAGATGTAAAAGGAGAATTAGTTTTTCTCGGCAACCGCTGCACCAAATTTGACGAGGATTGTTGCATTTAAAAGAAAAACGTAAAATATAGTGACTGTTTGTTTCGAATTTCTGAGTTAGGTCGTCAACTTTCAATTAAATATTGGCAAAAAATTTTCAAAAAACGAAATTATGAAGTTTACAACTCTGTAACTCAACAACAAAAAATGATAATGCAATTCTGTGAATCACATGAAATAGTAAATCTAAAGCGGACAAAGTTTATATGTTTCACATGAATATAAAACAATTTAATAATATGGAAGTACAGCTTTTGCAGAGCCCTTGTAACCAACATAACAACTTCACGTAAGATGTAAAATGACATATCAAATTTGTCCGTTTTGAATGATCTTATGGATGCCGTTTACCGAATTGCGATATATGTTCTTGATGCAGAGCTATGTATTTGTAAACTTCGTGCTTCTATTTCTTTCGAATGGCCGAATATGTGAAAATGTGTTCGACAAAATTCAAGCCTTAAATCGAAATTCCGCTTCCAACAGTCACTAGAATTTAACTTTATCTCTCAAATGCAGCAAATTTCATTAAAATCGCTCCAGGGGTTATCTCAGAAAAACGTTTTTGCGTTTTACATGTATTTGAATAGGCCGCGTCGGAGTTGGCCCGAGCTAAAGCTTCCTATTAAGTATTGATCACATTGTTTTTTACGGTGATGTCGAGCCCCGAAGCGGTTCGCTGTGATGAAAATTCATAAAAGGAGCTAGAATACGGTTGTTTTCTTTCGAGCCGCACAAGTGCAATTGTGGAAGAGATGCATCGCCGTGAATTCAAACAAGACAGCAGTGGGTAAAAAGAATGGATACTTATCACGGTCAACAGTAGTTGAGCAAGGACGGTTCTAGGCTGGTTCCGACGTTTCGACGAGGGCCCTTGCCTTCGTACTTGTCAAGTCTCTTTATATAAATGTTGACTGCAGCCTGGGACATCCCTTGTTCGACCACCTTTGATCATAGTGTCGTTGAATTGACCCACGACTAGACAGCGGTATTTGCGACGACGGTTATATATAGAGAGAAAAAATGAAAGGGAGTAGGGGGAGCTCGAGATGATAGATTAGAGGCTAAACGCGTCTGACGTTTCTCCTCTATGCTGCTAGACATGTGATGCTTCGGAAGCGACATGTGAACCTGTACACCTGCGTTCGACTCTGTCACGTGATGTATCACTTCGCATGGTTAAGACGTTGGCGTTTTACTTCCGTTACCTCGGAGACAAACGTTAACAACTAGAATAGAACAAATTCTGAGCTGCTTTTCTTTCTTTCTTTCTTTCTTTCTTTCTTTCTTTCTTTCTTTCTTTCTTTCTTTCGTTCTTTTGTTCTTTCTTTAGTCACCACAGCCGGTCAGAGTCGTCAATACTACGATAACGCGAAGTAGATTAGGTACATTACAATGCCTCGTCGCACTCCTTGTTCCCAGTTTGAGCGTGTCATTCATGTTACGCAGTTTGTCAAGTAGTCACGCGGAATTCTGTTTGAGACACGGTTTTATTTTTCCTCATTATAGCATGACGCTCATAAATTTTACCCAGCTCCACAGGTAACGCGTTAGGAAGAGACACGTTACCTTAACTTCAGCTTGTCGATCTTCGCCTTATACGGGGTGTT
This sequence comes from Dermacentor variabilis, assembly GCF_050947875.1. Taxonomy (NCBI): domain Eukaryota; kingdom Metazoa; phylum Arthropoda; class Arachnida; order Ixodida; family Ixodidae; genus Dermacentor; species Dermacentor variabilis. The sequence continues at coordinate 94,596,664 of NC_134571.1, forward strand.
TTATTTCATCGTTAGCGTAATTTCCGAAAATCACCTGTGACATGCAGGGCAATTCTTCTTGAGCTGTATATATTACTCTCAGTGGTAAATATTGTTTGCAGGAGAAATGAAAGTGCTTATTTGACTAATTGACAAGGTTTGACTAATTGACAAGGTCTTGCTAATTAACTATTGATGTAATTATCTTTCGCCGCACATTGGAATTTACAAACTGTAGTCCGTGACTTTTAACTTTATAGTCCCTTAGAACGAATTCTGAGGACGACATCGGTTTCGAGATATGCGTTCCCAAAGTTTGTTTCGAAATGCATTTGTGTTCCAGTAACATTCGAGCTTAAAGGCATAAACATGCGTCTTGTTAATGTTAATGTTGTTAATGTGGAACAACAGTGCATTTTTGCGACAACTTTGACTGCGTTTATCTCAAAGCTGGCGCTAGCTTAAAAATTCGTTCCCTTTTAATATTACAGAGTTCAGTTCGTTTAATGCAATATGTGCGCTCAATTAGTATGTTAAAAAGCTAATTAGTGAACCTTTGGTAATTATTCAATTGTACGGATTGATTTCCAGTCTAAGTAATGTGTACCTCTGCGAGTATTTCGGCTCTATAAGTAGTTTCTGGCCAAATGCCATAGGCGAACTTTTTCTTTAAATTGTGAGAACGTTAAAATAAGGCACTCGGTATACACACGCAGAAAAACATTTGTCAGTAAGTGGCTTGCTTATATGTGTCGCTTGCACTGTTTGATTAGCGATATTACGCAATTTTACACAGTCTGTAATAGAAAGGAAGACAAAGAAATGCCCCCAGGGCCATATGAGGGCATGTTAAATAAATGAAAAAATAAAAAAAAATATTTCCCATAATCCGACAAGGAAGCTATAATAATATTTGGGGTTTTACGTGCCAAAACCACTTTCTGATTATGAGGCACGCCGTAGTGGAGGACTCCGGAAATTTTGACCACCTGGGGTTCTTTAACGTGCACCTAAATCTAAGCACACGGGTGTTTTTGCATTTCGCCCCCATCGAAATGCGGCCGCCGTGGCCGGGATTTGATCCCGCGACCTCGTGCTCAGCAGCCCAACACCATAGCCACTGAGCAACCACGGCGGGTTAAGGAAGCTATAGACAGCAGCTAGGGGTGCAAGCGTTAAAAAATGTTGCTGCTCAGACAATCAGCGACAAGTTTGAATATTGAAACACCGAAACTGACCAAGCGAGAGTAAGGAACAAAGAGTTAGTTGCTTGTCGTGATCATTAAGCTTCAAACGTGGGCTCTGATTTGATTATCTGACTGCCACCCGGAAGTTTAACCGGTAGACTTGGGGCACATTAGGCAAAAAAAAAGAGAACGTGAACAGAAAAGAAATGAGCACACCGAAGGCGTGGTAATGAACGGTGTTTTTGCATTTGGACGTAAACGAACGCACAACACACACGCACACACACACACACACACGCACACACACACACACACACACGCACACACACACACACACACACACACACACACGCGCGCGCGCGCGCACGCGCACACGCACACACACACACACACAAACACACACACACACACAAACACACACACACACACACACACACACACACACACACACACACACACACACACACACACACACACACACACACACACACACACACACACACACACACACACACACACACACACACACACACACACACACACACACACACACACACACACACACACACACACACACACACACACACACGCACGCACACGCACACACATACACACGAGCGCGCAAAGGCACAGACATCAGTCCAGTATATTATCATCGTGGCCTTCATTAAATTGATTGCAAAATTTAGTAAATGACATCCTTCCCGGGAAAACTTAGGGGTAAGAAAACGGAAACTGCGGACAATTCTCCGTGTTGAGAGTGTGGTTTAGCCTCACATAGTTTAGGAGAATGGAAAAATAAAACTTCAACCAGGCGGCAGAAAGAACACGAGCACAAATTCAACGAATATAAAACGCAAAGCAGGAGGTCATGAAACACGGCCGTCGCGTACCCTGACGTTTGCAAAACGAAACTCAGGCCATTCGGAAGTCCCAGGCTCCTCTTAAATAACACTGCCCTAAACTTACGACCAGCTGGCAATGAAAATAATAATAATAAAAGAAAAGGCGCCGGGGCCACGACGCGTTCATCCAGTTCAGTGACTCCTGGCGGGTAAATAGAGCGCGAACTCCGCGGCATCTTTCCGGGCCCCCAGAGCGCGGCGGGGGAGCCGCAGACTTTTCCCGTAAGTGGATCACTGGAAGTCAAACTTCTTTTATCGTCCGGGAACACGTAGGCTTTCCTCGAAAGAATGGAACCGTTTTGAGTTCAACGCTCACTGAAGCAACCAATGTCCGCAAACCCCTCACCTCTCTTCTTTTTTTTTTCGAAGAACACCGGAAAACATGAGCGCGAAGCTTCATTGGGCACTGTCTCTCTCTCTCTCTCTCTCTCTCTCTCTCTCTCTCTTTCTTTTGCGTTCAACGACACTCGGGATACACGTTCTTGCTGCACTGCAATATTGTGCGAACCCGAGCAAAGGAAAAAAAAGCAAAAAAAAAAAAGCGTTGGCTGGAAGCCGGCGCCTCATTTCAGACTCGGTCGAAGTTGACCAACGCTTCCTACGACACTACTGTCTCGCCTACAGGAATAATTTGGACGAATGGACTGTGGATTGTGCCAAATCGGCAGAGAAACGAAATTTCAAGACGATACGAAAATTTAGAAATGAGCCGTATAGCTGGAGCGCTTGGTTCATTACTGTAGAGGTGCTGCACGGCATTAACGATAAACTGATTTAGGTGTTCGAATGGCATATTGCACAGAGTCACTCTACCTGCTTCGTCCGTGAAAATGAAAATTATAGCAAAATTAAGCCAGAGCTCCACGTGCGTTGTTATGAACGCAATTACTTCTTTAACGGGACGAGCAAAGAGAATAAATGCTGGGCAAGCCCACGGGCGAGCAAGAGAGAGGCAGATAGAGAGAGGTGGTTCTTAAACAAAAAGCCGGAGAGAGAGCTTTGCCTAGGGGTGCACGAAGCATGTTCCTCCAGGTTAATACGATGATTAAGGAAATGATACAAGCATGACTTGCGACATTTAACACATATACATAGTACACACGAGGGTGAGAGTTGTCTCAATTTGGCTAGTTGTTGAAGGAGAGTTTGAAACTGAGGCGCACAAAAGAATGTCCAATTATGCAGACCGAATAAATTTCAACATGTGTAGGTTAATTTTTACAATAGCTATATTTCCGACATCTTAAATGCCGACTCTTGAAATGAAAGCTCCGAACGCTTAAAGATGTGAAATGCTTCCTTTGAAGCACCTCTGTTCGAACAAGAGCCAGGGCTTAGTTCAGCTAAGAAAATTACTCTCAGCGTAAGTGTAATTACGCAAATAAATGAAGTTCCTGAGTACGAGCAAACAGCAAGAAAAAAATGTCCGCGCAAACCAACAATCAATCGATAAAATATCAATGATAAGAAGCGTAATCTTTATTCATTTTGTTGCAATCAGAGATCACTGAAATATGCAGTCTTCTGCACGAATGAAACTTTGTGCGTTTTTTACGTCTTTGATGCGGCTTCTGTGATTATATTTTCAAGGCGCCTCACTCTCTCGTGCTGCTGAATGGCCTCCGGAAATAAAGCTTAATTGCTTCACGCTCATTGCAATTGCCTTGGCATCCTAAGGCCGGATTCGCGGAGCTCTCATGCAGCGATTGGCTGGCCGCGTTCGTTAATTTTATGCTCAGCATTTCGACTGGCTGACGCTTTTTTTTTGCAAGCAGTTCCAGCACAAGAAATTGATTCTGAATACGGGCCCTAATTAACAGCAACATTCGCAGGTTTCCAACATTCCTATCAGGACCTGAAGAATAAACAAGTCATTTCTTTTGAAATCAGCCTGTGTTAATATGCCGAAAGTTGGCAAGACAGATTTGTAGCACTGAAGATACAAAACTTTGAGTTCCCAAGCTTCATGACGATGTCGAGGTTCACGGTTTTATTCTAGACTTGACACGCACATGCGCAGTTCACAGCACCATTGTGCAGCAGTGACGTACTATGCAAGTCTAAGCAGAGAGATGGCCGGGGCCACTGAGACGGCCGGTAACAATCCGCGGGGGAGGAGCTTAAGTCTAATTAGCGCAGCCTTGCAATATTCGAAGCTTGTAATTGGGCTGTACCAGGCGGAAACGTGCTACACACGTGCGGAAACGGTTCTTAACTAAGGTGCGCGATTCTAGTTACGGGGAAAAGGATTATGGCAAGAGCCTGTAGTACCCTCGCGCATGAGATACGTGCTCAAGATTATACCGGTAACCCAAATCGCGGAAGAAAACCTGACCAGAATTAAAACTCCAGTGGCATGTTTAAAAAGTAAATCAAAGAGAAAAGTATCGGAAGGTAAGCGTCTGTATAAACGTATGGACAGCCCCGCGAAAATGAGATTGGTACAGCTTTGAATAATTAAGCGTTTCCTCGCTCGACCGGGACTAGGTCCATTATCACGAATAATGATTGCACCTGATCCCCATTACACACCTGCTGTTTTCACCGGCAGGGAACGACCCAACCCGGTTGTCTGCTCGCATTGCATTCGTGTACGCGGGGTAAAGAAGCTAATGCACAAATATTGCAGTAAACGCACTCTAGCATACAATCAACGCATCTGTCATACTGAGATATAACTGAACCTAGCATTGAAACTTCGTTTCCAGATTTTTTTTTAAAATAGGATCCAAACAATCACTTGATTCGGCACAAGAAAAAAAATTACGGATTCGAGTGACACAGTGGAAGCAAATGAATCTCTAGTATAAGTTGCGCGCTGGTTCTGTGTCAGCCTGTAATTGGTGGTGTCAGCTGTGCGACATCGATTCCACTCCAGAAAAAAATGTAGAAGTCTAATTTAAACTCGGAGAAAGGGAGCAGCAATAGGGGGAGAAAAGGGTGAATAGAAGGAGAAAGTACAGATGGGTGTAGGAAACATTTTGAGTTGAGACAGCAATCACAGACATGAGAAGCGTCATGCTCTGAAGTCACAAACTCATTTGGTACAATGAGGTCTAACCGATCAGTGTTCGAATCTTGCTGCACTGCGACGACTCTGTGCAATAAAACGGAAGGAACAGCCCTAGACCCGTGCGTGTGCCAGTGGGTGTTTTCTTTCCGCGTCTTTCTTTTCATTTTTTTTTTTGTCCGCACAGAGACCCCCAACGTATGGCGCTTAGGAATGGTTCAGAACACAGCTTTCGGTTTCCACGCGTAAGAAGCTTTTTTTTTTTTTACCAAATAGCTATTGAAACCGCGTTGGCTATAGCATTTCCAGAAGATATATTACTTGTTCTACACGTCTCTACTGAACTTTAAGAAAGCGCACGAGCAGGAGAGAAGTCATGGTAACTCATTCAGCGGCATTAAAAGGACAAATACTTTTCTTAACTACCCTACCATCTCACTCACTCACTCACTCACTCACTCACTCACTCACTCACTCACTCACTCACTCACTCACTCACTCACTCACTCACTCACTCACTCACTCACTCACTCACTCACTCACTCACTCACTCACTCACTCACTCACTCACTCACTCACTCAGCAGCTGATTGCGAGCACATCTAACTGTTAACGTAACGGATGAAAGCAAATGAGTGCCGACAGGTTGACACATAACATTCTTGCCCATCTCAAGTATTCGAGCGCTATGTACTCGTGAACTTTTGCAGCGTTAACTGCCACGCCCTGCGGGTTTAGTCTTCCTCTTACATGAATCTGAAGAGCGCGTTACTTGGTTTAAATTGAGTGAAAGTGACACCACCAAAGCAGTGCATGCCGTGCATGGGGAGGTAAATATCCCTTTCTCTCCCTTTGAACGAGGTTTTAGGTTTCTGCTGGACGCCAAAACCGATGACCGACAATCGCGCATCCGAGAGAAATGGTTTGGACAGAACGTTCCGCAGAGCTCATTAGATGCGGTCGGCTCCGCTGTCCGAACATACTGTGTCCTCTGTGGACGGGTCAATTATTTGGAGCCCGCTGCTGAAGGGCGAAGTGCTGCATTACCAAGTCGCATTAGGTTTCCCTCACAGATGTGACTCAGGGGCGCACATCGCCAACTTTATGTTAACGGCTGCACGGGAGAAAAGCGTACAACTGCAACCAAGCGATTGTTGTAAGTAGGTTTTGAGATGCGATCACTCCGAACTCCACGTAAATAATTTACCGGCCATTTTGTTTCGAAAAAAAGGGTGTGGGATGGGGAGAAGAGGATTTCACTCACCCATGCAGCAACACGATTTACTTAAATTTCAGCCAGCTGAGATTTATTTAGCAGTGCGATGCTAGTACAAGCGAGGACCCGAGACGCTTTTAAACATAGGGTTACGAAGAGAAGGAGAGCGCAAATGGCTTTTTTTTTCTTTTACAGCAGAGCTTTATATATCCACCCTCCCATACATATATCAATCTACATGCCTCAAAACTCCCGCGCCCTCTATGAGGAGGCAAAGCAAACGGATGGATGGATGGATCTTATGAGCGCCCCTTTGGAACGGGACGGTGGGTTACGCCACCGAGGTCTTGCTATTATACTGCCTAATGTCCTACCTAGGTTAAACAATAAAAAAGGAAAAAGTACTATGAACTCCCACAACCAAGTTTTCTGATCCCCTATTGCGAACTGTGTTTTTGTACGTCCCCGTTTTTTGTCGTTTCCCTACTTTTCTTCTACCAATCCTCCAATCGCTTCTTACTAATCCATATTACGGACATGTTTACTTTTCCACTGCTCTCGCTGACCCCAAGGGCATCAAGGGGAGGTCAGTGGTGCCTAAATCGACCGCTGGGTAGATGTCTTCAAATTCTAATAAAACCTGCTACGTAGTTTCCCTAGCTTTACCGCAGCAAGCACATGCTTCTTCTTTCTTCCGATATCTGGCTTTATAGGTGCGTATTCTAAGGCATCCCGATCTCGCTTCGAAAAGTAACGAGCTTCCCTTTGAGTTATCATAAATTGTTTCTTTCCTGATTTCGTTTTTTCCTCTTAAGTAGTTACTCATGGCAGGTTTCTTTTCCATTGCCGCCACCCATGAGATTATTTCGGCCTCTCTGACTTTCCTCTTGACCTTCTTTATTGCTGTGTTGCCCACTCTACAGGCCGCATACTTGCTGGTAAGCTTCCTAGTTATTTTCCTCCACTGTGAAGCAATGTTTTTCCTGTACCCTCCCAGCCCATTTACTTTCTTCCATATTCCTCAGTCGTTCTCCAAACTCAATTTTACTGCGAGCTTCCCTCACTTCAAAACTAGTTCAGCCCATATCACCCTGCACGGCATGATTTGTAGTCTTCCCGTGAGGGCCCAATGTGAGACGACCGAGTAATCTTTGGTTCCCATCGAGTACTGATTGTACCCCTAATTTAAAGCAAACGACCGCATTTCCAAAAGTAAGTCCTGGGACCATTCCACCTTTCCACATACCTCAGAGCACCTCGTACCTATTGTATCCCCGTAGAGTTCTGTGCTTCCATTATGACTGCATTTCTCTTCCCTTTCACTGTTATTGTTTTTTCCTGTGTTTCCATATATCTGTTGCCTACGTTTATCCATATACCAAGGTATTCATATTCTGTTACCCAAGGTATTTCCTGGCCCTGTATTTCCACTGTCTCTTCCCTGTTCTCATGGAATACCATAACACCTGATTTTCTGACACTAAATTTCAAACCTAAATTGTTGCCTTCCTGTCCACAGATATTATCCGGACGTTGCAAATCACTTTGCGTGTTAGCTGGCAACACAATGTGGTCCGCACAAAATAAGCATGGAAGCTGCTGCTCTACTACTGTACCCGCCTGTTTGTATGAGAGGTTAAACCCGATATTACTTCCTTCCAGCGCCCTCTCCATCCTCACCATGCACATCATAAACAGCAGTGGGGATAAAGGGCCCCTCTGCCTCAGTCCCTTGTTGATATGAACTTTCTCCTCTCTCTTCATCCCTTCCCATTCAATGCAAACGGTATTTTCTAGGTAAATTTCTCTGAAAAGCTGTAGACAATCGTCACTTAAGCCTTCCCCTTCCAGAATATTCCACAAGATTTTGTGGTGTACGTTGTCATAGGCTTTTGTAATGTCTAAAAAGGCCACATATAAGGGTCTGCTTTCTACTTTTGATATTTGAATACACCGAGTAAGAATAAGAATGTTATCTTCTATACGCCTGCCTATTCTGAAGCCCTTCTGAAGTTCTCCCAAAATGCCATTATTCTCTGCCCATGCTTGCAGCTTTAATTTGATTTCCAGCATTGCTAGCCTGTATTTTACCGATATAATGGTCAATGGTCTATGCGAATGAATTCTATCTTTCTCCCCGGTACCTTTATAAATTAAACTCCTTCTACTTTGTCGCCAACTGTCTGGCATTCGTCTATCTTTTAAAGTTTTTTCCACTGCTTTCACCAGAGCTTCCTTACTTTTGGGTCCTAGTTCATAAATCAGCCTAACGGGAACTTCGTCTAGCCCAGTGGCTTTGCGCTTAGGAATTTTCTCTTCCGTTTCTTCCAGTTGAAATTTGTCAGCACCAGCTCCTTTTCCACTTGGGTCTCTTTCATGCTCTTTTTTTCTTCAAATACAACCTCTTCATTGCCTTGGAAAGATTCGGTTGTCATTTTTCGGATGTAATTTATTGCCGCTTCTTCTTCCACTCTGTTTCCATGTTCGTCTAGGATAGGTTGTTGTATTGTTGTTGACGTCCTGGCTAATAATATTATGTGGTTCAAAAATATTCTCGATGCGGCCTTCTTTTTCTCACGTATTTGTGACAACCAACGTTCACTTTCACCTTCTAATTTTACTTGCACCAGTATCGGAACCATAGACGTTTTCTCCCTGTATATTTCGCATTTACTGGCTACTTCATCCTGCGGCAACTGCGCCTTCATTGCCTGCCTGTGCTCTGGATATACTTTCTGTCGTTCTGCGATCGCTTCTCTTATCTCCCTGTTCCACCAGCTTTTCGGTTTCTTTGTTCCTTTCCAACGAACATATAGTTTCTCTTTCCGTATTTCTGTCGTTATTACACTTAGTAGCTCACTATATTCCGACTGTTTATTTGGCCATTTGCCAAGTTCTTCCTTGACTCTAGTGACTATATTTGTCATTTGTTCAGCGTTGAACTTTGGATTGGCCATTTTAGACTCCTTGCTCTCTTTCTCAACTACATATGCCATTTTCAAAATGATGCGTTTATGGTCACTCCCTGTGCTGCTGCACCCTTCCTCATCAATGACCATTTCTTTCAACTTATGAATTCCTTCTGTCATCAGACTGTAATCAATGGCTGATTGCCAATTTCCCACTTCCCACGTGATCGGCCCTTCACACTTAGGCCCTGTATTGACGATAACGAGGCTATTTTGCTCACAAAGGTCTAGCATTGACTTCCCGTTGTTGTCGGTATAGCCATCTAAATCCTGTATGTGGGCATTCATGTCACCTAATAGGATAATTTCGGCACCATTCCCGGAAGCCTAATATCAGCGCTTATGCATTCCACTAACTCTTTATTCTTCTGTGTGCAATTATTTCCGGTCCACAAATACGTAACGCCCAGCCAAGATTTTTTCCCACTCATTGTACCTGATAAACAAAGATTCTCTTGACATTTTGAATTTATTCTTTTCCATTTGGCTCCCTGATGGATGAGCATTCCGACTCCCCCTCCCTTTCTTTCCGACTTAGTTCTGTTGCACCCTTCCCAAACATAATTCTCAATCACTGGCGGCTCTTCCGAGTCTTTTAGGTGCGTTTTTGTAACCGTACACCCTGCTATTTCTTCTCTATTGAACTACTCCTCAATCTCTGCCCACTTTTCCCTTCTTCTGCCGCTCTGCATGTTATGTAACCTATTGCAGGGCGAGCTCTCTTTCTTGCTTTTCGCCTTTTTCTGTTATCGACGGCGATGCTATATTGAGGTTCCGTTAGGGGACCTTCTTCATTACTACCTACTCCGGCCTCCTGAGCGCCCGTGGGCCCCCTAAAGAAGCAACAGTGCGACCAGCAAGTCGCCAGCCCACTTCTCGCGCAAGCCTGTAATTGAAGTAGATCCCGTCTCGTTGAAAACTACCACACCTTCTCACTTCCCTGTTTACTTTGACAACCTTTCTTCGAAGCCTTTCTCTCGGCTCATTTTCCATATAACCTCATTAGCAGCCACTACGGCTCTTTGCATGTGACTGTCACGTACAGGCACCTCTGGCACCGTGCACACCGCGGTCTGCACTGTAGGGGACAGCTCGAGCAAGTCGTCCTCCCACTTCACCAAGCGCTGGGCTAGTCCTGTCCCTTTCTTGTTTAAGATGCCATTTAGCTCATCTGCTATTATGACAGGGTTGCGCACGTGGGCATTTTCCGCGAGCTTTGCTTTTGCTCGGAACATGGCAGAACCTTGTGTCTGCCCCGGAGATGTCACTACCGCTACTATTTTATCGCCTTTCACCCTCTCCACGATTGCTTCTGAGCACCTATCTAGGTTTGAGTCGCCGGCAATAATCACTATTTCACTCTCTCTTACCTCTCCCTGCTTCCCTTTGACCTTTTCCGCGTGATTCAGACTTGACGAGGGGCGTTGACCCATGCACTCATGCTTTTTCCGCGTGGCGGCCTCGAGGTAGGTGCCGCTCTTTCCAGCTAACCCCTCACCACTTTGCACGCATTTCACGTAGTTTGCTGACACTCCCTCTCATGTCACGTCGGGGGACTCCGTTCCATTGTCACGACAACTCTCGTTCCCAATGGCGGCCCTGTTCAGCATTTCCTCGGCTGCTTCAACTCTTCTTTCCACTACCTTCCGTACATCACGCTCCCTATTTAGCTCTTTTTTGAGCTCTTCAACCTGTTTGACAAGCTCTTCCTGGAAAGCCTCCATGTTCTTCAGCCTAGCATCGACATCACAGTGTGTGCTGATTGACTCTCTTCCCTCTCCATTCTCATCCGTCCCCTCATCTGTCTTGAGGGACCCCCCGCGCACTGCCTGCTTTCCCGGCTTTCTTGCCATGTATTGCACAGCTTTTTCTAATGCAAATACTATAATACTATAATAATGCAGAGCACGTGCCATTTAGCAAAAACCAATACCCACAGGATCCAAATCCTCCAAATGTCGCAAAGCAACTCTCACCACTGTTTCAAAAGCAATCAATGCCGCGGAGACCAGCCGGCCACGCTCTCACTTTCCTACCAAAACACACACAGTAAAACCACTAATAGCTATTAGTCTTTCCACGTGCAAGCTGCCATTTAAAGGCTTCAAACACTCAACGCTCCACGCGGCTACATGTGTTGAAGTACGTGGCGCGAACGGACGCTCTAACCATCCTTCAAAACCAAATGTACACAAAACACACCCACGCAACCAAAATACGAGAGACAAAAAGAAAGAAGAAAACCCCCTAATTACTATTTAAAGGCAAAAAATATCAGCATATCAAAAACAGAAGCAGGCTCAAAGCATGCACAATAACTTGTGATTTCGTTGCCGCCACGAAGCCCTGAAGAGCACGTCCATTCGCCTCAAAATCTGAAGCCACCGAAGCTCAAACCAAGCCTCAAACCACTAAAGCATTAACAGACACCGTTCGTAGCAAGAGGAAAGCTACGAAACCACTCAATAAGACATAATGCCGCCCTATATGAGGAGGTGGAGCAAACCAATAAGGCATATGTGCTGACACCTGGGGTAGAAAGAGGAAAGCTAAGAAACGGGCGGCGAGTACCAGCGAAGATCGTGCCTGAGAAGCTGCCCGTAAGCGGCGAACTCGACAGAAAGCCAAGTGCCGCGAAGCGGAGAATGCGGCGAATCGACGTGGGTACCATGCCAGTAAATTGGACGAGCACAAGGGTGAGTATACCAAATTTCAGAAGGATTTTCTGCGCAGAGATTTTAAAGTCAGTTGCGTGGTGTGAAACAGACTGTGGTTCGAGAACGATTTCCTGGTGATTGGTTACGGTGATTGGTAAGAGCTTCCCTAGCTTCTGACGTATCCAGCCGCTCGGTTTGGCTGCGCCGAGGGAGAGCTAATGGCCGTAGCGCGCATCGATCATTTGGTATGAAGGTGGTTAGTAAACGAGCCATCTGCTGCATTTCCGCGCCTGCGCAAGGAACCGAATAGGCTGTTGGTATGTTGAGTGCGCCGGTATGAGTGGCCGCATGTGTAGTGCGTACTGCCGAAGGACAACCGGCTCATGATGCCCAACTTCGGGACCGTAGACGTGAGCGTGAGCGAGAGTGGCAGATGGCACGAACCAGCGAGGAGCGTGCCGAGAAGGCCGAGCGGAAAGCCCCCCAGACCGCGAAGCGATTGATGCGCTGCAACGACGGAGGTAACACGCTCGTCAGGCTGACACTTACATTATTGCGGATACGTGATTGAGCCGGGACTTCGTGGACAAAACGTTCGGCATCGTTTGTCGTGTTTGGGGCCGATTGTGCTTTGAAAATGACCTATTGGTGAATGCGAACATTTCTTACCACGATGTTAACAGCTCTGCGGGTCATCCCTTCGCTTAGGGTGGAATGGCCCTGAATATATATATATATATATATATATATATATATATATATATGTTGCGTGCACTGCATGCTTTGAAACGCCGCCATGCGGTCTCTCTACTCGTATGGCCGTGTTTCAAAGCACGTAATATATATATATTGCACTCCAAATAAAAGAAGTCACAAGCGGATAGACTAAACCAATCATTGGTTTAGCAATATCGGCGAACCGAGAGGAAACTACTGCTAATGCAATCAGTGTCGTAAACTGATAGTACAGAAACCAAGCACATGCGTGGTACTGTAAATTTCTTTTGCATTCACCCTTACCCCTTCTCGTGTTTAGGGTAGAAAAGTGGACAAAATCTAGCTATCCTCGTTACCTTTTCGTTCGTTTGCCTCTCTTTAATGTCAAGTATTTGTGCCAGTTACGCTTTCAGTACTGCGTTTCTTACGGGACGCTGGTCAAGAACTGAAACCGTACCTTCCACTCGGCCATGTGTTAAGAATTGGCCCTTTTTTATGCTTAATGCTTTTGCAGTATTGCACGCATAGGACGAAACCATGAGGTTCAAGTATGTATACCGGGTTCAAAATGGCTGAAGCACAAAAGAGATTGGTGACACTGATTAACGATAGTGTTAATAACGTTGCTGAACTCATACGTGTTCAAAAAAAGTCGTTAACTTCTGAGTCGGTCAGGTGACCGCGTACCATACATGAATAACATGCAACCCGAGCAGCGTTTGTAGAAATCTCGACTGCATTTGTCTGCGTACCTTCTTTAGGTGCAACAAGTTATGATATAGACACACGCGAAGCCGCGTGACCTAGCCGGTCACTCAGCATGGTGCAGGTGCTAAGTCGGCGAGAAAGGCCACGCGGCCGCGCTTGTGATTCGCCTTCCCACGTCGAGTCATTCCGCACTATCTCACCTCGAGCGACCCGCAGTCTCGCATGCGAAATTAATCTGAAAAGCGGAAGAGGGCCCCAGAGATGGGACCGAGATGTCGCGGCTTGGCCGACGCGCGAGGCGACTGCAAATTATGCCAGGGCGCGCGGTGTCTTGATTCGTGGCATTCGTACAAGGGCACGTGTTAGCTGGCTCGCGCAGGCTTTACGGGCAGCCACGAAGTGCGTGTTTTCAACCAGGAGCGACGCGCGGAGTTAGGCTCAGCAGACGCGGCGTACACGTGTTGATTGTGGCGTGCATGGAAGAGGCGGGCTCTGGCGTGCGCCTCGTATACGAGACTGCGCCTGTGGGTGTCATTTGCTCTTACGACTGCCGTCGCGTTCTGCTCGTGTTTGGTGTTTGCAGCGAAGTCCGGCGTTTGTGGGTCCGGTGCTGACGGGCTCGCCACTTGATGAAGGGGTGATTACGCGCTACCAGAGCGGTTGTCGCTTGTTTGTCACGGCAGGGAATGGTGTCGTGCTAAATTTCGGCTCGGTAATACCTAGGAAATGTAGGCGAAGTGGTATACGGGGAAGAGACGCTTGTGATGGTAAGATTACAGCAGTAATTAAGAAAGCGCATGCGGCAGACAAAGTTGTTAGGAGGAGGGTGGTTGGGCTGTGCATTACATACCTGTTCTGCGAGTGAAGGTATATTCTTCAAAGAAGGCACAGTTAGAATTGCGTCTGCCATGCGTTGGTTTAGGGATGACGAGGCTAGAAAATGCTAAAGTGCGAAGAATGTGCAGGCTCTCAGTCAGCAGAAACAAGTACACTTAGTTGTCCCGTTGCAGCCTTCTTCAATTGTTGTTTTGCTAGTGACAAAGCGCGCCTTCCGTCATGCATACACTGGCTCAACGTTTTTACTGACCAAGAAGAAAAGAAAATGAACGAACAAGGCGAACTACGAAAAAAATTACGGGTTTTGTTGTACGCAGGTGGACCTTCAGACTTGTTTCTGTGTGTACGTATTTGTTGATGAACTTTTCGACACGGTACAACGACCAATAACTTTTGAAACTGGCGTCATCCTTTTTCTTATAAACTTAAGTGTAGCGGACATGCCACTCTGTCCTTCGCGCGCATTACTCTTTCAGTAAAACAACATGTTAAGATTAAAGCACGGTAAAATACGACGTAGTTTTGGAATTTCCATGCTCTGGAGCGGAAGGAATATGCATTTTGAAAAGAAATGGTTTTGGTTCTTTTGTAACGGGGGAAAATACTCGACTTGAGCACATTAGCCGGAAAGGCAACTTTCACGTTCCCAATAGTCCGTTCAAAACCCAATGTATATTGTTTATATAGAGACAATATCAAGATAGACATTACTGCAGCAGTGAAACTGCAATAAACTCAGTTTTTGATTGTCGAAGAACAAATGGGCAGTAAGTGATGCCACATAGAGAAGGGCTCCAAAGTAATTTTCACCACTTGGTGTTCTTGGGGGGCGAACCGAAAAGTCGGTGCATAAACGCGTGCATTAGGATTTCATATTTATTTCTTTAAGCTCAATTTGCATGCAAGCACCTCGATGAGGAATCGGACCCGTAACTTTGTGCACAGTAACAGGAAGTGGTAGCCTCCCATCCACCGCAATGAAAGTGTGTATCGGGAAATAACTAAGCGTATGCGAACACTCTCCTTGCGTATAAACTCATCTGAATGATTAACGTGACATTTTGAAGGTTGTCTACTCACGAAAATTACTCATTCTGGATTGATTTCGTCAGCACAAGAAATCTAACACATTGGAATTTCTAATTTTTGTCGGCCTGAACTCCAGAATGCCTATTGGTGGCAGAAACCGCGCGGCGCGCCTGATATTTATTAGGTGATGTCGCTTAGACGGAAGCAGGGGATATTCCTTCGTTTCCGGTTTAAAGGTTGATTTAAAATGAAATTAAAAGTTGATCTATATGCTACTCACAGGTAGCATGCTGTGACCTATTTAAATAAAAATGCCGGGCCTATGCTTACCTGCGAACCGTGGGGGATTACTATTAGCTATAGGCCGGTCTGAAACTGAAGCGCTGCTAACTTGAGAGTTTCAATGGGAAGTAAATGACAAACGAAGAGGCGCATAATCGTTTAGCGATGCTACCCTCCGAGTATTCTTACACTCATTGAAATCACCTTGACGTTTAGCAGTGGGTTGCCTTTGCTCGAAAGCGCGAAGTTTATGTAGGCAGCCACTGTCGTCTCTGAAAGACAATCTGGCTTTGATGTCTCTTTTCCTTTTCCCTCTCAGCAAGCCCTCCTTGCTCTCATACGGAATGCAAATAATTTACCATTATTTTATCCCCGTCCTTAGACGTCATTTGTGGCACCACAAAAATAGGTAACGAGTCATTCACTTTATCGATTTAGTAGACATGATTGTATTGAAACGAACGCAAGAAAATAATCAATATTTTATTCCGTCTGGATGCCTTCCCTCACTCGCGGCGCCTGACAACCTTTAAGATCAGGTAAGTTGAAATTTCATTGCCTGTTTTCTAAGCAAGCAACAACAAAAAAAAATACTAGCCCAGTGGCTAGTATTTTTGTTTTTTTGGCAAGCACAAACTTTCGTACACTATTAAGTAATGACAGCGCTTATGAATGAAGACCTCCGACGCTATGTGATAAACGCGAATATGAGAGCTTAAAGCCATTACGCGTCATTCTCACAGAGCTTCGGAATAATCTGACAGATGACGTCTCTGACTTGGCAGTCTTAGGGAGTCGTTCGAAGTCAGAGTACTCGTATTATATGTCTACGTCGCTCGGAGAAAGAAAATAAAAGCAAGTGCATCGTGTTAGGCGACAGCTCTCAAGATTCCGGAATGAAATGCGCCCCAGAAATGTTGCAGGCACGCACGAAGGCGGCGGAGCATCACGCTTTTCCCTGAACGTCTCCACGTTGAATTCACCATCTCGCACGCCGTGTTCCAGCAATCCAGTATGAGGAATTTTCTGTAGAAAACTAACTGAAAAAAAAAAACGGAAAGCGTGATTATCCCGCTGCCGTTATGTCATAAAGATAAACTGTCGAGACGTCTCAGCTCACTAGTGAATGAGTGCGACGTCCATGACACGAAAGCTTGCGTGCCGAAGCATGCGTTTAATTAGGACTCTAAAACAAGCGTTCATTACATACCGGTGTGAAAACAGAAAATTTAAGAGAGTCGAAAACAAACTCCCTGTGGGGCTTTCGTTGAATGTCGCGCATGCTGCAGCTGATAATGTGCACAGAGAACACAACTACGCATAAATCGTGGCTGTAGCGTGCATATCTTTTCTTCGTGGGCAGTTACCCAGAATGAAAGAAGAAGGGGGTCACAGGACACGGACCTAACGATACTAAAGTAAGTAAGAGTCATGTGAAAGTTCTCCGGAGTTGGGAGGCCAACGTCCCAAAGTAGCGAGACATGCGACGCCTTCGCTAATGCGGTTTTCCCCCTCTGCGTCACGTCAAGGGACTCCGGCGAAAAGGGCTTTATCTCGACGTTCCAGAAATGCGATCACCTTATGGTGTTTCCGCAGTGAAGACCAAGGTCGTGATTTTTCTCTCGCGGACTTCAGAATAAAACGATACCCCTCTCTCGGCGTTTCCGCTGAGAAGCACGATTTGCTAGACTGACTACTGTCTCTATTAGTTGAAGTAGATAGTGCAACACTCTTTTAGGAAGAAAAGGACGCCAAACATTCTTATAGCCGATCCAAGTACCGCGTACTGCTCACTGTCGCTTTAGACAAAGTTTATGCTGCGACGTGACAGTGTTCATTAGGAACTAAAACGATAACGGCTGCATTAATACTTTTTCTGGAACAGCCGGTGACGAAGGTCTGCGGCATGAACAGCTGCTCAATATTAAATATAGTAGCCGTAGAAACAATTATCAGGTTTACTTTGCATTAGCTACTGTGCCTGACTTGTACAATTGACGCTCACATGACATTCTAATGACGAGTCGACGATGTGACTCGGTTGTCTTCTTCAATTCAACCGCCCACGCTAGAAAAACGATTGTTCCAGGCGAGAAATCACGACGCCAATGACCAAGTGCTTCACAGAAGGACACAAAAATGAGTCCAGAACATTTAGCGCTAAAAGTAAACATTTTCCTTGGACGATATATATATATATATATATATATGCCCCGGATGAACGAACATGACATAGAATGTAATGAAATGCACCTGGAGTGTCCATATAACTGCTATCCTAATAAAATACTGATATTGACTCCATTCACACCCATCAGTCATCTCAAGTCTTTTTCCGGCTTCCCAACCGAGCATTCATGTTTCAAGAGTCCTTTATTAATTTCTTTTTGCTATCGACCCTATAATAACCTTGCTTTCACTGTTCCTATATGTGCTGCGAACATGGAAGGGTGTGATTTTCATTCGCGCATAGGCATCCAGGGGAGCTGAGGGAATCAAATATAACGAAGTGGTATCCATGCTAGCGTCAGGGGCATCACAGCGAGCACTGCAATATTATTGTGATATAGCACGCTTATGTACTTGAGGGCTTCCTTGTGGGGCATTTCTTTCCCAAATTTTCTGCCTATGAAAAGCGAGTAACGATGATCTTTTCTTTCTTAACTTCTAAAAAGAACGTTACGCAAACAAGAAGCGTAGGGAACAACACAAAGTAGTAAAGCTAAACACGACAAGGGAATCTTTGTTTTGCTAAGGAGTGCTCTTGAGCGTTTTCTTTTCATTTTGCTGTCCAGGGACAAAGATTCCCGTATAGGCTTAAGCATCACTGAGTGCAGAAGTAGGGAAGAAGTGGTATAGTTATGCATAATCCAGCACTTTCGACCAGACATCTGCAAGCTTCATGTAATTTCGCTTGTGGGTGCCTCTATTTCGACGTATTAGTCCATGTGAATGTTGGCCTGCCATTTATTCATCTGTGGTTCACAAAACAACTCGCCCCTTCGTAACGTTACTGCAATGAACGTCTTCCGCTACAGGAAAACTAGGATCCCATTTCGTTTCGTAGGCTATGTCTCACCAAAATTGTTGGTTTGGCAAATGGATTGGAGCAGTTTCACTGTTTCTTATAGAGTATGTGTGTTGCGGTCTGCCATTTTATATTAATACATGTGCCGTGCTCGTAGGCACACAACACCGACGACATAATCAGTTATAAGAATTATGGTGAGGAGCCGCAGGCGCGCGTAACTGCCTTGCTCTTCACAGCAATACAATACAATACAGCAACGAAGCTAGTGACCAACTGATTTAAAACTACTTTTTGATCCATCAATGTCCTATTTGATTAGTTCAACAGAATACTAAAATGAACAGTCAAACGACTTTAGCGTAAATCGAGATACTAAATCCTGCCGTCAGAAACCCTACTAAAGCTTTCAGATTTTAAGTGGTGGAAGGAACTTACTTTTAGTTTGGGTGAAGATCGCTGGACTAGAAAAAAACAGACACAAGTAGGACGACGTTCATATTTCTCAGTGCCTGGTAGCTTTTTCCAAGTTGACTGGTTGGTCGAACGAGCATATCCGCCCACTGAAGTGCATGACACTTTCAGCGCGAACGTTGTTTTGTAATCAGCCGGTCACGCCTCTGTACGGGACACGTCATCCCCGTCAATGCCCGCACGGAAATCGACGCCCGAGTGCATGGGACCAAGAAAAGGACTTATAGAGCTGAGGGGATCAGGTCGCCGGCGATTACCAGGTACATAGAGGGCCCCACTCGTTTGCACCGTTGAGCCTCCGGCTCAACGGAGCGTGGCCCTGTCGAGTCCCCGACATGACCTCCGACTGCGTGCATGGTTCCTGTCGAGGACACTGCAAATGTTGGGAGACTGCAGACACGGTGGAAACTATTTGCGCGCTAAACCAAACGACGCTGCCACTGCCGAGCGTAATTCTTAAGGCCCGCATGGGCGGCAGCAGCAGCAGCAGCAGCAGCAACCCAACGGGCAGAATACGGCGAATGCCACACAGGTACGTCGCCGACTTTTCCTTTTTTTCTCAGTGGAAGCTGGAGACGCACGCTCTTTATGCGTAGACTACGGTTGAAAGGAGAGCGATTGGTAGGAAAACTTGGAGACGCGTCCATGCTTTGGAGACAAATAGTGGCGTTAAAGCGATTAGAAAGCTGATGGCTGTGTAATTGATCACGATATGTTTTTGTATGTTATGATATTTATTACGAAGAGTGGTACATACTCAGTGGCATATATGCCTGTGGCACATACTACGTGACACAAGTTGGCGTGAAAGAAAAACGGTTAGATCCGGACATTGATCCATAGATAGCGAAAAGTGAATTTACTATTCCAAGAATGCTAATCGCAGTGAATGCCGGTGTCTCGGTCTTAACGAATCTTACATCTAGAACTTCATATTTACGTTTTATAGGCTATTATTATTAGTAGTAGTATTAGTATTAGTAGTAGTAGTAGTAGTAGTAGTAGTAGTAGTAGTAGTAAGTAAGTAAGTAAAGGCAACAAGGCCTGCCTACTTTGCAGGAAGGCGAGATAAAACATAGAAAAAGGCGATGGAACCGGTCTCACGATTATTGTCGACAGTAATGCGTTTAGTATTGAACCTATATAGTATGTATCTAGTTATTCAACTTGGCGACAGAAACGTTCATTGAAGAGCGGCCAACATCTACCGGCACATACCCCATGAGCCATGCTGGCATCAAAGAGGTTCATTGACGAGCGGCATAGACCAAGTGGCACATACCCAGTACTGCAAGTCAGTGCCAAATAGTTTCTCGAAACTTGGTATACTTACCCAGTCCCGTATCTGCAGTAACCCCCGTTGGAATGATAGCGGTTCGTCTATTAGCTTCATGTGCGTAGAGGCTGCAACATACTCAGTGACCGAAGTTGGTCAGATGGTTGGTTTTGAACCCTGTTACTCCAGCCTGGTATCCCGATGCGCTACCCATTGCTTCACGGACTACCCAGTGACAATGGTAGGTGGGAAAACTGTTTTATAAAAACATACACCTATACATACACCCACACATAGATAGATAGATAGATAGATAGATAGATAGATAGATAGATAGATAGATAGATAGATAGATAGATAGATAGATAGATAGATAGATAGATAGATAGATAGATAGATAGATAGATAGATAGATAGATAGATAGATAGATAGATAGATAGATAGATAGATAGATAGATAGATAGATAGATAGATAGATAGATAGATAGATAGATAGATAGATAGATAGATAGATAGATTGATTGATGCATTTCTTTTATACAATGTTCACTATTGTTCACTTTCTTTTCTCGTTTATCCATTATTGTATGTTTTCCATTATTTATTGTGCACAGTGCCATTTCTGTAGCGGGTACAGACCCCGTCAAGCCGAATTCATTTGGCTTTTTTCTGTACTCCTGTCATCTGTACATGTATAGATGCAAAATAAACTTTAAATGAAAATTGATTGATTGATTGATTGATTGATTGATTGATTGATTGATTGATTGATTGATTGATTGATTCTGGAGAGTGCGTGAAGTACCTTATGAATTCTAGCTGCATTAAAGCAGGATCAGAAAGAGGAAAGAAAGAAGAAGGCAAGACTAAAACAAAGTCCAAGAATAAAGACACCACTACAATAGGAAACAGAAGAAATCACTGCAGCTGTCGGTACTAAAATGATGTTAAACATACCGGAAATAATGTCCTAGCACTCATATAGGAGTAAATAATACAGTCAGCATGGACTGTGCCTCATTACCCTGATGACGATCTCAGTTGCCTTGAAATCTCCTCCTGTAACATTGTAATGTGCATCCGATTATAGGCGTTATGTTATGGACATCCGCACGTATTCACACCGATAGTACCTTCTTACCTCCCTCTCCTTTCTTCTCTTAAGCTCCTTCCCCTGTGTAAGGTAGCAAACTGGACATGCGTCTGGTTGACCTCCCTAACTTTTCTTCCTTCCCTTTCATCCCCCTATTCTGTATATGAACACGTTCAAATCGTAATGAAGTACGTACAGGAAAGCTCTGTAAAAAAGTGCGTGCCGTGGGTACTTCTGCGGCAACATATGAAGCGTAAATGTTAGCTCGTCATAAATTATTCGGAACGTCAATTATGGCGAGTAACAGTGCATGATTGCGCAAGTGGATGAACATAAAAGAGAATGAATATATTTGCTCGTGGAGAATTTGTTTTCCCTGGGAAACCGTGAATCGCCTCAACGACCACTGTGCAGTTAATTTCGCTTTGGATTCTATGCTAGCAGGTAAACGTAAATTGCCTTTGTTTGGTTTTTGCAATGCAACTTTTCAAAGGGTTCCAATGTTCGACAGTGCGATACCAGCGCTAGAGGCTGTTTGTTTCTGATTCCTAAGTTTACTCAAACATTTCCTTTAGCGACAAAGTCTCGGGCCTCGTATTCTCGGCCTCAAGGTACTTATGTTTATGATGTTTTCTTTCTTTCTAATTTTCTTCTTTTTGCCGTCTCGTAAGCAATTTATTGATGAACGCGGACTGCCATGTTGCAGCAGAGCGATCAAAGCTGGACTTTACTCATTCATTATATTTTGCAAAATTTTTCTCCTTGCTTATAGTTTAGCGCTGATGTATGTCTTTGTACCTATTCGTTGTTCCTTCTGATAATCTTCCCGTAGTTCATTACCGTATTATAACAAGCGTTAATATATTACAGTACCTTATTCTAATTTGTTTAATGTGAATGCAGTTTCCACTTGAGAAACAGTTGTCTCTGCCTGAAATTTTACAACTAAAATGCAGACCATGTTGCGCTGTGGCTCGGTATAGGCGTAACACAATACGAAGGAAGCACACAGCTAGATGAAGCGCTACTCAGAACTAAAGTTTTTCTTTTTTCTAGAAATCAAACTCTTATGTATACAAAGTATTCCGAATATGCAGCTAAAGAAAAAAAAACTAAAAAAGAAGAACTAGAGAAACAAAAACTTGCAAGACTATCATCTGGCGTCTACAAAGGGGATTTCACCTCGGCGCGGTGATACCGAATCTTGACTTATAAATGTGTCAGGGATATAATGAATGAAGCATGCATACACGATCTCCTTCGTGTTTCTGTCACGATGGTGGTAGAGAAGGCACGTGCTTTCAAATAGGGGGTCACATACACACGCGACCCGATGCAGTGCCAGGTGCGAGCACTGTCGTTCCTCCGCCTTGCGTTACGTCCATCGTGCCACAAGTACACAATGCTCAGTCAATAAGAACTGGCCCCAATCTTCCGTTCTGCTGATATCTAGCCGAACTACTTCCAACTTAGTAAACACGTCACATGCTACGACAAACAAACAGTTTGCATCTCAAAGAAGCTCGAACTTTCCTGCAAATATAGCAACAGAATTCAGCTCGGGCGTACCGCCTAACTTGATTTTTTTTATGTGTTACTTCTAGGCAACAACAAAAATGAAGGAAGGAAAAAAAATATGTTGGTGTAGGAGTAGTCTGAGCCTCTCTAGTTTAGACAGGGTACGTCTTTTATGTGAATTCCCGGAAGTTCCGCGACTATTTTTACTCGACGACATATTTTTCCTACCTGATTAACGAGATGGATATACATTGTCGAACCCTGTAATAGGTTTTAGGTAGGTGATGTCACCGGCACCCACCGCGGTAGCTCAGTGGCTATGTCGCTGCGCTGCTAAGTACGAGGTCATGGGTTCGGTCCCTGTCGCGGCGGCCGCACTTCGACGGAAACGGAATTAAAAAGAACAACAGCAACAAAAAAAAACACTCGTTTACCGCGCAGAGGGTGCAGATTAAAAGAATCCTATACTCGCGGACAACTTTCTTGGCAATGAAGGGAAAGCTACGGGCGCGTGGCTGCTGCACATGTGTTACGGCGCCAAGTACTGCGCCAGCATTTGACAGTGCTTTCGGTTGCTCGGAACAGACACGGAAGGGAAAAGCCGCAAAATAAGTAAACCTTTACATTCAGTGGTGTTTTTTTTTCTTATTTAGGTGTTGCTAATAGGGTGTGTTTGTTTTGTCTTCGCGAGCTTAAACTAACGTTGACGAAAACGGGGGACTCCTTTGAGAAGCGCTCTCACTTGTGCGCGCTTTGCCTCCGCAGCTTTGCCTTCATTGACACAGCAAGTTTTCCGCGAGTATACATGGTTGAAATTATTTCGCAATTCCCCAATATGACCCGTCTCGTCATCATATCGCGATTTTGGCGCAAAAACTAAACATACTTTAATTTTTTTTTATGTCACCCTTGGGACCCCTTACACTCGTGCTCTGTGCTGAGTATTGTGGAGTGTTTATTTTTAATAGACGTGGCACCTAAATTTACATCTCTTCTCTCCCAAAATTTTTACACTTCAGCCTTCGCAACAACGAAAGATTGCGAAGAAAAAAAAAAGCACGCAAACATCGGACTGTGTTTTTCTCTGAATGTCGGGCCAAGGCTACGAACATTTTCTAGTTAGCTAAGGCGCACAAAGCCCAATTAGTAGAACTAGCGGCAATTAGGTGGCCTACTACGCACATGCAGCTATTAACGTGAAGTTCGAGATGATTAGAAACACGGTAGATTGCACGGAAACACAATTGACCGAAGACACTGCCCCGGGCGAAAAACAAGATGGAGGCTTCTTGGCGTGACGCACACCGCCACCTTGTGGTAAGGCTTCGCGTGCGCTTAACTTAATGCAAACCGCAAGGAGACGCTGCTGGGTATGTCGCGAACACGGAAGACAGCCTGGAAACGAACAGCAAAAAAAGAAAATTGATTAGGCGCGGCGCACTCATCTCGGGGGCCTAGAATAAGAAAACTTGCGAGTGAACCTGCTGTGTGATTTAGTTTATTACGCGCGCCCAAGACGTCCAATCTGGTACTTGACTTTAAAAAAAAATACCCAGGGTGTTTTTGCTTTTCTTTTTTTGCAGAACTTACTCATAGTTGCGAAGCCAAACTTAGACTTACTTGGACTCATTGCACTGCTTCACCTCAGTGACAATGTGTTTGTGCGTACCACGAATATGAAGAAGAAAGAAAAAATTATTGGCAGAAGTGAACGGTAAAATAAGACTTACCTAAATGCAATGAAAATAATGACGTAACTATGTCGTAATAGTTCTAATCGCTCTAGAGAACGTTGCATACAGAACGTTGGTCTATAGAGAATAAGGGTTACTTTATTTATTTACCAAATAAGTTTACGGCAGTAGCGACAGATCTAGATTTTTCTTTTATAGAAAGCATGGACGTAAGCCCACAGACACCTCAATAAATATGCACAGCAAAATGCGCGCATAACATTCGGATTTTATATTACCTGTATGATCCGCATCACTAAGAGCCATTCTGCATTTGATAGCCCCACTTTCCAAACGCTAAACTCTGTTCGATGTTTTTAACTGATTATCTCATATGCATCCAAAACCACGCAGCCAGATTCACTTAAAGCTAATATTCTTACTCCAGCAGCGTGTTGACGTTGAAATTCGAGCTAATCTCCCCGATTTACATATACGACATACAATTGTCTCTGTATCATAAATTTTACCGCTAATTTACTAATTGCTCTAATTTTGTCAGTCAGTCAACACCCTTCGGACACCCATTACCTGAAAAACCGTACATCCATCATTCGTTCGTAGTACTTCACATCTTAGGTCGTTGTTCATCCGGTGCAGTGAGAGATTGGAACAATCGGCACAAAGAAGCGTCTGCAGCATTTCACAATAGCGCACTCAAGGTAGCTATTAAAATCATCTTTCTGTATTAAACAAGCTTACCCCTCATGTAATACTCCTAACCGAGGGCATAGGAGGGATAAATAAATAAATAAATAAATAAATAAATAAATAAATAAATAAAGAGCCAGAGGTTGCGCACGTTATCAACTAGTAACCATATCGGCCGCGAGCTGTAAACAGGGGCGGTCTTTATGAGAAAGCGCAGTTTTTCAGGAGCCGACTTTTCACAGATGTTATTATTCAAAAGTGTGCGGAGTAAAGACCCAGTCTGAACTTCAAGCCCCACACGCATCGCGAGTGGTGTCATTTTTTTCACGCCCGAAAATACTCTTTAAAACGCGTGCGCAATCT
The DNA here is from genome assembly GCF_050947875.1 of Dermacentor variabilis. Classification (NCBI taxonomy): domain Eukaryota; kingdom Metazoa; phylum Arthropoda; class Arachnida; order Ixodida; family Ixodidae; genus Dermacentor; species Dermacentor variabilis. The sequence continues at coordinate 94,622,297 of NC_134571.1, forward strand.
GAAGTATGGAAGTCGAAAGGAAAACGGTCAAAACTTTGAGGCGTTTCTTACGCGCTGAAATGCAGAGAAACCATGGCGTCGATTAGAATATTACAGGTGTTTCACAAACCTCAAGAACTCCGCGTCCAGCTCTCCATCAGCGCATGCCTCGAAACGTACAAGTCGTAGCTGCAAAGTTGCTGTTTTCATAAGGTGGGGCGCTACTATTCCAAACTTTTTATTCCAATTCTGCAAACAGCCCTACGCTATTGGGTAAAAACTTTTTTGGAGCACCGCCCCCCCCCCCTTCGCCTGGCTGTTACGGGACGTCCCGAAAACCGCAATAGGTCCCCATCTGATATGACGTGTGCACACTGATTATGTATGATTTGACCGAACAAAAGCAAAATAGTCATTTCTGATTCAACGCCTTTTCGCCATTAGCCCTTGGCTATTGGTCAAAGAATTTCAGGCTGCACCCACTTCACCTGCCTGTCACGTGACGTCACAAAACCGCAATAACTCACCGCGTCAAAGTGACATGTACGCGTTAAAGATGCATTAATATGCCGAACAAAATTGAGTTTTCTTCTGAATAGCCGCAAGCTGCCCCCTTCCGAAAGGAATAAAAGATGGCGGCTGCCGATCGCTCAGGCACTGGCTACTCGCACCTCCCGGAAAGCATGGGTTTATTTGCGTATAAAGAACTTTTTGCGTGGCCGCGTAACGTTTTCGAGCACTTTCGGCACGTTTACTACCTCGTTTTGCCAACTTTTCTTTGCTGGGGATGCATTTAAGCGGCATTCTTAACCTTCCGTTGCATCCTGCCGCGATTTTCGACCAGCCACCGCGAGTTAAATAAGGGAAAGCTGACCAATCGCAGACGCCGGCACCACTCTCTTCGTCCGGTTATCGATTTTCAGTGCAGTGGCTCGGCCCCATCAAATACCTCTCCACTTGAGCGTGCTCCTCGCCTCTTGTCAGCCAATTAGATAAGACAAGCCGCTAAGCGTAGGCAATGTTATTCGTTTTTGAAGCAAACAAAAGTGACCTAATGTGAACGAGGAGAGCGTTTGATTGGTCTCTTCATACAACCCTGCGAGTGACCGCCCGATGTTTGGGTCGGCGGTTACGCAAGTTTGACGTCAGGAGATTGGAATAAAAACATTTTGGAAAAGTTTTACGTTATAGGGCTCGCGGTCGCAAACTCGAACGCAGTGAGAAACAAAAACCTGCCTGCGAGCAAACGTCTTCAGCTGGACTGGTGCCGAGTTCCTCCGGCTAATGGAGATGATGCACGCGTGATGACTGCTCAGCTTAGTTGTTGCCTGTAAATGGCGCTTTACTTCACTAGTACGTCACCCAGCGTATGCCGAATATAGAAGCGGGTTAGTCGAACGACGAAGCTCCACTCTAAATTGCGTAATTTTCTTGTTACGACCTTCAGCATGCCATTTCCGTCAAGTGCATCGCAGGCTGTAAAACTAAGTAACTTAGAGCACCATATGTATAATAGAATTTGTAGTAGTAAGAAACACACACACTAGTCTATCAAAAATGCATTAACACATTATAGGCACCAAAATGCATTATAGGCACTCTGTCGAGAGCGCGACAAAGTGCCTTTAATGAACCAAAATGACTACGCACTCTGTGATGAAAATAATAAAATTAACATTCGCATTGTAGACACGCTGCGTCTTCTACCATGTGCATGAATTGATCGTTCTATTCCTTGTCACTCTATATTTCAGAGTTCTTACCCATTCCACGATGCGAGGTAGCCTAGTGGAAGTTCACCTGCTTGACCTCCCTTTCATTCTTTCTTTTCTTTTTTCTGTCACCTTTTTGTGTCACCGATTCCTTGCGTTTCTCTTTTACTCTTCAGCAAAAAAAGACAGCTTAGTCGGTAGTTTATCTTTAAGCTACCGTGAAATGTAACTTGACATTAAACGTTCCCTTAACAGGCTCACAGCTTGAACGTACGGACATGAAGTGTAATCGCTTTACTTCTTAGATTACCTCGCGTGGACATAAATGAATTCAAGTGAAAGCACTTCATGAACAGCCATCTAAAGATTCGCACGAAAAGAAAGGAGTATGCGGGTTACAACAAGCAAAGAGAGAGAGAGAGCGAACAACTAAACGCGGACGTTTTCCCACGCAAACGCCCCTAGGCAACACGATACGACCAAACGCTCGCTGTCGCGCTTGAACTGTATTACTGGCCTGGTTTTTTTACCTACGAGTTCCCGTTACTTGGAACTTGGAGCAAACAGGCGACTGTCGGTTAGCGTTGTGTGCAGCTGCAGGTGGCTGGTCGCTTTGTTATTCCTACAAAACACGCTACGCCCGCGGCTATTTTAGCAATTATCGCGCACGCAAGCAACCTGACACGTCAAGGGCGAGGGGGGGGGGGGCTGTCAATTAAAAATAAAACAAAAACAAACACTGAAACTACATGAATGGGGGCAAAGGCTGGAAGTAAGCACAAAAAATAGCCAGAAGAGCAGAAATTTTACTGGGCCGATTCAACTGTAGGTAAAAAAAAAGAAGAAAAATAATGTGAGAATATGAAGATTTATTGTTCTTTTTTTCTCTGAGCTCTCAAAAATCAACAAGATGTATATTGCACCGTAGAATACTTTATCGTGTAGACGAAGGACTTCTTGGAGAAGGTGATATGAACAAGCTGGATAGCAGCGCTATAAGAGCATTCTTGCACTCAGCAAAGGAGTGAATATTCAAAGCCATGTTCTGAAAGGGGTGTATAGTAGCGCGATTAAAAGAGTGGACAAAAGAACACACACAGGGACACACACAGCGCTGTGTACGTCCCTGTGTGTCTTCTTTTGCCCCGTGTTTAATCGCGCTACCGCACACTCCTTGAAGATGCATTACCAACAAGCCCACATTGCAACCCTCATGTTCTGAAAATTAAAAATTGAACTGTGGGGCTTAGCGTCCCGTAACTACAATATGATTGTTAATCGGGCTTTATGTTGTGACAGCGAAATACGAATAATAATGCACAATAAACTGTACTTAAAATCGACGCCCGCGCCATGCGTTCCTTTTGCCTTAAGCCCCGTAATTGTGCTGTTTAACGTACTGCCGTAGAGAAGGAACCGTCCGGAATGTCCTTCCAAAAGCACTGTGATCCAAAGTGGATAGAAGCCTTAACTGGTCGGCGGTAAAGATTAGCAACAGATGTTTAAGGTATTGGTGGGAAAAAAAAGAAAGCAGTGAAGAGATCGATCGATGGCGTGCCAGTAGAATTACGTACTGTTCCGCGGTCATGCACATCACATAAAGTGATGTGCGTTGCGACCCGCCAGTACAGGTGCTTACTTCCCCACTGGTGCACAAATTACCTCAAGCAGTCAAGACACGCGATTCCTGCACTTAGTACGAGAAAGAAAATTCCATTACGACTACCTTGACGCGATTAACAAATTAGAGCGTGGTTTTGTAAGAAGTTATAAGCAGACATATAAAAGGGAGGAAAACTAATTTTTATTCCACATCGATTGCTTTATGTTCCATCCATTCACACTAGAGTGTTTTTTTTCTGATCGAATGGAGCATGATATTGTGCCTCTTAGGTATGTTGACAGCAGTTTTAATATTTAACTGTATGGGCGTAGTAGGACGTAAACTGCTATATGCATGTACGGTGTGTTGGTGGCATGGCGTCGTTCATTTTCTTTAGAACTACGTCGTAATTATATATGTATTAATATCGGTGTTTTATGTAGCATGCCGATAGCTCACGTACTGCTGCCATGTAAGGGTCTTGAGGCAGGGTCAAGAAGTATGTCGCCGGTTTTAGCCTTGAGTACCCCTTCAAACTTGTTGGAAAATAAAATCATTCGGCAAGTGATAATCATCATCAGTACGAGCATATTTATTATCATCGTGGTTCCCATCTCTCGAAAAAAACACGCGAGTTCGAAGGGACGCCCTACTTGGAAAAATAAATTTTAGAAAAAGTGTGGGGGGGGGGGAGAGGAGGAGGTGGAGGGCGTTCATTAACGTGCACCGGAAGTGCAGTACGTGAGTGCTTCTGTATTACGCGTCCATCGGAATGCGACCATGGCGCCCTCGATTGAAAACTGCAACTTCGTAAACATTCCTGCAAGGGTGCCAAAAGTTATACAGCAAAAAGAAAATGCAACCTTTATAAACGTATTTGAGCTGTCGGGACACTTAAGTGCTCATATTAATGACGCCGCTTGAATTCGAATCCTCACATTTGTTACAAGTTCACGTAACAAGCCACAGAGATTGCCACAGATGCTATGTCAGCCACCCGCTGAGGGTTGTATACATGTGGCCTTTGCTCAAGCACGAACAAACGGGACACGTGAGCTCCAGACCGGATGTCGCTCAAGCTTCCGCCCTTTGAAAATAGGTACATTCAGAAGAATCTCTCCAGTGACCCAAAAAAAATCTCTGAAACTGCCATGCGCTCCAGAGCTACCGGGTAGCCTCACCCGCAAAGAAACGCTGTCATCCTGTCTACTGGTTGGCAGTGGAGATATACCGACGCCTCTTCGATCTGCCCGTTCGGTCCTGCGCCAGCTCGGGAGGCAGAATCACACCCGATCATGTCAGCATGCACCCCGCTGCATGCACTCCCTGGATGTTATTTGCGCTGTGTGGCTGCTCATCCGAAATGCCACCAGATTTGCACGACTGGAGTAGCAGATTTCACACCTCCCACAGCGAAGCTGTTAAGGAGGCCTCCTCAATCGTTTTCGTTGGTCAACAGCATGCGGCTCCGCGCTGGGTATAACATGTCTTAAATAACAGCCAGCAACGCAAGCTGCGTCGGAGCGCCGAATCCTCGTTCCGAAACGTAATTGTAAATTATTGTAAAATGGAGGGTGCGTTGCGTATGTTTCACTCGAATAGTCACCAACGTCTTTGCACGTTTCTCTTGTTCTTCTTCTTTTCTTTTCTTGACCGTCGTGCTGAAAATGGTGATCCACGGTAACCTTTATTGCATCTTTCTTTGGGCAAACTAAAGCGATAAAGAAATATACGTCGTCATCTACGTCCTCATTGGCTTATATGGGTGCAAGTACGCTCGCACTTTTTTCAAATGTTAGCAATTAACGTAAAGTTGGCTCTCAGGAAGAGCATTTCTAGCTTACAGACAGAGCACGCTTCACAGGGGCAATTGTTTTAACGGCTTCTTTTTTTTCATTAATTTTTGTCTTCATTCTTTCTTTCTTTCTTTCTTTCTTTTGACAGTGATAATAGTTACGGAAAGTCTATAAAACTAACTACATTTGCAACAACCTGACATTGCTCTAAGCCTTCGCCTTCAGTCAAATGTCTGCACAGATGATCAACTTGCATCACTAATCGTTATAAAATGTTGACTGAGGCCCTCCAGACCTCAGACTCACCAAAGCGACGTGTATTTACAGGCCTACTGAAGTTGGCACAGGTGACTAATAGCGAAGAGCTTTTGTGGCCTCCTTAGGACCTCTGTGGGTAACAACAGGGTCCCTCCATACCCTGGTAAAAGTATTAGAGCATTCAAAGAAACTATCTTATTGCTGGTGAGCGGGACACATACATAAAAAGATTGCTCCTATATGAGGTGGTTGTCTCGCTACCGAGTGCAGAATAAATGCAAAACCCATGTGACAACGCCACCCAAGGCGGACAGAACTTTTTCAAAATTGTGGAGCAGTAGCAGTTCGAGAGCCAAATTCATTTCTTCTTTACTGAACGGGTCAAATATCGCTCGTTGTTTGCGAATCTTGACTAATTTGCTCAACCCATCCTTTGTATCACGGCATGTGGCAGAGTACAAAGTGATTGAGTTAGGCGGATTGAGCTTTCCAGGTGAGCTGGTGTTATTCGAGGTTCGCCAAGCAACGAGGTTCATTGCACGATCCTAAAGAAAGGGGAAGAAATAGGATAGCACGTGGAAACAAAAACAAAAAAAAGAAAACAGCTGCTCCAAATGGTTTAAAGTTGAAAGAGAAGAACAAGCGGCTGAGGCGACGTTTTCCAACCCACCCTTTCTTTTTTTTTTTCAGCATTGCTTTGGCGGAGAATCAGCAGGAGACGTTGGTGCCGTCACCTCGCTCCATGATCAGCAAAACAACGAGTGCGATTTTAGAACGAGCAACGCTCTCGTGCGTTGACACCTTCCCCGCCCCGCCTCCCTTTCTCAATAGTCGCTTTTGTTTTCGTACGTTTCCTTTTCTGTTATTCTTATCGGTGCTCCGATTTCCACCCCACGATTAAAACGAAGTGCGTTTGCAGCGACCTTACGATCGCGGTACGCCGTCGCCTTGTGTCAAGCACGTAGCAAGGTTGAAGGTGTTAATGGCTGCCGCGGCGAGTGTTACAATGCCAGAAACTGTTTCCGCTCAGTCCCTCAGTGCGCGAAGAATCGGAAGCGCTCCCTAAGAGGAGGGCTTATTTTTTAACTTCGAAAAAAAAAAGAAGAAGAAAACAGATGTCATCTCCCACCGGCCCTCATGTACGCCGTCGTGATTGAAAATAAGGCCCCTGCAAACGAGAGCAACATGCGGACGGCAACGACGCGAAGCTTTCCGTGCTTCGAGATTACTTCCGACAGAAAGTTTTTGTTTTCCCCTCGAAGAAAGGTGAAACAAAAGAATAACGGATGGGCTCTTCGGAGAATACAGGTGTCGAAACCTCTTGGCCTGAATTCGAGTTCAACCTAGAACGAACAAGACTCGATATGCGTGTGTGTGTGTGTGCGCGCGCGCCTGGGACGTTTGAGACGCCGCTTCTCAAATTGGATGCGCGCGGCGTGCCAATTTGCGTGCACTCGGAAACGCAAAAGGGTGTGGGAGTCGTATCGGAGCGCCGCACAAGGGTTCACGCAAGGACAGGAAAGGAAGAGAAAGAGTCGGGCGAGCGGGGACGACGGGAAACTGGAACAAAGCCGCGTGCGTTGTGCCCGCCCGCGAGCTCTGGGAGTCGACGGTGACGCGCGCGTGTGTGCGTACGCACCGACACGCACGCACGCGTCTTCCCACAATGGGGATGAAACACGCCAAAGCGCTTATTAGGAGCTTATTGTTCAATCCTGATGTAAAGGCGGCCGCCCTAAAAGCGAGGGCGCTTTCAAAGCTTCTCTTTCTTTCTTTCCTTCCTTCTTTCTTTCTCTCTCTCTCTCTCTCGATTCGAACGGGGAAAAAGGGGAGTTGCTCTCACTTTAAAGCGTTCTTGGCCTTTCGATTTGTCGTTTCATCTGTCGCCTTGTCTCATTCGCAGGCAAAAAAAAAATAGAAAGTGAGAAAGATACTGTGCCGCCCTCGGTAGGGTACAGCTAGCAAGCCGCGCTGCTCAAAGTCAGCCTCCTTCTCGCCACAAAATCCGCAATGGCCTTCGCTACCGCAACCCCACGCCTTTTGTTGTGGAAGTGAAAGAAGTAAAATGCCGTAATCTCTTTAATGTTTCCGATCAGAGCGGCGGAGCGAATTTTTCTTTGTTCCCTTATCCACATTTGCCGGCTTGGCTCTTCCCTCGTGCCATCTTTCTTTCTTTTTTTCTGTTTCATTTCCCACGTCTCTCGCGTCAGTTCAGTTTATTGTGACTCCGTCTCAACCGAGTCGGAGTTGCCGTTACGTCCCATCAACGAACGCCGTGGCAGCCTGCACATTTGTCCCGACGACGCATTGTCAGCCGCCTCCGTACAAGGGGGCGTCCGCAAAAACAGCGCGGTTCCTTGGCGGAAGACTCAGAAGAGTGCGCCTCCTGGGACTAATAAAACGTAGTTTAAAAACAGAACAATCAAAGCTAAGCAAGAATGTTAATGAAGAGCGCCTCGAAACAATCACGGGAACTATATATATATATATATATATATATATATATATATATATATATATATATATATATATATATATATATATATATATATATATATATTCTCTTTCTCTCTGTAGCGTCTTGAGAGAGACTAATTTCGTGCCCCAGCTTCTTTCCTCCCACAGCCTCTTTATAATTTCTCCGCTGTAACGTGGGGCCCTCAAATATGAAGTGGCTACAAAGTTGGACACTTATTAAGGATTTCAAACATAGCTTGCTTCGTTCCCATTTCCTCGCTCCAATTTACTTAGCGCACTGTCTGGCTCTCGGCGTCGCAATTTATCTCGAGGCACCGCGTGCACGCACTTTTAGAAGGACGTCCTTTTTCTTTTCGTTTTGTTCCAAAGAGTTAAGAAATGCTTGATAAATTTTCTTATGTCATCACCTGGAAGCGCCATTTGGTAATCATCAGAACCTTTGTGCTTACTAAAGGTTTAAAAAATAATGAGATTAATGGCGCAGAGAGGCAATCACTATATTAACGCAGCTGTTGTCGTCTGCTACGGCACTATGGTGCAGAAAGCCACGTCAGAACCACATCGTAAATTTTATCCCTCGCAAATTAATGCTTCTTGTCGGCCGCAGAAAAAAAAAATTAGTGCGAACAGATTTCACTGCGCAAGACAATTAACTCCCACGTCCGAAAATTCCTCCTTCCTCAGCGACAAGAAATAAGAATAAACTAATCGTAAGTAACAGGACAGCGCGAGATAGTTCAAGCAACCTGTAACTCCAACGAGCAAACTGTTACGGCCGGAGAAACCTGATGGCAGAAAGCGTTTTCGCGTCATTGTGTTATTAATGAAGACAGGGTACACTGGATCCAAGAGAGTTACAAAACTTTCCTAGCTCATCTTAACTTGCTAAACTGCTTGAACGTGTGAGCAAAACTTCTTACCAAACGAGTATGCTTTACACTGCTTGATGAAGACTTATGTCGGAATGAGAAACATACTGAGGTTGCAAAATGGAAGCAGGCACGCATATTTCAATGCTTCTAAAGTGGTGGAAAAAATGTTATGCGACCGTTCTTCTTTCTAATCGCCTTTTCACCGACCCACGCGCAGGGTAGCAAACCGGAGACTTGCTTCTGGTTAACCTCCCTGCCTTTGCTCTCCGTCTGTCTTTTAGTTTGTCGTTTGCTCCACCGTGCGCATTTGCCTTACACGCTTACGAACCTTCGACTGGCTAAGGGCCTTCTCAAAAGTGAAACGGCGGACGGATACGGTTTTGACTGAGAGGCGACACAACTGGTCAGCTGGTCGAGACAGCGTCGTCCACTTAGGCACACAGAGCTATAGCACACTGCAGCCTCATGGAATGCGCACTGCACCGTATCGACATCGTCACAACGTACAATGGAACTGCTTTCATTGTAATTGGAAGCCTAATGAAAGCCTACTGCATACGCCTTACATCCTTCCTCATTATTTTTAAATAAGAGGTGAGGAGAATCCAGCACACTCCTAGTGCGGCATCTTTTGTAGACACCGATGCACTCACTAACAAGTTGCTCCATCGGAAAGAAGAATGTGAGAGGGCTGAACTTCTCGAACGAGCTGCAACAAATGGTTTTGGCATGTCAACCAGCAGTTACCTGTATGCATGCTATGAGGTAACAAGCCACCGGAGCATCTGGAAGTCACAGAACAGGTTTTAACTGGTTCAAACTTTCAAGTATCCGATCAACCTATTCCCACTTAAAATTTTTTTGTCGTAAATTTAGTCGCTGTCAAAGAATGCCTCGTATCGAAAGGTAGCTGCAACAGTTCTTGCAGCTACGAATATACTGCTGAATCAGTGTAGTAAAAGTCACTGTCTTTCTTGCACCTCTCTCCTCTTGGCCTTCGCTGTTCAGTCAGCCTAAACAAATATTTCAAGTGTTCGTAGTGAGAGAGGTAGAAAGAGAGAGGCAGAAGAAATGCGAAATGCAGGGAGGTTAGCCAGAGGGGAAGATCTGGTTTGGGGAGCGGGAGGTAGTCACAAGAAAGAAAGAAAGAAAGAAAGAAAGAAAGAAAGAAAGAAAGAAAGAAAGAAAGAAAGAAAGAAAGAAAGAAAGAAAGAAAGAAAGAAAGAAAGAAAGAAAGAGCGCATGCACAATTACAGTCGGTCACTGTCAACGCGTACAATCACCGCACAGAACAGTAGCACTTATAGCCCTATAAACATCAGTTAAGGCTACAGCCGCTTGTCGAATTCTTTTGTCCTGAAACACTGTAACAATGCCCTCGTCGCCCTCCCCTGCGATGGCTTGTGATTTTGGCATTTTAAAATAATTTAAATTTACTCTGTTAAAGCTTTCTGGTAAAAGCGCGATATCGCGATTGCGAGTGATCGTCTCTGTAAATTGCGGCGTGGACACTCACCGAGAATATATTGAAGAGCCTCCTCGCTACCACAGTGATCACATGAGGTGCCGACGGCACATCCGATTCGCAATGCAAAAGACTTCGTAAAGGCCATTCCTAGCCATATTCGACAAAGCAGGGTAGCTTCGCGACGGCAGAGGCCAGCTGGAATGCAAAGGCGTTGAGAGGCGTTTAGGTTGTGCAGCGGGTTGCTTTGAAAACTTAGTGTGTCCTACATGGAGAACGTGATTTCCCGGGTGAGCATTCGAAGTTTCGTAGCAGTATGCATCCTTGATAACGGTATCGACTCCTGTTTGTCGCCTTGAAGAGCCGACCGAGCAGCATTATCGGCATGCTCGTTACCTATGGCGCCGATGTGACTTGGAAGCCATTGAAATGTCACCTAGTATCCTTTCTCAGTCAATATATGGATTAGTTCTCTAATCTAAAATACCACTTGTACGTGTGGTCCACGCCACCGGACTGATAGCAAAGACTGCAGTGCTGCCTTCGAGTTGCTGAATATTGACCATCTTCGAGGCTGTTCTTGGTTGACTAGACGAAGTGCAGCGCGAAGAGCTGCAAGCTCCGCAGCCGTCGACGTCGTTGGGTGACACGTACGTCTTGAAACAAATGTTCGTAATGGTTTTTGAATATACCAATGGGCTCCTTTGATGTTGTTCTTTTTTTCTGCTAATGCGAGCATATACTCTAATGAACCCGAAGCAAACATGACGCTTTCCTATGACAAAGACGTCATTGCCCTAATATTATTTTTTTTCTTTTCTTATTAAATGGTGCCGCTAAATAAACCATGATATTTCGTCATTCACGCTCAACGAATCCCACAGATGGCGTCAGCAGCTGCTTTTCTTAAAGAGGTTGCAAAATTGCAACATAATTCTGGCGTATTTCTAGGAAATACCTACATATTTTCTCGTATACCTTTCCTGGAATACAACAAATACACACATTTACTCAAACGTTTTCTGTTTCACACTAACCTTTCTGAAGATTTCCCTGCGAGCCCCTTGCGAACCATTCACCGGAAATTTTCTAATGCACAACGCATATCGCACCACCTGAGCACAAAGGGGAGTTCAAGCGGCTCAGGAAGCAGCGACGTTTTGTGCCGAATCATTGCAAAGCCATGCCTTGGGATTCAGAAAATTCTATCACCATTTCAGCACAGTATTTCGGGTTTTTTTTCCTTCTTTTATTCTTTTTTGCAAAGTTCGCCTACGCTAACACATCACTTCCCCTCCTCTTCCTTCTTTTCTTTTCCAATGTCAGGGTTACCACTTTTATTTCCTAGCCTTCTTGGCCCGTCAGTATCCTGAGGCTATCCTGGAATATTTTTCAGATCGCGCTGACTTCTATGTAACGGATATATTGAAAAGGGGCTGCCTCGACACATTGGACGTTCCGGTAGCCCTTAGCGACAAAGTTTGCTGCTGCAGATATTAAGCATTGGAAATTCCAAACATATTAAGTAAAAGAAAGACAGAGAAAAAAATGTCAGGGATGTCAAACTAACGCGCGTAAGGCTTCCTAGGCGACCGTATGGGAACTTAATTCAGAGACAGCAACTTCTTCCTCGTATTTTCAGCGTGGCGTCGAGCGCGTTCCATTAATATTGTATTTTCAATGCTGTCACATTGTTTGACGTTGGTGTGGCCAATTCACGCCACCAAAGATCAGTGGCACTTGCATGGCGGGAACGCATAGCGAGCTGTATTTACTTTCATTGCTTTTGTTCTGTCTTGAAATGTCAAATTCATCTGTATAATAATAAACATGATTAGAACATACACTGCTTTCATCTACCATTGCTGCGCCTATAGGGTTGCCAACTGGCTTTGATGCATGGCTAGATATAAGAGTCGACTTCCTTGGTCCGTTCCCAGATGGCAAATACGCAATGGTGGTAACATATTACTTTTCAACGTACCCTCTGAAGCAAATCATCAACTACACTAGGGCGCGAAGCGTAATACCTGTTCTTCGAGCAATCTGTGCCCAGTTTGGCCGACCGCATCAAGTAAAAACAAACAGTGGTCCCCCATTCCAAAGCACAGAATTCAAACAACTTGCAAAAAAGCTTGATTTTAGACACCGCAGAACCACATCCTTCTAGCCTCAGACCAATGGAAAAGTGAAACAATTAACGAGGACAAACACGTCCACACCAGAAAACTTGAACGTAAAGATTGGAAAGTTGACCTGGACATGTTCCTTATGTCATTTCACTCCATAAACGAAGGAACAACAGCACAGGCACCATATGTACTACTCCCCACTGACTGTTTGGAAGACTGAGCATGCGGTCATATGAAATCTAGAATAAAACTGACTGCAAGCACTGTATACATGCAAAGAGTAATTCTCCACCACGTCAGTTCCACATTGGTCAGCGGGCCTTATGCCAACTACTGGAACGCAACAACTTTTACCGCTAAACAAACGATATCTTCAATTTCTATGTTTTTGTCCCCTACTTCCCAAAGAGTACGCAGGTATTGTGCCCCTGCCAGTGACAGTTGTCAGCCTACTCCTTCCTCTACCTTTCCTCTCTATCAAGTGCAAATATTGTCACGTAGCAGTTAGTGACGGCGAAGAAAGCAGCAAAACTGGGAATGACAAATCTAGCAATTTATTGGCCGAACCTGTGCCCCGAAATTTGGGCTACACTCAAAACACAAAGATAGCGGCGGACACGTTCGGCGATCGTCGAAAATCTGATCTGCCGGTCAAGCGCGTCGGCTTTTGTACGTGTGTCATCGAAGGTTCCAGAGTGATCGCTGGCACCCGCGTGTTTTCCCGAAAATTCTACACAATTCACGAATTGTACAAAATTCTACAGAATCCGCAGATTACACGAGCTTCGGTGACAACAGACAACGGGCAGAAACATCGATAACATTCGAGAAACTTCCGATACATGCGGGCGCGTCCCGCGAAGAGCGACAAGATTTGTTAGACGGTGAAAAGCGCTCACCCGAGAAAGATAAACATATGCACGTGTCAGTATATTTTGACACCGAATAATAATAATAATAATAATAATAATAATAATAATAATAATAATAATAATAATAATAATAATAATAATAATAATAATAATAATAATAATAATAATAATAATAATAATACAGCAGCGAAACTGATTTGAGCCTAAATATTTTGCGCGTATTACACAGCGTAGTGTGTATGCGGTGACATCAGGTTGACGTCACGCGTTTGGCGACAATTCTAGCCGGCGCACGCGAGGGACACCTACCGTCCCGTCGCGTTGCCCCCGAAAAGCTGTGCGTCTGCGGCGTTAGTCTTGCTTGAGGTTTGGTTCGTATGAATGTTAGGTTTTGCAACTACATGTGTGACAGAGATCACGTGTGAGCACCAGTGCACTAAAATAGCTTTCGCAATGAACCTTTGGAGCTTTCCTCTAAAGGCGGGGGCTAACGCTCGTGTCTTTACGCTGTCCTCACATCTGCGCGCCCACGTCGAGATCGGGCTTTAAGTCGAGCTTCACCTGCTTCTATGGAACACGCTGCAGTGTTGATAACGTAGAATTGAACAACATACACTATTACGGGAGCTGCAATTGTGTATCTTCTGGAAATGTGGAATTTAGAGCTTTAAACTTGAGACAAATCACTTAACCACGGTTTTATATGACGCGATAGTAAAAAAAGGAAGATCCCTTTAATGTGGTTAAAAGGATGACCCGACGGTACAGAGAATGCAATGGTCGCATTTAACCTTCGCCAAAAATAGTCTATAGTTTCTTTTTTAGGCGCGGACGACGCGTGAAAAAAATTTTGCAAGAACCCTTTTATCTTGCTCACGCCACGTGACGTCCTAAGGTTGGGCCAACACATCAAAACATCATAGGCGAACAGAAGCTGCCTTTGCGCTCGTAGACGGACGCCGAATAAAAAAAAATGCTGCGGAGCACATGTTCGGGTCCTGACGTGCCGAATGAATGTGAAAATACAAAAGAACCACGCGACACTGTATGTGGCATCACCAAGTGCCTGAGAAGCACGTAGATTGTCATGGGCTGCTGCTTGAACGAGAATTCCTTCAAACTTTTTCTTTGAACTTCTCGTCAGACAAACATTCAATACCCTGTTTCTCTTGTCGGCTTATCTGTATCTCCAGTTACGTTCTGTGTACTGGATCTTTTTTAGGCTTAAAATCGCCGTACAAACCTTTTATGAAGGCGTGTAGGGCTTATCAGTGCAAATACATTATGAATCAGCACTATGGGACAGGGAACAAACTAACTTGAAACGCGCCTTTGCTACATATTTGCTCTTGTTTTTAAAGCTGTGCGTAACTGATGATTTACAATGAGCGCAGCAGAAGAAAATAAAAGTTTACCTTTATTACTTCGAACAGAGGACGCGCTGATCGATGCATTCTCCAGCGCGGCAACTCTGCCCTGCAGAGAAGGAAAAAGGGTGAAAGGGTATCACGACAGCATGACAAGATCTAGAGACACAGGCGGCTCCTCTTGCCCATCCCAGCAACCGGCCCTTGAATGTGCGAATCATTGTGTGTGTGAAGTGGGACTGTGAACTAATTGTTCAGTGTCCCAACAGCTCACTCGTTCCGCATTGGAATGAGTGACATAAGCACGTGTGACTCTTGCGGGGACCGAAGAAACCAACGAAAACCTTCTGTGCCTTTGTTCCCGTTATTACGTCCAGCGTCGCCCACACCGGACGGCGTAAAACCGGCTGGACTCAACACCGTCTTCAGAAGTGAACAAAAGTGGAACCATGGGTGTGCGCATCGGTGGCGCAAAAAAAGACCAGAAAGAAAGAAAACAGCAATGAGGACGTTGCTACTGTAGTTGAAGTCGACCGGCCCCTGCAACAGTTTAGGGAATTGTTGCGCATCTTCATGTGCGCACGATGCTATTGCTCTCTCTCTCTATCCCTTTCTCTTCGGCCCTTCCCCACTTTACATCTCTGTATCCCGTTTCCTTCAGTGCAGGGTAGAAAACAGGACGTGCCTCTAGTAAATCTCCCGGTCTTTCTTTGTTACCCTGTCTCTGTCCCTGGTGTTCAGCGCCTCCTCTTCGGATTTAATTTCTCTCAAAAGTACGGGTTTATTCGCCAGGCCCGCAATAGACACGCTGTTTAAGTTCTCGTATACAGAGGCGCCGTTTCTGTTACTGGCTCGGTTGCGCGGCAGATGGCGACTTTGCGCCTCCCATGATTAAGGGGTTTAGGTAAGGGCACAAACTCCGCACGAAGTGTCTGCGATCCGATTCTGTCTGTGCATTATTAGTAGACCTGCACCCCGAGAACACGCGGCGAGAACCGATGTCACTCGCGATCTCCTGCGTAGGCCCGGATCGCTTATTAACAAGGGCTGAAAGATGATATCCGGAAGTGATCAATACAGTGGGTCTTATGGTGCTCACTCTGGAACTTTCGAACGAGGTAATGTGAGCGAACGGGCGTTTCTTGCAAATCGTAATACGTGATTTGCGAACAACGAGACGAAGACAACCTGCGCAGAAGTGTTCTTTTTTTCTTTCTTTTTTGTTAAAGCTCAGTGCCGATATCGTTTACTGCTACCCGCAGCTAATGTGCAGTTCATTATGTGGGCATCCTACGCAGAATGAAAAGGACATGAATGTCGATGCTTTGATGTGCACCAGGCTAACCGTTACTTCGTGGTAACTACTCCAGGCGCAGAATAAAAAGCGGCAGGCGCTCAGTAGTAGTGAAAACTTTATTGAAAATGTCCGGCGATTTGGGCGGGGTTGGGCCATAAGCACCCCAGCCTAGGTGACGGCCTCGAGTCCTTGGACTCGGGCGGCTTCCTCAGCGTGCCGGACGGCCCACAGTTGATCGGCGAGGTCGTGGCTGAGCAGGGCCGCCTCCCAACGCGCCCCTCGGTTCGAGACTGCCATTTCTATCCCGTTCGTCGGGGACTCCTGCTGCTGGCTATCGGCGCATGCCCACAGCATGTGCTGCAGCGTCGCTCTGGCTCCGCACGCTTTACAGTCGTCGGACGGATAAATGTCGGGGTAGCAGTGGTGAAGGATCGCCGGGTTAGGATATGTGTGTGTCTGCAATTGCCTCCAGGCAACCGCCTGTTTCTTGTTTAGTTTGGCGTGCGGTGGTGGGTATTTACATCTGTTCAATCTGTAGTGTTGCGTGATATGTCCCTGAAAGTGGTCATGCGATCCCCCCACGTCCACTCCCGCATCGCTCTCGCGGTGGGCGAGACGTCGGGATTGCCGGCGGGCGCCGCGGCTCGGCCTGTAAGTCCTCGAGCCGTGGCGTGGGCCGCCTCGTTTCCCGGGAGCGGAGGGTCCGTGTGGGCGGGGGTCCATACGAGGAAACTGTCGTTTTTGCGGCAAATATTGCCCTGTTGAATTTGGAGAATGCGGGCCGCTTTCCGGGAGATTTGGCCGCTAGCGTAGTTGCGTATCACTGCCTGCGAGTCGCTTATTATCACCTTGGCATCCGTGGTGGCTACCGCGAGGGCTATCGCTGCTTCCTCGGCCGCCTCCGTCGCTTCGGTGCGTATCGTCGCGCTCACGACGCAAGTTCCGCTATTGTCCGTGATTGCGACCACGAAGCCACGTTGCCGCTCGTAACGGGCCGCATCTACGTAGACAGTTTCTTTGTTGCTGCCGTATTTCTTTTGTGAATCTTGCGCGCGCCTGTTGCGCCGGCCAACGTGATGCGTCAGGTGCATGTTCTTGGGCAACGGCGAAACGGCGATGCGCTCGCGAATCGATATGGGTATCGCAACCTTTTCGCCCTGCTGTGTGTGGTAGCTGATGCCCAGCGTCTCGAGGATGTGTCGTCCGGTTCTGCTTTTTGACAAACGCTCGTACTGGGCGACGTTGTGCGCTTCTATTATCTCGTCTAGGGTATTGTGTAAACCCAGCTCGAGAAATTTATCCGTAATGGTATTGACCGGCAATCCTATGGCTCGTTTGTACGCCTTGCGGATGAGGCGGTCTAGTTTAGTTCGTTCGGCCACCTGCCACTTGAGGTAGGAGGCGACGTACTTTATGTGACTGGTTACGAACGCCTGTACCAGGCGGATCGTATTGCTTTCTTTCATTCCACTATGTCTGTTCGTGATACGTCTCAGTAACCGGATCGTTTCATTGACCGCACGCTCTAGTCTGCATACGGTTTCGCCGTTGTGGCCGTTGGCCGACAGGTGCAAGCCCAGTACCCTAATTTTGTGAACATGCCGGATGACGGTGCCGTCAGATGTGACTACTCTAATTTTTCTGTCGGCGTTCTTGGGTTTGTGACACCTGCGCGTGGGTCTGTAAAGCAGGAACTCCGATTTGGCCGCGGAGCATTCGAGGCCCGTGTCGCGCAGATATTCCTGCACCGCGTCGACAGCCGCCTGTAAGGTTTGCTCTACGTGGCGGTCATTTCCCTCAGCAACCCAGAGCGTAATGTCATCGGCGTACAAGCTGTGGTGGAGGCCTTCTATCTCTGCCAGTTTCTGGGGTAATCCGAGAAGCACGACGTTAAAGAGCATGGGCGAGATGACAGAGCCCTGCAGTGTGCCCGTGCAACCTATGTCTATGTCTTGCGATTCCTGTCCGCCGATCACTATGCGGGCATGGCGACCCGTAAGGAAGTCCTGTACGTAGTCGTACGTTCTCTCGCCCAGTCCCAATGCTCGTATGCTTTCAAGTATCGCGGTGTGTTTTACGTTGTCGAACGCCTCTTTCAGGTCAAGACCGAGTATTGCTTTTGTGGATCGCGTGGGATTGTCTACGATGTGGTGTTTGAGTTGAATCATGACGTCCTGCGTAGAAAGGCCACGACGGAACCCCAGCATCGTGTGCGGCAGCATGTCTCGGTCGTAGAGGTAGTTGGTAAGGCGAGTTTTTGTATGTCTGACTAGTGATTAAAACTTATTGACCTGAAGTCTATTCCACCTACATGTACTAAAACATTTAACTAATGCGAAAGCTTACGACAGTCGTGAAAAAAAGATTGTCGGCCATTGTCAATCTCAAACCAAATAAATACATTTGAGGGGTTATATTTAGGCTAGCTCCAGTGTGTCTCGAGATAAATTAAGAAAGAGAGAGAGAAAAAAGGAGAGAAGGGTGACTACAGATAGCAGTCAGAGTGCCACAGCTGCGTCAGAAAAGCCTTAAGCTCGCATATTGAACATATATCATATTCGATCTATCAAGAATATGTGAGACTGAGCGAAAATTATTGCATTGCAGAATTATTTTATGGTTTTCTTATAACACTCCCTACACGTTCTTCGTATAGAAATAAAGCATAAAGTTTCCTTAAGGAAAGAAATAACCATATTATTTCCAGTCTTCGCGCCAACGTAACCTTGCCATTTGACCATCATGCGAATATCGCTCACCTAAGCATTTGTATGCGCACGCGGAACTCGAAGATCCTGCACTAATCCTCATGTTATTTTTTTGAAGCTTCAGAGCCAAGTGGGGGGGGGGGGTGCAATTCTTTTCTCCGCATTGCCTGCTTGTTTCTTTCTATCTAGGCATATTCACTTTATCGCGCTGACATCTGGCTGCTAGCCTAAGCATTATTTTTGATGTCGAACTATCTCCTGTTCGTTTTCTGAACGAATGTGAACGTATCAAGTTTTTCTAGATACTTGCATACCGACATGTCAACTTTATCATTTATCTTTCTTTTTGCACTATATCGTTTAAACATTGCCTTTGGACACTATAATATTGCCCTATTGACATATTAGACATACTGTTCACAGACAATATGCACTGTCTACAGACAATATGTAACTGACTGTCACCGCCACATAATTGACGATTACCGCCACCTGCGACGAGTGGGTAAATATGCACACGGTGCTACCTATGAACCGTTTTTTTTTTGTGTGTGTGTTTATGTGTATGTAGTACACATATACGCGTTCCTTATAATCTTATTTTTAACCGTTGTCCAGTCGCACTTTGTTACATAGCAATTAGGCGCTACAGCAAGCTCATCCGCATATCAGAAGTTACGTACGTCTCTCTGGCGTACTGTGGTATGGTTAATACTGGTTTTTGTACTTGTATTCACGTTGCTTTCTCTGTGCGTCCCTTTTTCTTCTCATTCACACGCACACACACACATGCACACACGCACAATGGCGCTTGAGGACCGCATGGTCCTCAAAAATATTTTTAAATAATTCAATAATATTTGAATAAACCATGAGCATACTGGTTAGTCAAATATTGTGATTGGAAAAGAGAAAAGTCCTGAACGTTGTCGGCATTCCTGCGTTACACTCAACGATTGCTGAAGCGGCACTAAACGCACGTTGACATGTATCGAAACGTAGAAATGAACACCATTCATTCATTCATTCATTCATTCATTCATTCATTCATTCATTCATTCATTCATTCATTCATTCATTCATTCATTCAAATTCATTCAAAAAATGTGTGGCTATGCTCTTCACGAATGAGAACAAGCGACAGTAGTCCATAAAATTAAGTAAAGAGACGATTACTTTGCACTGTTATAAGTGAAGAAATATTTGCGAGGGTGGGCGTCAGTTGTATGCTTCGTGGGCATCGCACAACGACAACCAGTCTAAGGGAGTGCTACAAAAAAAAAAAGAAATTGGAAGTAAGAAAGAGGCAAGTAATAGCGACAAAAGGCGAGCGCAGTTTGAAAATTTAGGCCAATTATAACAGCTCCTACGGGTGGTTTGCAATTCAAAACAGTGCCTCATGGGGCGTACCGTGGGGTCGCCAAAAACGTTCTTCTCCTTCCTTTTTTTCTCCCCTAAATTCCACTAAACTCTCGCGAGCGTTCGGGACACAAACACCCCTGGGGAGCTCAGCTCTCATCTTGACCATTCAGCAAGTGTGGCTGTTTTTCCGCTACTGTGGCGCGAACTGATTAGAAAATTTAATCGGCGTCCTGGGGCACCACTGACAGAAAAGTACAGTTCAGCTCCGGGTTCTTTTTCCTTTTTTTGATCTGTCTCCCCTTTCTTTTCGTACTTGGAACGTCGTTCTGTGAGAACAAGCGCAGAGAACTTGCCTTCGGGAAACTAAAGCGAAAGCGGGGAGCTGTCCTTATCTCTTGAGCGCACTAAGCCTTCTGGTAACTTCAACAAAAAGTGTACACCCTGACAAAGTTTACGCGCAATAAAAGGCTGTTCGCCTCAAAATAAATGGCCTAAACATTCGCTGATATCGTCTAAGGTGTAAGAAATGCAGTTCACTACGACGCAGTACTTTTGGTTGTCGAGCACTCGAAAATTAATTTATTTTGGAGATATATTTAATGCGTCCTGAGTGCCACGTAAGCTAGTTTATATTTCTTTTTGGCCAGGAAATTTTACTGAGATACATAATGCTTCCAGAAAGCTTTACAAGATGACTTTCGCTAGATATATTGCTTTTTTGCGTCTTGCAGTATCTATTGTGTTTAACTCTACCTAACACTGTGCCCACTGGCCCCTCGCCTTTCTTCTTGCTTATCACTTTATTTGGTTTCTAATGCTTCAGAAGCAGGCAAGAAGGGGCAGGTATGAAGCGGTTTCCCCTTTCTCTCATGAGCTCCTCTGTGACACTCTTGTACCATGAAACCCCCTCCCATTCTCTCTCTAGTATTGATAACCCTTCTTGTGGACTTAGCGAGTTCTGTGCAACCGAAGCAAAAGATGTAGCTAACTCTCATCCTGGTTATTATTATTATTATTATTATTATTATTATTATTATTATTATTATTATTATTATTATTATTATTATTATTATTATTATTATTATTATTATTATTATTATTATTATTATTTGTTTGTTTGTTTTGAACACATATACACAGTTAACAGAAAAAGGGAAGCGAGGAGCAGGCTGGCAACTGCCGCTGGAAGGGGCACCACGCCTGCCTACTCTTCTGAAGGGAGGTGACAGCAACACAGAAATGGAAGATAGGAAGGAGGGGAGGAAAGAGGAAAGGAAGAGCAACAGGACAAATCTAGACTAAAGTAGAACACAGTAGACTACGCACGTTGTTCTGCCGAGTTTCGACTGTTCGACGCCGCGTCGAACAGCCTCCACAATTATCATTCACATCCATGGCTAGTTCGCTATGCGGCTATGCGGGTTATATCACGCTATGCGCATCGAGTTAGGACAGACCGCTTGGTAGGGGTGGTGGTGGTTGTGGTGGTGTTGCAGCAGGCGGAGTTTATCTGGCAGACATCGACAATGGCCTGCTGCCATCAGTTAAGGTTGTGTATGAAGAGTGCTGTAAGAAGCGCTATTTAATAATTTCATTTTTTTTTTGCAAGAATAATTCGTGACACCACGTTCGCGGTCTAAAACGCAGCTCAGACGTGTGCCAGATCTCGCCATGCAGTACGTAGGTATCGGCCCTATTGTTCAAGGGAAAGTGAAAAATAACGGAAGTAAGAAGACGTGGCGGGTGTCATAGCTCTCAGTGTCACCTTCAGCCGGTAGACAGGTGAATCGCGGCCAAGCACAATCAGCGACTCAGTGAAAATATTCGAGCCTTACTGCAACCCTGGGTTTCGTCGTCACTCCACATTTTGTGAGAAATTACAAGTTTTCCGGTAGAGATACTGGAGTTGAATTCACGGAGCTTTTCATTCGTAAGTGTTTGTCATATTCCTCAGCCACCTTCGCTAATGATACATCCGGCATAAGCACAGGCTGGCACCTACTTTTATGAACAGTATTACCGTAAGACATTTTATATATATATATATATATATATATATATATATATATATATATATATATATATATATATATATATATATATATATATATATATACGGGCAGTAAGCTCTTTTGTTCGGTTTTCTTTTTTTTTTCCGCACCAATATTCGTTCCCAGATCAAGAACAAAGTAGGCTAGGTTTTTCCATCGTGCAATAGAAAAAGTCGTAGCCGAGCTCCTAAATGTGGAGGTGATTTCGGTGCAGTCATACGCCCATAACTGAAGCGATTCCATTCGCTCGATTCAATTCTTTCTTCATCATTTTGCTTTCATTTCTTCTTTGGCATGTCGCCTCACGCGCTTTGCTGTTTTGTTCGCACTGAGCATAATTTAGCAATACTTGCAGACTGCGTTGGAAAAAAGCAGGTGACGGTAAAATTTCACTTGTTGCATCCATCTTGAGCGAAAGCGCGAATGTGGAAGAGCGAGACAATAACGAAAAGAAACGAGAACGCGTTCTTGTCTTTTTTATTGTTTTTAATACTGTCTCACTGTTAAACGTTTGCTGTTAAACGTTCGGGCTTTCTCGCAGAATGCTTCAACACCAACTAGACCAATCAGTTACGCTAATCATCATCATCATCATCCTTTATTTAATTCCACTGCAGGACAAAGACCTCTCCCTGCGATCTCCAATTACCCCTGTCCTGCGCTAGCCGATTCCAGCTATTCCAGTGGGGCTATTAGACTGTAATAGCGTCAATGATATATTCATATAGGGACGGCACCATGAACTACGAAGCGGAGGCGCTCGTCATCTCTCGCTTCCCACTGGCGCCGTCCCTTATCGTATTGAGCGCTGAAAAAGCTTCCGACGCACCGTGCCTACAGTGAGAGCACAAAAAAAAAAGAAAGAAAAACCCCTCACAGCTGGAGAGAGAACTTACGCTGCGGTGGGAGAAGTCGCCTCGTGTCTCACATGCCTGTGTCTTTCCGCATGCATACAAACGCACGCGTCTGTGCTCTGCCGCACGCTTACTGTTTGTCTATCTACTCAAAGTTCTTGTTCCCGCGCGGGATGCAAATACCTATATTGCTTTACCAGTCTCCTTGTTCTTTTTTCTTCCTGGACGTAGAAATAAGCTCCAACTCAGGATCCACTGAGAGCAGTAACAACACACAATTGCCAGCTGCAGCCGAAACGAAAAAGCACGCGCGAAGGTGCAGAACGGAGTGGGATACAGGCATATGATCTCGGACACGAGTATACGCAGAGAACGGAAATAGTTCTTGCGTCTGGCGCACCAGACGATGAGGGAAACATGTTCACAACGCCTTCATCGCATTATGTTGCAAACGAAGATGGACTGGCAAGCGGCAACGCAATGAGCAAGCGCGACCTAACTCAACAACGACTGGCATGTCTCGCACTCCTGTGTATATATATATATATATATATATATATATATATATATATATAGAGAGAGAGAGAGAGAGAGAGAGAGAGAGAGACCTTGCCGCCTCGTCCAAGCCTCTTGGTCTACGCCCATTTATTCATCGTAGAAACGTCGGAAGATTACGCTCAGGCTATTCCTTAGGAGCCACTTTCACGTGTGAAACTATTGTTGAACCAATAAATCATGATACGGTAGCACTGATAGGTAGCCCTTAAATATACTTGCACGCTTAACATACGCGCAGCTTAAGACGAGACAGAGAGAAGGCAGACTCATGGCAAGAGTGGGCTAGGGCTTGTCCTGTGTCAGCCCTCCTAAGGTATCCGGTCGTGAAGCCTGCGACTATGAAAGAACAAGCCTACCAACACGCTGTATTTAGCAGCGACTTCTGTGAACCGCAATGACAGATAAAATTGTGTTTAGCCTCCAAAATCTCAGTGTTACTCTTTGCTTGTTTCTGAGCATGATAGTAGCGGCAACTGCGAAAACGCGTAACATTTCTTAAATGGGAAGAGTTATTAAAACGTAGAGGCGCTTCTCTAATGGCACGTTTATTTTATTTTGGTGAACTTCATGTATGTTGGCATGCTGTTTAAAGGTATTATCGTGATTGATTTTAGTTATTCTGTCTCTCAAGGCCTTCTCTCGCCGAACGACCTTTTTCCAAAT
This sequence comes from Dermacentor variabilis, assembly GCF_050947875.1. Classification (NCBI taxonomy): domain Eukaryota; kingdom Metazoa; phylum Arthropoda; class Arachnida; order Ixodida; family Ixodidae; genus Dermacentor; species Dermacentor variabilis. The sequence continues at coordinate 94,646,324 of NC_134571.1, forward strand.
ATACAATATACCATTATTGTTTCATAATTACGGATACGTTCATTCAGGCCACTGTAAGCGGATGTAGTCCTCGTGATATTCAACCACTTAAGGGCAATACTGTTTTGCTTTTTCATGTGGCCGATCTCGCCAAGATTCTGCATCGCTTATGTGATCAAAGAAACTCACCACTCTTAGCTCTCATATTTAATGACTGTATAACGAGAAATGTGATACGGTAAGGACGAGTAAATTTTGCGAAGGGCTGCAACGTGAGTAAGGGCGAAAAGGCGGGCTGTCAGTTTCGACGAAGCTGAGTACATTTTGCACATGTAAACACAGGATGCATAACGTGGGGACAACAGTGCGCTCAGCATTATCGCGTTTAAATTTTTCACTACTGTTCAAGTGTGAACTACACCCTTGTCGTACTACTTACTCAACAACCTCAACACCGCGTCTAGAGCTGATCTTAACAGACCGGCTAGATCAACTGGAGTCAAGCAGAACATTTTCTGAAACAAAAATTAATGGACCCTGGCCATATCCGTCGTTGGCTCAGAAAGCTGCAATCCCTGTGCTACAGCACTTTTTGAACAACGCCGACCGCAAGAACCGATTGTAGCACTGATGTGTGTTCTGCTGTGCGTCACGCTGTGCGGGCGCCGTGCTCATTCTCTCTTAATCTCCCACCTTTACGCTTTATATTCCCCCTTTTTCTTAACCGCCAGTGCAGGGCAGCGGACCGGACGCTTGTCAAATTGACCTCCCTGTCTTTTCTCTCTTTGTTTTCTCTCTCTCTCTCTCTCTCAAGGTAGCAGCCGTGGTCACGTAACATGTAACTTACTATTCGTTTCTTAAGGAGCTAAGATGAAGGTCGCGTTCTAGTTTGCTTTGACGCTGCGAAGGGAAATATTCTATTCACCTTCGGTGTGACAACATTTATTCGTTTGAAACGGGAGAACTAGAAGAAAAAGAAAATATATGGAGCATCAGGCACTGCTACTTTGGGCAAATTATTCCTTCGTCAACAGCACTGATGCTCTGGTGTGTGCGGGACACCCTTCCCCTAGGCTCGTAATACTCGCGACGTTCGTTACCCTACATATTTCTCAATATAATTCTAGTGAATAGCTTCCTTAAGACGGGTAGCTTGACCGCTGTCACGGTGGTGCAGGTGCGTGAAAGGTAGTCTGCAGCAGTACGCACGCTTGCCGCAACCTTTCTCATAACTTCCGATTTGTTCATTAATAAGCATACGATCAAAGTCGCTTTCTGATTTGCTTTTACGCGGCAAATCGAATTAGTCGTTAGCGGCCAGGAGGGCATTACTGAAACACAGGAAGATCTTTCCTGGTGGGATAACTGAACTAAGAAGACGCAGGGCTCTCACGTCCAACTGAAACAGCTTGGCAGTTTCGCCGGACGGGCTAATCATCAAGAGAAATGGCAAGGTTAAGCATTGAGCTCGAACTTCTCGGGCGTTTTTGTTTTTCTAACCCTACGCGGGTGCGACATGTTGGCACGACGCTGCATGGAAGGCAACTCCTATGGCAACTGCAATGGCAACTGCTATGGCTACTACTATGGCAACTATTATGGCAACTGCTACGGCAACTGCTATGGGAACTACTATGGGAACTGCTATGGCAACTGCTACTGTGCAGAAGGAACAGCGCCCTGCATGGTACGGACCAGGCGTCTCACAACGCTCGCGCGATGAGCATCGCCTCCATTGGCGTCGGAGGCGTTGCACCTCGATGGCGCATTGAGACGAGACCGACGACGGGAAACCGCCGGCGTTATTCGGCACCCGGCAAAACATCGTTAGCTTGACGTTTACTCACTCTCCGTTACGCTCACACCAGTGCATACACACGGCAACTCAGCAGGAACGGTATGTGTAGAGTGTGCTGAGAACGTGCGTGCTCGCTACGTTCATGCCAGCAGCGGGAGGCAGAGCGCCACTTAGGCTCCGTCACCGAGCCGATCCATCCATACGGTCAATGTAAAGAAATGTTCGTATCCAAAAAAAAAAAAAAAGAAACGTGTTAAGCAAGCAAGCAAGCAAATCGATTGAACGTAGCGTTGACGGGGCAGCCATATGACGGTGACGGTGCGTCCACTGGTGCTTCGTCCTCCTTTGCAGTCAAATGCACTCCGCGTTTCTGGAAACACTCTAATCCTCTACGCGGCGGAGGCTCATGCGAGGTCGATAGCGGGACAGCAACAACGGCGGTGGTGCAGTGGGCGCCAGCGTAGCTCGCAGGTTCGTGTTAGCAATAAAAAAATGAAATGTTGTAGCTGCAGAGGAGCATAGCACCACGTGCATGATACGTAGTCATAGGCGATGTCATCCATTCTAAGCTATTCGCCATGCGATTGCAAGGCGCGCCTAAATTTGGGATGTCACGTTCTTGTTTTGCACCGTAAGTTTGCGACACATCACTAAATTAATGAAGAACGTTGGCGAACCATCGCATCGACATGAAAATAGCCTGCGCGCCTATCTTCTCGCTGCACAACGGAAACATTTTTTCAATGATACACGGTTCTGCCGCTTCCGGCTGCGATATCTTACTTGTTTCCCGCAGCATTTCAGCCTTATCCCTATGTATAAAATATTGGGATGGCGTCTTATGATCGGGTAGCCTCGTTTCCGGCCTAATTTAGAAATCGCTACCGGCGTAAACGAAGTCAAAAGTAATTAACGAAGAGCCGGCTAATCAGACCTTCCAGTTTAGAACTCGTAGGCGTTGAGAGGCTCGTGAACCAAATCTGCATTAAGCCTCGTAGAGACCTATCGCCAAGGAGACTTTCGCGGGCAACGTCGTATTTCAACACACTAATCCGAGAGCCTTAAAAACGGCAGACGACGAAAAGCGCGGCTTCAGAAAGGGATCTACTATGCTCGGAGCGTCTTCACGCCCGCGGCAAGGCGGTGCCTCTTTTCGACTGCGCCTTGTAACCATGTGGTAGTTCGATGGACAAAAACTATCACCAACCAAAGTTATCGCTGCTTGTTAGTGCTCTCTAGCGAACGCACACGTTGCGAAGTGAAGCCAAGGGGTGCAATATGACGCAGGCATACTGAAGTGCGCGCCACACGGCAGATTCATCGAGCCTCCTACACAGCGAGGCGGCACACAAACTTGTCCTCGACCGCTAGCACGGACTAGGTATTCGAGTGAAATACGTTTTTTTTTTTGTTGTTGTTGTTTGTGCTGCTGTCAGGCCCTCGCTTTCTCGTTTCAAAGGCAGCGTCCTCGCAGTGACATTCAAGCTGCCCACACGTGCAACACAGATTAAAGTGCCCGTCACTGTATCGAAAATCAATCTACCTACTCTTATGCGTGATCAATGACTCAAATGCATTACTGGCGGGAAGCCTCCCTTCCCGAAGCGTCATTGGAAAACTAGCCAATAATACTTTCAGGAAAATCTGAGCACCGATTAAAGGTCACGTGGCCACAGCTTTGGATAAAGGTAGGACTGCAAAGATGCCACGCGAGGTGAAAAAGAAAGCAAGTGTACGTGCATTCTCGTGACATCACGTGACAGACCAATTTCCGACGGCACTCTGAAAAGTGGAAAATCAATTTGGTTGGCAACCTCGACGCGGAGAGGTGTCTAGCGACTGTTTGTTTCCGACGCTGTGCCGACAAACAACACATGCAGATTCAGGCGTATAGAAAAATGTTTTCGTAACTACAGGTATTTGCTACAGCTGAAAACAGTAAATCAATAGTAGCAAGGTGCCCAGTTCTCAAAGATATTTCGCTCTGTGACAGCTGCTTACCATTGGGCGGCCGCCTTCGGTAACGTTGCTAGCGACTACGCTTTGCTGGTGCATATTCCTGCGCGATTTTCCAGCCTTCGGGAAACTGATTTGTGCGTACGGACCAAGGTATCTTGTTTTGAGAATTTGAGCAAGCCTGGGCATAAAGAAGGTATGGTTATTTAAGAAACACGCGAAGCAGTTATCCGTGATTACGAGTAATCTTTGATAGCCACAAGGCATGCCTTCTCCCTTTCTTTTTTGTTTCTTTTTCGGTGCACCGTGAGAAGAGTGGTCACGAATGCACTGCAGCCATCTGGGCAATGAACTCGGTGGTATGCAACACGCATCTCTTATTTCTGGTTGTTATTCTTTTTTTCTCTCTCTGTAAGGAAAACAGCTAAGCTATCCTGGTTCCAAACTTATCTGCGGCCATGCGCCAATTCTGACTTGTATATTGTTTTCTCCAAGCGGAACAGCAAAGTTAAATGTAATGAAACATTAAACGTCCCGAAACTGCAGAGTACGTCATAAGGGACTAATTGGTGGAGGGCTGCGGATAGTTTTGACCACTTAGGATTTTCCGGCGCGTAGCCAAAGTAAATTTGCATTACACCCCTATAGGAATGCAGCCAACATGACAGAGCACCAAAACCGCGACCTTGTGTTTAGCATCATGATGCCATAGCCACTGAAGATAAGAGCGTCGCTTGCATCCATGAAAGTTATTACGGCATATTTAGAAGAAAAAGAAGACACTTGCTGAGTTTGCATGGTAACTACAGATAACTACAACAAAATCAAATATTGGCGCAATCCCCAGCTGGATAAACCGAAATTATAGATGGTTGTCGGAGCTGTCCGGAAACTTCTAAAAAGAAAACACACACACATTATTGAGACGTTGTTAAATAATCCTTGTTGTTGGTGGAGTTACTTACAGTCAAATCAATATACATCAACGTGAAGTCAAGAAGAGGCACAGATTGGGCAGACGCTTTAATAGATAATTACGATGATTTGAGCATTTATCGCAGGATATGTTTTAGCACCGGGCCTGCATCCAGCAGTTGCCTCTGTGATCGTTTTATCTTATCCGCTACGTTAAAGTGGGCCTGTATTGACCACACTGCTTACTACGAGTACTCGAAAACTCGTTTGGCCCAGTATTTAGTTTTCTCAAAATGACCCTTATGTAAGTTTGCAGTAGAATAAAGTGAGTGAATGTAACTTGGCAGAAGAAAGTAAGTTGCTCGAATAACGTGTTAGCTCTTCTTTACCTCATCTTCTATCTTAGTGTAGCATGAAGACAAAATGAGTGCATGCACAGCAAGGTTATGATACCGAAGAAAAGAGATCTAACAATTTTTGTTGAATGTTTTCTTTTTTTTACTCTAAAAAGCCATTTCGTCGGAGAAGCCAGAACGATGGGTTGAAATCAGTGTGTGACATGACAGAAGCAGTACAAGTTTGAGACTTTGTTGCACTAATTAGTAATAAAACCTGGACACCAGTGCGTCCTTCTAAGCACAAAAACAGGTGGAAGGTGGGTTCAGGGAATGCCTCCCTCCCCTTCCCGTCACTGCTTGCCGAAATACGGCTAGAATGCATTGATTTATCATACATGCATGCCTCAACGACTCGTAGCATATTTCACAACGACTCGCAACAGTATGCTTTTGTCTACTAGCCTTAGCCAGTTAGACGGCAGACCGTTCTCGGGAGCAAAGATCCTCAGACTTAGGGCCTGGACTTCCTGTATGCGAAAGGCCACCGTAGCAATAATGCACTTTTTGAAGAAAGCGCTTGTGACTACACACGCCTGATCGAGTGTTCATGTGCAGCTATTCGCACACTGACTTTCTTCTTCGTCCTAATCTCCTTTTTTCCCATTTCTTCTTCCCCACGTGTAGGGTAGCCAACCGTGCGCGACCTTGCTTAAATTCCCTGCCCATCCTTTTTGATTGCTCTCTTTCTTAAATTACATAGATGTCTTGGGCAGTCCGTTTATATAATTCGAGGAGCATAAGCAAAAATTGGAAATGTTTCTACAAACACGAGAAAACGGAGGACACTACATTGCTGTTGCGCCGCCCCCTCCCCCCCCCCCCCATTTAGAGCAACCTAACAATCGTCCCGAATAAAAATAAAAAATAGAACAAGAGTCTAAACCCACATGGAGCAAGGATATCAAACTGCGCGAGGGCCCTCGAAACATACTTTTCGCAATACTCAACGTTAAGGCAAATCCAACCCACCGAGATTGTACGCCCGCAGCTTCTGTTCACTATCAACACTCGTTACTACGAACTATCGCTTCAGCGAATGCGGACGATTCGATATATTCGCCGGTGCTTAAATACATCAATGGCTTCGCGATATTCGTGCTTACAGAACTGAGGCGAGTGACCAGAAAATTAGAGGCAATTTGGCGAGAAGAAATGCACCGATATATGCATGTAGCTCTCAACTTGTAAGCCAGACACAACAGAAAGAAAGTAGAAAGCAGAGGTTTGGGAGAGTACTGAGACGACAAGTGAGAATACTTAAAGCAAATCTACAGTAACATATATTGTATGCGGTAAGAACAGAAAAAGAATCACTACTTACCTCATTCATTAAAAGAATAAAAAACATTAATCCTACAAGAATACCTTAAACTAGGTATATAGAACACGTGAAGACTCTCGGAAACTTTATTAGCAGTAGACCTTATTGAAAAAAATGAACGTTGAACACGTTGCAGTCCCGAAGCATACACTTTTATCAGAAGCTCGCATTAACCATGAAAAGAATATTCTCGCTTGTCTCATCTCGTTCCCTGTTGCCGTGGGTTGTTTTGCACGTTACAGAGTTACATACTTCAGAGTGTGTAGCGAGTAGCCTTTAGCAATGTTCCTCGTTAAGGCTCCTCTTTCTCATTGCTTTCCTCGATCACAGCCTTGCGTCGCGTGACAAAAATTTTCGCAAACAATCTTCGCCGCACGGATGATGCGTGACTTCTTATTCGAGGCCATGGGCGCGGATCCGAAATCCCTTCTTGCGAGGAACAAAAACCAAAGCCTACGTGCACCTGTTGCCTTCGGTAGCTCTCCCTGTCCGTTTTCTCATGCAGACTCGCGTTTTACGGAGAACTAGTCAAGCCTTGACCACATACCGTTTCGTGACCGTGCAGTGTCTAGGCCGCAACGTTACCTGCTTCTCCTTTGAGATTGAAGCCACGCATTGGGCGTTCTCCGGTTACACACACGGAAAGAAGGTGCGGCTCACCATGTGTTGCAAGACGTTGTGTTGGTGCGTGTCGAATACATGCGTATGCACGTAGCATACTCGAATGTTATAGATAGGAATAGAAGAAATATTATCGAATGAACGCGTGAAACTCGAGAGAAGATACGCGGCGGGAACGGGCCTTGAAGGTCGGCAACACTTGAACAGCGATATTGGCCTACTAAACTTTGTAAACAGACTAAATGGCGCGATCGCATGAACTAGGCTGCTTTTCACGCTTATAACAAAACTATAAGAATCGACCTTGTGTGTGTTTTTTTTTCTCACCGGCCTCAAAAGGCTCTTGTGCCGAGGCGGGAGCAGGGGGCCCATTAAAGAAACAAGGAATGTGTGCCACCAACAGGATGTTCTGGGACTCTGGCGACATATCGCGAACGAGCGCGAATTTCGCTGAGCGCTGTATATAATGAAAATGACTGAACAGACAATCCATTGGCGTTGCTACAAAGCACGCCGAAGAAATGGGGCAAAGGAGGTAATTTTTTTTTCTTCAGATGTCGCAAGTGTTTGCTTTTACTATCCGCTTTGGAAGTTCTCTGCCCAAACAATTGCTACGACTTCTTGCGGGGTAAAGAGCAAATCAAGAACTCCGCTGCCAGCGCTGAAGTATCTTGCGTTTCAACACATCTCGTGTTGCTACGAACAACGACGACACTTCTGCGCCGACTGTTCGTATACGACCAACTTGACCCGCTACAACTCTGCGGGTTCCGTCAATAGGTGCTTATTAGTATCGCCACAGCGCCTTGCGCTCAACGTACGAGAGGGAATGAAGCCGTAATGGTACCCAACTTGCTCTCCAATGGACCATCCTATTCAACGCCTTAAATGTGCCTCAATGTTCACACATTCAGCTACAGCATGTAGTTTGACTTAGACTACTGCCGCCTGTGCGTTCGGCACTACGAAGGCACTTTTCTGATCGACACTGGTCTCTACAAAGCACTTTAATATTTTGTGTCGTGTTGTGCGCGCCTTAAGTGCGGTATCTACTATGTGTATCATTTCATTACTCGTCATACCCAGCTGTACTAGCATGCTAGGCATGTCGCTGGGAAAATCTGTCCAGCGTTCAATGAAGAGCCTCTCTCTTTTTGACACGCACACACGCACAGGCCTCGAGGCATTTTTGTACCTTTATTTCGCCAATGTACTCGTACTTAAGGAATTACAACAGATAAACACTGCAAACATGGCTACGTATTCCGAATGTTACAGAAGGCTACCGGTTATCATATCGATTTGCTCCCCGTTGCGTTCATGTTCACTAGAAGTCTACCTAATCTAAGAATGTAGTGCGTAAGAAGTACGCCACAAATAATGCGGTGTGGTAACCGTAAGCATTTGCAGAGTAGGCATAACTTGCGCGCAGGGGAAAACGAAGAAAGCGACGGTACATAGCGTGTCCCTACGAAGACCACCTATATAGTAGCATTCCGAGCCCCGAGAGTAAGCTGACAAAGTAAGTGGAGTTAACAGGAAAGTAAACGCGGTGTTGTGACGCGCATACAAGGCGTTAGGTGTGCAACACAAGCACGCGCCTAAGTTTTGTAAGCCAAGGTGCGGCAAGAAACCAACTTGTCAGATGAATATTACTTTGCCAGATAGTCCAAAGAACGTCGCTGCTCTCGAAGTAGCGCAGCAGCAGCCACCGCCCACTATGGCACAAGAAACGGAACTCCAGGAATGCACTTCAGTGAGAAAGCGTGGACGCTGTTGATTCCGTAGAAAGAGCGGAATGTCTTTGTGCCGTCGCTCGACATAGCGACGATAACGAAAATAAAACGACAACGAAAGCAAAATAATCGCTGTTCCCGCGCAACTATGCGTGCTTCCAGTCACACTGCGAACGTACTGACTGCTCGAATCTTTTCGTCTAGAGAACACCGCTTTGACGATAAGCTTTAGTAGTGCAGAATAAGCCTTATTTGGATAATGAAAGCAAAAGAAATAACTCAAGCAGCCATCACTGGCATTGCCCTTACGCCACTTGGTTCCCGGATTCCTTCTGAAGTGAGAACCTTTGCGTGGGCTTACTTTACCGCGAGCCAATGCTACATGCGTGTTTTGCCTCTTCGCATAATCAGATCATACGTGAAGCATGCATTTTTCAAGATATATTTCTGTCGAGGGTTGCAAAGAAGCAAGGCATGAACAGTCGAGTATCTCCACCGATAAAAAGAAAGATAATGTCAACGATTCCGACGAAAATGCGGAAATAAATTTCCAGGCGTAACAATGTTAAAATATTTTTTGCAACAAGCGCACCGATGCAACCTTTCAGATATCATTACTGGTACTCGGGAAAAGAAGAGATTTTATATCACACGTTTCTATAGTTCAAGAAACATTAGCGGAAAACACGGTTTTTGCGTAGCCATGGTCCTAAAACAACACTTCCACAACCCACGGAAAAAAGGGTGTAAATTGTATTATATAAACAGAGATATCAGGTGCTTCACTTGAGGTCACTGAATACGAGATGCCATTGCTGTTCTTTCTTTTTGTGACCTGCTGCTGTTTGATGCACAGAAACTATAGAATGCTAAAGTCCACTGGAATTGAAAATATCGACTGTCACACATTGGGTCATCTTCTTTGCTACTGCGCTGTTTTATTCTTTGTTCACAGTAAAGCCCCTTGTTGACATTAAGACTTTTTAGCGACTGGCTCGTTCTATTGATCTGAATCATTGAGCTGTGCCATTAGAGTTATACTTCAAAGCCCAGAACTCTTAAGACAAGAACGACATCGTGCCCCGATGTGAATTTGATCCTGATGATTCCTTAAAGTGCACGCGTTTTTATGCCTTGAGTCTCTATCCCATGAGACGACCGTCTCCCTCCTACCACCTTAAACAGAAATGGCTCACTTCGCGTTCTCCGATTCTCGAACTAATCCGGCCCTTTACTCGAATACACAGTAGCTACTTGAAAAACTACTATATACTTCAATGTCGTACGTACCAAGGCCCTGACAGTGCACTAAACTTCCTTTCACGTGCCCTTCAGCCCTACGCTATAAAGGAGCAGCGTTTTTTTTTTTCTTTTTGTACTGCTATCGTGCACTCCGACGATGTGACTTGCCATTTCTTTGATATCACTGAACCCAACGTCTATGCCTGTCGGAACATTCTTTTATGCTTGCGCTCGCGCTGCTTCACATTTTCTTTTCTTTTTACGAACAGTGGGCTTAGGATAGAGCAATGTAGGTTTGCGATTTGCTATTAAGGACGCGTTATACGTATTCTGAATTGATCATGGAACAGCTCCGATCATTAAGCTTGAAAACAAAGAAAAAATAAATTGCAAATGCATGACATATATATATATATATATATATATATATAAAGGGGATGGGAAAGGCAGGGAGGTCAACCAGACAAGATTCTGGTTTGCTACCCTGCACTGGGGGAAGGGCAGGGGGAAACGAAAGACGGAGAGAACAGCAGAGAGACAAAAGCAAGGAAACGAAGAATAAGGTAAGGAAGGTCGCGAACGTCCATCAGAATTCCAGTCTCTCCAATAGGCTTTTAGAACGTAAACATTTCAAGAGTGCCTTCACTGTCTCGTGGTGAGACGACTGTATACGTCGACGATCCAGGACTGTCTGCTCCGAAAACGGCCGGTCGTCAAAACGCGCCATCGCGGTCGCGAGTGACTGTGTGCGCTGTATCGGGATACAACGACAAAGAAAGTGTTCGATAGTTTCCTTGTCGCGTCAGTGGTCACACGCAGCACTATCCTCCCATCCGATGCAGAAAGCAAAAGACTTCGTAAATGTGATGCCAAGCTGCAATGGGTAAAGTGCCGTTCTCGGGTCGGAATAGTCCAGGTGGAGGCGTAAGTTGCAGGCAGGGTCCAGTCGATGTAGACGTGTGCGCTGGAAACTAGGTGCGTTCCACAACGATTGTAAGGCATCACATGCAAGCATTCAAAGATGCGCTGCTGCATCTGTTTTCGACAGGGGGATTGGCTGCTGCAGGCCGCCTGCATGGAAAGATCTAGCATCTTCATCGACCTTTTCATTACCCATCATGAGCCATTACCCATCATGCGCCATCATGAGCCACTGAAATGTGACGTCGTGTCCTTACAAGACAAGATGATTAAGGACCTTTCGGATTTGTAACCCTAGTTGTTCGTAGGGCCTATGGCGTAATGCGGAAAGCAAGCAATGCAGAGCTGCCTTAGTGTCGCTGAAAATGCTCCACTTTTGAGGTGATTCCTTTGGAATTATGCGTAGTGCGCTACGAACAGCAACACGCTCCGCGGCTGTCGATGTAGTCTGATGCAGTATCTTGAACTTCAAGCTGGTTACTTTCGCACGAAAAATTACTGACCCTGCAGAACCGTCCACGGTGGTTGAACCATTAGTGCATATATGGGTATGATCGTTGTATTCCTCGTACAGCAAGAGCCACAAAAGTTGCTAGAGAGCTGGTGATGAGAATTGGGCCTTCGTTCAAATCCCTGGTACTGTCAGCCAATCTTATGGCTGAGCCACGCACCAAGGGGGAAGCAAAACTCTCACTGCGGCTGGGTAACCACCCGGGCAAGGGCCAGTGTATTAACGGGCCAACATTAATCCCCGATTCATGGCAAGACAAAGCCAGCCCAGAAAAGTGTAATTGAATCTTATTCTGAAGTTGCGTACTTGAAACCGCCGCTTCTCAAATTGTTACCACGCGCTATTTGCAAGTTTTCTCCTTTGCTCAGGATTAGTATATTACCAGACTGCACACTTAGCTGAACATTCAGTCAACACACTATGCAGGCAGAACTAGGACATGGCAAAGGTAATGTCCGTTTCGCTAAAAAAAAATGTATTTGCGTCGTGTGTTTGAGGTGAACGCACAGCTTACATGCGCTGTTTCACCGGGGTAAAATTTACACAGCGTGTAAAGAAGTTTCAACGTAGTTGGCATTAATAGGTACGCATACTAATAATCAGTACGATTCTATTTGTACCAGAACTCGCTACCGACAACCTGAGGTGATTCAACAGACAGTCCGCATCGGTGCAATTTGAAGCGGAGGCGCCAAATCAGATAGCAGACGTTAGAGTCAACACACGAAAAAATGTGTTGGCTATCGACGTCACACATGAGACTGCGCTGAGAAATTTGACTAAAATTACAGAACTAGGTGGCGTTAAGCTCCGCTCGTACATCCCCCAGAACAGTGATTCAACTACTGGTGTCATCTACGACGTGGACGTCTCCATCTCCAGCGCCGACTTGCCGATTCTAGTGAAGCCTGCCGTTGATGACGTTGCCATAACACATGTGTATCGCCTCGGCACATCCCGCTGTGTGAAAATTATATTCAAGGGCGAGACTCTCCCTTCTCACGTCAAGGTGGGCCACTTTAGACACACTGTGCGACCATTCATCCCAAGGCCACTGCAGTGCCGCAAATGTATGAGGCTGGAACACGTGAGTACCGATTGCGAGAACACGAGAGTTTGCTCACGCTGCAGCGAGGCCCACGCTGCAGACTCTTGTGCAGCCACGGTTCTCAAATGCACCAATTGCCTTGGGTCCCATGATGCAACCTCAAAGAACTGCCCCAAAATGAAGAAGGAGAAGGAGATCTTGAAGCAGATGGCGAGAGACCATTCGTCTCGTCGGGAAGCTGTAGAGGCCGTTAGAATGCGACGCTCCCGACGCCGCCGGACTTCAAAATTCAAAGAACGCTGATACCTCTATGAAGAGTAAGCCTCATCCAACAACACCTCCTCCTCTGCCCCCCAGGCCTGGGGCAATTCAATCTAAATCTGACAAGGCCATGGCGGAGAACAATACAACTTGGTACTCACTACTAAAGCAACAGCCAAAGCCAGAACAATAGCGGAAGTCACAACCGAAGCCACAGCTGATGTCGCAGCCAATGCCACAGTCGGTGGAACAGCCGATGCCACAGCCGGAGGAGATGCCTCAGCGGGAGGCGATACCTCAGCCGATGCCACAGCCGGAGCCGGAGCCACGTCAAGTGATACAGCTGCGCGCGGCTGTAGAGCGAACAGCGCGAGTTGCTGAAAAATTGCCCGAAGAAGACCGGCAAGTCGTTTTGAGGCTCCGGTCTCTGATGAATACACTTCGAATGCTCTTAAATAACATGTACACTCCGTTAGCGCGAAGTGCAATGCAAGTGCTGGATGCTCTCAATTCAGTACTTGCAACTCTTGATTAAGCGTCATGGCTCACCCGCATCCTTATATTCGCACTGAACTTCAGAACGGCCGGGGTTTAGCTTTAAAATATACTGCCACGCACTGCAATGTACTGCTGACGCCCACCGGATCCTTGGTCTTCACTGGGGACTTCAACGTGCATCACCAGCTATGAACCACCAAGATTGACGGCAGCCAAACGTATCGACGGAGCACTTGCTTTGACTTGACAGTGTTCCCTCTATCCCGCTTTCCTCTTTTTGTTCCCCCTTCCCCCTCCCCCAGTGTAGGGTAGCAAACCGGACGCTCGTCTGGTTGACCTCCCTGCCTTTCCTCTCTTTGCTATCTCTCTCTCTCTCTCTCTCATACTAATCGAGAGACGCAGGGTCGTCTTCGATCTTTAGAGTCGCTTTTTTTTATGCGTCCGCTCTTTAGGATGCAAATCCTGTGCCCTTAAGAGGAATAAAAAGTTATTATATGATATAATTAATTTAAGCTACAAAATGAAATGCGATTTAGAGGCTGGGGGAACACAAATAGATGCACCAAAACCCTTTCAACATATAACGCAGAATGTCGGTGGGCTCATTACATCTTTTCTCCCCAAAACTACGAATACTTCCGTTTGAGTATGTTCAACGGTCTGTGGAGATTGCTACGGGCATTTCTCGCTGGTGCAGCCAGTTTTCCGCTTGTGTATCGTGCGGGTGGCTGCATAGCCTTCACCTTCCTGCGCTTTCGAGGGCTTTATTCACTAACTGGAAGTAAGAATCCAGGACTATTCTCCGAGAATGGAAAGTTTGGAAAGAACAGGTTAAACAGAGCTGAATAAAAGTGAATAGGCTAGTTCTCGCTGTGCTATTCGTTAGTGACTCCGCCGAGGAGATAAGTGATAATGTCACAAACATATAGCCATTGAAAGTAGAAAAGCACCTAAGGATGGTTTAATGGAATGCTTCACCTACGATGTCATTCTATTTTTACAATCTACTGCTCTATACGAATCGCTGACGCGATAGCAAATGTGGAGCAGAAGTGATTTCAGTGTTGAAATTCGAAAATCTATAGCGAGGGAGGCCACAAAAGAGAGAGAGAAATAAATACATGAATGACAGGCAAGTTAACCAGGATGCAGCAAGATTCGCTGTGCTACGAGGGGGATGTGGAAAGTAGAGTAAAATACAAAAGAATTTAATTTCTTGCTAACTCTTTACAGAATTACTGCCCCGAAATGTTCCTGCAGAAGCAACCGCCGCTGGGACATAAATAAACTGTTTTATAGATTACACGCTTTAGACATAACGAATGGCTGTGAAGCAATAGCTGCGGTAATTTAAGTGTTGTTTTCTGCATTAACACAAGGACTTTTTGGCAGCAGCTGCATGAGACCTTTGACTATGAGCCAATTCACCTCTGACGTCTTAGTGTCGTCATGAGTGAACCGTAGTTTGGACAACGATTATTTTACGCAACGCAATGAACGAAATATATGTAATGGCCGTTCACCTGAGACAACTCCGGGTTTTAGGAGGAGTGGGAAATTGATTCTCATTGTAAGCCTTGTAAATCGGATTCCTCGCTTCTTCTGCGGCAACAGGAAGCCGGGCTTTACCTTGCAGCCACATCACGATGAACCCAGTGCGGACGTCTATTCTTCCTTCGGAGAACTTGCGAGCACAGTTTTTTACGCAACAGTCAACAGCGTCACCTGCTCTATATTTAGCGCGCAATCTGCGTCTAATTTAGGCGAAATCTGTATGTCTACCGGGGGACAATGCGCTTTACAGAACAAACGTTACAGCTACCGGTAATGGTCATATCTTCGACACCATGCGTAGAGCTTTACAATACAGAAGTTGTATATGCACAAATGGGGTACGGAGTAGAAGACTCTTAACACATACCAAACGGGTTCTGAACCCCCGTGGAAGCATCTTGCGAGCGGAATTTTAAGCAGTCTACCGGGCTCTCCCTCTCACTGCCGACGAATGAGAATTCCACGTCCAATGTATATATGACGGTAGCCTTTATCAGGCGCATGTTCTCAAGCTTACCTGACAATGGGGAGACGGTTTACCAGGACGCTCTGAGGCGATCGCTACCATTTAGTTTGTTAGACTTCTTAGCGCGCTGTCTGCTTTCCCAAAACCATATAATTGCAATTGTCACTTTATTACGCATAAAAAATAGAAAGTACTATTAGGCAATACAGCAATATTTCTTATAACACTGTTTGTTTTTAATTATAATTGTGGCAGAAATTCCTGCTGCTCCGATCAGTGCAGCTGCTGTGACACAATCAGGGACCGTACGCGGAAAAAAAAATTGTCATTTCTTGTTCATTAAGTAATGTGAATGTATTAAAATAGGTCACCGAGCAGCTGGATACCCCCCAAATTCCAAGAGTAAGTCAAATCCAATAAAAATTGCAAAACAAAGCAATCACATAGAAAATAAACGCAGGGCAATGAGGGTGGAAGGTATAGACGTACGATATAGCAGGATGTATCTGCAGCACTTGACGGTTCAACCATAGCGCAGATTATCAGCACGTCAGCACCGCCAGCTTAAGCGCGAATGCGTCAGCACATGAAAATAATACCGAAAACACCCTTGTACACAGCGAAATCAGTACAGATAAGACGTTAACTTATGGTGGCAGCGGCAGCAGCTGCCAAGTTTTGGATCGTAAACTATGCCTGTTGTCATAGTATAATAATATTGGGACAACAAGAGTCTGCTGCAAACTAATGTTGCTTTAGCCATTAGAATACAAAATTCGTAATTTTGCTTCCCCAAAGCCAGAACGTTTCCATCCTCTTGTACCAGAAAAGTACAGTGAGGCATTCAACAGCGCATTGTTACTTTGATGCTGCTCAAAGCACCGTTTAAGTGCAGGGCCGTCAATTATATTGAACTCGTTCATGCTCGTTTTAGAAGACCGGCAGTTAGGAGGACGTCAAGATTATTGTTCGGAAAAAAAGTGCCGTCTGCAGCTCGAGAATATATGTTTTGCAGAAAAAGAGTAGCTAGACGCAAACTGCGTCAATTTGTTCATTGTTTGTGCTGAAAGAATTCCTTGCGCAATGTCAATATGCCGGCTCAAGGCGCTCTGCAAACATAATTAACAAATAGCTTTACTGGCACGGAAGTTGACGCTGTGTTTATGAATTTTCCGAAACCACATATATATAAAAGCCCTTATTTGCTTTCCCGCATTAGGCGCGCAAGTCACGTTTCGGGGTTTAGAAAAAGCTGCGGAGCCACTGAAATCATTCATCGTTGACATTTAGTGCTTGTGGAACGCAATACAAGCCAGCATTACGTTAAGTACCGCTTATGACGCATGGGAAGGATCACTACAATTATTATGGTATATATCACCCGGACTGGCGCAACTATATAGTACGAGCAGTCAGCTAAAACTTCGCTGTGACGTTTTATTGCTTGGGTCCATCCATAAACGCGCAGAACATTTGCTTGTTTATGCACGTTTTAATGTAGAACGACTGTGGCGCAAAGAAGGCGAAGCGTAGGCGCATGAGGGTACACACACAATTCCTACCGTGTCCGCCTTCTCCTCAAGTGCTCCGTCCTTTTACGCTACAGTTCAGGATGGTCAACTTATACCAAGTGGCCCAGTTTTCTCGTTTGCTGCAGTTTGAAATTGCAACTAAGAGGGGAGGAGGAGGAGGAGGACAGAGGTTGCCTGTTGCAAGCTTACCTAGCCCAGCAATAGCAGGCGGCATTTGCACCACCTGAGTGCCACCTACCAAATCCGATACAGTACGGAACACTTCACAGTTCTACTAACAATACCAGGCAGCGGAAAAATGAGAGGATGCTTAAACTTCGCCTCTAAGACCGGAACGTGATAGCATTCAAAGATCCCTGACTGCTTCTCACGGTTCGCGGCAACTGCAGCTCATGCAATCCTAATGTTTACCGGTAAACACAGGCGGCGAACGCTATGCACGAAGGCGAGCTTTCTGATACAAACGCGACCTCCTGCGTGGGCCGATCCCAGAAGTTGCGCACAGCCACGCATAAAAAAAGAGGAATGACAGCGTTTTCATGCTTCTGTTATTCTTTCGCACCTTTGTTATGTAAGTCTGAGAAGATTCGACATAAAAGGCATGCGCTGTCGGTGTTTTGTTTGTTTGTAGGCTGTTATTCTCGGAATTCCGAGGAAAAACATTGTCAAGAATATAATACAAGGTATGAGAAACTTTATTGATAGAATGGTGCGGCAATACAACCCGCATATACCTCATTTCATATAGCAAGGAGTGGCATATGCATATACCTGAATATATAGGGAAATTTTCACTCATGGACAAATCTGCCGACACCGACGCCGACACCGGATTTTCTGCGACACGTGGTCCTTACCGCTGTCGCGCTAAAACAAGTTCACACGGAGACGAACACGTTGCGTGATTACCCACGCGGCTCACCAGTCACCTCCCAACCGTGTATCACAAAAAAAACTTTGGGAGAAGCCCAAGCCCTTCCACCTTAAATATTCAATGACCTCGCAGGAACAAGATGGCACGTACATTTGAGTGTTGTACCATCTTGCGCTGCAGTTCAGCTATTGATATCGCACGTTCTGGTTCAAATTCAAGACGCTTCATTATGCATAGTGTTCAATGTCACCAAGAGCTTGACATTGCCTACACGACGATGATGGGTCAAGTTCTGTATTGCACTGTGAAGCTGTAGTTTGCACTTAGCTTGTACGGATTCAATACAAAAGCATGGCATAAGTTTGTTAAGTCCTTTAATTCCACAAGGTTGATGCGACGAAGACCACAACAAACGGAAGTGGCTTAAGGTGGCCTTCTTCGTGTCTGTTTTTGCGTCCTTAAGATCCTTATTCGTTGCAGCTAAGACACTTCTCATGACGCAAGAGGGTTCCGAGCATGTAGCGTTCAAGGTATGGGCGAAACCGTTACAGACTGATCTGTAGCTCTAAGATTACTTGCCAATCCTTTAAAAGTGGAAGAAGACCAAGTAGCCTTTGAAATCGCTTTCGGCGCTGTTGCATGAATAACCGTGAAAAATATCATGGAGGTCCAGTGCGTTTGTGAAAGTGTATACGAAGGGAAGCTTTCGTGAGCCCATCAACTAATTGCTATAAAGCTGCTCATCTCCAGCACCGCGTTTCGTTGCATACCAATTAGGTGCCTTCGCGGTAAGATGGCAAGATGCGGAGAGCGCCCCACGTGACCCACGGAGCTCTCTCGACCGAGGATTACAATGTATCAGGGACCGACCCACTTTACTCTTTCAGAAATGGACCGAAACAACGCCCGAAATAGCGGGAAAGAAGGCATAGAAAGCATCTAATTTGTAAAGGATTTATGCGCTTGCAGGTCTACATTTGTATGCAGCGAGGGTATTAGGTATGCTTTGTTCTTTCACTTCGTAATTCGGTAGAGAACAGGACTAGCTACGCATCGGTAAAGGTTAGTGCAGGTGGTTATATTTAAGCCGATTCATTGTAATCGTGCTGTCCTGTGTGTGAGCTGTTCGGCCAGACAGCCGCTACAGCCACGTCACGCAAAGTTCGTAAAGAACTTTTCGCTTTAAAATTGAAGAAAATGGCGCAGCAAATACTTTGTCTAGCTGAATGCGCTGATTACACAACGCAGCCAGTCAATGTTCATTTTGTCCTTCAGGCCGTACTTATGACTTGTCAGCGCGCAAAAAAAAAAAAAAAGCAACTGGCTGTCAAGAAACGTCACCTCGCATCGCGAAGCTGGCATATCTTCCCAGAATGTGGAAAAGATGCGTAGTGTTAAGTTTCAAAAAAGAAAAGTAGAGTAACTGAAAGAAGACTCTTTTTGGTGCATTTTGCAGAATGAAACATGATTTCATCAATGAGCAACCCGCTGTCTACCGCCTCTTTTCGCCGCTTTGACTCGAATTTGTACTTAATGACCTGTAGGCAGAGTACGGAGACATCCATCTATCCTACACCATCCGCCGCCCCCTTCCTCCATTACACACTAAGCTCTACGTACTGTAGACCCCTTCTGTGGTGGAAAGTAATTTCACTCGTAATAGGATTAGGACATCCAAAACGACTAAATAGGCTAACGAAGCAAATATTTAGAGAAAAAAGTGATGCAGCTTTGGTTTCAAACTAGCGAGAGTGGTGCGACCTGACAGGAAACCAACGCCGCAGGCAGGAAAATGAATTAAAGAAAAAAAAATGTGATGATCTCGCAACCGAACTGTTTGGTTTGGCTTTGCTGGACGCGTCGACTGCTACTATCACATACGGAAGGTCGCGATGTAATTTAAGGGGAGTTACAAACTTGGCACCAGGGGCTCAAAAAAAGAATGGAAAAGAAAAGAAAACAAGAGGACGCGAGCGGCGATGGAAGCTCGTTTCGGACACTCGCTAACAACCGGTGCTGCTGACGTCGGTGCGCGTTGGCGATTCGCCCCAGGGCCATACAGACACGTTCTTCCATCGCCATAGAAACGCGGAGGGCTGCCTGTAGAGCGTGACCCACACGAGCGCCGCCAGTTCCGTTCTGGCAGTGCAAGCTGGGAGTTCCACGGGTTTGAAGTGTTGCGCTAAGCAAACTGTCCGTGGCAGCGGCGGCGACAGAGAGTGCATTCCCAGATTCAACGGCGGCGCCGCCTCCTATTTCTTCCGATTTCGCACAACAGATGGTCAGGGAACGAAGATTGTCTCCCTCGCTCCTGCGTTTGCTTTTCGAGCGTTCGCCAATCTTGTTCCTATACTCACGACTTCTTTCGTCTCCCTGTCTCTCTCCCTAGTCTTTTTTTTTTTTCCTCGAGTTGAGATATGTGGACAAAAGGAAATACTTTCGGCACGCTGCGGCTGGAGGCGTATTCACTTGTCCTTGCAGAGTTTACCGAGTTGACCAAGTTAGAAGTTGTTGCGGAAACTTCTCTTTTCGACGGACGAGTATTGGCTTTGTCGTGGCTCTCCAGAACGGCCTTGTATAATGCTGTAAGTGCAAGTCGCGGTGACAACTCTGTTTTTTTTCTTTTTTAGGCGGTCTATATTTTTGCGCAGCGCATATTTTTGAATAAAGTGGTGCAAGGACATGTCGTCGGGGGTTGAAAACATCGATGGTCATCTGACTCCACATGTAGTCAAATTATCTGCGCGGATGAAACGGCTTTAAGCTTTCTTACGACGTGACATACACCGCGCCTTTGAAATGCGTTCTACCGGTGTGCTTTCCGTTTTACATTGAGCGAAAGTGACTTACAATGTAAAGAATGTAAAAAGAAAGCCATTGGTGTTCTACAGCAAGATTTTCCTTCTAAGCCTACTACCTGGCCCCTTCTATTGAACAAGTAGCTTCTTTGCGAAACAAATATTCTTTATTTTGTGGGCATGGGGAGGGAGGGGAGGAAGGGAACGAATGTCAGAACGTCCTTTACTTTCTGCTATGTGTAAAATAATGCTTATGTTAGCCAGAAATGAAATATTCAGCTCAGACAAGCGGGAAATAAGGCAACACTTAGAATGCGTAAATTCAGCACATAAATTCCAGGTGATGACGCGAGGTCCAAAAGGTGTCGAGTTTCATTAGGATTAAAATAGACCTATGGCTAAATGCTCCGAATATGGCCGGTAACCCGGAAATGTTTGGGGAGGAAAATTGACTCTATGTGGAAGAAGTGTATCTCGAACATTCCAATTTGTGACGTAGCCAGAATATAATAGTCTGAGTTTACATATAAGTCCATTGTGGCATACGGGATGCCAATTCGTCGCTGTACATTTCTCCCTCGCCGAACGTATCTACCATAGCCTGTCAAACATGTTCAGTCTCAAGTACAGCGCTAGCTTAGGAGGCAAGACAAACCAGCGAGGTAAGCATGTCCTTCTCGACGTGTCCGTTTGTGCTGAGCCATTTTCGGGTCGTTCGGAGACACGGGCACAATGGGGATGGCTCAAAGTTATTTCGTTTGCACGAAACGCTGGTAGCCTACAGCTGGTAGCGTGGTGAAGCAATAGAACCATGCTAATGTTAATACATCCATGAGTTCCAATCGTGTTTTTGAATTTTACACCGGCTTCCAAGGGATGGTGGTGACAGATTCCTTTGAGGCACTGCTAAAAAAAGATGATAAAAATGTGAACTGCAGTTCGGACAGGAAGAAACAATATAAGACAGGAATGTTGCCGTGCATGCACCGAAAATTCCCGAAAAGGCTCTGTAGATAGCGGTTTTTTGACTATGCTTGAGTTGCAGAGCGTCAATGTTGTCTGAGATGATAATTGTAAAATCAAAGAGCGCCTACACTAACTAAGCATATAAAATAATTCAGAATACACGAAAGGCCAAATCTCAGACGACATAAGAGCCCATTCACTCATTTATCTTTAGTGTTTGCTTTTACGTGGGTTTTTGTATTGAGTAAGTTGGGTATATCAGTGAATGTGTTGCAATATTCAATGTGGACATCCGCCAGCTTGCTCTTCCATTGTCGCTAGAAATTTTCCCCGAAGAGACACATTAAGGGTTACAACTTAGGAAAGGACGAAGAAAAAACTTCTCAGCTTTTACGATCCCCCTTCGAAGTTATGTTCCAGAAAGTTTTATGAACCCTACGTCATAAGCAATTTGGCTGCACCAAATGCAGCATGCAAAACGGCATCTTAGTTGTCTATATCCTTCCTTTCTTTTATGTCATCCTACATATGTAAGAACTATCTTAGTGGTTAACCCCCCCTAACGTTTCCGCGAACATTTTTTTCTTTCTTTCTTGTTTTGTTGTATTTAGTGCGCTCTCGTAGAGCTCTGTTGTACAGCTGAGCACCGCCACGGCAGATTTAGTTCAGAGGAGCAGAGGTATTGCGTGTGCATTTGCAACCAAAGTGGTGCCGCAACCAATCGGCTTCTTTTATTTCTTGGCGCCAACCATCACAAGTTCCAAGACGCCTATGTAGGGCACTTAAGTCACCTACAGGGCTCTTCAGCGCACTCTTGTACCGACCTGTTCGCTGGGCAAAATCTCATTTATAAAGTGGTTCCCGAATCTACATTTACGATCTTCTGTTTATCCTCCCACAGTTCTTGCCGGCTTTAGAGCCGCATCGTGAAGCAGTTCGAATAAACTTTTTCTTTTCCGGTTTACCTTTAACACGCAAACGTATTTAAGCCTTTGATGCTAAATAACTGCTGCAGTGCGTTTGACTTCATCTCGGGGGAGTTTCTGCAAGACCATTCTTTCGCGTCTTTTTATTTTGCGCTGACATGAACTAAGGGGGGGGGGGGATTTCATGCTGGTAATGAAATCACTGAGGTTAATGAAATAGGTGATCTTAGAAACACGTGTATTTTTGCTACTGTTTCTGGCATATACTTTTACGAGCAGGAGAACTCTTTTTTGGAGGAAAGTAAAATCCCTCGAGTTACGTAGGTGAACAGAGCCGTTGGCTATTCATGAAGTCGTCGCCATGGTTTGCATTGCGTTGAAACGTACCTACCGTCAACGTACCGGCTTTTGCGTAACACCAACAGCTTAAATGGGGAAAATCTCCACATATTTTTTTTTCATTGCGTAAGCATTCTGTAGCGAGTATCTCAGCAAAATCTATCCGTCCCGCGACGCCTTATGTCTGCAAAATAAATGGATAATTTGTCAAGTTAATACATGTAATCGTTATAATAGTGTGAGCAGATGAATGACACTGCTAGAAAAAAAAACGAAAGAAACAGTGGTGATGTCGCCATCGCCGCGTAAAGGTCGTAACAAAATATAGTAATAAAAAGGAACTAAAATAGGAATAGCTGTGTTGCGAAAGGAAAAGAAAAAAAGAAACGTTTCTGACGACCGTTCGGCCCAGTTGATAGGATATATCTTAAAATAAATGCATAATTTGTTAAGGTAACATATGTAATCGTTACAATAGTGTAATAGTAGATGAAATGTAGCGAGGGATAGCCTTGCACAAGCTATCTAAATGAGTAAACAAAAGCTGAGTAGCAGCTGAGCCAAAGAATGCCTGCGCATTAGTAGACGATTCTCAGAATTTCTGTAGCATTTTCTTTTTCCCTAATGTATCTACTTGCCTGGAGGTCACGCTGGGATGTAGTAATCCTTAACGATTTACACAGTGAAACAACGTTCAAGTAGCAGAATAAACGAGAGAAGAAGAGGAACTGAGGGGCTCGATTTTGTTAATTATAACCAGATAAAGCCAACGGACAAAGTTGGCAAGCTTTAAAAAGCTATTAAGAGGTGCAGAGCTTAAATTGAGAAAATTTCTTTACATCTCTTTTCAATGTGTAAGCATTCTTTGCCGAGTATCTCAGCAAAATCTATCCCTCTCGTGATGGCTTACATCTGCAAAATAAAATTGAGCCCCTCGGCTCCCTTTCTTCTCTCAAATATTCATAGCGATGGTCTCGAATCTGGCAGCCTTGTCGTCAATGGGTAGCGTGCGAGGGTTTATTAGCCACGTGCCTGCTCTCCTAAGATCACTTGTTACGTGACGCTATCGGGTAAAATGATGTTCCACATCCGCCCACCATGGCTCTGAGCGGCGCTGGTTAACACTCATAGGGCCAAATCTACTAAACATACATAGTCAAGTTAGTGGGCGAATTGATAGCCGTCGCCGTAGCACAATTGTTAGTGCAACACACGGGTATTGCGGAGGTTGATGGGCTCGGTTCCCACTGGCAACAAGTTATCTTTTCGTCCACTTTCATTTTCATTTATTTTTTCCAACATTTCAATTTCAACCCGAGGTAATTTCCACGATGGTTTCCTTGGCTTCAGAGTCTGTTGGCTTTATCTGGGCATAAGTAGCAGTATAGACCTTTATAGTCTTGCGAACTTCGAGGCCTTTAGGACGCAACGTGTCCATGTAGAATGCCGACAATTCACGCAATCTTGCCTTGTTACTTTAAAAGTTTTAACCAGTGCAAGCACATGCAGCATATCGCAGCAAACGTAATTTAATAGTGCGATGTCAGCCCCGTCAGAATTGTGGTGCCGACCCCCCCCTCCATCTCTCGCTCTCTCTCTCTCTCTCAGCTTTTTTTTTTAGGACTCTGCATTTAACTCGCTTTTAGTGCCTACAATACCAGGATCCTAGAACTTCAAAAGTAGAGTATTTCGTTCTATTCATTTCTATCAAATGGTTGCGAGACCGTGCCATTTTTCATCACATTTGTCCCCATCGGACAGCCTTCGGTTTTTGCCCTCTCCCTAGATGACCAGCTGCGTTCTGCGCATACAACAACAACCAGTCATATAGGCCGTTACCCTTCACTTCCTCCTGATAGATTAATAAACTCGCGTTGTTCCCGAGGTTTAGTTCGGCTATTTTTTCTTCGTACCTTTTCTCACTAAACGATCCGACTACGGCTGTGAAAGTCGGAGTCAGACTCACAGTTTAACTGTACTTATTATAAGCTCGTGACAGGGTTAGGCTCTAATCAATATACGAATGTAAAACTTTTCGCAAGAGAGGAGACCCATTCAAAAGTGCTGTTGACTTTCTCTACGAGAGTTGCTTCACCTTCGACTGCTCACCGTGCGAAGAAAAAAAAATGGAAGAAAAAAAAAAAAGAAGGTTGCGATGGAATGCCCGAGCTCGCGAACACCTGCGTGGTTGTGAACTCGGAGCGCTGTGCTTCTGGCCGAAGGAAAGAAGAGAATTGCCCGGTGCGTAGGCCTGAGTTTACGACAGGGCCCGTTTTATTGTCGTGAGAGCAGCAGCATGCTTTCTTTCCAGTTCTGGGTTAAAGCACTTTGCTTTTTGTTTATGAGCAGAGCTCGTCTGGGGGGGGGGGGGGGGGGGGCTAGATTGCGAGCAACTGATGGAACAGCACGTCAGATTGAACGGTCACAAGTACCTCGTTGTCACAACGCACTATAACACACTCGTTTCATTCACGTCACGTGATTCTACCAATATTGTAATACACAACGACCACAATCAACCAATCGCTCGATGACAGGCTCAGGGCGCAGCTTTTTCTTCTTTTTTTTCCCCTCTATTAACGAGACACTAAAGCTAAACACTGAATCATAATTAGCATGGCATAGTAGTAATACAAAATTTTATTTTCATCGATTCAGCGTTGACAGGTTGATCAATAGAGAAGAACGCAAAGATCAAAGTTCCATTTTGTTTTTAATCTAGCGCCGAAACCTCCGCGCTAACACGTCAGCGTGAAGTCACGGATTTTGAAGGATTTTCTTTTTTTCGTGCTTGAGTTCCTGTCATGGCGCAGTAAAAAATGCTCGAAACTTATTTGAAATACAACGTAATTCATCTTCGCCGATAAATATTTAACTAGGCAAGTGCAGAAAGCGTCAAAATTAATGAAGTCACACCCAGCTGGTGCATAACCTTGAATACGGCGTCATCGTGGACATGTATATCGCTCTTGCATCTTTTCTCGCTTCCTAAGGCTCCTCTCTCGAAAAAGAGTCGTTTATAGTGGTATTGTCGAAACATGTTCTGGTAATACAGCTCAACATATTGTTTTTTCTTTAGTGTCCCTTTAACACCTCGAGGAAGTGATACTTTCAAGACGGAAATTGATTGCGATCGGTTGCTGTGTAAGAATCAATTATTTTTAACAAGTTGATTACAATTTTGTCTGCCGCGTACGCGTGTATGTTGAGGACTGTTCTGAATAACAGTGGCTCCGTTAACTAAAATATAATTCGACATAATATAACAGCCTTGGGCAACGCAGTTCCACATTTAATAAGGAAAAAAACAGAGTTAATATGCATGAAACAGCGTTTCATATATATTCAGTTTACTTGGAGCGTTAGTTCCGTCTAAGTAAGTTAAGAAACAACTCGCAAATTTTTCTTCATTAGCTAGATACAACGCGACTACGAGTGAATAATTCAAGCATCTTAGTAAAGGAATTTAGCATCAATCACAAATATATCGCTTTCTATGCTCCTCGCTACTAGAGTTGTGGAACCAGTTAAGTCGTGTAAATCATCTGGGATTTCCCTCTTGCTTCTTTAAAGTTTGTTTTTAATGCAGAAGTAGTAGCGTAATGCGCGCCTTATTTGTTATATCTGAGAAGCCAATGAGTTCTAAAATACGAAATATCACAAGCAACGCCGTGTGCTAGAATAAGCGCCAAATTGAACAAGCTCTTCTTTTTTCTATCTTTCTTTGGCCTTGACGTTCCCCCGTGGGAGACCTGAGCCCGGCTCGCGTTAAACCTTGCTAGACGTACAAGAAAGTTGTATCCATCCATCCATCTTTCTTTTGCAGTGATAAGTGCTTAGCGGACTGTGGGAAAAAGAAATCTCGTGGTGGTTATTTCAAGTGTCGTCATTGTGTTTGCTATAACAATTTCATGGTATAGAAAAGTTTGTCGGCAGAGAAAACTCGATCTGCCCACATGAATTGGAGTCCATCACATGTCCAGAGCCTGTGAGCCGTCATCCCGCATGTTATCAGTTGTCATAGTTGTCGATAGTCGTGGACTCATCGATACCGTCATCATGTTGTCGTGATCGTCGCCTATAGCTGTCGTCAATGTCATATACTGTTGCCAGCACCGTCATTGTGTCGCTGACATCCTTGATGTCATTCTGGTGGAGCTCGTTGTCCTCGTCGTTAAAGTTGTTGCCGCTCTTTTATGTGGCGCGTCAAGCTTTCCTTCGCTAGTGCTCCACAGCATTTTGCTCGCGCTGACTTTTCCCATACTCTGCAACAAGTGGATGAATGAGAGAAATAGCGCTTGAACTGAATAGAATGCGTGTGTCTGAGACCGAAATAAAATTAGAGCGATCTCTTTATAAGACGTATAAAGCGCGCTTTATGCTATAAACGTAACTTCCTCTCTCTTCTGGAGCCGACAGCGCTACAGCTTTGCTTGTAGGTTTCATTTTGGCATCAGAGTTGGGCGTCACTCAGAAGATCTTGCAGTGTAGTGAAGAAAAACAAGAATCGAGTGTAAAATTGTATGCGGATACCATTGCCACGACAACATCATCGAACTTCAGGAAGTCGTACTACGGCACCTGTAGCAATTCGCAATCTATACCGCTAAGCCCGCTGTAGTTAGGCGTATCTAAATCTCATTTCAGGTGTGATCGAGTTCTAGATTGTAGAAAAAAAAGGTTACCGACCCTTCCCCTACCGGGAACTGGCGGTAAGTGACGCTTGTCCTGCGTGCACCTGACCTTGGCCACAGATAAGTAGCCCACAGGTAACGGTGCCGGATTGCTTCGGCCTCGCGCTCCCTCAGCTTGGGATCTTCTCGTTGGTGTCGGATTCCCTGGGCTTGGGCAGCTCTAACGGCTGGATCGGTGCGCCGAGGGCGAGCCCTTTCGCGGGCGAGTTCTCGCCGCCGCTCGTCGAAGGCTGCAGGTTCCTTGGGGGAACGCACAACGCGTGGCCGTCCCATCCGTTTTCTGAGAATGAACTGAACGGAAACGAAGCCCGCGCAGCACGTGCGGTACCCATTTCTTCCGTTCCCCTTCCTGGCGGAAGCGAAACTGTTCTGATTGGTTGCGCGCGTGACGTGAGCGCGCGCCTATGCAGCTGTAATCCTGGCTAATGGCTCACGCTACGGCACCGGCGTAGTTGCCAACTCATCAAACCACCCTTTCCCGCAGCTGCTCTGCTCTTGGAACAACTGGGTACTTGTGGGACCAGACCGCTACAGACACTTGTGAGCCAATACAAGTTTCGCTTGAAAAATGCAAACGACGTGCTGTGATCATTAAGTGGTGCCCAGGACTGTGTAAATATGACTGCATCATTTTATTAGTATATACTGGGAGCATGCTGGTATTCAGACGTGGCCGTTTCAGATGTTCTACCCGTCTCAGTTCATGCTGGCCGTGGCAGATGTTCGCTCTACTTAATTGGTACTAACTGGATAGTACAAATGGAAGAAATAACACTAACATAAAGCACGTCTTCGTAGCCTTATGTCAAAAAACAAGGGCAGCAGAATAAATTTAGCAACCTAATAACCTAGAAACTTGACGACACTGTTAAATATTGGTTACCTTCGTCGTTTGCTTTCCGCAAGCATTTATGATTTTCACTGATGTTCATCTAAAGATCAGTTGGCTCATTGTTTTTTGTATTCAACACCGCATCCTGATGGTCTCTGCATCTTCACATAATAAGCCCATAAGAGCTCCTTCCATGCAATATTTGTGTTAGTCAGTCTCTGATACATAATCGCACGTAAATATTTTTTAGTTTTTAGATATTACTGTTCCTTTAGATTGATGCATTTCAAAACCCAAAGTGGCTAACCCAGTGGCTATGCCGTTGCGCTGCTCGCCATATCCCGGCCGTGGCGACCGTATTTTGATGCGGGCGAATTGCAAAAATATCCTTGTTTCGTACATTGGTTGCACGTTAAAGAACAGCAGGTAGTAAAAACTAATCTGCAGTCCCCCGCTGCAGCGAAGGTCATAATCAGATCGGGGTTTTCGCGCGCAAAACCACAGAATTTAATGTTAATATATTTCCATGTGCGCGTTGTCAAATGGCCCTTATCTACTTAAATTATTGTCGCATGGACGATACATACCTTTTTTTTCTTACTTTCAAAACTTCGTTTACTCTGTCGCTCATTATTTCCATGAGGGCTTCAGGAGGTCGTCAGACTTGACGACGTTGACACTGTACTGAGCATCCTGACGTTCCCTCTGTGAGGGACGGCTTCTTCGCTTTTAGCTGCATTCTTGCTTTGCCACATTCTTGCATTTTGGTTATTAATACAAGCTTATTATTTGACAAAGAAAGTATAATGGCCGGTGACTTCGTAACACGTAACTGCCAAAATGCTGGTTCCTACACTGCGGTGTACGAGCATGTTACAGGCATCTTTTTTGTAAGGCGCTTTCGTATCACGCATCAACACTAAATCACAATCACTTCTTAGCTGACTGGGCAGCATCGTCAGAAATATTGTTACCGACGATGTCGCTCTAAGGCACAGGGTGATATTCTTCGTGCTCGTATCTTTCAGCTAGATCGTAGGCCATTTTCATGGACAAAGATTCTAAGATCGCGGCCTCACGCATTAGGTTCACAAAGCAACGCAGGAAATGCTACATTTTCATAAATTTACGGGCCTTATTGAGCGTTCGTATAGGTCTGATCGGCAGCACCACGTGTTCGCAAAGGTAGTGCGTTGCTCTCTCTCTCTCTCTCTCTCTCTCTTGATGCCTTGCCTACGTTTCTCTTGCATGGGGTTGCAAACCGGACGTGCGTCTCGTACACCCTCCAATTTATTCCTTTCGCCTATTCTCCTAACTCTGAATTCGTTCTGGGCTTTGTCATCCATGATGCATCACGCATGTTCCATTTTAGTAGTTTTACTCCTAAAGCCTATTTATATAGCTGCCAGCACTTCCAAGATGACTGATGTTGAACGCACAGCGGGGGACTTGTAGCTTGTGGTGCCCTGACAATACAGTACGCCTTTGTTCAAAACACGGCTACACTGAAGTAATCTGGCATAGCTTGACATAATTGCCGTTCCGTTGCTCGCTAGAAGTCTCATTTAAGTTTATGTGCTGGCTTCATCGTAACAAAAGACATTCTGGTGCTGCAACTGTTGATATTGTTACGAGACGCTTTCACGAAGTGGAGGAAGAAGACAGTCGGCCGAGTCCCGTCTCGCTTCCATCATCTCGAATTCCCTAGTCTATGAATAGTCTTCTCTTTGTGCATAAATATTCCGCTACATTTCATCAATTTGTCGCCCCGTGACAAATTGTTGTAAGTGCTGGGGAGAGAATGCGCCTGTTATCAGCTTCCAATCATACGTAAAGTGTATAAACGACGGAAGCGTAACTTGGTGCCCGAAACAAAGGAGGCAGCCGAGAGAGCATGAAAAAGCATGTCTGTATTGTCGCCCTGACATCTGTGTTATAACACAAATACCGTAAGTTGTCTCACCGTACTGGATGTAGATACCGATCGTTTTCTAACCACGGTTCTCGCGTGAGAAAGTAATAAAAAAACCGCAGCCATTCCACTCTGTGAATGGGGCCTACATAGGGAGCTGTAAAAAAGACAAAGTACACCACTGAGTGTAAAAGTTTCCTTATTTGGGGGCTTTTCCCTTTCACGTCTGTATTCTGCGAACGCGCAGCTCGCAACTAACAGTGGCCTAACTTGCCGAGGAGTACAAATTGAAACGTGCCAATCGTCTCAAGACGCTGGCTTGCCCGCAAGAAATTCATAAGTGCGTTCTATGCCGCCTGTCGATGCATGCGTCCGTGGCGTTGTCAAAGGATACCGCACAAGTTCCTCCAATTAGCTGCGCACGGCATTTCCCCTTTTCAAGCAAATAGCGTCCCCTATATTGCATTTATGCTTCTCGGTCTTTATGGCATATGGATGTCACGTATGGATATTCAAAACGCTGAGCCCGCAAGCACGATCGGTTAGGGCTCATTTTGTTAAGAATGTCACAAAACTCGTGCTGAAACTCTAAGGCGCGGAAATACTGCTTTAAATATTGGACACTCTTATTCACAGTTGAAAGCACATACACGCAACTAGTCTTACGCAGGCTAGCAGATGTTTTGTTAAATATGTCATTAAAGAAAACAATGCGTCCGTGACGTAATGGTTTCAATGTAAACATTCCGTACTAGAGGTCCTGTGTTTGAATCCTGCCGGCGGATGCTTTTAATAATGTTTGTTTAATTGTTTATTACACAGAACGTTTTTGAAAAATGACGAATTTACGAACTCTAATAGACGTTTAAGGCCAAAAGCACAAAGTTTAGGCAAATCCATGTACTTCCTATACTTTCCATGCTGGCCGAACCGCCTCCATTGCAGCTCCCGCAGGCACTAGCGCCATGGTTCCATCTAGTAATTATTATACGAAACTATCTATTAAGTGGCTTCTCAGCTTTCCTCCTGCTACGCCAGGTGTCAGCACATGCCTTACTGATTTAAAGCCCCTCAATTTTTCAAAAGTAGCGCCATTCTTAGATCTTTCCGCCACCCCGCTCACCCTGGCGCTTCCTCCCCCATGCCTCCTGTCTCCCCAGCTTTCTCCGCTCCCCCATTGGCCAATCTGTGTCACGTGGAAGCAGGCGCCGCGCTTTTGTATATTTTTTTCTTTCCAGCGCGCTCCGACCTCCATTGTTGGGCCTG
The DNA here is from genome assembly GCF_050947875.1 of Dermacentor variabilis. Taxonomy (NCBI): domain Eukaryota; kingdom Metazoa; phylum Arthropoda; class Arachnida; order Ixodida; family Ixodidae; genus Dermacentor; species Dermacentor variabilis. Next base: position 94,677,688 of record NC_134571.1, read on the forward strand.
CGCGACGAATGTACGGCAGGCGGACTGACGGAATACGTTTGCGTAATAGAATGTGTTAGGGCCGAGAACTTAATTGCGATGCCGTGCTGCTGCGCCTTCGGTTGCCGCAACAGACACAGCGAGGGCAAAAAGCTTTTTGCTTTGCCATCCGGCGGGCGCAACGCAAAAAGAAAAGTGTGGATTCACAGGATCGGGCGGGTTGACTTCGAGGAAGTGGCAAAGAACGCACGGCTTCGTGATGCAAGTGCCACGGCTCCACACAACCTCTTCTTTTGAGCCTAGTTGACACCTTCCGCTTCGAAAAAGTGTATGTGTTCATGCTCTGCGTGGTTTTTAGCGCGTTCAAGTTTACTTTCTTTTTTTCGAATGTGCTCTCTTTGTTTCACGTAGTTTCGTCTTGCGGTGAAAGTGTACGCTTCTGTAGCTGGCCTGTGACATAAAAGCGACTTTATTCATGCTATATGTTTTGAGCTCCATCAGAAGTTAGCACGTTCTCGACGCTTTTTCAAGGCTCGCTATGATTTACGGATGCAATCGTTTAGCTTCGATTGTATGCCCGCATGTATTGATTTGGTTTGCGGTAATTAACGTTTTTAACATGCCGAATCAACTAAAGCTATGAAAGGGGTCGTAGTGGATGGCTCAGGATAACTTTATTTAAGTCGCCTGGGGATGTTTAACGTGCACTTTGATCGTAGTTGTACGTAGGCCGGTAAATTCCTCGTTGGCATTTCGTAATTCTCGCGCGGGCGCGGTAGCGCTGCTCCAGAAATTGGCGCCTCAATGTGGTTGTATTTCTTTATTAGATGTTATTTACTAGTTGTAACACCATGTCATTATTTCGTATTATTGACGGTGCCTCCATACAGTGCGCCAAAGCGGCAGCGGGAACACTTGCAAAATGATGTCAATTGCTCCTTAGAGGCTTCTGTTAGCCGTTACATATGCCCTCCTGGAGCCGTACTTGTAAAAAAAAAAGCAATCTATTGTCGCGATTACCAAATCACCCAGCAATGAAAAAAGCGCCCCGCGACTGCTGCAACATGCCGAGCCCGTGCGAGGAGAATTACGGAACACCAACGAGGAATCTCTCCACGGGCCTCTTGCATTTTACCTCTATCCCGCTTGCTGCCGGACGCGTCCTTAATATTGCAGGCATGAGCAGCGGCTACCCGCACGTTTTGTGTGCAGGCTTATTATGGCCGAGAGAGGCCGCAAAGGACCGCAGGCCCGCTGATAAGGATTAACATTTTTACTGCTTAGTGTTAACATTCTTATGCGTCCGATTAAGTAAATGGGTATCGCATGCTTCCTACGCTCTGTATATGTGAACCTGCGAAACCACCGTACATATACTTTCACGCTGTCTAAACCTGAACCTCTGGTAATTACGCGCGTGTTTGAGCACACCGCGTGCATGCGTCGTGTTTCAGCAACACGAACTCTCAACGTGCGCGTGCTTTACGCCTTAATAATTGTCCTTTATTTTTTCCGCAATTCCAACACGACATTCTTAAGGCCAGTTTACGACTGACGAAGCAAGATCTCGATTGAAAAAAATGCCGCGCAGGGCTCGTGCAAACTTTTCCGCAAATTTCCTCCGGTAGGGCGTGTTAGCCGTCATCTGCTACTGCAGAGCCAACACGGGCTGCAGTAGTGCATGGGCTACAGCCACCGTCGAGGCTGCGCCGAGCGGAGGAGGAGAGAAATGGTTGGCGCTGCTTTTGGAGATTGAGGGGTTTTAGAGGCACGGACATTGGAAAATGTATGGGACGGTAGACACGTACAGCTCCGCTGTAAAATTTTCGCCGATTACCATACTCCCTAAGGCGAAATTTGATCGCAACTGTATATGTTTTCTTTTTTTTTCATTTCGCGATATATTGAGGCAAGAAAATTTCAGAACGACATCGCCGCACAACCTGGCAGTGGGCCAGTGCCATCAGCGCCTTCGCGGACGGAGGGGCAGTATGGGAACGGTGGCATGATTAGCGACATCGGAGGCAGCTGCGGAAGAAGGCGAAAGCGCGAGCTGTGACACGAAAGCGTTCGCGTGGTTACGCCAATGTATACGGCGACGCTCAGCTCAGGAACGGGCGTCTAAGAGCTGCGCTCTAAAAAGTTAGCTACAAATTCGGGACGACATTTCTGCGAGTATTCAAGCTTGAGAAATTGGGGGCTGAATTTAGGAATGTGTTGCTCCGTATACACTTCTTTTTTGCCAGCTGCCGACCCCTAAACCAAGAGTGGGTGGGGAGGGGTTCCTCAGGATCCAATAAAGTTATTTCCTCCTCCTCCTGCCAGTGGCAATCCGCCTATTCGCCAATAATTTATCCAACATAACTGGCTAGGATCTGCTCCTAAGAACCTTTTTTCAGCGTAAGAACGTTTTTGTGAATACGGGCCCAGAAATTTAAGCGACTATAACGCATTTAAAGTTATTCTATGTTAGGTTACTTTGTGCTTAGTTATGTTATGTTTGCTATGTCACGCTATTGTTGTGTTTTGTTGGGATATGTCTTGCTTTGTCTGGCTATTCCGTGTTATGTCCTGGTATCTCGAGCTATATTATGCGGTCTTATGCAAGTTATCATATGTGTATGCATAGGTGCCTATTTTAAACCTGACTTTTTGTTAGTGCGTTCATTATTTTCATCTATACTGTCATGTAGTAGGCTGTTTCACTTCCTGCTACGACTAAAATCCTTGGGGAAAATATTTCGTCATTTCTTTCGACAATTCGACAGAGAGCACGCTCTGCGCGTGAAGAACTGAAAAGAAACGATCATTATCAGCTTAATAAATGATATCAACATAAAATAATCAACATAAGTAATCTTGAGATACGTTGAACTTTAGAACATCTACATAAGCATTTAAATAATTTGGCAACACTAACGCGTAGGATAGCGAAACATAATATGTGTCCATAATGAGTACTGTAAGTATTATAATATGTAATAAATCAATACACTGGACCAACGCACATTAATAGACACTCGCAGTAGGTGGTCGCTGCCGTAGAAACAAATATGTATTCAGCTCGGACGCTTCGATCGCGTTAGCGACGAACCAGACACAGGGAGACTGGCAGCCGCAAAAGCCTGCCGCTGTTTTATTTTTTTTTTTTAAGTCCGAAGCCTAGCGTCCGTATCTAATTGCCTTTGCGTGTAAGCGGAATGCGGAGCCCCCCCGCCAACGTGGGAGAAGCAAACACAGCCAGATTATCTTCCCGTGTCGTTCACACGAACGTTCCTGTGAACAATAACGTTGCGCCAAGGCATTGCGTGTTGAACGAAAACCTATTCTCACTCGACGACACACATTAACGCGTGCAGTGTCGATGACATTTACGTCAAGGGCGACTACGAAACGACTCCTGGGCCCACTCGAATGCATGACCGCCACCCTACTAATTACTCCTTATGCAAGAAGCGCAAGAAGTCGGTTAGTCGGTTACACGCATTGCGCGTGTCCTCGTAGTTGCACGGCCTGCTGTGCGCCGGCGAATGCTGGATTATCGAGTGGCAGTGGACAGCTCCTTGATGAGACGTCGATGCGTTTTTGTTATTGTTTTCGTACCAAGATCACGCCCAGAAAGTTTTGTTTTATCGGCGGCAGCTTACTACGTTGGAGGTGTTTTCGTTTCATTAAAACTCAACATACCCTTGTCGGCTAAAAGGCTTCCCCCTGAAACATAGCGCGGTGCAGCTTTCCCAGAAAATGATTTCAGGCGCGTCCTTCTTGAGAGGGGGCATCGTTCCTGTCAGCTTTCCTGCAACTCACCTTTTCCTAGAGAATGCAAGTGCCGTCCCTCGACTACACGCTAAAGCTTTTTATACCTCTAAAAGAAACAACACTTGACATGAAACATGTCTAAAGCACCATTAGGCAAATAACAAAAATATTACACTTCTTTGTGGAGGGAACGGAGATGTCTTGATATGCTCAAATACATACAAGCACTGAAAGCTAGTGACACGAGTAGGGATAGCTCAACCAAAATGCGCACTAGGTAGGTGCTTCTGTAAAAATATATTTAAATAAGAATATATATATATATATATATATATATATATATATATATATATATATATATATATATATATATATATATATATGGTGCCCTAGTGGGCACCATGTTATTGCGATAGCAATTATATGTGCACTCCAGGTGCATTTCTGCCGTCACCGTTGCCGTCGCCGTGATGTTCCGTACGAATAAATGCGTGTGAGGGTGAGCCGGCGAGCGCGGCTCAATCTCGCGTGCGCGAGCTAGGAACGCCGCCCAGATGCGTGCCCTCTCATGTGGCGCGCGAGGCAGTGGATTCAGGCAATGCATTGGTTCAGGCGAGGGAGCAGGGGCGTTCCGGCACCTGCTAGGGCGCCTCGATGTCTCGCTCGCCTACCGCACCGTACAGAGCGGAGGCAACCGCGGCGTTTGCTGCGGCGTTGGCCACGCGAATCGCGGACGCCGTAGTAGACGCTTTTGGCGGAAGCCGTAGGGACGCTATGCCGGCGCTCGTGTGTCTTAAAAGCGACCTGCGACGTGGCCAAAGTACGCGCCCGCGCGAACCTCATCTTCAAAGCGATCTGCGATGCTTGCCGAGTGCGCGTAGTGCCGGTAGCTTAGTAGGCGCTGTGGCTTCGACGTGTCATTCGCGTTGAAGTGACAGATGCACGGCAGGTCAATTGGCTCACGACGGCTGCCGCGATTCCTAACTCTAGCGTTTTCACAGAGAATTTCTGCTGTCATCCAGCGAGATGTGTTCATGTTTATTTGTGCGCGCGTGACAACTGTGCTGGTTAATTAATTTAAAACATGTTTATGGGCTAGTTGGTTTGGATACATGACATAATTTGTAAGCGCGACTGAACAAGGACACAGAAAGAAGCGCACACACAGAGACAGCGCTGTCTCTGTGTGTCTGTTTCTTTGTACTTCCTTGTTGAGTCACGCTTACGCATTCTATCATTGTAAATTTAGTTTGTAAACAAATGTTTACGAGTTTACACGGCCGATAAAGCTACAGCTATCTACTAATTTGCTCACGCAATCGGTACTTCTCCTTTCAGGCGGAACTGTGAATTTTTTTTTTCAGCGGTAAGAAAAGTTGAAAGAAGAAATCACACGGACAAAAAAGATGTTGGGTTAACAACTCAGCGTTCTTTGTGTGTGTGTGTGTGTGTGTGTGTTTGTGTGCAATTATGTGTCTGTGTGTATGTGTCTGCGTGTGTGCGTCTCTGATTTACTCCCTGAACTTCTTTAACATTGGGGGAAATCGTGGTGTGTTACTCGGCTAACCAACCAGCGCGCCTCTCAGCAATCCAAAGGAAAAGCACCCTAAGACCAAATGGTTTTGTTCCCGGTCACTATAAGCGAATTGAGGAAGATAAATGGAAGAAGGATTCGTAAACGCGTGCCCTAGTGGCCACACAGTCTGAAGTTCCTGGCAGAGAAATACAACAGGTTGAAGAAGATGCCCTCTGAAAGCGCTCACCGATACACCTTGCCTCAAAAATACCATTCATGTATATGCTCTGCAGAAATAAATTTCAAACAGAACTCAGACGCCTCGCTGTGTTGTGATTGTGATTTCCACCGACGCAGGCTGCCAGTGAGGCTTCTACTAGGAATGTTTACGCGCCCATACGGCGCCTTTCAGGTGAGGGAACTAAAGTGGGAGGGCGAGATACTTCAGGATGACGTCACGAAAGTTTCCGCTCTGGCACGATTATGCCGACATATGAAAGTCAGCTTTGCCGTGTCGTAATCTGCTATCCGCCGTGGTGACCTACACGGTTCGGTACCTCTAAGTGCTGTGGCCTGTTACGACAGTCCGTATGGAAGGAAAATTTCAACCACTATACGAACGAAATGTTAAAAGTGCGTGAAGTAGCCCTTGCGGAGCGACCAAAAAGTATGACTACTAGTTATTCCGTGATGTTCTATACGTAGTTCCTTTGCCTTGTTTTTCCACATTACGTCTATAGTTTGTCAGTGGTGCTGCCCCTACTGATGAGCGTTTGATTTACTAGTGTGCTACAACTTGGGCCTCGGGGTTGAGACCGAGCACCTTGTTCATTTTGCAGTTGTAGTTACACGTTATAGCTGCGAGTACCAAATGTCCTCGCCACAATGACGCGCGACTGCACAAGTGCAGTAAAGTAGCAAACAAAACCAAGTCATTTAAGTATAAGCTGGAATAAAGAGTCTAGGTATTTTGCTTTTTCAATATAGTACGAGCGTCAGAAATGCAATCTGCGAACGTAACCATGGCTGCTATAACGTAAAACTATTCCAAACTTTTCTATTACAATTCGGCAATCAGCCCGCCGCGATTGGTCAAAAAAAAAAACCCCCACTTCACCTGTCTGTCACGCGACGTCACGAAAACCGCGATAGCTCCGCATCTGATATGACGTGTACACACTGATTATGCATAATTTCACCAAACAAAACGAAAATAGTTATTTCTGATTCGACGCCTTTGCACCGTTAGCCCTTGGCTATTGGTCAAAAGTTTTCGGGCTGCACCCATTTCACCTGCCTGTCACGCGACGTCACAAAACCGCAAAAACTCACCGCGTCAAAGTGACGTGTACGCGCTAAAGATGCATTAATATGCCGAACAAAACTGAATTTTCTTCGGTATAGCCACAGGCTGCCCCGTTCTGAAAGGAATAAAAGATGGCTGCCGCCGATCGCTCAGGCACTGGCTACTCGCACCTGCCAGAGCATGGGTTTATTTGCGTATAATAAAACTTTTTGTCTTGCCGTGTAACGCTTTCGAGCCCTTTCGGCCCGTTTGCGATCCCGTTATGCCAACTATTTTTAGCTGAGGATCAGCTTTAGCGTCATTCTTAAGCTTCCGTTGAATGCCGCGGTGACTGTCGACGAGCATCGCAAGCTAAGTAAGAGAAAGCGGACCAATCGCAGGCGCTGGCACCACCCTCTTCATCCGGTTATCGATATTCAGTGCAGTGGCTCGACCCCATCGAATCCCTCTTCACTTGAACAATTCTCCTCGCCTTTTGTGAGCCAATTAGGTAAGACAAGCCGCTCAGAGCAGGCAATGTTATTCGTATTCCAAGCAAACAAAAGTGACCTCCTATGAACGAGGGGAGCATTTGATTGGTTTGTTCAGACAACCCTGCGGGTGACCGCCCGATGCTTGCGTCGGTGGTTACGCAAATTTGACGTCAGGAGATTGGAATAGAAACATATTGGAATAGTTTTACGTTATAGGGCCCCATAAATTCTTCAAAATAAATATCTGAAGAAAAAAATGCACTAAAATCTTACAATAAAAGGAAAACATACATTGCCTGTCAATAGCAAATCGTATTTCGTTCAAGTAAGCATGCACGTGCACTGGGTAGTCTTCTTTCTCGGAAGAGCGAGTAAAAAACAAAGCTATTAAAATAGCACTGGTGAGGGGGAGGGGGGCGACGATCTTCTCGCGCACCCTAAAAGCAATTTTATCTTTCGATCGTCACCTCCCGAGAGCGGCGATACATCGGTGCTTTCGAAAGGCGTCGCACTGCGAGTTTGGAATTGTTTCCGTTTCTTCTTTCCGTGCTCGTTCACTACATAGGAGCCCGAAGCCAATTCTCGTGTCTCCTGCGTCAAAAGCGTCTTGAGAAAGCAACGAACTCTACCATAAAGAATGGCTTTAGAATACAGTGTTAATGCCGAAAGGCATTAACGCTGTGCGACGCGGTCGCTTCACAAAACACACTGTTTTTTTCTTCTTCTTCTTCTTCTTCTCTGGAACAACAACATTCGGCGTAGGTAGAGAAAAGGAAATCGAGAGGGGAGGGGGAAGGAGAGGACACACGTAGGCACGTAGGTAGATGGTTGGCATCCAGTCTTATAAGCTGTGTGTATTGAGAAAAGCATTCGAGAGCAGATGAGGAATTTATGATAGCTTGAGTTGGCGTTGAAGAATGCTGACGATGCCGTTTAAAGGAGAAGAAAAAAAAGAAACAAGGAAGGAAGGAAAGGAAGGAAAACAGGAAAAAAATAAAGAAATGAAAAAGTAAAGGAAAAAGTGAAAGAAATAAAGAAAGAAAGAAGACACGCGAGCGAACGCTGATCAGATGTACCAGGCAATAACTGATGAAATGGCTTTCTTTTTTTTTAAGAATAGGGCTGATGTTGTTCTTCCAAGAAGTTCGCGGTGCTTCTAGTTCATTTTTGTTGCTAGGCTGGCATAAGTTAAGTGAAGGAGCCCTGAGTTTCCTTAACAACAATCGTCGTCGATATTAACCTTGTGCGGACGCTGCCTCAAACTTTGACTTAACAAATAACAGCGAAAATATAAGGGAAAACAAAATTGAAAGAATTATGCTGCTTTTAAAATATTTAGTGATGCTGAACCCCTTATGCCGAATCGCACCAATGACCCTCCCTTCGCATAAAACTGCGGCAATTCCGTACAATATACGCCAACGACGGCACCTCTATGACAAGAAAGACAACGGAGGCACGAAGAAGGCTTCATAAACATAGGAAATGGACGACGGACGAGCAAGCATCGGGAAGAGCGCTTCCGAGCTCGTGATATCTACCACAGTCGACAAAAAATATTCGGATCCCACGCTCTGTAGGGATCGACGTAAGCGAAGCTTTCGATGCTGTTTGCTTTCACTGACGATAATTATTGTTCTACTTGTCGCTTTTGGTTGTGGTGCTCATCCCGCTCCTCTTCTTCCATGGTCGCCATGCGTTGTTGTCGTGTCTCTCGCTTCCAGTAGCAGTGTTCCCGGCGCTCGTCGTCTTTCATGGCCGGTCCGCGTCGTTGGCTTGCCTCACGTCTTCGAGTCAGCTTACATTCACCGTCTGCACCACGTTTCGCTGCGTAGCAAAGGCGCTCCTGTTCCGCGCGACGCTTCTTTTGTGCCTGGGTGTCCTCGACGCTGAGTGCACGCTTTGTAGCCAGTTTGCTGGGGCATGTTTACGCGCTCCTTCTGCATACGTAGCCAGCACGCTGTTGAGACGCCAGCTCCGCGCGCTCTTCTGGCTGTGGACGATTGTAATGTTTGCACTATCACAGCCTAGCATGCGGCCTCCTCAGCTCTGCGCGTGAATTTTTGTCGCATCCGCACAAATGCTGTCGCGGCAGCGTCGGCCGGGATGCGTAGGGAGTCTAAATGCAAGCAGATTTAGGGTGGTGACAGCCTTTGTAAGGGTACTTGCCGCAGCCAGCTAAATTGGCGGGTTAAACTTTCAAATTATAAGATGTGGGCCACAAAATGGCGAAAGACAAGTCGACGGACCACGTTGCCTGAAACCCTTCGTGAAGTGAAACTAATTGAATTTCATTGCGATAGCAATTATATGGGCACTCCAGGTGCATTTCTGCCCTCGCCGTCGCCGTGAGGTTCCGTATGAGCGAAAGCGTGTGAGGGTGAGCCGGTGAACGCGGTTCAATCTCGCGTTCGCGAGCGAAGAACGCTGCCAGCATTCGTGCTCTCTCCTGTTGCGCGCGAGGCAAGGGGGTTGAGGCGAGGGAGAAGGGGCGTTCTTCTCCGGCTGCTGCGGTGTCTCGATGTCCTCCTCGCCCGCCGCTCCGTACAGAGTGGAGACAACCTCGGCGTCTACAACAACGTGCACCACGCGAATCGTGGACGCCGTAGTCATAGAGTTTCCTACAAAAATTACAAGAGGGAACTCTGGCGCAGTCGTTGTCCTACCATGGGAATGATGGGAAGTACATGGATTTGTCTGATCTTCGTGCTTGTGGATTCAGACGTTCTTGTGGCTTTGTATATTACGCTATATAAATCTTATCGTCGTATATTTCAGCGCATTCTATATTCTTCCAAGTGCAGAAGACGCCGGGAACGCGTACAATTGCTATTAATTGCAACGATTGAGCTTGTCTATGTGCCCAAATCGAAACGCGCCAAGCGTCTCAAGGCACTGGCATGCCCACGATAAATTCATAAGTGCGTTTCATTCGCTTGTCGATACATGCATCCGTGGCTTAATGGTTTCAATATCAGGCTTCTGTACTAGAGTCCCTGTGTTCGAATCCTGCCGTGGGGCAATTTTAATTATGTTTATTGAATTATTTATTACGCAATACACTGTTGAAAATGACGAGTTTACGAAGCCGTTTGAAGCCAAAAGGACGAAGTTTAGGCAAATCCATGTACTTCCCATAATTCCCATGCTGGGACAACCGCTCCCATTGTAGCTCACGTGGACACTAGCGCCAGAGTTCCCTCTAGTAATTTTGTAGGAAACTCTATGGCCGTAGTAGACGCCTTTGGCGGAAGCTGTAGGACGTGTTGCCAGCGTTCGTGCGTCTTGAAAGTGCGCGCCCGCGCAGGCCTCATCTTCAAAGCGTTCTGCGATGTTTGCGGAATGCGCGTAGTGCCGGTAGTTTTGTATGCGCTGTGCTTTCGCCGTTTTGTTCGCGCTCAAGCGAGAGACGCATGAAAGTCAATTCGCTTGCTGCTGCTGTGATTCCTCCAGAATTTTCACAGCGAGTTTCCGCGCTCATCGAGCGAGATGTGTTCATGTTTGCCCGTGCACACGCGACACCGTGCTGGTTAGTTTAGTCAAAACACGTTGACGGGCTTGTTGGTTTGAATCCATGATAAAATCTGTAAGCGCGACTAAACAAGGACTTAGAAAGAAGCAGACACACAAAGACAACGCTGTCACTGTGTGTCTGTTCCTTTCTACGGCCTTGTTCAGTCGCGCTTACACATTGTTTCATTGTTAATTTAGTTAGCAAGCGAATATTTACAGGTTTATAAGGACGATGAAACTACACTCCCTACTTCGTACAGCTATCTACTAATTTGCTATCGCAATCGGCGCTTAGCCTTTCGGCCAGAACTGCGAATTAAAATATATATATATATATATATATATATATATATATAAACTTTGCTATCAGCAGCCAGAGACATATAACGTGTCTCTGTGCATTACAGGGCACGTCTACGTTATAGTTAGACCGACTAGTTAGCACAATCTTTAATACTGCAAACTTCAAAAAATACACTTTATATATTACGTAGAACTGGAAGACGACGGCGATTTTTAATGCAGTTCAGATTCTTGGCGTGAGCTAATGCTGCCACGAGCACATATCCATACTATAAAACTTGTTGCTTTATGCGTGTGACACGACATACAAAGTAAAATAAATAAATGTGATCTGTTAAAATAAAAGGACAATGCAAACAGATATGAAAGCTATACGCAAGTTTTGTGTACGCATTGGTATAAAACTAAAAGAAATTTAATAGATCGCTCGCCAACTTGGAAACATGAGAGCGCGAAAAAAAAAAATAAGCAGGAAGGCGCCGCGACTTCTAGGGACATTGAGGACCGAAATGGGTACTCACCAAATTTGGCGGTAAATGGCGGTCAAAGTTCTGGTGTTGTCAAAATCCTAAAACAGCGTTTGCATGTAGGCTCCCTACGGATGCGCGATGGCGAGCGCCATCTCGGGGTGTTGCAATAAACCCAGCGGCGCGTGCAAGCGAGACCATAACAGCAGCAGCAGCAGCACCCGGAAAATCGGGAGAAGAGGCAGAGGAAGCGTCGCCTTAAATACCTAACCATGCAGTGCACGCTGGTCTAACCATTGGCAAGAGCCATGATTCCACCTTTGAGAGACATCGTCATGATTGCCCCTGCCATGATGGTCTGGCACCAAGGTGAATTCTCGGGTTTGACGTGGCAAAACCAGATTACGATTATGAGGCATACCGTGGAGGTGGGGAGTGCGGGTAAAGTTCGACCGCTTGGGATTCTTTACTCCGGCCAGGGCACAGGGGCGCTTTTTGCATTCCTCCACCATTGCAGCGCGGCCTCGAAGGCCGGAATCGAACTTGCCACCTCGTGTTCAGCACTGCTACGCCATAACCACGGGGTTACCATAGAGGGTACACAGTGACATGTATATAAGATAGCTTTATCACAGCATGGCAACGAACGCCGTGCCTTGAAGGTAGGAATGAACAGATGAGACGGAGAAACCTTGTATACAACTCCTAATAACTGTCGCACTAATAAAATAAAAAATATAGAGAGGCAGCGGCACTTGTGAAAGTTCTCACTCATTAGGAATAGCACCTATTTATAGACACCCGTTAAAGCTACGCTAACCGACTGTGCGGTAGGCCTTGTACGTATAGAAATGTATTTCTTGCCTCGCGCATCATTTCTTTCGCGTACCGTGATTAAGGTGCATTTCAAATCAGCACCACGAAACAGAGGCACATTGCAATGGGTGACCAGCTCGTTAAAGCCCGCACACTTATCTACAGTAGGTGCCCATGCATGAGCAGCCATCAGAGCGTAGGTGTTCAATGTTTGTGGCGATGACAGTGGAGCAAGCTCTGGCATATCTCTCGCGGTGAAGATAGGAAGAAAATTGGGCAGGCCATCGTACATTAACCCACAGTGTCGAAACGACCACCTGAAGCACTTGGGGGCGTCATAAAAACCGCAGATGAGAACGGTCGTAGCCAAGGTGGCGAGGGGTTAATTATCCTTCATGTGCCATTGCCCCTCCCCTTCTGCCCCCCCGGCTCACCGAAAGAACGCCTTCTTCTTCGGCCAAAGTAATAAAGCCCTATTTAAGTGTCTGCATGTATAGATGTATTCGGGGGGAGAGGGGGGGGGCGGCGTGATGGACGAGTGCGTGTGTTCATGCCTGGAACGGCAAAACAATGCATTGGTCCGTTCACAGTCCAGAATTTTCAATATTATTAGCTTCACTTAAAATACACCACTGAAGATGACACAGCTCTTCACGTTTTTGAGGTGGCCGCACGCTGAAACAGACGCGCTTTGTGCGCGCTAAGTGTTCTGCAAAATGAATGCTTCGCAACCGCGCATAATTCACTGGAAGCTGCTTATCGGACAGCTTATTCATTAGGAAGCCCTTATGTGCAGGCGTCTTTCGCGCACGGGCTTGAAGGACGCTAGAGTGCCTCTGCGTGCTCGAAAACCTTCGCAGCGCAAGGGAAACGAGATAAGAAAGTTGGCAAGGACCGCTTATATTAGGGATCGCTTCGCTCTCCCGTCGAGTGCGTGCTTTCTAAACAGTTGAATATCAGCTTTAACGATCTTTTTCTTCTCCTCCGCACTAATAATACAATGAAGCATGGCAGTATGTTATGTAAATATATATATATACATATATATATATATATATATATATATATATATATATATATATATATATATATATATATATTTATAAAAGCTGCGTGTATTTAGCGTTACAGAATGAGTAGCAATCAGCAATAATAAAATATATAAAATACAGCACTAATAAAAGAGAGCTTTTATAGACGTTCCTTATGAGAGTAAAATTTACAGGAAAGTTTGTAGCAGGCACACTTTAATGGACATCGGCCATAAACAGTAGAGCGCGAAAGGAAGCAGCAGAAGAAGTGCATACGCTCGTCTGGTTGGCCCCTGGGAAAATGAATATACCGCGGTGTACTTACTGTGGCTGCCGTTCAGTTAATTTGCGTGGTCTCATCTCTCAGATGGGAACAGTGGGTTGTGACTGAAGCCCTAGTCGAGGGGTCTGGAATAATTTCTACCCCCTGGTGCTCATTAATGTGCGCCGAAATCAGGGTATGCTAGCGTTCTTGCATCTAGTGGTCGCCTTTATCTGGTCGCCGCGACAGACAATGGAAGCCGATACCTTGTGCTCAGTAGCACAATGCTATAGCCACTGAGCCCCCATGACTGGACCCTGACTTCAAGCACCTTTCCTTGCCTTCTTCTAGACTTGTTCGTTTGCACACACAAAGGACAGTGATTGTATAGGCAAAATTTGCCGGCCGATCTCTTTGACAAAGTTTTCCAGAGACTTTCAGATAGGTACCTTTCACAAAGTGTGCAGGCATTAGTTGTAACAATGTCGACAAGCTATGTAGCATGTGCTCATATAAGTCCGCAAGCTATATACACCTAATTGTATACATACACATTATAGTACACTCGTAGCCTTTTATAAAAAGAAAACTGCTGAAATATATTTGTAAACATGTTCTGCCATATTACCAGATAAAAGAGACATGGAGATAACAAGGAAAAAGTGCACGCGGTAAAATGCTGTCAAGACGCGAGCGCGGAGGAACGCATGATGTCCCAGACAGTCCTTCAGGCTAGTCGACTGTACGTGTAAGTTGAGCGCGACCACACTGTTGGATGGCCACGCGAAGAGGTCGTTGCCTGACAACAGATTTATTCTGATTAAACATCACGAATTGCTGCAGCTTCTGCACTCTTCCATGTGTCCATCGTCGGTGACCTCAGGACGTTACATACATGCACCTGAATTACTGTATAGCATCCAGAAAGGCACGCACATCACATTGTCGTGACTTAAAGCCAAACATCACACGTGAAACATTTGCTTATTGGCCAAATAAGTTTTTCTGTATGCTATGGTTGGTAGCATGGTCATCAGTTAAGCATTAAATCATTACCTTGGTACAAAGTTTATTATTCATGTCTTTCGGCCCCGTACCTTCCAAAGAAAGGCGCTGTCTCACTCACCTAACTCAGGGAAACTCAACAACTTGTGCTCATGTTCGCTTAGTATGGGCATCTTTTCTGTCAGGCTTCAATAAATCAAAGCCATCTTAAAGGTTTCCATCAATTCTACTATTATCGGCTCATCCATGGCTTTGATTTACGATCTCGGCAGTATCGGAGGTGTGACGTTGCGCAGAGAGCAGAAATGCTCTTAGCTGATGCTCCGTTTTGCCGTCCTGCCACGTGCACGTGCCTAACTCATTGTCCTTATGATGAAGTTTGATTTTCTAGTTAAGATCTCTTGTTCGTTAATACGCAGTATACCGCATAGTGCTGCCCTCTCGATACGCTCCATCGCGTGTAACTTAAAGAGTTCGACAAAACGGCTCTTTCCGCACGCAAATTTGCATTAACGTCACTATTGCGATACGAATTTCTAGGAAAGGTTGGCGCCTTTCTCTTGCGCTGGTTGATCCTCGTCGAAGGAGGGAAAAAAAATTGAAAGCGCGAAGAGCCCTGAAAAAGCTGATGACGGTCTAAGAGCGCGAACGCATTCAAGTTTCCGGATGCGAGTTAAAAGGGGAGCGCAGACAATAGCACATTGCCTTGCATATTAAACATGCACGTTTCTGTAAACAAGCGAAGGCACCGAAAAATATCGCACTAATTCAGCGTTACACACCAGATGAGCACACCAGATCTACGGGCTGACAATTCTTAAGTTTTACGCAATTCTTGTTATTCTTAGAAATCGCCTGTCGAAGATGACGTAATTCTAGTCCTTGAGCTCGGTTATTTAGAGAGCCGGACATTACTTGCACGAGAAATTGAAACAGAAATTCGATGAATTAACAAAATTCACTAATTAAGTTATTATTGAAAACTTTGCGGCACTTATGGTAATCTACAAGAGATAGTTTGTAAGACATATCTACTTGGAATGAATTTCTAGAACGACACTAGTTTGGAGATATGCGCCATCAAACGTTTCGTAAAAATACACTGTTGTTCCACTCGCTTTTTCAACAAGACGTTCTTCTATGCAACGAAGCACAAAAGTGTACTAGAACGGCCGTGTATTTCGTCCGACACTTTGGGAAATTATGCCTCAAAACTGGTGTAATCCTGGAGATTCATTTTAAGTGGATACATCTTGCAACCTCACCCGCTGTAATTGGTAAATTTCACTATGAGCCATAAAGTAATTACTGGATTAATAAGTTATTTAGTGAATTTTCGTTAATTTGTTGAATATGTGTTGATTTCTTAGTGCTAGTAATGTCCACCTCTTCGAATAATACAGCTCAAGGACAAGATTTAGGCTAGCTGCCACAGGTTGTTGTTTATTTTTAATTTCCCTAAACCTCAAATATGATTACCCCATATAGTAGACAAATACATGTCATTACGCATACGATAACCCACTCCCATATATAAAACAATTTATACGTACTCGACACGTATCTTTCGGAGCGCATATGAATATTTGTAGCAGTTAGCTTATACACGAAGTTTGAATAAAAAACACCATCTCTTAATGTTTTCTAAAGAAATTTCACAGTTCTTCAAAGCTAAGGAAGGCTTAGCGTTGCGTGTAGACTCGACGCAGCTCGCAAGGCAACAGATGAGTTGTAGAATGAACAGCACCCCAACAGCTACCGGGCGCCTCACAATGCTGGCCCGACGATGACCGCGGTGTCGTTGCAGGCATCGATGGCACCTCGATGGCACGCGATATTTAAACCACCAGTGTAAGTCAGCGTCTAGCACAAATATGAGGCAACGTTAGCTTGACGTTTACTGCCCTTTCCGCCCAAATTGGGTGCACACGCACAGCAGCTCAGCGGGAACTATGTAGCGCGTTTGTAATGTCCGTCCTCCAGCTGAAGACAGAACGCCGCCCTACCTCTAAAACCCAGTCGACTGAGCGGAGGGAGTGTTGATGGCGTGCCCACTCCACTTGGCCGTTTTTCCAGCCAAACGCCCGTCGCCGCTGTGGAGACCCTCACACTGTTGGCAAGTGAGCCGCGCATGCACCGTCGATAGCGGAAGTGCACGACGGTGGCGCCGACGGCATGAATGCATCTCGAGCGTCTGTGTTATTTGCAATACAGCATATTATTTGCAACATCTATCACCTGATATCAACCTCTATCACCAGGTGATAGAGAAATGTGCGGAATATAACCAACCATTATATATAGCTTTCATTGATTACGAGAAAGCGTTTGATTCAGTCGAAACCTCAGCAGTCATGGAGGCATTGCGGAATCAGGGTGTAGACGAGCCGTGTGTAAAAATACTGAAAGATATCTATAGCGGCTGCACAGCCACCGTAGTCCTCCATAAAGAAAGCAACAAAATACCAATAAAGAAAGGCGTCAGGCAGGGAGATACGATCTCTCCAATGCTATTCACAGCGTGTTTACAGGAGGTATTCAGAGACATGGATAGAGAAGAATTGGGGATAAGAGTAAATGGAGAATACCTTAGTAACTTGCGCTTCGCTGATGATATTGCCTTGCTTTGTAACTCAGGGGACCAACTGCAATGCATACTCACTGACTTGGAGAGGTAAAGCAGAAGGGTGGAACTAAAAGTTAATCTGCAGAAAACTAAAGTAATGTTTACCAGTCTCGGAAGAGAACAGCAGTTTACGATAGGTAGCGAGGCACTGGAAGTGGTGAGGGAATACGTCTACTTAGGACAGGTAGTGACTGCTGATCCGGATCATGAGAGTGAAATAATCAGAAGGATAAAAATGGGCTGGGGTGCGTTTGGTAGGCATTCTCAGATCATGAACAGCACGTTGCCATTATCCCTCACGAGAAAAGTCTATAACCAGCTGTGTCTTACCAGTACTCACGTACGGGGCAGAAACCTGGAGCGCTTACGAAAAGGGTTCTACTTAAATTGAGGACGACGCAACGAGCTATGGATAGAAGAATGATAGGTGTAACGTTAAGGGATAAGAAAAGAGTGGATTGGGTGAGGGAACAAACGCGCGTTAACGACATCTTAGTTGAAATCAATAAAAAGAAATAGGCATGGGCAGGACATGTAATGAGGAGGGAAGATAACCGATGGTCATTAAGGGTTACGGACTGGGGGGCGGGAGAAAATTAGGTGGGCAGATGAGATTAGGAAGTTTGGAGGGACAACAGGGCCACAATTAGTACATGACCGGGGTAGTTGGAGAAATATGGGAGAGGCCCTTGCCCTGCAGTGGGCGTAACCAGGCTGATGATGATGATGATGAAGGTGATGATGATGATTTGCAAACTAATAAGGAGCCTAAAAAGGCGAGAATGCTCTCTTTCTTACTCCGAAGTTGGCCATGACACAGGTGCTTTGCTTTCTTTTTTTTTTTTTTTGAAGAAGTTGGCGCTCCCACAATGCTGTCGCGGGCACTGAGGAAGGAGGTGGTGCACATTATTGTCTGTGGGGCTGAAAATGCGTCGTTTTCTCACAGTTTAGTAATGCTCGGTATTTCGCGACATTTCGCGAGATTTTCGCGGTGTTTAGTTTGCGTGATCAACTGAAGCACTTAGAGTTCTGAGTTAAACGCACACGGGTGCCGTGTGGGAACTCATTATTCTATCTTTCAATTTCTCGACTTCCAATTTTTTAATTTTTTTTATCAGCGTGAGTGTATCATGACTATGACGTCGGGACAGCAGGAAGCCTATTGCAAGCCGGTTTTCGATGTCCTTTGTGTCTTGTAGAGCAAACACGGGTGCATCATATTGCAGCCGTAGAATAAGTAGAAGTTACATTTTTGAGGGCGTATAACGCGTAGAACTGGCACGTTATTCTGATAGAATGTGCGCCACGGGAAGACAAGCGCAGTCGGGGTGACAGGGTTACGAAATTAGGATACTGACAGTCAAACGATGGAATAAGCTAACGCCGGACCTTAGTAAGTGGTGGTCGCTGGGACATGGGATTTCGCAACAGTGATCTCAAACACGCCGATGAAGATTACAACGAATAAAGCAAGATAAATACTCCCACATTGACATTCTCCCCTCAGACATAGACATAGATTCAGATTAATTCTGGCCAGCACGATCCAGGCAACCATGCATACTGCGGTTCTAAGATCTCAATGTCCTCGAGGCCTTGAGAAAGGAAACGCACTTTTCCTTGCGTCTCGAACGAGTGTGTAATGCGGGGTCCTTTGCGCTGCTCCACGCAGGAGGTTTGCCTGCAGCCCGTTGCAGTTGCCGAGACCCGCCCTGGCCGCCAGCCTGGCCCTGTGGCTGCTCCTGCTGCTCGCGGCCAGCGAGCACTGCCGCGCCGACGAGGCACCCATGGGCGCCGTCTCCTCAAGCGGGGGCGGCGGCGTGCTACCCCTGCAGCAACATCACTCGAGCGACAAACGCGCGGCTCCGCGGCCGCTGTATGGCTTCGGCCTCGGCAAGCGATCTCCATTGCTGCTGATGGCCGACGAGTCGCCAGTGGACGCGGACATCGACGAAGACGAGGACGACGATGCGATGGCCGAGGCTGCGGCTGCGTCCAGGACTGGAGGCTATCTCGAGAAGCGCGGCCCCCGCGAGCCGTTGCGCTACGGGTTTGGCCTGGGAAAACGCAGGAGCGGACAGGAGCGTGAGTACGTGCCCTTCGACCAGGAGAAGCGGGAGCGGCATCGCTTCAGCTTCGGACTCGGCAAGCGGGACAAGAAGTCCAAGTTGGAAGACTTCATGAAGCGCAGGTACAACTTCGGCCTGGGCAAGCGCGGCATCTACGGCGACGCCGACGCGGGCGAGCGCTGGAAGAGGAGCTTTTGAGCAAACGGCGCGCACGCGCCAGCGCACACACCCCACTTCCCCTCCCCACCGACACTCGGCGTCCGCCTCCTTCTCCGCGTGGCCACGGGGAGGGAACAAAAAAAAAAGAATCAATCGCTGGGAGAAAGAAACGGGCAAAGCACGCGACATGCCTTGTTGTTCTGCCCTGTTCCTTCTACGAATGAAGTTCCCCAATCGCCCCGTTACCCTCCTTTCCTCGTTGCTCCTCCTCCCGTTCGCAAACCACGCGTCGGCCGGCGGGCCTTGTTAGGCCTGCCTAAGCCTAACTGGTAAGCCTAACGGGCAAAAGCCTAAATGACAAGCGTAACCCGTTTGCTTGTTGAGGCGACATTGTTAAAAATAGCATTAAAAATGTTAAAGACGAATGCTAACGACGGAAAGTACTCAAGAAGCGTTAGTCCGGGGCTCGACCATCTCCAACGAGCTTCGTCGACCGTGTGAACCTGTGCAGACGTCTCCCCTCTTCTTGTTCTCACTCTGAGTTCCAGCTCTTAAGAGTCGTGGACTTTTGTTCGTTGGAGTCTGTTCTGCCTTGTTGTGCAGTAGTTTCGATGCAAATACGAGAACGTTGCATGCGCAGCGACGTTATAGTGACAGAGTCGCACGTCCTCGTTGCTATAAATCGATGTATACTGCTCACAGCCCGCTATAGGCTGTGGACGATGTTGCCGTGTTGGCGAATCAATAAACCATGACATCAACATCGAGAAAACAGAGGAACACCAGTTTTGGGAGTCAGTGTGTGTGTGTCAGTGTGTAATAAAAGATGCTCAATGCCAAAATTCATTTTTGGTAAGAACTATATTGAGAAGGTCATCATACTGAGATAGGACTGATGGCAGGCGAGTTGCCAAAAGTTACTGAGAGTAATCGGGTAATATTGGCTTCACTAACCAGTAGTAATACCTAGTGTTGCGCTTACCAAGGTAGCAAAAAAAAAAAAAAGAAACGCTACAGAGGCTTATATAGACCGAGCCACACAAAGCGTTCATGCCTTGATTGAATAAAACAGTATATGCAAAACGTACAGTCTTCTTTCAAAAGCCGGTGGCAATACGATTTGAATGGACATCGCCGAATGCCAGAATGCATTTTTGTGAAGTGTTGTAGACTCTGTTTTTGTTAGTTGAGACAGATGTAATTTAACAAAGAAGTGCAAGAATGTACGTTGTTCGCCCTTTGTTGGTCCGGTTCACCGGAATATGGCGGTTAAATCGCACTAGGGCATTACTTATCAAAACTCAAATCATCCTCGAATATATGAAGACACTTAAGTGGAAGCGACTCCTAGGTAACCATTCACACTAGTAAGTGCACGTGTCCTGTTAATCAATCTTAAAAGATAAAAATTCAACTACTAACTAGTGGTACGTATATTTGTTATGGCGAATAAAGCAGGAATAGCGGTTCTGCCTTCGAACGTGGCAAGGCTGCTTAGTTGAAGGGAACAGCTCAGAAAGATCATGGGGCAAGTCTGAGCAAACTACCAATACTCTGTAATAGCGATAAGCCGATAACCATGATTGTTATAAACACGGTAGGAAATTATGTGTATGTAATGGAGTAGAATTGGTCAGTCTTCACACAGTGACCGTGGCACCTAGCAGTACACTTGCACAAAATATAACTTAAGCCGAACTAGTAAAAATAAGCCCACTTCTAAGTCCTATTGAAAGAAGCAGTAAGTATACGATGGAACAAGTCGAAGCCTAGAATGTGTAGCGGATCTTGACAGAATAAACTGACGGAATATGTGAGCATGACGGTCTATCTTCTTTGTCATCCTAGAAACGTCGAATTTTGGTGCTTCAATCCTAGAGACAGAACTATCGCCCTTGTTGAGTAATAATGTTGAACAAGATTTAAATGACGTTCATTATGTCAATATTCTGTACGCGGCGTCTCGTCTGAATGTAAATAAATGTTTGCGGCAAGTCAAAATAAACTGGTGGCACTGCAACAGCGTGAAATCATTGTATGTGATGCATCAGCTTCAGGTGTAGCGCGATGACGCAGAGTTCAAGCTGGGATTAAGATAAAGAAACAGCTGCTCTTACTTTGCGTACATTCATTCACTCGTTTGCTTGTGGCAACTTTAGCTGGAGTGCAATCATGACTTCATGAGACAACAATAAAGGTACGTGAGAACCATGTCTGCAACGAAAGAGAAGGAATATTACGGAAGAGTCATATTTAAAGAACGGCGAATAACACTGTTTCCACAAAACCATTCACGCAGAAACACACAGACTGAAATACAAAGCAGCCCAGTATTCTTACAGCACACGATGAAGAAACTTGATAAGATTACACAAGATGCTCAGATCCAAAACTGAGGTTTTAGTTGCTAAGCTAGAAGAAATCGGCATTTGCACATTGCTGCGCAGCTTCTAGATATAGCGGGATTCTTCCGGATTCTTTCACAATCTGTCAAAACATGTGGACAGTGCAATGTTCATGCACGCAAGGATAATTTACACTTTGCCGAGAGTGAAAAATCATGTCTGCCATCATGTAAGCCGATAGTGAAATGAACTCAGCTTACTATCTGATTTTGGACTAGATTGGACGGATTTTGGAATTCAGGACTAGTAAGATTGTGGGACAGGGACGGTTACTCCTTTTCACTTCATTATTAACTCCAACATACATACATACATACATACATACATACATACATACATACATACATACATACATACATACATACATACATACATACATACATACATACATACATACATACATACATACATACATACATACATACATACATACATCATACATACATACATACATACATACCTACATACATACATACATACATACATACATACATACATACATACATACATACATACATCTACAAGTGCAGACATACATAGTTGCGTAGAAGCATCAGACTAAATTTCCGCTTCCGTATCGAGGGAAGCTCGTCTGCTATACGAAATAAGTACAAACGGTAAATAGAAGCTCAAGCGGAATGTGAAGCATCAAGACCACCTTTCTTCAATACTTCACTTTATATATGGACGACGTAACAACAACAGGTAAGTTGCGCTCTTTTCGACTGAAATTGTGTGAACTAAAACGTACAAGCATGTGCCACAGGAGGTAATATGCTGAAATAACTGTTTCATGCTGGTTTGAAGGGTCACGTTAGCGATCCTAGCACTAAAGGAGGCATCGCTATGAAACTACTTTCACTGATTTTTTTCCATGAGACCAGTGACGTGGGCCAGACGTCATTTACGAAGCACGTGGACGCTCTGCTCTGTACCAAATCAGCTGTCCGAGAAAACTAGACGAAC
Source organism: Dermacentor variabilis (assembly GCF_050947875.1). NCBI lineage: Eukaryota > Metazoa > Arthropoda > Arachnida > Ixodida > Ixodidae > Dermacentor > Dermacentor variabilis. The sequence goes on from NC_134571.1 coordinate 94,700,343, forward strand.
GAACCAATCGCGCTTATATAACAACTAACTGTAGGTCAGTAGCACTGGCGAAATGGTAGACAGAAGCTGCCCAGTGTCAAAGGGCAGGGAAACACTTGTTATGAAACGGCCGTGCCCTGTTGTCGGACGGCGCTAAACAGATGACATGACTGTTCACGAAGCAGGCAAATTGCTGCTCACGTAACTACGTCTGGAACAAATTGGCCTTTGCCTGCTAAGTCTATGGCTTTGTTCCTTTATGGAAACATTTTTGTCTTCTTATTATTTTCTTTGTGTAAGCTTCTCTGTCTCTGAGTCCGGAAAACGCATCGCTCCTTTCTTCTGAGGATAGCTGTTTTTCTTCTCTGGAAATAGCCACTTGGTGAGATTACGCGGCAGTGTTTCCCAGTGATATCAAGAAAATAAATAAGCAGATAAAGAACGAAACCGTCTCTGTTTTCGGTATCGGCCCCGTGCATTGCCTTTGACCATGGCCCATCGTCGAATCCTATGCTTAAACGAATAAGCAGACCCAATCACGGATAACTTTCTGGAGGATAACTGTAGTGACATTAGGTTCGCGATAATGTAACGACTCTGTGCCAGTGCCACTCCTTTTCATTCTTCCGTCAGTGGTCAGAGTGGCACTCGAACCTCATTGTAGACGGGGCCAGTCAGCCGTAAACAGTGGATGACATTACTAGCACGAAATCGACTGGAAGGAATCTCTGCATTAACTGGTCTTGCCTTGCAGAAATATGCACGCTGCTAGTGCTTTACGCATAACGGGCACGTATAGAGTAATCCAGAGCTTCATAAGAGGGAGTGACGTCGACTCATGTGCAGGCAAGGGAAGTGTAGCACGTTTACTTGAAACCGTCGCTGAAGGGTGATATCTTTGCGTTTCGGCCATATCACACTAAATTCCCGATAACCGTCAAACTTGGCCCCATAGTACGCATAGCACCATAAAACTTTGGTAAATATTATTCTTCTTTATTGGCGTAAGGAATCGAAATAATCATATCTTTCTTCAGGTTTATTACACACAGACATCGATGCAAGCAATGAAGAGTTTCAACTAAGAATGAAGCTTACGCAAGGCACACACTTGTTAGAAACCCAGCTGGGAGAAGACGCTTCGTCGCCTTGCCCATGCACGAATGAGGATGTAATATACTCCATTCAGGTGGATCTTTAGTAAATTCCATCTTTCACAATAGTTCTTACGGTGTTCCTATAGGAGGGAACATTCATTTCTTGGGGAGGTCTTTTAAGTGCTCAAAGTGATGTGAATATTCGTTCATTTCTTGAAAGAGCATGTAGGTGCTAAGCGTAGAATAAATAGAGTTCCATTTAATGTGTGGAGTGTGGTAATTAGTGGAGGGAATAAGCTGAGCAAATAAAGCTCCAAGATACTTTCTGGGGATCCTGCAGCATTATTCATTTTCTTTCCCCTGCAATGCAATGAAAGCGCAGGTTCCCCGCCAGCGGGTCGAGGACATTTATTAACAGATGAAGTACTGCAGGTGTGAAATTTTATGCAAATTAACGACTTCTACACTAAATTTAAGTAATTTTGATTACTGCCCTGCAAATCATTGTATATATAGAGTATTGTAAGCTTACTTAAATATCTATCTATTTACCCGCACGTGCCAGAAATTTTTTTTACGGTGAACATAAATTGAAACGTTAGCTCAACACAAGTTAACGCGCTCCTTGGCGCTTTCACGGTCACGAGAACACGTGATATTGAGATGATTAAACATTGCGTCACAAATTTTATTCTGAGCAGGTTAAACGATTGGAAAGCTTGAGAGGAGCATATTCTCGTTCGTCTATTTGCTATTATCGTTTCAATGTATGTTACGAGTGAACGAAAAGAGTAAACCCAATGGTTGTTCAGATATAACTGTATGAAGCATATGTTACGATCTATAGACACTACAATATCACCCTAAATACAAAGCACGAAGGGAATCCCAACATTCCAGAAAATGAGTGGTGAATAATAAGAACATGTTTTTGTAAATTAGGTGTATAACATTCAGCAACTGTATAAAGCATGCAACTTATACGATCGACAAGACCAAAAATGAAAAAGAAATGCCGCATATTTATCGAGCAGACGCACAAGGAAACAACGCGATACCGATGCAGAGCAGAGCGCAGTGTGATCTGAGACATAATGCACGTGCGTTCGAAAGGGCCCCGGAGCTGCACGGACGAGTATTTGGAGTACGAATATTTGGAGAACGCCGTTACAATTACTGGTATTTATTACACCAATTTTAAGCCTGGGGGCGCTGCCATCCAGTTTTAGGCCGTCGTGAAGTGGCGCACCGTGTCGTAGCTCATACTGCACGCAACTGTACTCATGAGACGGCTGACTGCATTAAGTTACATTCCGATGCGTTGCCAACATTAACAGCATTTTTTTAAACTCATATTAACCGTACTAAAGCTTCCCTCCTCTTTGATTCGTCTTCCGTCAAGCCGACATGGTCAGCTTCATTGGGCGGAAATCCTGCCTCCATCTTCTCACCATCGGCATTGTCTCTTCTTTATTCCACGGAGACGGGACGCTGGAGACGTTTTGTGTTTGAAAATAACGACAGCTTATGCGCCAAAAGCGTGGCAGGCTTCTTGCGCAGCTAAGAATTGGCAAGAAGGAAAGTGGAAGGGGTAGCGAAAAGGGGCGGAGAACAGTGTGAGCGCTCAAATTAACCGTGCTAAAGTTTCCCTCCCCTTTCATTCGGCTTTCCTCAAGCCGACATAGTCAGCTTCATTGGGCGGAAGCCTTGCCTCACTCTGTTCTCCGTTCCTTTTCAATATACCTTCCACCTTCCTTATTGCTCATTCTGAGCTGCGCTACAAGCCTAAAAAAGCTTATGCACCATCACCTACTAGCGGTTACGTAAATATTAACACTGGATCTGAGGCGAATGTGCGAAGCACCACACTCCTGTCCGGAACATCCGAGACAGGTCGGGAGCTCGGTTTTAATACCTCGGTTGCTCGGTTTTGAAACCTCGGTTGCTCCTCCAGAACAACCTCATATAACAAGTCGCACCAAGTCAGTGACTTGATCGGGCGAACTACGATTTCCGATGCGCAGCTTAGTGTCCCTCGCTTCAGATTGCCTAAAACATTCCATAAAAGAAAAGAGGAACAGGAAAGACGCCTGCCTAAAAGGATACCACATCGCAGAATGCCGTTCTCAGTATACCTTTTGAGACAAAGATACGATTTTAAAAAATATGTAGCACATGCGCGACGACGATATTTTCCAACTAAAATGCTTGCGGCCACAGACTTAGCTGAACCAAGCAATGCTTTCGTTCAACAGCTTCGTCTTCACCATCAACCTTCCCCCCGAATCCCGTCCACCCCTTTATTCTGCGAAGGATTGGCGATGGTAATGGTAACAGCACATTACCTCTCGGTGCGGTGCGACGACGGTGACATGAAATTTACGGATGAATTATCGGAAAGCCTTCATGCTCGCGCTTCGTTCCTGGGGGAGCTAGGGAGAAAACTTATCAGGAGGAATGTAACCAGTGCACAAGTGTTTTTATTTAAGCAAACTGTCTAGCATGGCGCCCGACTTAGAAGCTTTTTTTTGTATTTAGCTTTTGCTCCATATACGGAATTGTGGAATAAGTGTAAGTCCACCCCCATCCCGTATGTCAAAATAGGATGGGATGGGGTCTTTCGAAATCATCGACGACAGAAGTAGTGTAACTGCAACAAGTGAACACGCTCAAACGGCACTTTAAAAGCGCCAGCTGTCTCGGCGTCGCTTAGCGCACGTATATGCTACCGCAAATGCTTGACTTACAGCCACGCGGCGGGGTTCGATGTTCCTGATCCTGACGCTAGAGGTCACTACAAATTTTTGCAATTACTTATTGGAGTGTTAAATGCGAGGACATCAGTCTCAACCACAGCACCTACTCCTTGTCGTTCCCCGAAACATCCATACAGGCAAGTGCACATGTACTGGACAATGTGGCCTCCTCTACTTACAGAGAATTTGACTGCCTAACTGACGCTCGAGTTACGCGTAGCGCCCATTGACCCACTGACCGCCCCATGTGACACAAAGAAAATGGTCACTCCGCATTCGGGCGGGGTTTATTTCTGCAAAACCCGCCAAATTGCAAGTCGGGAAGACGAGAGGCGACGATTTCTTTAGCCTGCACCTTTTAATTGCTTCTGACCTCCCTGCCTTGCCTCGAGTCGCCATGGAAGCCAATCGCGGGTCTGTGCCTACCTGCTCGCTGACCGATGTTAAAACCGACAAGCAACTGCATGCAAGCGTTCATGAACGTCGCAACGGATGTACGCCTGCACAGACAGAAAGAAGAAAGCCTTCATCCGCAAGCTTCCAAACAGACGTCCACACGTATATTAAGAAGCACGCGCACACACACTAAGTAATTTGTCTAAGTACGAACATTCAAATGAAGAGAAGGGTCAGAAATTCGCGCACGCACGCAGCTCTCTCTCTCTCTCTCTCACACACACACACACACACACACACATGCACGCGCGCACGCGCACGAATCCGGGCACGGAGCAACTGTTGGCTAAGTGGTATTCGCGAGCTCGAATCGAGTTCTTAACAAGGTGTTAGCCGGTTGTTTCCGCTTGAAAGCTCTGGGACCGATCGAACAACCCCGGCCTATATGAACTACACGTGGACGCTTTATAATGTGCTGCGGTCCGTGTTTGTGGTGGTATTGGAGAAGGTGGGGTTAGCCACGGCATGCTTGCCCGGCAACAGTTCCACCTGAGAATCTCATAGGCTTTTAACACGGGTGTCTCATCAAATTGTTGCCAAATATGTGTGTCGGAGGAAGGCAATAAAGAGAGCACCCTATCCAGAACCCCTATCCTGATTAGCTTGAATTGCAAACTTGTTAAAGCTGTTAAAACTGCGCCGTTTCGGAACTCTCCGACGCGTGTGGTGATTCGGTACACAGTACACACGGAGAAGACGCAAACAGCTGACCTCCGCGTTCGCTCTGCCCTTTAATCAGGAGTCGCTTGCATACACTGAGCGACACTTCCCTCTCGGAAAGAAGGAAAGACAAATGCGTGCAACATGTTCAATCTTATCCACGAAAAGTAAGCCTTCGAGTACCAAAACCCACGACGTCATAAGCGGACGCTAGGTCTGCTGACTACCGTTGTTTATCAAAAAGCGCGTTTTCTTTTTCTTTCTGCCTTGTTGTGTATGCGTTTATAAAAACCACAAGACGAAGCAGTTCTGAAATCCAATTTCAGTCAGAGTTTCCTGTTTAGGTACGGGAAAGGATGGAAGAACAAAAAAAGACTAAGAAAAAAATATAATCCTCGTCAGAGATTTTCTGGCTGGCGCAATACGCATGCGTTGTAGCGAGCAGCTGCGGTGCTCAAAATACACGCTAAATGAAACACTTTATTGAACTCTTGCGTTATAAAGTGATGGAGCAAGCGAAAAATTCCACATGCGTCAGCTTCTTACGTATAGAGTACTACCTGAGACATGCCTGGAACAATTCATTTATGAAATATTTCAGCTGCCACGCAGCTAAAAGAAGAGTCTACAGCTGCAAGCAGGCCTTCCAGGATTAGAGCTTCAGTTGTGCTTACTACAAGTGGGTATGGAAATCTCGTTTTAGTCGAATCACTCGGGCAATTTTTCGGCACCTTGCTGCGGTTTATTGACCACTTGAGTCGCACCTTTGATCTTTATTGTTTTGCTCCTGAGTATGACAGTCTCCTCTAAGATCTCATCGCCTTGAGTACTCTCACTTAGTATATATTTATTAATCCACTTGCGATAACACATTCCCTTAAATTCCCACAGATTGCTGGAGACAAAAAAGCATACTTATTATTATAATCATCATCCAGAGACTCCGCATTATTAAATTCTAATAACCGGTTTGTGGTCTCTATTCAAGAACATTTTGTCGAATAGCAAAACATTGACATAATCTTCAATATCTTTGGCGCTTCACGCAAAAGAAAGTACAGCGCATCAGCTAAATTTCAAGTAAACTGCTCTGGTTGAGGTTTCCCCCTTTTTTTGCGTTAGGTAGTCGGACACATTGCTCCACGTACGTGGGCGTGCTTTAATGAGGTTAGTCCGGCTGCCTGTCTGGCTTTATTCCAGCCACCCTGTCAAGTATGGCAGACACTGCAGCTTAACGAAGACGCAACGGTGACAGGAGATAAACGTAGGCGAGACGGATGTTGCAGGAAACGGCAAAGGATACTGCTGTACGATTGTTTTTGCCGATCACCGCACCAGCGAAGGAGCTGCAAAGTGCTGCGACTTCACTAAGCAGTTAGCCAGCATAATCATTAATCAGCTCACGAACCGTTACTAGCGCTCTAACCAAAAGCTCGAACGCTGCTTACTAACATGACGCGCGTATGTAGACGTGCCACATTAATTTTGCTTGAGTCAGCGTTTCATGAAGTTTCTGTTGCGTTGCGCTTCACTAGCTCTCCAAAAAGTTGTCGGCTCATCCTCGTTTTTCTTGTCTTCTTATTTTTTAAGGCATACTTAAGCAGGCATGACCGAGTAGTCCACGTCTGTGAGCACTTGACAAGGGGAGGGAAAGAAATAAGTAGAAGGCAGGGAGGTTAACCAGAATAACGTCCGGTTGGCTACCCTACACCGGGGTAAAGGAAAAGGGGGAAAACAAAGATAACAGGGAGAGAGAGGAGGGAGGGAAAGAAGGAAATTGCGGTGAATTCGCTGACGTGTTTGGTCTTACAGAAATTGCATTAATAGTCACAGATGGTTGCACAAGCCCGTCGTCCTTAAGAAGCACAAAATCGCCTTCACCGCTTTTCGACCGCTTTCTGTGCAGCACCTGCACAGAAAGCGGCCGATTGTCTAGTGTTTGGAAAGCTTCGGAAAGTTCTTGTCTCTCAGGGGTGTATCGTGGACAGTGGCACAGCAGGTGGTCGATGTTTTCTTCGGTGCCACGGACCTCGCATGCTGCACTGTCAGTCACTCCAATTAATGTAGAGTATGCCTTTGTGAAGGCAACTCCTAGCCAAAGGCGACAGAGAAGCGATTTGAGTATGAGGCATTCGTAGGAGGGTGGAGGGGGGGAGGGATTCCTGATTAATTGTCACCACAGGGGACCTTTAACGTGCCCCCTATGCACGGGACACGGGCGTTCTTGCATTTCGCCCCCACCGAAATGCGGCCGCCGCCGCCGGGCTTCGATCCCGCGACCTCGTGCTTAGCAGCGCAACTATTACCGTACCCGCTAAGTCACCGCGGCGGCTACGGTGTTACAATTACAAAAATAGAAATTATGGAATTACTTTTCCTTATAATAATAATGACCTTTCTAGCTGTATGAGTTCTACAATTAGAATGTTTGCAGTGGACTTTGTACTTTCTAGAAAAATCAATAACAGGTCTGGCAGCCAGAACCTTCAAGATGACCTGAAAAACGTGTCGAAAGGGTGCAGTTTCTGGTTCATGAAGCTTAAGACTACGAAATGTAAGAGCATGCGTCCATTCCGCCAACTTAACAGCTCGAACGCGGGCAAGTATCTTCTTAAAGGCACGGCCATTTCGTGTGTTGACGCATCTAAGTACCTTGGTATCCACAGTTCCGCGGATATCTCATGAAAAATCCTCGTCGATAAGGCTGCTAGCGCTGCTAATCACACTCTACTATACTTACGAGGTAATTTTTAATGGGCATCCACATCGCTGAAGCTAACCCTCTATAACGCTCTGGTAAGACCAAAAATGAAATATGCACGCTCCATATGGGACTCAAATCAAAGCAATCTTAGCCTAACCCTTGAAGCCAGCCAGGATCGCACCGCTCGTTTTATTCTGTCGAACTACTCTCGTCACTTTTTATCACGGCTATGAAGAACGCCCTTCTTCTACCAGACTTATAACTGCGCCGTAAAGCCACACGTTTATGTCTCTCTCACATAATTTATTTTCATAATCTGGCTTTAAGAGATTCTCTTCTCAGTTTCCATCGGTACCTTTCTCCTCGCGTTGACAAGAGCCACAAAGTAGCTGTTCTATCTTGCCCCACCAATGCGTAAAGCCACTATCTTTTTTCCAAGGGCTTGCTCATGAAGAACATCAGGTGGGGCCTATACTACTATCAAGAATGGATGCTGCGCGGCAACGATCAATCACTCGCGCGCCACATCACACTTATGCGATGGAATTCACCGGGTTTCACCAACTCACGCTTGCACTCTCTCGACCATAACTTGCGATTTCACCTGCCACCTGGACTCTCTCAGTGCGAAACAACTTTACTGCGTCGTGCTTGGTCGGGCGTCGCCTTTACAAATTCATATTCATTCTTAATAGGAACGGCCAACATTGCGGCTTGGAATTTGTGCGGCTGCGATGAGAGTCTAGAGCACCTTCTGTGTCATTGTCCATCCTTTCACGCTCAACGACGTAATCTACAAGGTAAACTCGTGCCATTGGATAATCGACTGCTCGAGGAGGAAAACATCCTGGGATCATGGCCTATGCATTCTAGCATGCGAAATCCGCGAAAATCCCTTCTGCACTTCTTAAACGCTACTGGCTTGTACGAGCGCTTGTCACAGTTGACATTCCTCTGATACGGACTGTGTGAATGACTGACTCTTTATTATTTTTCCTCTCTCTCCTTCTTATCGGTTCTTCCTCTTTCTCCCAACTGTAGGATAGCCAACCGGGCACGTATATTCGTTAACCTCCCTATTTTTCCTTTTTTATTTATCTTTCTCTCTCTCTTTCTCAAGAAGTTGCATCGACTGGAACGACCTTCCCAGCACCGTTGATGCCATTCAAGACACTTCCAACTTCAAAGCAGCTTTCATGTTATTTAGTTTGTGTATATTGTGTTTGTTTGTTTGTTATTTCGTGTTTTTCATTTCGTTCACACCAGTGCACCAATGTACACCAATGTCATCATGTGTACTGCTAATCAAAGCTACAGTGTTGCACTCTTTTCCACTTTGATTGTGTTTGTTGTTTCCTGCACTTCCAAGAATGTCTTACCATTATTTTCTGTAATTCCTGCAAGGGCATTGAATATATCTGAAAATAAATAAAATAAATACTTTATCACTGTAGAAACAACTCCACTTAACCCCAGGCTTGGTTAAGACTGCACAATTCACTTGCCGGCTTCTTGGCTCACGTGGTTATGCATTATCTAATTATTCGTGCAGATTTACATGCAAGAAGAAAAAAAAAAGGTCCCACACATACGAACTTCGAATGCGTTGTGTTCCCTGATAAGCCTACAGCAATCAGGACGAGCGTTTAAGACTGTCGGTTGCCGTTCTTCGAGACGTCGAGTAGATCAACGTCTGTTGACACATGGTAACAAACAGCGTATGAGATGCCCAGGAGGAACAATTGCTGGCCGAAAATGCCAGGCTAACTCCTCGTGCTGCAACACCACCACCTCTACTGACTTCAAATGTTATTTCCCTGAGATGACTCAGGAGGGTAAAGCCACCGTGGTGGCTTGGTGCCAATGGTTCTCTGCTGCCGTACGATTCCCGGACGCGGCGTCGCATAGCCATGTTGATATGAAACACCAAAATGCTCGTATAACTCGCCTTGGGTGGGCGTTGAAGAACCCTACGTTGTCAGAACTTTGTCTTGGGAGGCAACCATACCTATAGGACTGACTGACACATGCTTAAATAAAACGATGCAAGAGCATAAGGGCACCCCCTTAGTTACACCAGGGTCTGAAAACCTACCTACCCACTGCCAGATGTTTGATTGTTTGCTGAATTTGACAGAATAACTGTATTTTCCGAGAATAAGAGGCAAAAACACGGCCAAACTATCGAAGATTCCCGCATGTCATCGCCATTTCTCAACGGTGTCAGTTTGCGGGCCTTATCATCAACTGACAAAGAAGTGGCACTTCTGAAAAAAAAGAAGCAGAAAGGAAATAGCTTTCTTGCACGCAAGTTCGACGTCAAGTGGAAAAAAAAAGATAATTTATCAATTGCTTATTCTCGTAGGCGCCATCAAACAGTCGTTATCCTGCACTTCCTGTGCGCCCTGCGTTCCATTCTTTGAACCGTGCTCTTGCACTGGCGTCCAAGTGCAATGTTATGCTACGCTTCATATTTTATGTATGAAGCTGTTTCTCATAATGAAGCTGATGCACGAAAATGAGCGGAGGATCGTTGACATGCCGGTCCGCTGTTAGCTCCACATGGTCGTGAAGACCGAAGGATAGAGCGAAGCTCCAAGAAACCATAACCGAGAATCGGCGTACATACTGAAATAGGGTTAACGAATTGGAATGAAGCTTTAACGATTTCCTCAAATGTAATTTTGCAATACCAGAGGAGCGTGGGAATTGAGATATAACGTTCTTTTCTTGCCCTCTACGCCCCTCCCCCCTTTTTTTTTCGTTGGCACAGGACTTTAACGGTATGAGAAGAAAAACGGAACCATAAACTTCTATTACCTAACTTTTACCTAAACGTAAATTTAATGTGATCATTTTTCGCTTTACTGGCGTGGTCATCTTTATGGGAACTCAGCGCGAAGCTTCCGCTCACACAAAGACAAAGACTACAGAAAGACAGGTGTGAAATAGACTCGCTACAGCCAGGGAATGGAAACGAGAAAGAAAAGTGCATCGAAAAGATAGTACCGAAGAAAGAGTAATGCTCTCGTCTTCCTCGTAGCTATCCGCAGCCTTCAGAAGGCTCCTTTTGCTTTACAGATGTTACACAGCGTAGCGTCCAGCTATGTATAGCGGAAAAACGTGGAGGTACAAAAAAGTGTAATAACACGTGTATGGAGTCTTCGAGAAAACAACCCCGAGATTTGGACATTTAGGCAACCATCTGTAGACGTGTGTGCACGAAGAATTTCGCTTAACATTTAACTGGCGATTTCTTTAATTTAGGCGACACTAGCAAGGAACCCCTACCTAACTATGAAGGCGTAGGCAACTCCAGCCTAGACGAACCCATCAGCGAGGTCCGGGCGGAGATTGCCAAGCTCAAAACCAAATCAGCTTCAGGCCCGGATGGCGTTAGCAATAAAATGCTTCGCAATCTAGACGATGACTCTATAACTGCATTAACTAACTTTATGCAGAAGTGCTGGGAAGAGGGCAAACTACCACTCCCCTCCCAAGTACTGACCGAGCCCAATGCTGCTTAGCTTCGGGGATCGGACGAGAACCGGCGTATTCAGCATGGTATGGCCGATGGCAGGCAAACTACCACATCAGTGGAAAACCGCTAAGGTGGTGATGATCTAAAAACCAGACAAGAAACTCCAGATAGAGAACTTAAGACTTATCTCTCTAACCTCTTGCGCAGGCAAGCTTTTGGAGCACGTTATTCAAACGCGGCTCAATAACTACATGGAGGATAATGACCTCTATCTGCATTCGATGGTGGGCTTTAGGCCCAGGCTCTACACCCAGGGCGTCATGCTGCAACTAAAACACCAAATCATCGATGCGGAAACGGGGGACGCAAAGGCAATCCTAGGGCTTGACCTAGCGAAGGCCTTTGATAACGTCACACAAAGCCATTCTTGAGAACCTTCAGGACTTGGGAGTAGGCGAACTAACCTACAAGTACATTAGGGACTTCTTGTCAGACCGAGAAGCGAAAATCCAGATTGGAGAATGCCAATGGGATGACATTAATTTAGGCAGAAAAGGGACCCCACAGGGCTCTGTGCTCTCGCCCTTTCTTTTCAATGTGGCCATGATCAAACTCCCTGAAAGACTGGAGGCTATTGAAGGACTAACCCACAGCATGTACGCTGATGACATCACGTTGTGGATAGCTAGGGGCAGCGATGCCCAAATAGAGGAGACCCTCCAAAGGGCTATCCAGGCAGTTGAAGGTTACGTCGGACTAAGGGGACTTAAATTTTCATCGCAAAAATCGGAAATGCTTCTATACCAGCCGAAAGGCAGGGCCAGTAAAGAGGAACCGCAAATTTTCCTCACAGCTGGGGGGATACCCATTCCAAAAGTGGACAAAATCAGAGTTCTGGGACTTTTGACTCAGGCCAACAGCTTTAATGGCGAAACAAAAAGGAAACTAGACGGCTGCGCAGTGCAGACCATGAGGCTGATCTGCAGGATTGCCCACAGGCGGTCCGGGATGAGAGAAGCGAATCTAGTTAGGCTAGTCCAGGCGTTTGTTATAGGTAGAATAGCTTATGTTGCTCCCTTCCTCAGTTTTAGGTCATTCGAGAAGAAGAAGATTGAGGGCATCATACGTAGAAGTATAAAACAGGTGCTGGGGGCTTCCCATCCGCACTGCAAATGAAAAGCTTTTAGCTCTAGGGCTCCACAACACTCTTGAGGAGATTATTGAAGCAGTGAGGATCTCGCAGTATGACAGACTTGCGGGAAGCCCTACGGGCAGGAAAATCCTAGCTAGGCTAGGCATAAACTATGAGGGGCAGGAAGGCATCAAAGTCGACCTGCCGCGAAGCGTGCGGAACCGACTAATAATCCCACCACTACCCCGAAACATGCACCCAATCCATCACAAGGAAAGCAGAGAGAAACGGGCCGAGGCTCTTCAGAAGCGTTTCAAAAACTCGAAGGACGTGCTCTACGTTGATGCTGCAGACTATGGCAACAGCCGCATGGCCCTAGCTGCAGCGAACGCTGAAACTAGATTGATAGCCAGTGGCACAGTTCCAACGGATTGCTCTCAGATTGGAGAAGAATCTGCCATAGCACTTGCAATTGCAAGTACTTCAGCCAAAATTATAGTCAGCGACTCTAAGGTTGCGGTGATGAACTTTGCCAGAGGCAGAATTTCTCCCGAGGCGAACAGAATCCTGCAGACCTGCAGAGATAGCAGGAAAATTGAAATAATCTGGGCACCCGCGCACGCCTCCCTCGCTGGGAACGAGGCGGCCCACGAATTAGCTCAAGGACTTACTTTCTGAGCTGGTGGGCTAGCCGAAGGCTTCACGGGGCGGGACCGCTTAGTGTGTTACAGAGAGATCACACAACACTACAGACTAGGGCGGGTCAAATATCCTCCGGCTGATATATCCTTAAACAAGAGCCAGGCCTCCACTTGGCGTCGCCTGCAAACCAACTCGTTTCCAAGCCCGGTGTCATGCAGCCTCTACTACCCGGGTCAGTACTCCAGCCAGTGTAAGCTATGTAAAGCCAGGGCTAATCTTAATCACATTCTGTGGGAACGCCCACATGCTCCCTCTGAGGGAAGAATGAAGTCTTTAGAACATTGGGAGACCTTATTACTCAGCTCCGATCCGGAGATTCAACTTAAGACCGTCCGACTGGCCGAAACCGCCGCTAGGGTCCAAGGACTTTTGGCCGTCGTCTAGGTGGGAAGGCTTAAAGCCTACCCTACATCTGTTGGACAAACAAAGTTTTAGAATCCACAATCATATACGCGACATAACTGAGGTTGAAATCAGGCAGGTTACCAACATGTTACCGGGAAACAAGGCGGCTGACCATGACTCCCTTCGATGGTTTTAAAGGCAAATAATGATGCTATGTGTAGTGCGTTGTGCAACGTATTTAATGATGCATTTTTTTCTAAAACTTATCCTCACATACCTAAGTCTGCCAAAGTAATATCAGTATATACATATCTGTTGACCTGACCGATCTGTATATACTGTCAAACAGCTACAGACCGATCTGTACTGAGTTGCGTCAACAGCACATGTCAAGAAATAAATTCGTCGCAATTAATGAATTTCCTGCGTAATCGTAAATTTATTTGTCTCCAGCAGCATGGTTTTGTTGCCAACAGGCCCACTTTTGCTGCTGTTTCGAAGCTTGGGCAATATATTAATTCTGCTCTGCATGAAGATAACATAATAATAGTAGTAGCAGTATCTCTAGACGTTAGGAAAGCCATTTGATGTGGTTAGTCATTCTATTTTACTAGAAAAGAAAATGCATTGCTATGACATCACGGATAACTCACTTGATTTCGTTTCCAGTTATCTTTCGGCGCGTAAACAAAAGGTAGTCATTGGTCACAATAATTCATCCTATAGTAATATTAACTGCGGGGTGGCGGCGCAGGGGTCAGTTTTACGCCCAATATTGTTCTCGCCTTATATGAGCGATGTCCCACAAACCCTGCAAGTCGAAATCATTGCTGCATGCGGACGACACAGCTTTAATGTTTACTGGACGCTCGCTTGCAACTCTCAAAGACGACGTGATGACTGATTTATCAAACATTTCGCCATGGTTTACCAAGAATCAGTTGACTATGAACCGTGCAAAAAGAAAATAAGTTGCTTTTTACTCTAGCAGCAAACATTGATAGCGCAGTTCTTGACCTACCTATCGTTAAACAATGTTCTTAATCAAGACATCCCTCCTTTCAAATACCTAGCGGTCATTTCTTTATGAGAATTTACACTGGAATGAGTAAGTACGGAATGTGTGCGCAAAGTACCTTATCCACTGCTATACTCTAATAAAAGCTCGCCAATGCTTTCCACGAGCTATACCACGTACACTGCACTTTTCATTCTGTCAATGTCACATAAGTTACTGCATGGGGTGTGACCTGAACTAGTTATTTAAAACCTCTAGAACGACTCCAAAAGCTAATATCGAGATTCATAAGCCACGATCAACCTGTAGGTAAAAATTTTGAGTCGCAATGCGTACTTTCAGTTCCGATGTTGCACGACTACAAAATTGCTGTTTCAATCGATAACATAATGGAAACTCGCCTCTTCCTGTTGATTTTTCTTCCGTTCCTATACGAAATGCGTGATATTCTTCAAACGGGAGCTTTAACCAGTATAAATGCCGGGTCATTTATGGCAAAATGCGAATAGAATTTAATGGAACTAAAACTTGGAGCATGATCCCTCTTGAGATAAGAACTGCCCTTAATTTTGGCCTAGCATGCAAATATTTTTTTCTGCCTATCCAAAACTTGTAAACTTGCGTGTATGTTGAATGAAATGGTCGGGGTTTATGTTCATTTTATGTTAAAGATATGCGTGTATGTAATATAAGTTTATATGTATACGCGTATAAATATATGTATCTATATATATTTTCGTATGTGTGTGTGTTTTTTTTTCTACTCTTAGCTGACCTGCGCATATTTTGTTATAAATTATATTGGACATGGCCACTAGCCATTTTAGGCTATCTGTCCAAACAAACTTTGCATAGATTCTTTTTTTTTGTTCTTGAAAATAAAGTTCCACAGGTTGATTGATTGAAAAAAAAAATGACGCCCTATGTAAAAAAATCCTGGCGCGGAGCGCAGCGTAGTTCGATCATGCACCTCCGCATAACTTGCGACATCTATGAGAGCGCTCCCGAAAAGTCCCCAAGCTCATCGCGCTTGCCCCGTCCTCTCACGGCAAACGGAAGATGCAGTCCGAGTCAGTGAGTGCGGCGGTGCATAGAGGACAATACTGAGCCGCAAAATTTACGCACACATCGTGCGGGGATGTTTGAGCGCTTTAATGCAAAGGAAAACCAGTGCCGTAGGAACACCGTCTGTTCTCGTTTGATGCGTTACTAAATCGTTAGCCGTGCATACACCGCGTCCGTCCACCTTCGTCCGGGTTTCGGTGCGGGGAAGGTCACTGTATGATCAGAGGTTCCTGGTTGAAACTTTTCAGGTAATGAGAGATCCAAAGCAAGGATAGGAAATCAACTACACGAGCATCAGGTTTGCTGCCAAACGCTGTATGTAAGGGAAAAGTCAGTGAAAAGAGAAAATATCGGATATGATAAGGACAGCGCGCCCGCTACAGGATGCACAACAGCACTGTAAACGAGCACAGAGGCCGGTGCACTTCAAGAACGGCATTAGCGTACGAATAACTTCGCGCGCCAGCGATGTACGTTGCCGCTGTCCCAGCAATTTAGTGTCAGAAAATCGCCTAGAGTCTACCGATGTGAAGTTGTCTGAAGAGAGAGGCACTGCATGTCGCAGCGGATACACTCACAACAGGTGCTCGATTGTATTCTCCCAGCCTACAGTTAGGCGTCGCACTTTAGAATATCAGCGGTTATAATTTGAGACCATAGTAATGATCATCGTCATCAGCCTACTTTTATGTTGACTGCAGGACGAAGGCTTCTCGCAGCGGTCTCCAATTACCCCTGTCCTGTTTTTGCCGATTCCAACCTGCACCTGCAAATTTCCTAATTTCATCACGCCACCTAATTTTCTGCCGTCGTCGACTGCGCTTCCCTCTCCTTGACGCCCATTCTGTAACTCTAATGGTCCACCGGTTATCTACCGTACGCATTACATGGCCTGCCCAGCTCCATTTCTTTCTCTTAATGTCAACTAGAATATCGGCTATCCCTGTTTGCATTATGGTCCACACCGCTCTCTTCCTGTCTTTTAACGTTAGGCCTAACATATTTCGTTTCATCGCTCTTGGCGCGGTCCTTAGCTTGTGTCGATCTTCTTTGTTAACCTCCAAATTTCTGCCCGATATGTTAGCGCCGGTAGAGGGCAATGATCGCACTTTTAGAGCGCAGCTCTTTGGCGTCCGTTCCTGGGTTTCGCGTCGTCGTCGGCGTTGTCGTCGGCCTCGTAACCAGCTCCGCCCCCCTTTCATCCCCCCAGCGCTAGCAGCGACCGACTGATACCGCTGGATGCCGCTGACGCCGCTAGAGAGTCAAGATAGCGTGACTGCATAGAACACCGTCGCCGCCATGCAGAAAGAGGAGGAAAGGGTCCCCCCCCCTGTTCTTGTGTGGCGGATAGGGTGCTCTTCAGTTGCCGACGCGCCGGTTATTTCACGTAGGCCCCGGCACGTCGACGAATACGTGACCACCTTCCCACGGCTAGACCTGGTTCTTAGCGCTGCGGAAGCGAGGGTATCATATTGTTTGTGTCGGCATCGGCGGCGTTGTCCCTGAAACCAACTCCGCAGCTGGGGTTGACTCACTATCGGCGTCAGCGGCATCAGTCAGTCGCTGCTATCTCTTCCCTCCTCCCTTTATCGTGTTGTCCGCTTGCTGCGTGCGCTTCTACCCCCATCGTTTGCCGCTGGGTGTACACGCCGCCCCCCTCCCCCCTCTTCCTGCGAGTCTCCGGTTGTCAAAGCGCCGGCTCGAACTTAATTCCTTTCTTCGCTCCTCCTCCAATGCAACCCCTGTGCGGTGGCAATCAGAGAGCCAGATCGGTGGCGGCGGATCTGTATATGTGCACCGCCCGAGCCGAAATTGCCGCTGCCGTTCGCCCTGTGCGGTGGCAATCAGAGAGCCAGATCGGTGGCGGCTTGACATAAAGACAAACAGCAATTTCCTAACACTTATGCGGGAGAACATCCCGTTCCTCTCGCTCGTAACGCGTCCCACGGCTGTGACAACCTCGCGAGGCACTTGTATAGATCTCGTCTTTGAGAATCAAGCATTGGTGTACCAAGTCGAACATATATCAGTCTATTTCTCCGACCATAAAGCTTCCTTCATGACTGTCAAGAACTGTTAGTGGAGTCTTTGTTAAAGGAATACGTGTGAAAAATAAAAAAAAATTCTGTGATAGCGCATACATGTGTTGCTCGATTTCTTTGCCTCAATCTATCGAAAAGGTGAAACAGCTTATTTGCTGCGCTCAAATTTCGCATTAGGAAGTAACGTAATCGTCGGTAATTTTTTTTTTTCAACGACAGTGGTAAACTCCCAGTCAGGATGCCTCTTCCAACCGTAAGTGGGTACAAGAGCGAATGGTGCAGGTAACGCAACCAGCAATTGGGGACACTCGGGGAACTCCAGAAAAGCTGCGCATTTTTGCGCACAAGCATGCGAAGTTTCCTTGCAGCTTTTGGCCTCGCCAAAGGAATTAGTAGCATCTGCGTGCCTTCGTGGGTAGATCGGACCGCGTTATCAGTGAAAGGGATGCGGATGATGCCACAATTTCCACGAAGCCTGCGGGTTGTTGAAATGTAGCGGGTAAGTTTCTGTAGATATAGTGGTCATTTATTTAAAGAGTGTCCGGAACGAGAGACTTCACGCCCCCGCTACCTAACTACCAAGTTGTAGAATATTAACTATCGTAAATAAAAGTGTTGCAATGAATCTCTGTAGAGTGAATGGGTGCCGAGTAAGCCAGCTGAATGTAATTACGGTTTTAAACTCTTCTCATGCAGTAATCACTATGATAATTCTAGCATCAGTTGATGTTGGAAGCGCGATTTCTTGGGCACTTCTAGGGACTGGCTCTGTGCTCTTTTTGATGTATTCTTAGAAGCTAGAACACATACTTCCTATGCTGCGACAGCAGTCACATGTGCGCCACTGCGGTCACCATCCGCCCTCTCCAATACGCCACCGCCACCGCTGCCTTTGTCGTTATTCTTTAGGTAGTTACTACAGTGTCGGGGCCCGGCACTTTAACATCTACACTGCAGTGACGGGGCCCGGTTCTTTAACCACAGTGACATCGGACAATGAGACATATGACAAAAATATGAATATATATATGGACATGTTGAGATAAGAACGGTAATCGGGGTCCCATGACTATGATCGTATATGACAAAAAGTGGAGAATACAGTTATTGCGATTTCGCTAAGTTTCATGTTTGGATGCTTCCTGCATGCAGGATGCAATATCGTTGTGCATGACTATTTTCTCAGCGATCAGTGATCAAATCTCGATACATCTTGCATGAAGGTTGGCCTGAAAAGGGGCTTCTTCATTGCGCCTAGCTCGTGGTGTCAAGTTTAGGATTCTTTCCCAGAATAAGAAGACAACAAAAAAAATCTTACTTAGTGTTTGAAACAGTACAAGTGGTTAGGATTACATGAGAAAATACTCAAACACGACAAAAATAAATTGTGCGTGCAGGAGGGCCCCAGACTTGGCACATTGCGAAATCGTAAACATAGCATTCTCCACCTCTTGTCACAAAGAACTTTTTCCCAAGAAAAGTAGAGCGTTTCACGCAGAGCTAAGGGTTATTCCTTTGTGTCAACATATCTGCCCATCACGTATACAAATTTTATTGAAAACAAAAAATGGCCATGGAACATTGATTACCGTAATCTGAACAAGCCCATATTAGCTAGAGAAACTTTGCATATTTTTAAAATTTTCACACCGTAACAATTCCGACAAAACCACACCTTACATCTTGGCGTAGATGTGACAGACGCAAATTTTAAGTACAGCCACTTCAGGCACGTGTCACACCCAATAGTGTTATCATGGACCCTGTGCCGACATGCACCACATGTCCACATACTAAGATTACGCTTCTGAGTAATTGTTGCAGTGAGCGCGGCCCACCCATCATTGGTGAAATAGTTCCGGATTTCACCTATCTCAACTCTGTCGTCCAGAACTGCTGAAGGAACTTTGTCAGCCTTTGGAGACATAGAACAACATACCCTCCAAAAAAAATAAACACAATTTCGGCAAAGCACGAAAATTATATTTATTAACCACTGATTTGGTGCCTGTATTCTTGCTTCGCGTTCTGTTCTTTGTAGTTTGATAATTTATGTAACTGGTGATAATTTTTCTGAATGCTGCAAAAATTATTTTTTGTGTTTTTAATGTGTATTCGATCAATTGGTATGAACAAATTGCATTCGGTAATCTTCTGTATTGATCCCCCTATGCTTTTACCGAATGTCTATTATATTTCGCACCTGGACCCATCCACTAGCCTGCGGCTATTTGGTCCAACAGCCTTTGCATATGCACTGAGCACCTATAATGATGATGATAAGAAAGAAAGAAAGAAAGAAAGAAAGAAAGAAAGAAAGAAAGAAAGAAAGTAAGTAAGTAAGTAAGTAGGTAAGATTAGAGGAATAAAAAGGGGACGGTAAAAATCATATAAAAAAATTACCGACGATTACGTTACTTCCTAATGCGAAATTTGAGCGCAGCAAATAAGCTGTTTCACCTTTTCGATAGATTGAGGCAAAGAAATCGAGCAACACATGTATGCGCTATCACAGAATTTTTTTTTTATTTTTCACACGTATTCCTTTAACAAAGACTCCACTAACAGTTCTTGACAGTCATGAAGGAAGCTTTGTGGTCGGAGAAATAGACTGATATATGTTCGACTTGGTACACCAATGCTTGATTCTCAAAGACGAGATCTATACAAGTGCCTCGCGAGGTTGTCACAGCCGTGGGACGCGTTACGAGCGAGAGGAACGGGATGTTCTCCCGCATAAGTGTTAGGAAATTGCTGTTTGTCTTTATGTCAAGCCGCCACCGATCTGGCTCTCTGATTGCCACCGCACAGGGCGAACGGCAGCGGCAATTTCGGCTCGGGCGGTGCACATATACAGATCCGCCGCCACCAATCTGGCTCTCTGATTGCCACCGCACAGGGGTTGCATTGGAGGAGGAGCGAAGAAAGGAATTAAGTTCGAGCCGGCGCTTTGACAACCGGAGACTCGCAGGAAGAGGGGGGAGGGGGGCGGCGTGTACACCCAGCGGCAAACGATGGGGGCAGAAGCGCGCGCAGCAAGCGGACAACACGATAAAGGGAGGAGGGAAGAGATAGCAGCGACTGACTGATGCCGCTGACGCCGATAGTGAGTCAACCCCAGCTGCGGAGTTGGTTTCAGGGACAACGCCGCCGATGCCGACACAAACAATATGATACCCTCGCTTCCGCAGCGCTAAGAACCAGGTCTAGCCGTGGGAAGGTGGTCACGTATTCGTCGACGTGCCGGGGCCTACGTGAAATAACCGGCGCGTCGGCAACTGAAGAGCACCCTATCCGCCACACAAGAACAGGGGGGGGGGGGCCTTTCCTCCTCTTTCTGCATGGCGGCGACGGTGTTCTATGCAGTCACGTTATCTTGACTCTCTAGCGGCGTCAGCGGCATCCAGCGGTATCAGTCGGTCGCTGCTAGCGCTGGGGGGATGAAAGGGGGGCGGAGCTGGTTACGAGGCCGACGACAACGCCGACGACGACGCGAAACCCAGGAACGGACGCCAAAGAGCGGCGCTCTAAAAAAGGCATGGAATATATTCATGCTTGTGTAGCACCAGACAACGAATGTTGTAGTGGATTAAGAAAAAGAAGCAGCGGGTAATTGCTCGCTTAGAAGACCGATAAAGATACAATGTGATGCAAGCTGAGAAATAATGACATTGAAGCTTCCAAGACTTTAGAAGAAAAGAAAAAAAGGAATGACTGAATCATCGCAACGGCACATCCCACGTCGGCGTATGCGTCGAAGGCCCTAGCTATAACGAAATTATTTTTTCACAGCTCTGATATTATCCAGGCAACAATGGTTGCTTGCGTACTGTCAAATGCTCATATGCTGCAGCATAAGGCTCACGGCACGGTGCGAAAACACGCTCGCAGCGAAAGCGAAACAGTGAGCGCGGACAGGCATTCAGACGCGCAGTCGGTCATCCCGAACCCGTGCGATCGTTGCATTGAAGCTTCATTCTGTTATGCTCCAGACAGCAAACTATAAGAACCTATTTCGCATAGTTTTCTCTCAGTGGTTGCCTACCTTTCACGCATGAAGCCGGTTCGGGGAAATCGATCGCGACGACCGCGCGCAGTGTCCCAGCTTACTGAACGTAGTAGGTGAAGAGATAGCATCTGTAAACCATTCTGCGCTTTCTGTTTGTCCAATATTATTATTTCAAAGGTAAAATACTTCTGTAATTTCGAGAGTACTTGTGGAAACGTCCAAGAGGGCTCCCGCGTAGTATCTTTATTTAGCGCCGATAGCCAAACCTGTGCGAAGCGCACCGCGTTCTTCCTCAGTGAGGCGCTTCCGACAGATGGCGACCCCGTACGTCCTCGCCCCCGACCCCAATACCGACATCGTTATAGTGAATCTTTCCTCCATGTGGTGAATAGAGACCGCCCCGTCGCTGCAGTGTTGTTAAAGTGACAGGCCCCGTCCCTGTAGTGCTGATGTTAAAGTGCCGGGCCCTGTCCCTGCAGTGCAGATGTTCAAGTACTGGTTCCCGTTACTATAGTCACTACCTATAATTTAAACGCTTATTTAGGTGTTCCCAAACATTGCACGAATATGGACAAATTCCTGCAGTTTGATATCTCGGATAGTACACCAAAGAAACGCACTTCAAAAAAAAAAAAGAAAGAAAGAAAGCTCGTGTGAAAGCACTGAATTGCTAATTTTCTGCAGCTCCAAACATACATGCTGCCGTTTAAAATGATGGATAGCTGATGGTGCAGCGGTGGCGTAGAGGTAGAACACCCGCCTCGCATGCAAGATGTCCGTGGTTCGAATCCCGGTGCCACGCAATTTTTCACCGGATTAAAAAAATATCCGCGTGTTAATAAAATTGCATAAACAGGCCTGGAGTGTGGCCTGATCCTGGTGACCAGAACCGGTAACGCACTCCCTCATCAGAGCAGGATTGGCCACCCTGGTGCAGGACTTGGCCACAACCTCCTATATGAACACAACAATCAAACCCCGGCTGAAAAAGCACATGAAACCATGTAATATGCACAAACAAAATGCAGGCACGCATACACGCGCTCAAGCCTTGCATGTGACAAACCCAGCAAATATGGGCAGCGGTGCGCATAACGTTCGTGCTCATCAGCGTCTACGAATTGAATGTCGCACATGAGGTTACATGAGACATTCACACTAGCAGTTGCCATGCGCCCATGATGACCATCAGTCGCACCAGGTACACACGTAAGTCAATAAATATAACGAACTAA
Source organism: Dermacentor variabilis (assembly GCF_050947875.1). NCBI lineage: Eukaryota > Metazoa > Arthropoda > Arachnida > Ixodida > Ixodidae > Dermacentor > Dermacentor variabilis. Next base: position 94,723,024 of record NC_134571.1, read on the forward strand.
CGATAAGTTTGTAAGTGATGTCAGACGAAGAATGCTTGGTCGGAGGGGATAGAAGCACGGACTACTATGATTAGCCAGAGGTGGTAAAATCAATCCGCTTGAGACATCCTTCAATGTTACCACAGATGTTTGACATTTCGCACTGTGGTCACTTCTTTTTTTAAAAAAATAACACAAGCACAGTAACTAAAGGAGAATTAGGGGTGGGCGAATATTCAACGTTTAGAATAGGAATCAAGTATTAGACACTAGCTATTCCTATTAGTGCTCAAAAATGAACTATGCGGTATTTTTCAATATAGAAACTAAGCAAATATTTCGCAACAAGCGACTGCGTAAGTCTGATTGCGGTGCTCCGTCTTCAAAAAAAAGCATCGCCAATTATCAAAAGTCAAATGCCACAACTTTTTGAAGCAATGTAGGAACGAGATGGCTAATTAAGCTTTTTGTTATTTTCGGTTTCACAGTGGAAGCCTGCGTTCATGACCAGCTGTGGTTATTGCTTGTAGTCGGTCATTTAATGTTTTTGGTAGTCTAGTCATGATCTATTGCCCTATAACCGGTGTTGGTTTCCTTGCGTTCCAATTTACGTGCGATAACGGCGCACAAGTTTCTAACCAGGTTTTTCTTTTCTTCCACAACTTCTTATATTTCTTTTTTGGTAGGAATTTATTTAACAGCAGCCATTTACTCAGTAGCAATTAATCCCCGAGAAGCTTGCTTGCAACCAGGCTCTAAACATGTAGAGAGGTGATTCGTGCGTTATCTTTAATAAAAATTTGTACTCTTGTATTCAGAACTGACCCAAACTGTCTCTAATAACGACCTGTCTTCTTTTCACTAGTCAGTACAAGCGTGATGCTTAATTATATCAAAATAAATGTTCGTGAATTAAATATATGCGTCTGCAGTTGACTACTCAATATTTGATTCGGTATTCAACACTTGCTATTTTTATTCTATTCGTACTAAAAGAAATAGATATTCGACCATCTCTAAATAAAATACATACACGCGACAGATATTTATGTGTGTATAGTGAACTACACATACTTGATATTTCCATATAAAATGTCGCAAAGCTCTTGCTTCGTTAATTTCAGGCTCTATTTTGGTCTATTCGATGGCGATGACGCCTAAGCTACAACTACGTAACGAAAGAAGCAGATGACCTTACCGCCACTTACGACGCGAACAACGGACTTTCAAGGTACCAAAATGAAAGCCAAGAGCGCCTGTCATAATTACTACACCTCTTTCGACGTGTTAATGTTTTCTTCATAAGAAGCAGCACACTCACATCTTACATCTTTGACTACTGGTGCAGAAGTCGCAAAAGTTTGTTCGAGAGTCTTCTTTGCCGTTGCACAGAACGAAGGTGTGGCCGTCTCTTAAGCACTGCCTCAATGGTAAAGAGTTACCAAATTGTCGTGACCTCTTCAACAACACTAATCTATTTGAGTAAGGAAGTATTACCATTTTTATACAACTTTAGCCGCTTCTGTTTTTCATATTGCTTACGATAAACTGATCTGCTGACTGCATTATGTTTTCACTTTCACGTAACACGACCATTTTTATATCTCAAATGACAAAAATGAAGGCTAGATTGAGGACAACCAAGGAAGAAGGAACACTACATCCTAATTCTTCAGGACGAGTGGCACCTTTGCACTGTCCATCTTAGTTTTATGTGTGGCATGCGCAAACCGCTCCAACCTAGGTTCCTATAGTTCTTATCAACCAACATCAGTTGGACAATGTAAAAAATATGGCTTTGAGGTAATTTTAACAACCGCGGAATTTTTAACGTGCACCGATACCCCAGTGTGCGGGTACTGTTTTCGCATTATGCCTTTGACGAATATGACCGCGGTGGCCAAAGAGCAGGGTCCGGGCACAAAGTTGGTTGCAATCCGTTAAAACCAGAGTTCGCGCTTGCCGCTGTTCTTGAAGGTCTAACATAGCAAATAAGAGCAACTAGAAGCAACAGCACAATAAAGCGCAGCCCCAACTGTTAGAAAAAGAAAGTGCGAAAGCCATTGTCAAAGCACTTCCGGAGAAACGCAGCGTATCTCTATCAATAAAATAATCGGTGCATCGCATGGCGCAAACTACGCCCTTGCTTCCGTAAAGGTCGCCGGTCGAACACGATCAGAGCGCAGATACAAAACGTTGAAAAATGGTGTCGATGACGTCGCCACCACGGTCCACTTTTCATGCCACTGCGCAGTGTGAAGCTCTTGCCATTGCTGCCTAAAATGAATGGCGTGAACCTGTCCGCTCTTGCCTCAGACTCGGAGACGCCGAAAAGGATGCCAGTTATCGATTGCGCCGCTTTTATCGATACCTTGCGAAACTACAAGCTGCGGAGTCGCTTAGCGTGTAGAAAAATAGCTCGATTCGTTTTTTTTCAATAACTTCCATATACCCACCAAGGTAGAACACACGAGTTCAAAAGTGTGGAGCAGTGCTCTTAAGCCTTCAGAAGACGCATACTATTAGCAAAGCAGTAGCGCTAAACCATTGTTAAACGCTGATGAAGCCTGGGTTCCGAATCGCGCCTTCGCGTCCGTGATCGCGATCGCGCTGTTCGATCGTAGAGGCCACGCAGTTGTTACTGCCTCCGAGATGGCGGGCGTAGACTGCGCCATTCGATACAATTCACTTTGCGTTTCGGTCGTAAGTGGTCTTTGCCGTTGGAAATGATCAAAGCATTCGCTAATTATATGTCCAGCCTCAGGATTGGCTTCCGGGGTTCGAGTTTTGAGCAAAAGAAATCTCCATTACCTTCTAGCCAGAAATAGCACTGTACATATACTTTTTTTCTGCGCATCTTGCAGTTCGCATGTCAACTGCAGAAAGCGTCCTGGGCGCATGTCTCTCTGCTCTGTACGCGAGGTATTATATAGGCGGTGATAGCTGTAAAAGACAGGCTTCCTTATATTCATTAAACAACTCCGCTGGAATGGCGTAACGGATAAAGATGAGGCTATTTATAATTTACAATAGAACTCTACTGGCTGCTGCATCAGTCTCATGATCATGACTTCATGATCGTGTATATTGCACAAGATAGAACTCACACGCTCATTACCAAATAGCATACTCAAATAGCACATACTCACAAACGCGCACTAGTGCACTGGCACACCAGCTTTTACATACTCCCAATAAGGCCTAGTATCGCGCGAGAAAGCTATCAGCGCCTTAGTGTGGCGCAAAGCAATGCCAGGATACCACTACGGTCAAAAAACATCCCGCAGTTCAAGGCGCATGCCAAGTCGCACCTTTAATACGTTCCATAAGACAACCCTTCTCATTGGCGCGGACTACTAGGGGGGCGCTCCGAGGCTTGGAGGTTCTTTTGTTGTTGTTTTTTGGCAACGCCGGGGAGCCACAGCCCTCCCCCCGCCGCCCCCCGGCGATACCAAAGCCTACTTCACCCCCCCCCCCCCCTAAAGTGTCATTACCACAATTCTGTCACCCACTTCATTTGAGGATTCTTTTAAGTAGCCTCCACTATATCACTTAAAATTTTGTTGTGGCTAAAAGCTTACTGCATGATTGTTGGCGTCGACGTGCACGACTTTTAATTCACACTTTCGCTTTATTTCTGCACATCCCGATAATAGGAGGAAAAACGTATTGGAAGCAACAGCGGTGGCTACCTCATCAGTCATTTCTCACTTCAACCTTTCTTTTTAATTCCCACTGTAAACACGATGCACAGACACAGTATACTTAAATATATATACACAGGATAAAGTTTATTATATTTTTGCAAGAGAATGAGGTATCAAACTGATAATTATCTCTAATGGTACGGATAGCCTATGCCTAGAGAATGAATATGTTGCTGTATGTTCACCTCCCTTCAAATTGTTTTGCGTGCATTTTTTACAGTGAAAAAAAAAAATACCTGAAGACTTCAGTGACCCATTCGGCAGAATCTTTTATCAACGGCTTGTGAAATGCGCGCGGATGATATGTGTCTCAGTATTGCTTCCCTTTCCAGTAGGCAATGCTAACGACTCATCAAAAAGCTCTTCTAATTATTAACAACTTTTTTTTATGGATGGAAACTTCGCCACTTGAATTCAGAGGTCACAAACATATATAATTAACTCAGTAACCGAAATGAATCCAAGCCGGATTAACTCGAGATAAGGATCAAAGGAAGTCGTGCGCTGCCGTGCTTTATACTCGGACTCACAATAAAAAAAGAAACAAAAAGAGAGAGGCTCCAGATTCGCCGGAAAAACGAATCAGTATTGGGGACAGCGAAGAATAAGACAATTACGCGAAGCAAGATATATATATATATTTTTTTTTTTCGGCTGGTCCACCAGCCGAAAACGTTAAGTAAAAGAAGTCTCCCAAAAAGTTCGTCGTCTCTTTCCTGTGTATGTTACGTCGGGTCCTGCGTGCTGAACTTTGAAGAAAACCCCTATATATATATATATATATATATATAGATGCAGTTCGGCCGAACCGATCACGCAGGCCGCACCCAGGCTCCGTGTCAAATCCCACAACAGCTGAGAGAAGCGCTACGCGTCGCTTCTACAACCTTGTATCAGTGTCATCTTCAGCTTAGGTAGGTCACTGTGCGCAGTTCCAGTAGCACTGCCAGCTCTGACTTCGCTGGTTATGCCCCAGTGGGTGAGCAACCACTCCAGAAGAACACCGCGACCCAACCTACAGGTGATTGCGTGTAAGAAGTTAATGCCTGTAAATAGCTAGACTTGCAGGCGGGGTAACCTCGGACGTTGCGAGACCACCTTTCAAATCTCTGAAATCCCCTGATCGCAATTTGACTGCTGCAGAATATAAGTAAACGCTGTCCCAGCTCAACAGCTGGCTCGAATGGGCCGTTATTGAATTTTCCGAGATTGCTGCCATCACTGAAGGAATCCAGGCGCTTACGGCTCATTATGTAGGCATGACAGATCAGTCAGGGTACATCACAGCGGGTGAGCTGTATGAGTTGTTCCAGTGTGAAGTATTCTAGAGCTGGCCCGGCTTTCATGCCGATCCCAGCTATAGAAGCAGTAGTGTGAATAGAACCTGGAGAAGACTTTCAATATGCATTAGACGAAATATATCTCCACTGATACCGAAGAGGAAGTAAGCATTGCACCTTGGAATCCCAACAGCTACACGTGGATGATCATATTCTCTGGAGCGCCAAGGAGTTCCTGCATGTGAAAAACTGGTAGCGAGCAGCGCACGCTCTGCGTCAGATCCTCACTCGACGTCTTCTTCTGGAAGCCAATACATACTCTGAGCAATTTGACTTGGAGGCATTCCAAAAACATTGAGGGAGGCCTTGAAGGACAGCGAAAGAATACTGAAGCAGGCCTTCCCATAGGTTAGTATATAACCAAAGAGGAGCGTCAAAGAAACACCACCTCGAACTGTTTCAAAGCATCCTGATCATGGTGGCTAACGAACCAAGCTTCAACTGAAAGTAATTCTCGTACAGTAACCAAATCATGTCTATCAAAAATCAGCCCACCAACCCTGTGTTTTGCAACACAGGGATGCTTTTGACCTTCATAACGCACCAAGAGTCATTGCTCTTTGCGAACGCAAGGGCGCCACGCTTCTCGTTTGACCGAACAAGGCCTCAGAGACAGCTGGAGTCTCTCGATTGGTGAGGCGGCCGACCACAATCTCGCACTTAATATTCGTCTGCGGCATCCAGAGCCCTATACGAAAATGCTGACTGCACGCAAGATGTCCACTGACACCGGTGTGCCCTCTTGTAGACCATTGAGGAACATGTTGAAATCTGTTGGACAAAATACGCTGCATTGCTGAGCGCCACGAGATACGACATTCGAATCCGTGTCCCCTTCATGTGCCGACGTGTAAACACTATCATGTCTGTGGCCCACACAATACCCGTTAATGCCTGTGACAACGAATTTCCGTGGGCTTAAGAGTCACCAGAATAGCTTTGTTGGGCGCAATAGTCATTTTTCACAAGTAAATACAAAATTAAGTTCGGTGGCTTTGCGTGCAGACACCTCGATCCGATTATGAGACAGGTCGTAGTGGGGGACTCCGGAATAATTTTGATCACGTGGGATTCTTTAATGTTCGCCAAAATTTAACTAAGTACACGAGTGTTTGTACATTTCGTGTACAGCGAAATGCAGTCGCCGTGGCCGGGATTAAGCCCGCCGCCTCAAGCCTAGCCATAGCCACTGAATACCGCAGCGGGTGCCTCTATTTTTTTTATGCCAGGGAACACACTTTGTGGTGATATCAAACATAACTCTCCCTTACGCTTAACACTCTTTCCAAGGGTCACCTTGGAAGGCCTGTAACTACTGCGCTGTCAATACTACTCCCGCCTATCAAAAACGGAACATTTTCTGAGGGTAGATGTCTCGGCCAATCAGGTCCCAGCCAAAGCCGTAATGGCCCACGTTTTCCGTGAGCTTCCAAACACAAATTGCAAGAGAAATGCGGTGAGCGGAGAGTAAGTATATGGGAAGTGTTGCATTCTGCCGGTCGACCTTGCATGTAGCAGGTGCGAGCTGTGCCCATCTCGATCCGCCTGCGGCTCTGCATCAATGCCTATAATGATCACATGCTGAACATGAAGTCCGTGGTTTGAATCCCGGCCGTGGCGACCCCATTCTGAAGGTTGCGGAGTGCAAAGACTACCGTGTTCTTAGATTAGGGCGCATCACGTAATCTTGAATGTGGACACAAATAGCCTGCTGAACACGAAGTCCGTGGTTGGAATTCCGGTCATGGAGACCTCATCTTGAAGGTTGCGGAGTGCAAAGACTACCGTGTTCTTAGGGCACATCACCTAATATTGAATGATGACACAAAAAGTATGCGGGTACGGACAGTATGCCTAATTTTTTTCTTGTACCCTATTTTCTATAAACATCACGGCAAGTTACGGTTATTTTCCATAAATACAGAAATCTGCTCAATTACTAAGCTTGTGGAAAGCAGCTGAAGTTGTAGGCTACCATTGTATAAATCATGTGATAAACAGCTTCTCGCTAAGTGTAAACCAATATCTATTACTCCCTGCTCGTGCAAAATGTGTAAGAATATATGTTATTCACAAACACGTAAGAAAATTCATAGACTCATAGGATTCTAACCTCACATCAGCACGGTTTCCGTCGGGGCTACAGCACTATGATGCAACTAGTCGGCATTCTTCATGACGTTTCTTCTTACCTGGACATGGGTAATCAAGTTGATCATTTCATTGACATTTATACAGTTTTCCCTTATGTTCTTCATTGAAGTTAATTATCAAATTAAAGATCATATTTAATAACTCTAATCTTTTTTTCTTGAACCAACCGCTTCTTTTGTGGTAGTTCACTATTTGCTTCCTTATCTTTCGTTAACATACAGGTAACGTGACGTCTGCGTCCCTCAAAGGCCCGTATTAGGCCTTTTACCATATTTAACATATATCAATGGCCTGCCTCGTGACACCAAATCAATAATCAGGCTTTATTCTGATAAACGTGTATTTCAGGAATTTACTAATTTCGTTGTTGACGACTACCGTCTTGTTTAATCACCTGTGCCCTTTTGCGCGCGCTGTAAGAACGGCGATGGCTTAATAGTAACATTAAAACAGTTCTAATGTCACTTACTAACAGATATAGCACCTTCCTTTTTCAATACGCTTTGAATGTCGTTAAGGTAGCAAGCGTGTTACAGTATAAGTATTTAGGTGTTATTCTCGCAGCAAATATATTTTGATATAACCACATTGAACACGTGAACAAGAAAGCACTCTAGAACTATGCTACTTGCGCTGCAATTTAACTGCGGTCCTGTGCGATTCTAAACTGCTGTCATGTAAAACTTTCATCCCACTCGTTCTTGAATGAGAAGTTGTGGTTTGGCACCCACAAAAACCGCGTGAAATAAGCTTACTTGAATATGTGCAAAGGAAATGTATTCGTTTCATGTGTAATAAATACAGTCGCAGTTGTCCAACAACACAGGCGCTGCAGTCCCTGAACCGCCAACAGCTCTTGCTGTGTTGTCACATTGATTCAAGACTCCAGTAAGATACCACTTGCTAAAGAATGTTGTACGCGTAGTTGTCATATTTAGAACGTGATGCTCCTTTTATTTTGCTCGTACAACACATTCAAATATAGCAGTATTTTTTTCATGTACAACACAACACTGAAATTCATTGTCCGGTACTTGGTGTTTCATGCCATTAATTGAGATATTTTTCGCCATAGGAGTGCGTATTCTGAATATGTAATTTGTTTTAACATTTTGTTTTATTTGCTTGTGCTCGTTTGTCTATGTTAACAGCTTCAAATATTTGCTGGTCTTTACCTTGCTTATGCTATTTTACTATTTTTCCCACTCTTCCATCATATCCTTGAGGTATGAATAATAAATAAATAAATCAATCAATAAATACATAATAAGTAACGAACCTGAAGTGGTGGAGCATAATCTAAAGTAACTAACTATGCTATCCATCACAGCATGTGCATCTTTTCGGGACGGTAAAACCCATAATTCGATACGATTTCACTTTTTATAACTAGCTACACTAGCAGGTAAAATATGCGAGGGATTCTTGGTTAACGAGCTCTCTACGATGTAGCGTTTTTTTTTTCTTTGTGATATCCAATGCAGGGGATGTTCACAACGAAAATACATAACACATAAATACAGTATTTGTGGTAACAGATTTCTATCGAGAGCTAATAATAGGCGCCGAAGAAGGGTAAGATGAACACGGTGGCATCGTCTCCACACTGTTTCCAAAGTGAGCCTCATGATGTCCGTCTAGGCATCTGTTTCTCCATTCACTAATTCATCCTTCCATTCTTACACCTAGGAGTCCATCCGTCCGCCTGTCGATATTTGACTCTTTCCATCGATCCACCCGTTTCTCGGTCAATTTCGCAAGTCGGTGTGAGCCACAATTCCTGAATGTAAATCAAATTGAATTACATCACCGCGTTTCTACAACCCACAGTGCTCAAAATGCACAGCTGCAGGATGCTTTGGTAGGGCGCATGTGGTAAGCCCGGCGGAACACGAACGACGTTTCTCAGGTCTCGTGCAAACAATTCCGCTAGAAGTCAGCCGTGTCGTCTTGGTTCCTACACTCTAATCTTGGTAACCTATAAGTATACCTATAAACATTAGTAACGAATAAAATAACGGTTACTTCGCCCGACCTTTTGATGTTTTCATTATATTGCTCATGCTAAGGGTTACAATGACGAAACTGAGTGAGACGGGTGCTGCTTATTAGTTACATTGATCTGCTGCCAGCACGTAACCTCTATATTGTAATCTATAGAATTTTAGTAACCTTTAACCGAGACCCACGGATACATTAAATAGGGAGGGGAAGTTCGCAATTTACACATTAACAAAGCGCAGGATAAGTTACCTGCGTGCACACATGGTTGATCCATTTGATAAGCACTTGTACGGGTGTTCAGTCGCAAATTTTGAGTGAGAGCAAATTACTCATTGAGCCGGCAGAGCCGCATATCGGAAGTAGGCCGCGGGAAAAGAACGTTCTGCAAGAATAATGACGATTCTTGCGGGAAGTACAACCATCGACTGAGCAAGTGTTATATACAATTAGCGCTTTTCACAGACCCTACATGTGTCCTGCAGAAATCTGTCTCGTTGCCGTCGCATGCCGCTGCCGACACATGCCGCCGCAAGTGTTTTTGTTGTTTCTTATGGGTCTCACATTCACGGATTGGGGAGCCCTTTTGACATACGTTTAGCTTATAACATGATAAAATAATGCTCCTCTGGCACTTCTGCCTTCTTCATGAGGGGAGAAAAAAGAAGCATGGTTATTATTATTATATGGTAGGAACCTAGAAGGGCCTTTTGCCGTGTTTACTCAGTGCGAATTTGGTTGGGTGCATTCATGGAGCAAGCTCAATCGCAGACTGATGTACGAACATTTTCCTCATATTACAGCCACCCAGCGCAATGCGTCGTTGCCTAGAAAGCGTCCAAAGAATTTAATGAGTGTTGCCCCAACGGAAGATATATTAACTGAGCATTTTAGCAAACAATCTTTGCAGCCGAGGTGCGGATTCGGAGCAAACAAAATGCAATCATTAAAACGCTTGGCACGTTTCTCCCATTATTTTTTGTGCACTCAGCAACGGTACGAGTCAACGTCTGCAACACGCCACATTTCCCTATATTGTACAGCAGCAACACGGTTGATGCAACGCGCCAATGCATGTCAGCGCAGCAAACCCAGCCCGGAAAAGCCGCATACAGCCGCTCCATTACCACGGAGCCGTGTAGACAGATGAAAAGTACAGTTGGCTGAAGTTCTACCACCATGATAGCTATAAAGAATAATTCTGTTCAATGCAGCAGCATTGTTTCCAAAAGCGTACTATGTCCATAAGTTTGTGTTTTTGTTTTACCCTCAACGAACCTGTTTTCGTTTGAATATGTGCAGCCGGATCAGAATGTCCGAATCGTGCTTCAGTTACTGTACTTCAGTACAGAAGCAGCGGCCATGTTTTTATGTCATCTCTCCGCGTTTCCGTATATAGCTTTAGCATTGCATGACGGGAAGTAGTTGCAAACATGGCGCTGTGAGCTGTGTATGCTCCGTGTGTGTATGTGTGTCACGGAGGAAGGAAACTAAGGAGAGGCCCTGACGTCACTCTTTGTGAAGCAAAAGTGAAGCCGGAAGTTGGCGTTGCTCATGGCGATGCTCCGCCTTTTGGGCCACCCTCCTCTCTTGTTTACATCTTTCGCGAAACCACGCCGCGCTGCGCGTTGTTTCGCGCGCGGAGCGCGCGCGCACGCGCAACACCCGACAGAGCACGGTGCAGGTAATACAGCGCAACAAGACACGGTGACTAACGCAAACCCGCCCACACAGCGCCTTTGCCACGGCACGAAACCTACCAAAGCAACAAGTGTGAGCGCTCAAAACCATAACAACGCCGCCATTGTGGCCCAAAAGGCGTGGCCATAGAGCAAAAAAAAAAAAAAAAATAAAAAAGCAGCAAGAAAATGAGAACCTACTACGTCATTTCCGCCACACTTTTCTTCTAGCGCGCGGAGGGGGTAGGGCCTCTCCTTAGTTTCCTTCCTCCGTGATGTGTGTTTTGTTGCTAGTTTCGGCGCCAATTTTGTCAGTGGCAATGGCAGTGACGAACAGAGACTTTGTTTGGGATAATGCGCGGCCGCTGCAAAGAGCCATTTTGTGACTGTAAGCGCTTCAGTGTCCTCATTTCGGCGAACGTTCGCTGTGACTACTGCGACCACAGCCCCGGATCGCATGGGAAAATAGACGGACTTGGTAAGTGTTCTTGCATTGTACTGGTTTGTCTGTATTCAGCATATAGCTAGACTGCAGCTTTTCTTTCATTATAGGTCAGGGAAGTGCAAAAAAAAAAAGAGAGAGAGAAAGCAAAGGGGTAAACAGCGATTTGCGCGGAAATGCATCCGTGTTTCTTCCACGCTCAAAAACGACACTTTAGGGCTCGTCCACGTTACCGGCACGGCAGGCCGCCGCGCGCCGTTCGCGGGCCGCCGTTCGACGGCGGCTTTCCTCGCGAACGGTGAGATTTACTTGCCGTAGATAGGATGTGATCATATGATGTTACCGGGACCCATTTGTGTCGCATCCGTACAGTGAAGTAGCGACCGAGGAGTGGTCGTTCTGGCAACGTCGGCAGCCTTACCGCCGCTTATCGCTCGGCGGCGCCGATATCGTCGCTAGGCTTTTTCCGGTTCACGTCGAAGCGAAGGCTTATGGCGCTTCGGAATGAATCACCGACGCTCACAAGCCGCAATATTTCATACCGTTGCTGTCGCTCTTCGCAATAATTATACACAATGCAGAAAATACGCTAATATTAGCGGCGCCGTCGGCAGTGATGCGAGCACAGCCGCGCCCGTCGTCTGCCGTCGGGAGCCGTGCAATGCAGCTGAGCTGGACAGGTATCCGTGCTCTCGTTCGTGTTTAACGTTTGACAGTGGATATTGTTTTGCGTAAAGAGATGCGAACTTTTAAGAGAACAACGCAGGGGAACTGGCTCAACCTACACTAGGCTACAGATGCGAGTTTTGAGCGTTAGTTGTTTTCAGTGAGTTAGGAAGTCCAAACTACTAAGGCACAGTCAATGCATGTTGACTGTGAGTAACACACCTGCCCAGCTTTTCTAGCTGACTTCTCTCCTTTTGCCCTTGTTCGTACATCTCTTTGTTTTATTATGTGGGAAAATGCGTCATGCATGCCGTGCTCTAAACTACATAAATAAATTTCGGGCAGTGGTTTATGTCATCTTTAATTTCTTTTCATAGATGGCATTGCCAGCTGATGAGCTCCAAGTAACAGCACCTCACATTTACTGCGCTCCTGACAAGACATGTATTTTTGCTGGCAGCCAAGCCGAAGTCATCACTGTCTCCACGTCTGGAATACAACGGGCACTTATTTTTTGCCTTTTGGCATATTATGTTAAGAACCTGGAATATCCATTTGCATTTTACCAAATACTTGCTCTCGTGCAAAAAGTTGTGCTGCCAGGAGACAAGCTAGTGAAAGGACTGCTTTCTACCCGTCTGAAACGTCTCTTTGCGCTCCTAAGCAGTAAAAATGTAATCTAGGGAGTAGTGCTGTTCGCGCTGCTTTTCATGTTTTTCACCAACTCTGAAGTGAAAGAAGAAAACAACATAGTGTGGGATTTACTTCAATGCGGTTGGTTAGCTCCAAAGGTGGGAGAGGCGCACACCATAAGCAGCTGTTTTTTTTCACGTCATACATTGTTTACTTCTAGTCACAAGCAGTGCATTTACTTGCTCTAGTCATCTGTTCCTCTCCCTTGTGGTGAAGGCTGGTTAATTTTATTTCATTTGTGTATTCATAGGCCTCAGAATTTCTTATAAACATAGCTTAAGCATTTAATTCACCCACGTAGATGGTTGTTTTGCATAATGTAATGCACTCTATTTGCACTTTGCTCAGTGAGCAGATCGGTATATATATATATCTGTGCCTGTGCAGAAATCTAGTATTGCAGTTATTAAGTAGCATCAATTCTGATGTTTGTCATTTCACACAGTTGTGCTTCAATGACTGTATATGGGAGGCCTCATGGATGGTATTCTTGTATCAGACCTTGTTGAACAAAAAACTTGTAATAAAGAATTTCGTACCTGAGAGTACTCCAACTTATTTTTCGAGAACATTCACAGAATATTAAACGGGACAGCTTATTACAAAGGCTAGGTGCACAGTTAGGAAGCGAAATAATGACATTGCCTTCAACTACATTAAAACAACTCATTGTCACAATATTATTGCCAGCAGCGCTTTGCAGTATGATCTTGCTCACCTGAAATAAATTATTATGGCCAATCTACAATACTCATGCATATGTTGCTTCCCCAAGTGTTTTTCTTCATTGAGTGTACTTCAAGTAATTTTGTGCCTTTGGAAGATGGATTTTTAATAAATAGTGGCTTTTCTGCACAAGTATGTAATACTCTAGGAACTGAAGGTATTTTTGGCTTCCACATGTTTTAGAGGGACATTAAATTAGAGGCAGTATATGTTAGAAACTTACAGCTGAGTTATATTAGCCGTCAAGCAGGAACTGTCCCCCAAAGGGTATATTAAATTTAGGGGTTACTTCGGCTATTTATCCAGATGTCTTTATTGTGATTGCGCTGTATTGTTATAGCTAACCTATAAAATCTATCATGGCGTCATGATTAAAAATGTTCTGCATCTCGAATGGAGCCAACATTGTGATGCCTGTCAGTTGCCTCTGATTTCTTTTCGCCACAGATTGTCATGTAGAAGTTTGAATTATGGGACTGAAAGAAAAATGTTTGGGTCGATACCAATCCGAGCAAATTACATGCTCTCTTTAAAGCTTCAATGAAATGCATTGACAGTGAAAGTCTCTTCTTTTATAGTCCCACAATTTAAACACCAGCATAACTATAATCGGAGGTGAGAAGATAGCCAGATGGCAGGCATGACAATATCGCCCCAATTCGAGATGGCAATATCTTGTAGTGGAACAGTGCAAATTTTCTAGTTTGGCTATAAAAATAGAATGCAATCAAGAAGAAAATATCCGTATAAGTTACTGAAGTAACCCCTAAATTTAACACATCCTTTAGAGGTTACATTTGCTTTTAGAAAATAAAAGACTACAGCGTAACCTCTAAAGCTGCATATTTTTCAAGGGTAACAATGTACCTTTTATTTTATATTGGTTACAATGTACCTTGTAATATAATGGTTACAACGTATTTTATATTTTGTATTAGTTACAATGTAACTTATAATATATTAGTTACAATATACCTTATAAATGCGAATTTGTTCACCTATACTAAGGGTTACCCAGCTAGGGTGTAGCCGAGGTTGGCGGACGGACGAGCATGCGAACGCGATGGGCGCACTTCCTTGTTTATAACCACTGTTAGCGGCAAGCAATTCAAGGAAGGAAATAAGACTTCCGATCTTACTTTACGTAACTTTCCATTGGCACTGTTTCTCTCCAACTATGTTTTTTTTTTTGCTGTTTGCGTTTGAATCGCAACAGAAAGCGTGTTGGCTTTTAGACAACTTTCGCAGGTTCCATGTGTGTGTATATATATATATATATATATATATATATATATATATATATATATATATATATATATATATATATATATATATATATATATATATATATATATATATATATATATATATATATATATATAAATATTACAGGGCTGCTTTCAAGTCCGTTCATATGAGCCAGCGTCTTGAAGACTACACCAAAGCACCCACAGAAGAAGAGCACCCGCCTTAATGCCATAGAGCTCGGCTCACGCTTATGGCATCGCTGGATGCATAGTAGCATGCCAGAAATCATACGAATACGGGTTAAAAATTTAAAAAAAGACTTCACCTTCCAATACAGATCTTCTGTGCCTCCCTCTCTCTATAATTTTCTATTGTGTCAAAGCCTGTGTCCCGATATAAGGCACGTTACTCACTGTTAAACGAAGAACAAAAAGAACGTTTGAAGCTGCTGTGACAACTACAGTAATATATCGATCTGGAAGAGGTAAAACGTGTAAATTAGTAGATGTCCCAACTATGGTTATTAGCAGTTGCTTTATCGTAATGCATTGAAGAAGCCCTATGACCTATTGCACTTTGAAAAAACGCGAGTTTCGAATGTCGAAGTGCGAACTTCGTCGTCTGCTAATTGTAGAATGAAATGAAAGGCTTCCTGGCGATGAAGCTTCATTTAAGCTCAAGCCATTCAGGCAGCAATATCACTCTAGCGTTTCGATACCCATTCGGCCTTCATAGACCGTCCAAGCGCCAGAGCTTGTGCTTGGCCGACGCTCAATGAGTGTTATGATGGAAACAGACGACTAAAATAACCACTCGCGCTATTTTAGCCATAAGAAGAAATTCAAACTGTTATTTCGCTTACAGCATACTCGGCAGTTTCGCGCACCTAAAGTGAAAGGCTTAAACTGGAAAATCACAAGATACGAAGTTCAGCTCAAATGTTACAAACAAAGTGTCAAAGTATCCGTCGTCGGATGGCTGCTTTTTGCACAGCCAGCGTGGTGTCAGGCAGTTCGCTTATGCAACGGCTCGCCGTTCCACTCTTCGGAAAACACAGGACTTTGCTCGCAGGATCCCACTCTGAGCTAAATATAGAAAAAGGCACTGTGCCCGCTCCAGAAATACAACACGCTACGTGAATCACTCTGGCCACCGGGTGTCCTTTGTGCAACGGCATCAGAGCCTCTACAAACAGCCACATCAACGGTAAATGCCGCCTAGTAAAGAGGGGATATCTTTGCGGCTCCCTCGTGAAGTAGGAAGGCGTTGAGAAGTTTGCAGAGGACTTAAATCTGGCAGGCTTTGAAGTAGTGGCAGTGGTAGTCGGGATAGCTTTCCTCCGCGAGAAAACAGAGCGGTAGGAGCCTTGGAACGCGAACAGCGCGTGTTGGTGCATTACACCGTGTGGAATAACTTTAAAAAAGAAAAGGTGACAATCGTCTCCTCTAACACTTCAATGGGCGTTAGGGTGTCCTGTCGCGAAAAGGACGAAGGGGTGGGAGAAATTTTTTTCTCTGACACGGAGCAATGGGGTAGGCGATGGGCTAGACTTTTCGGTATTACTGCACAGTCACGTCTAAAAAAACAGTCACAGTCAAGAGCACTAAAAGAAGAAAGGAAAAGGGAGAGCTTAGCACAGCTGAGTGCGACCTTATATGGCAGTCTTGCCGAAAAAAAAAGTTAATAAAATGTCAAGGTCCTGCGTCTAAAGCCGGCCACAGTGCATTGCTTGCCAGCATACATCGCGATGCGTTCTTGCCTCGGCCGTTATGACCCTCACATTATTGTGTATAATCGATCATTCCGTTATGAGCCTGAATGAGTTAGGAAAGTATAAATAACAGGAAATGGCTACTGCTGATTTTAATTAACGTGTGCCAGACAAATATATTTGCACTCGCTTAATTTCCAAGGTATAACAGCGCAATTTCTTCAACAATGACACAACGAAAGAGCGGAGGTCTGTTCTTTGGTTGCGTCTTCGTTCAAGAAGTTGCGCTGTTATACTTTGGATTGTGTGGCACATAGCCTTCACCACTGTCTCTTTTTAAATTCTTTCTTTTGTTGCTATATTAAGGTACTACAAGAGCTAAAATACACATCGTATTTGTAAATCAAGTCGTGCAAATAACGTTATATAAGAAATGACCATGTGGCAAAAACGCACAAAAAGCTATTACAATAGTGCTAAATATGGCCATACGTGCTAACTTATTAGTCTTAAAATAAACACGGCATTTCGTGATGGAGAGAGCCTCGCTAAGGGCGGAGCCAGCAGAGCGTAGGTACGTCACGAGAACAGGATGGTTGCGCCGGCGTTTCGGAGTGTTCCGGGTTTCTCTGACGTCACGCAGGCGTCACAGAGGAGAGGCAGGAGTGAGGAGAAAGGCGCCAACGTTTCCGACGGCTTGTTTCGCCTTGCTCAGCTTGCAGTGGCTCCTGGACGATTGCGGCGGTGTGGCACGTGGCGCTACGTAAATTTGCCGCAACACGCATCCTCAGCGAAAGAGCGTTGGCAGAACGGCGTCCTCGACGTGGCCACAGGACGGCATCGTTATTCTGCCAAAACAAGTGCGGAACGCAAGCAATATATATATATATATATATATATATATATATATATATATATATAAACGAAGAAGGAAAGAAAAAAATCGTTGACAGCTGATACTAACAAGCACTTCGAGAAATACTTCGTTGATGACTTTCGGTGCGATGTGAGATGCGTCTGATTAGCATTGGTTCCCGTCGGACGTAATTCTTCTTGCCTTCTTGGAGAGTAACTATTGTTAATGTAGGAAGAAATAAATTGAAATCATTGAATAATCCAATGAACCTTTGCGTTACTTCGCTTACTCAGTTAATAATCTGCGACATGTTCTTCGTGAATTTTGTTTTTGCAGGCTCCGCAACGCAAGAGTGGAGTGTAATCGAGGAAACTGAGGTATAATGGCAATGAGCTGGGCTTGTACCTTTCTAAAGCAAAGCTTTCTATACCTAATTCTCCGAATTTCATGTCTAACCATTGGCTGGTTTCTTGCCGAGTAAAGTGGCCCCATCGGAAGGAAACGTAATAGTAAAATAGCACGCACTGGGCGATGGTGTTGTGAAAGCTGGGCCGATTCCGCAGACATCTTGAGGTAAACTGAGCTGATTCCGGAGATGGCGGCTGGTTCTAGAGACTATGTAAACTGGGTCTGTCCCAGATATAATTCAACTGATTTCATATTCGAAATCAGTCATATACGAGATTAATAGAGACTCATATTCTGGACATCGGTATAGCCAAAGAAAGGGGTACGTTGGCAGATGAGCGCGTGGAGCAAAAATTTGCGACAGATCCAACGCACTTCCTGTAATTCACATTAAGCGAAGTTTTCTTGAATCGTTCGACTAAACTAAATATTATCCAAAAAGGCACGTTGTTCGCGCAGTTCTATTTTGTTTCCGACACACGAACAAGTTTGCACCTCCTGCCTAAATGCAAACGCAAGTTCCATGGTCTCATGGTATGCGACGTGGATCAAGTGATGACTTGCGGAACTGATGCGACGTTTTGCGAGTGGTGAAGGAAACAGCGTGGGCAGAGGTATACGTACAGAAGTAATGGAACATGACCATGCATGTTAGCGCTTCGACAGATTTCCCGCCTTGTCTATTTGGCGAGAGGTATTTTATGCTTGTAACTCTTCTATACCTTGTAAATGTTCTTCATGCTTCCCCTCTATGCTGCACCGCTGTGTCGTAGACCCGTCCCAAGGTCTACATAGCCATATATCGATGTCAAAGCCCGGAAAAAGAGGCAGAGAAGCAGTGGTGTACCGATAGCGATCGTGAATCGAGCATCGATTGCGATATCGAATTGCAAATTAGTAGACAGCCATAATAAATAAGGATAGTAGTTTTATCAGCCTTATAAACTTGTATAACTGGTGTAAAGCATGGTGTAAGGTTGCACAGGCAGACATTCACGCATCAAACTCGATGCCGGCGGACACTCGCTGTCAAGACAGTGGCGTGAGGCAGCGCGGCAGCAGCAGCGAGCGAAGTGACCTTCGTGCTGTCTATCGCTTCAACACAAACTGAGCGCCGAGGACACAGCACACGCAAAGCTACGAGCCGTCGGCGCACCCAGACTGTGCCCCAAAACTAACTGCTTTCAAGACAATATATATCAAAACGTTTCTGCAGGAACAAAAGTCAATGAGTGCCTCACAGAGGTCCCGGATACAACCCAGTAGCAGCAGTACAGCACGCATAAACAATGCACATTTCCGACAAGCAATTTCAATAATTAACCAAAGAATTGTACTTGGTGTTTAAGACTACAGCATAAATGCATCGGTAGTTTAGGTAATAGTATTGCCGAGGTTATACGCAAGGAAGTGCTATCAACATAAATTACTTGCAATATTCACAATAAAAAATGCAACAGTTGTGTACGACTTTGGAGAAGTACCACTCGATTTCTAGCGAAGCTGTTTCTTTTGAACAGCTGCAATAAATGTTTTACTTTCTTGTAATTGTACCGCAAACTTTAATATGTCGCCCGTATGACTGTTCCGTTTGAAAACTTGCCCACTCTTCTTTTGCCTTTCTTTTTGGGAATTTTTAAAAAGCCAGTAATTCATCAACACACATGTTACCTCGCCATAGCATTTATCATGGTTAAGATACTTGGATAGGCTAGTTTGTTGCTAACTTGATGATTTACCATGGTGTCTTCCCTCTCTCCCTTCCTCCCCCCCCCCCCCGCTGAACTTCCGCTAGGTTTGATATCGTTTGAGTTCAAGGTTCTCCCAGGCGCAATGGTATAAATTATTTGTTAGAAAAATACATTAATAAAATTCCGAATCGCTTGAATGCGTAATTTACTGCAAATGTCATAATTAGTCCCCTGTATATGCAGTTTATCTGCGTGTTGCCTACAACGCGCGCATCATATTCGCCAAACGTAAACAAAGCGCCTTGTTTAGTTCAACGAGGACATCGCTGAAACCAAGTCGGAACGCGTAATGACGCCTGAAAATAAGGAAAGAAACACGACGGCTTAGTAATTATGTGCAATGCTTCTAAGAGGACCAGGAACGTAAAATTTGTCGCACATTGCCGTTACCGTGTCCTCCATCCCTTTTCCACAACACATAAACGTGTTGTAAGCTACGGCTATATCGGGACATGGGGTAACTAGCATAGCTGATAGCGGCCATGTGACACGCTCTAACGCTTGAATAATAATTCTTTTACAAAGGCTGTTTTTGATCCAACCACATAGTTTTCCATAGCATACCACAAGTTTTGGCTAAATTGAGCTTTGGTGGCTTTATAGTTCTACCAGGGCAGCGAGCTCAATTCTTCCCCATTCGTTAGACACGCGCATAACACTCTAGAGTGCTTGCATACGTAGTTTATTCCGAGAGCACCAATTACCCATCTATTCTGAACTTCACCTACACATCACCCATTAACTTGTTCTTACAGTCACCAAACGTACCGAAGCGGACTCCTTTAGTTCAGTGACAACATCAGGCGAAACAAATGTGTAACGCACGAAAAAGTAAAAAAAGAGAGGGTTCAGTAGTTATTCGTAACGCTTCGAAATGAGCCAGAAACGTTAAAGCAACCCGACACTATGCACTTAACATGTTGCCCTGTACTTCAAAGTACAAAATTTCTGGAACACAGCGTTCTCTTGAGACATTGGGAAACCTAGAATAGCAGCAGTGTGTCACTTTCGAACATTTGCTTGCAATTTCTTTAGCGCTGTATTTGATCAACACGCATTTACCATCGCGCATGGTGTTGGTATATTGTACCCCTTATGTTCGCCAAATTTGACCTCAGTTGTAGTTGTAATTATGCCATTGCAGCCGTCTAAGTTTTACACCGCTCGTAAAGCAGACTAATAACGCTATGGGCCACGTGCGTACATGTTCTACTGAAAAATACGCGTTTAACCCAGCCATTTGGAACATTGCCTACACACTGGCCATACATGAACCTCATTTTCCCGAAATATAAACAAGATGCCTTGTTTAGCTCACCTAGGACACTGGAGAAACAAAAAAACTACGAATCTCGTATGATGCACGAAAGCACATGGAAAAAACGGGGGTCTAGTAGTTATCTGCGACACTTGCATTTAAAGCAGGAAAGAGAAAGTTCCGCAACACATGGCGCTTAAAATTATCTCTATTTTTACGGGATTTCAACCGTCTCTCGTGCTGTTGTTTCAGGAGTCTGGGAAGCATTTTGATTAACGGCAGTATGCCACCCTGGAACATTTCAATCAGTAACCTTCTACAAACGCTGTAATGAACCTACACAGAATAAAGATATCTGGCTATAGTCGCTCAGAACATTTCTTCATACTTCGAATAAATATACACACCATGCCCCGCCTATTTTACTGAGGATACTGGGGGAAGACAACTAAATGGCGTGTACAACGTATTAAAATTGGGAGAAATTGACTATTTAATACCTGTTTTCAGAGCAAATAAGCAACCTACAGAGTGCAAATTTTTAATACTCGTCAACAAAAGTGACCTTCATTTCTTTTTCAACATACGAAATATCTGTGTTTTTTCCTCCTGCCGGGAAACACGTAATAGTCTAGCTGTTATTTAGAAAAAGCCTGACAATGAAATCGTGAAAGTCAGAAGGGACACATGCCTTTAGAAAAAATTCAAGTCAGTGTTCTATTGGTATCGAAGTGGCTCTGCGCGTTCGACCAAGGTAATTTGCGCGATCATATGTACGATAAGTCGTGATTACAAAATGAAATTCGACAGTTAGACCTGTAAGAGGTTTCATTATATTTTTGATGGTGATAACATACTGAGTGCATAAACTGAGCAACGCTATGTAGGCTATCTCTGGTTTGAGGTAAAAAGTTGCAGCAATTGATAATCCAAAGATTTCATGCCGCAAGGCACACCAATCGTTGGGCGAGGCTGATTATGATGCTTTATCCGGACCTCCGCCTCGCGCGCAGGTTAAATGTAACAAACTGATTCGAATACGGATATAGCTGTCCCCCCCCCAAAAAAAAAGAGAAAAAAAAAAACTGGCCATGATGCAAGTTGCGTGAACTGGCATTTGTTCAAGCGGGAACTGCTCAGTGCCAGGCGTTCTCAGCAACGCGAGGGTGTATGCCGAATCCCGCACGTCGTCTGCTATAGGACGTCCCGAGAAAGCACAAAAGACGATCCTCGCTCTCCAAGCAGTGGATGCATAGCAAAGAAAAGCACTACTCGTGTGGGGACTCTATTAAGAAAGAAAATTTAGCTTCAGCTCTACTTTTGTTGGACTTTCCATCACGCAGCCGAACTTGCCCGCTTTCAAAAGTGGAGGGGCAAATGACATACTATGCCCTTCCCTCCCCCCACACACACACTTTCCACAGTGGGGCAGCGAATGCCCCTCATGCACCCCCTCCTCCCCCCCCCCCCCCCCCCCGTCCCCGGTAGATACGCCTATGCAAAGAAGATAGATTCACCTGAACGAGTGTAATACGATAGTACTATCACTATTATTAGGATGTCACTGCCTGCAAGATGCGTTCGCGTTACAAGCGAAATTAAAACCCCTGTAAGGGCACCTATAGTACGCCCTAGTGTAAGAGTCGCCAACCAAGTCACCACGTTTGATTACACCCTCTCAGTATTCCCATTATACCGTAACATTCAATTTTTGCGGAATCAGCGCTAACAGTATGCACTTATTATTGAAGCAGTGCTTTTTATGCGCCGAAATTGTTTGTTCTATAATCTCATTCTTCCAGAAATCGACTGACTTTTAGAGGGTCTGGACACCGACCTTTTCTGACCATCTGAAAACCTGCCCAGTGATGCAAGTTGGCGTCAAAGAGGTTCACTGAAATCCGGCACATACCCAACGGCACATAACCACTGACCCGAGTTTGTCAAGCGTTAGTTTCGCACATGTTTCCATCAGCACAGCAAGCCAACGGCCCACCCACGAGACCGTAGAGTACCCTGTGATCCAAGTAGGCGGAAAAACGGTTAGAAACATACAAGCACGCAAACATCCCAGAAAATTCGTGAAGTATTCTAACAATGCTAATCGCGTTAAAAGTCCACGTTGCATCAGTTATGCAATTCCAGACCACCACCAGAGATTTCTAAAGATAGCGGACCGAGAGTTAGCGGAGGCTATTAGCTGCGCACACAAGATAAGCCAAGCAGAGTTATGGTTTTGAACGAGCGGCACACCACTAACTTTAGTTTTAGGGGCTACGCTAATTCACCTTCTTTCGTTATCTTCATATGTACCTTCAATAATAATTGATCATCTTGTTTTACTATTTTTTATTCTTCTATTATTTCTACAGATTAAGAAAGAACAAGACAATAAGAATAATTAAGGGCAAAAACGTAAAACACTGCCAATGCAGGACATTCGTGAAATTGTGGGGCGCAAGGTTAGCAATCAGTCTTTGTCTGCAGTCAAGTGATTCCTATACTTATTAACACTAAACCCCGTATCCAGAAATGCATCTAACCTTGAAGCTCACGCTTTACTTGATTCAAATGACGTCTGCGTGGTGTGGACGTTCCGAATACGATCATTGCGTTTCCTTGGGCGCGTTCGCGACAGGCGTCGTTTGGTTCAGGTCTACGCATTTCCGAATACGAGAGTAAGGCTCTTAACACGTAAGCAACTGGCAAGTATTTTCACCACCATCAGCCTATTTATGTCCGTTGTAGGATGAAGGCCTTTCCCAGCAATTTCCACTTACCCTTGCCTCGCAAAGCCCGGTTTCCACGCAAGTATAGCATATGAAACACCTAAAGGTTGGTGAGCAGTACCCCACTTCAGCATTTCCTTGCTTTTCACTCGTTCGTGGTACCTTGTTATCACGTGCCATGATGGCTCAGAAGCTATGGCGTTGATGTAGGGAGTTGGATTACCCTCTGCAAGGGTCACATTCTGATGAGGCATGATTGCAAAGCCACTTGGGTACTTATATTTCGGTCCGCATACAAAAATTCGGGGCTTCTCCGCTACGGTGTTTTTTTTTATATTCCCAGTATTGCTTTGGGGCGTCGAACACCATGACTGATTGAATAAAGCGTCTTTCGTATGCAGATTAAATAATTCTAAGTGGTAAACATAAATCCGGAACCCCGCACTACGGCGTCTTTTGCAACACCGCCATTGAATAAGAAAGCCACGTTTTCCGAACGCATTCAACCGAATGAGGGGAAAATATTCACTGGGGATCGAAAACAGAAATGCCATTGACTGGTTGCTCCCAATCAGTATATCGTAAACCCGGTGCTCTAGATGCACGATTGTGTCGACCACTGCACCGCACCTTATAACAAGAGTGTCTCAATTGGAAAGGGAGGGGACAGGTGGTAAGAACGCTAGCTCATTCAACTGAAAAAAATATAAACAGACCATCATCAGGCTGAAGCTTGAGTCGTTGACAAAGGCGTAAACGATGAGGCTTCGTTGGTGTTAGAAGCCAGTGCATGTGGTTAAAATCGAAACAAAGAGAGAACATCGCCGCGCTGTGCGGGTGGACGCACATGCGTTGAGGAACCCACGGCGTTACAGGAACATTCGTGCAGATCGAGTAAATCATTCACAAAGCGCGTGTTTTTGAGGCCACGCCTTCAGGGCATGAAAGCCCACAGCTTGCGGTTGGAATTTTGTGTGTCTGTTTGTTTCCGTGCACCGCGAGTCTGTCTATTACTTTTGTCTCCACTCCGCCTCGTACTCGTGAAAACGAATGTTCGGCAGGAGCCCTCGCGTCCCGATCGCGAAATAATAGTACGCCTCTCGGGAGTATTCCCTCGAGGCACTGGGACGACTGCGGAGCCGTTAGTATCAATTACCAAAGTCCACAAGAAAACGCTGCGCTGGCAAACAAACGTTCGTGCCGCCGAAGACATCCTTATAACCCAATGCGCTCGAGACGGCCAGCGCCTACACCGATACTGCTGAGAACGAGAAAAGGACAGAAAACAAAGCCAGGCCCCCAGAGGAGCTGATGAAGACGATCGTAAGCGATGGAGGTAGCGCCAGAGAAGGCGTGGAAGAACAAGAATGAAGCGTTCGCGGGAAACTGAAAGACGGGAAGGAACAAGTTCTCATGAGTTTTACACAAGTTGCTGCGCGCCTGTCCGCTTATAAGAACAGTCTCGGCCCAAAACCAGCCGTCAAAGTTGTTTGTTGACCGACGTGCCGATGCTGCTTGGAACGTGATTCGACGGAGATGGGCTGCCCGTTCTGCCCGCCGTTTTGGTTGCTGCCACAAAAGCAGATCTTGGTGCGGATGTGAAAAAGGAACTAAATGAGAGACCGCGTTCTAGGAATCCATCTTATCCGATGAACAGTCTTCGAGGAGAAAAAGAGTTCAGACTGCGGTACGCTGGTATCAAGTATGCTGAAATCACTGAAAGAAAAGCAGGAAAATTTAGACAAAGGCGGTGGCGTTTCATTTACTTAAAGCTACCGCAGCACAATGTACGATTGCAATAAACACTATGGAGAAAGATTTGATAGGGTCAATAAAAGTAACTTTGTCAGTGACCGTGTTGTAAGAAGCCCTCTTAGACGATGCGCAGTCTACGGCGAACAAAACAGTCTAGACAGTGAAATTATGCTCACGCACACGGAGATCATCGTAAAAAGAACAGGAATATTTAGAAAACGGCGGTGACGTTCCAGTTACTAATTGCATCCGTATTAACAATATCCATAAGAATCGATCGCTAAAAGAGTTTGCCAAGTTTTAGAAGAACTAGTAACAACGGACAAAGATGTAAGGACGGTGCTGTGTCTTTCTCCGTCTTTCGACTATTGTGCTCTGCTGCTATAGTTTATCGTAATAATAATGCACAAATGCGGATATAAGTTTATAAACCGCGGCTATAGCGAAAGAGCTGTTATTTCAGAGCACATAGAAACAGAGGCCGAAAGCTAATGACGTAGAATCGCCCCATTTATGACACCTGTCATAAATGGGGCCTCCAAAATGGCCTCCAAAATTTCGCGTGCCGGCAGGTTCAGTGGTGGGCGTGGCCGACATCTACACACCGCGGGGCTCGAATCCGAGGGCTTTTCATGCGTCGAGGAAGCTTTCGGGACATCCGGTATTTTCTGCGGCTTGGATGACGGGAGGAAAAAAAATTATTTTGGACTGCTAAATTTCATCCCCACTGATTTGGTTGAAGGTACACGAGGAGCTAAGTGCGTGCTCGGGCACATTTATCTTCAAATACGTTTTTTTTTTGCACACATACTCGCGGTACGTTCACGAGGGTACATAGAAGTGGTATATTCCTGCAAGAGTGTGTCATGAGCCGGAAACGCACTATATTTCAAATATTTCCGGTTGTATGTATGCTTATCATTGTGTGAGCTGGTTTCGAAGCTTTGAACAGTCGCCTGCTGGTGTCTACGCTTGCTTTCATCTGAAGCAGCATGCAAGAAGCAGCATGAGCCGCCCACAGAAACTCGTCGCAATCGCTCGCGTACTTAGATTTAAGCTCCAGTTAGAGAACCCCAGGTGGTTCAAATTATTACGGCATGCTCATGATAAATCGTGTTTCGGGTATGTACACCTCAGAATTGATTTACCATAGGGTGGATTTTTTTTCCTTTTTTTGTGCCGGTCACCAACTGTAATGCGCGCCACTTTGCCACTTCATTGTAAAATCTTGTAACCTGCTTCCTGACAAGAACCACTGCTGTGGACATTTGCATGCATCAGCTAACAACTGAAAGCGTTCAAACTAATTATGAGAGAACAGATGTAGGAAACTGTGCTTGTCTGTGTTTCTAGTGTTGTATTTGTTGGCAAATGAACAAGCCTAACTCGCCGGGTTAAGTATGACAGTTCGAAGGAAAATATTCAAGGTGAAGTGTCATTGAAATGTGCAAATGCCAAGAAGACACTTCAGCTAAGGAGCCGCAAGTTTATGAAGCGTTTCCTTGCGAATTAAAAAATACTGCTCGTTCTGCTGCCTGCTGCTTTAAAAATAAAAACAGTAGAAAAATTACTGCCGATCAACATATTCCTTAATGCAAAATTAGCGCGCAGGTCTGTACATGATGTCATTTCGCCCTATACTGACTGGCGTGGATAATCTGCGGAGCGAGTGTGGCGCGACAACAGCCGCCGCAGACAGACCTCCCAGACGAGGCGCGCTACTCTGGCGCCATCTCGTAGCCATCGTCGCCGCAGAAAGAGAGAAAAAGAAGGTGGCCCTGAAGAGGTAGAGGCGCCGCAGTGCCCAACATGCGCGGCATTACGCTTTTCTTCTCACGCATTCGCCATACCCTCCTCCTCCGCTTTTCGCCTCATGGTCCCGCTGCCCACTCCTCCTCGCGCTCTCATTGCTATCGCCGTCTATTATCTGCCGCTGCGCTCGATTGCGAAGACGTTTGCCACAGGAATGTGCGCCTAAGAGCTGCGCTCTACAATGTGTTCTCGGTAACATATGAGTAACTGGTAGACAAATATCGTTGTACTACGTAGTTGGCGACGAAATGCAAATATAGCTACATCAATTGCTAAAGCACCACAGCGCAAAGTTAGAAAACATTAGGCAGCAACTAAGTTCTGGCATTTACGATAAGCTACACGTTCACAGAAAGCGAATGTTGTGTGAGCCCGAATATGATTTCTTTATTAAAATGGAATAATCGATTACCTTAAGTACAGACCATAGATACCGTACAAAAGTAGGGGTGGAGGACATATAGAGGTTCAGCATATAATAAAGGCACAAAAGTACTAAACGGTAGAAGTGGCAAAATATTCGGGGTAGAGCACAAGGCAGAGCTGGCAGATTGCCTGTGATGTATCCAGTCAAAAAATATGCGTGGCTCCACTATCGCAAGCAGCAGAGACCAGCGGATCTGGGGGAAGGCCAGTAAAGTAGTGCCAAGCTGCACACCTAGTCCAACTTTTGCAGGGCTTCCCCCAGCTCCGCTGGTCTCTGGTGTTTGCGATAGCAGAGCCACGCATAATTTTTTCCACTGTGAGAAAGAGGACCGCCGAAGCGAGCGCGTGGGTTTTTATCGGAGAGCAATGACGTCACACTACCTGCATCCCCGCCGTGCCGCCCCTTCTCCCCCGCTAGGCTCCACCCACCCTCGCCGCGTCGCTATGCAGCGCGATGCTATTTTTATACTCTCTTTTCACTCTCTCTCAGCTCTCTCTCTGCCCCAGCTCGGCGAAGCTGCGGACGTCAAGAGAAACCCTGCGAGGTTCTAACAGTTCCACCATAAAATATTCCGCAACATGGAAGAAAAGAAGCAATCGGCATGTTGACGTGTTGCGCAGTTTACCTTCTACGACTGCCTCCACAGGCGCCAGATGGGATGGATGGATGTAATGAGCTTCCACATTGGAATGGGGCGGTGGGTTGCGCCACCAAGCTCTTGCTATTATGCTGCTTAATGTTCCACCCAGGTCAAAAAAAGAAAAAAAAACAATATGAACTCCCACAACCACATTTTCTGATCCCCTATTGCGAACTTTGCTTTTGTACGTCTCCGTTTTTTGTCGTTTCCCTACTCTTCTGCCAGCAATCATCCGATCGTCTCTTACTAATCTCTATTGCGGATATGTTTACTTTTCCCCTGCTCTCGCTGAACCCAAGGGCTTCAAGGAGGCCAGTGGTGCCTAAATCGACCGCTGGGTAGACGTCTTCATATTCAAATAACACATGCTCCATTCTTTCCCTATCCTTGCCGCATCAAGCACATGCTTCTTCTTCCTTCTAATATCTCGCTTTGTGGGTGCGTGTTCTAAGGCATCCCGATCTCGCTTCGAAAAGTAATGAGCTTCCCTTTGAGTTATCATAAATTGTTTCTTTCCTGATTTCGTTTTTGCCTCTAAAGTAGTTACTCATGGCAGGTTTCTTCTCCATTGCCGCCACCCATGAGATAATTTCAGCTTCTCTGACTTTCCGCTTGACGTTCTTTGTTGCTTTGTTGCCCACCCTACAGGCAGCATACTTGCTGGTGAGCCTCCTAGTTCTTTTCCTCCAAATTGAATCAATGTTTTTCCTGTACAGATGCCTCAACACTCACCCAGCCATTTACCTTCTTCCACATTCCTCAGTCGTTCCTCATAATTAATTTTACTGCGAGCTTCCCTGACTTCAAAACTAGTCCAGCCCATATCACCCTGCACAGCTTCATTTGTAGTCTTCCCGTGAGCGCCCAATGCGAGGCGTCCCACTGACCTTTGGTTCCCATCAAGTCCTGATTGTACCCCTGATTTAAAGCAAACAACCGCATTTCTAAAAGTAAGTCCTGGAACCATTACACCTTTCCACATGTCCCGGAGCACCTCGTGCCTATTGTATCCCCATAGCGCTCTGTGCTTCATTATGGCTGCATTTCCCTTCCCCTTCACTGTTATTGCTTCTTCCTGTGCTTTCATATATCTATTTCCTTCCCTTATCTATACACCAATGTATTTATATTCTCTTACCCGAAGTATTTCCTGGCCCTGTATTGCCACTGTCTGTTGACTGTTTTCATTGAATACCATAACACCCGATTTTCTATCACTAAATTTGAAACCTAAATTGTTGCCTTCTTGTCCACAGCTATTAGCCAGACGTTGCAAATCACTTTGCTTATTAGCTAGCAACACACTGTCGTCCGCATAAAATAAACCAGGAAACTGCTGCTCTACTACTTTATCCGCCTGTTGGTATGAGAGTAAACCCGAAATTACTTCCGTCCAGCGCCCTCACAGCCACCTCCGGGCAGCAGGGCGCGCGCACCGCATTACACTTCTTTGCTAGGAAGTGAACCGAATGGGACAGTCGGAGCAAATTCTGCAGGCGCGCGCAATCATGGAGGCCATGGTATAACTGCCGTTGGTAATGGTAGAGTTAGTAACCTTACTTACCATAAAAATTCACAAAGAAACTCCTCTGGGAGTTGTCGAAGTATGCGTAAGCATTGCGCCACTTGCACACCTCCACGCAGCCCTGTGTCATTATCAATGTTATGAAATTTGATGCGACCACTATAAACGACAGTGCTGCGGCGACATAAACTACTGCGGTCGGCGGCGCAAGGTGAACTGATGACGCAAGCAAACTACTGCAGGTGGCCGCGCCAGGTGCGCTGATGACGTTATGATCATTGTAAGCCTTTATCACTCATTAGTGCCGTCTCCGTCCTCACTGAACCGTTGCCAACCATGATCAACCGTACTCCGACGGCGGAGGCGTATGGCGCGGCCATGTGGGCCCGTCTAGAAAGCGATCTGCGATGGGGACAGAGTACGCTGAGTACTGATAGCTTCACCTGCGCTGTGTTCTCGCCGCTTAGTTCACGGTGAAGCAACAGACAGCACGAAGGTCAATTGGCTCGCTGTTGCGGGCATTTTGAAAGCGATTGTCTTAGGTGACGCATGGAGGGACGTACGAAAGGGCTTCCTCGTTAGGTGGGCATAGGAATGCTTAGATGCTTAAAAAGGAAGTAACTGTTACTAAACGATCTTAGCTACGAATTGCAAACGCAGTTACCACGATCGGATGCAAGGTTTCTATAGCCTGTAATGCATATATTGGACTAGCTAGGGTGTATTCCATCGTGAGTTTGATATGCCCTTTCGGTCCTGGCGTCCTATAAAAAGGACACGAAGGTAAATTTCTATATCGTATTGAAAACGGTTAGCAAACTCAAAAAAGAATTTGAGCTATTTTCCATACATCTCCGCCAGCATAGGTGACAGTTTCTTCGAACTTGTCTTCCGCAGAAAGCCCTAGCGGTGAAAACAAAATGGCGGAAGGCAAGAAAGACGACTTCAGCAGTATCTACGTCTTTCCATAACATTTTGCTCATTACCTACTGTCTCGATGGCGGTCACAATGTTATGTATCGGCAACTTTTGCCTCTCGTTTGCGCATAGCCCACGGTACGCCGTGATCTGTCTGTCCTAAATATAGGACACCAGGGCTCAGCGGTTGTCAAGGCTCTTCCATGAGTTGAAGAAGAGTGGGTGCGCTGTTGTTTGTGACAGTTTCCGATTTCTTGTTTTATTATTCCAGAGGCGATAAGTGAGCCTGAACAGCTGTACTGAGTGGCAAGGGGACTCCTATAGCGAAGCGTCTGTGTATCAAGGGCCCAAATATAGTTTGCTGCACTATAGGAAGTTTGCATCTTGGAGGTAGAAGTGGATGACGATGAAGAGGAGGATATACAGTTCGCATCTGCAGGCTTGGGAAGCAGTAATTGCTGCACAGCAGACTAAGAATTAGTCATTTATGACCACAATGAAGTAGAAGGAGGCTACTCAAGTGCGATGATGAAGGAAGTGTGCTTGTTGGAGGTAGAAGACGATGACGATGAAAAGAAGGATGTACAGTTTGGTTCTGCAGGCTTCGAGGGCAGTTTTGCTGCATTGTATGCGACAAATTTGCCGTCTATAACGAAAATACATCCGACGAAGCGACTATATAGTAGATCGAGGCTATTCAACTGCAATGATGAGCCGTGTATAATGAATCCAAAGAATGTTTAAAGCCTTTCACCCACAAGAACCCATGCCAGACCGCCATCTTGCAAGTTTATTTACATTAAGGTGTTTGATACAGCTGAGAATAATAAATTAACTGCGAAATACTTCGTATTGCTCTTTACAACCACTAAGCCTTGGTGTCCTTTAAATAGAACATGACGCCATATCTTATGCTGATGGGGTACCCCGAATATGAATATTTTGGTGTTTCTTAGGTGGTAGTCATTCCATACAAAACGATGAAAAAAAAATTCTGCTCGCAAAAAAATTCCAGGGTGGAAAGGGTTAAAGATTCTTTATCCAGATGTGCTAACTGGGTTGGGAATCGGTATACCTGACAACAATTATAACAACAGTGTTTACCTTGCTTAGTCAGTATTGTCACCAACTGTATTTGCTGCATTTGTACCAATGCAGCAAACGGTGTGCCATTAGGTAGCAACTGCGACGCGCGTTCTCTTTAAGAATGAATGCCATGCACAAATGCGATTTCTACCTATGCAGTGCATGTCCGAATTGGTGGCTGCACAAACAGGCCAAATAATCCGAAGCAATTAAAAATTCCACTATTTACGCGATCTACGAACTTTCGCACAGGATGTCACGCGGAAGTGGAGATTTTACACCCTTTTACAGGGCTTCCTTTTGCCTACAGGGCTCGAGGAGATTTGCATGACCCGGGCTTCCGTCACCCTTCAAGAAAGCCAACTGTTAGGAACGGGGACGCTTGTTCCCTTTTGCAGCCAGGGGGTAATTAACAGCAGCATGGTTTTGAACGCATGTACTCCCGCATTTGAGGCGGACACTTAACCACGTGGCCAAGGATGCTGCCATATATACACCTCTGCAGGGCTATAGCTACGCTCGTATGATGGTGCATTTTGTAAATGGTAGTGATCTCCGTATTTGACTTTACGGGAGAACACGGTAGTCCTGCTTTGCGAACGCAATAAGGGAAACAAAAAAAAGAAGAAAACCTTAAAAAGCAACGTGCTTTGACCGTGAGATAGCCGAATGCTTATATATTTGAAAGAAATTCTGGAACAAAAAAAAAAGAAATGTGAGTGCGTTACAAGATATTATGAGTATATATGCAGCGACGCAAATTTAACTGAAATACAGCCCTACGATTAGAACAACAATAAGCATAGCCAACGCTAATTATGTTGTAGCTATGCCTACTTGCGCTAACTATGCTATGGCAACTAACTTCAACCACTCTGTTTAGTCGACGACAACGCACTATTGCGTACGCATGCAGTGCGAGAAATGCGAACGTGCGTGCGCTTAGCACTGCTGTCTCATAAAGTGAAATTAGGATAGCCTTCATGTAGGCTATAAGCTTCTATCGTACCACTCTATGTTTTTATAAGCTAGTACTTGTGGTTTTATTAAGTTTAGATATTGTTAAAAAAGATACTGTGAAAAAAGCATTTTCCAACTCTCTATTTACTCTCACCTGTCTTGTTTGAAAGTCTTCGGAAATGATAGGGGGGGGGGATGTGAGGCTGTTCACAGACTTAAAAAAAAACAAAAAACATCTATAGACGTTCTGTGCGCTGTTAAGCAAACTTTTGCGAAGGCTGCCTCCCGGCGTGAGCATGGTATTACTATATCCGGCAGCTAATGGCACTGCGTAAATGCGCGTGATGCTTGTATTACCTATAGCGCTGGGAAAAATGTTTCCTCGCGCGGCAGTAATAGACGAAACAATAAACGGCGATAAGCGCTTAAAACAGCGATTGCCGGCATACTGCCCTTGATGCTGCTGGCCTTGATCCTGAAGTGCCCTTCACCGCTTTCTGCGCAGCCAACACACCTTCTGCGCTTACGGTCATCAAACACCCATCGCAGCATATGGCCAAGACGCACGATATTTTGCACCGCTTTGCAATCACAATACGACCATTCCGTGTGCTCTGATTTAGGGCTCGCTAGATAAGGCCCCTCTTTCAAGGCTAATCTGATGCGGTTAGCTGTATCGCGCCTCCAGCAGGGCAGGCCCGTGTCGTCGTGGTATGCAACATGTGAAGCAAACATGATGCTGTGAACTTGTAGTACTGAATTAATGCACTTAAAGGGCAAAATGAAAAAAAAAAACTTTCAGCATATAGCATAGAATTGTAAACAAATTGATGCAGACGCATCTCAATTAAAGAGAAAGTGTTTCCGTAGCCCTAAAAAAAAAAGGGTTCTATATTTTTCATGCAACCAGTTATCAAAAAAAAAAAACTAGAACTATTCTGCAACATCTAGATACCACAATGGCGAATCTAGCCCAGTTAACGGTGCTTGTAATGGTTAGGCGGTTCAGATTACCTAATCAGCGGGCCAACCTAAGTGAAAAGAGAACTTGAACAACATTGCACCTTTCCGTCAGCGTTTATGTCACCCCTTACCTCCATCTTGACACCCTGAATCTCACACAGGGCAACATACTCGCGGACAACTTCCCGTCGCTGTGAAAGGAAAGCCACGGGCGCGTGACTTCCACACATGTGTCACCGGGCCAAGCAGTCCGGCAGCGTTGACAGTGCTTTTGGTCGCTCGGAACAGAATCTGAATCGACGCAGCTTCCTTGTGCAACGATTTCGCGTTTGCCCAGATGCGGAAGGGGAAAGTTGCAAAATAAGCAAACTTTAACACCCAGTGGTATGTTCTGTCTTATTTAACTGTTGCTAATAGGGTGATTATGTTTTGTTTTCCCCAGCCTAACCTAACGTGGATCAAAACGCGGGACTCTTTTTAGAAAGCGCTTTCACTTTGTGCGCGCCTTGTCTCCGTTTCTTTCCCTTCCCACAGAAAGTTGTCCGCGAGTATAGTAAATATTTTCCATTCATCGATGCATCTCCCATTATACCATGTCACGCCCTCCATCCATCCATCCATCCATCCGTCCGCCCGCCCATCCATCCATCCGTCCGTCCATAAACTGGACTGCTGTGATAACTTTGCTTTAGTAGGTCCGTGTAGCAGTCACTTTATTCATTAGAATTCGTGTACGTTTACTACACTCCTTCTGCACTGTTCCAAACATGTTCAATGCCGGTTCGTTTGTTCCTTTCGCGTAAAAGAGCAGCTTGGAACGACACCACAAGGAACTCTGCGGATGCCATTTTTTGCGAAGGACGGATCACTACCAAGAAGGGAGTCCTCCGCGGTGTTGGGGCCGTGCCGACTGCACTTATGGATTTATCCACTGTCATAGCAATTATTTGTTTGTATTTTTAAACGCAGAATATTGTCTATGCGGAAATCTTGCATCAATTTTTTTTTTTTTTGCTATTTGAAAGTTTCTCTTCGAACAAGTGAGGAGCTCTATTTTCATCGCCATATAGCCTCAATAAATATTTCCTTAAATGATGAAGCTAAATCTAGCAGGAAACCGCCCCGCGACCTGCAGAGAAGATTCCATGTAAACAACTGCCACAATACCTGTTGTCAAGGCTGTCGTGCAACAGGTTCCCAACCGTTGCACTACATCTCGCTACGCAAAAATCTGCGCTCCCAGGTCGCGTAGCCTTGACTCTGCTGCGAGGAACTTATTCCTAGAGGCGGGCAGCGCGACCCGGACGAAGGATAAAAGGAAGTGCACGATACGAGCGCAGACTAATACCTGGTTTATTTTTTCAAACAAGTGATTAAATACACAGAGAATGTGATCATGCGATGAAGCGACGCTTACAAGTTGTGAAAGGGTGTAAGCCTACCTTGCCATTCAAAAACTCCATTTCCTTATCATGCAGGGCGATAGAAGTCTGGCTGAAGCATGCGCCAGAGCTGACAGGCATGAAGTAGGCTTCCACAATCTCGCGGTTGAGTTGATTTCCATTTTTATGAAATATATCAGTTTTTTTTTCCGAACAAAGGTTTGCATGGGCAATTTCGACATTGCACGGCCAGATTCGAGCCTGTTGAATTCCTGATCGCACCTTTGTGCTCCATAATGTGATGTTAAGGCAGCGTCCCGCCTGCCCAAAGTACTTTTTGCCGCACGAAAGTGGAACAACGTAGACCACTCCCACCGGGCATGGCATGAACTGCCCCGTGTGTTTGTCGCGGTACGTGACCTTGGACGCCTGTTTCGGTCCACTGACGCAATTGCAAATCTTGTTTAATGAGTTTTTAGCTGAAAATACGACTTGAACACCATATTTCTTGGCTGTCTTTTTTAACCCATGCCCCATCTTATGTACATAAGGGATGACTGCAAACTTTTTTACCGTTGCGATCTGTTTCTGGGGTGCTTCCCCTGATATTTATTTTCTTCACTAGCACTTCACATATTGTTACCACAATAGATTTTAGTAAACCGGCCTTCTCGAGAGGACTAAGATGTTGCAAAAAGCTCAGATTGGCGAGATGGCAGAAAGTGCGGAACCTAAATACGTAATAGCAATGCCACTTTTCTCTAGTTTGGAGTGTGCCAACGCGATAGTTTAAAATTGGTTTGCTTGTCCTGGGGTTATATTGCCCACAAATATGTTGTGCTGTTAAACTTACCTGTAAATAAAAAAAATGAAACTATTGAAACAGCGTATAGTGAGACCCCCCCCATGGGCCTATCTTCAATAATTTTCAGCATTCTTCATCAAAGATAGTCTATTCGTTTCATTCACACAGAGCTGGCGAGTTACACAAAAGCTTTAGAGGAGGTTCCGAATGTTTTACTCACCATAGCCAGTCAGAATAAGTGGGTGTATGCATTGTTTCAAGAGGTATTAAAGACATTGATTCATAGAGCAGTTTTTCTTTTGTTGCGCGACAGGTGGCAGATTTGTTCGGTAGAAGTTAGAACAAACAGTTCTGTTAATTAGCCCCATTCGTTGACTGTATATTCCAGCAATAGCTTTGTTCAGATTACGCGGTCATAATTGCTGGTGAGTCTATTATCATTTGTTTCAGTATGCTTAATAGTTATTCCGAACACGTACAATAAGGCTATTTAAACTCACACAATGCCTTTGCGATCTCATTGTGCGGTAGCTTTAATAAAACGCCATCAAGACAAATAAAAAATTGTGCAGAAACCATAGGCTAGAATTTCCAATGTGAGCATGTGGGAGGCGGCTCGAAGAAGCAGCCGCCGTGGCCTCTGTTTATTTAGGCCGGCCAGCCATTGTGCGGCGGGATCTCGGGAATGGCCGATGCGCTCCAGCGCGTTCTATTCTCGCGCTACCTGCACTGAGCCCGTCTCTTCGCTTGCTATGGAGGCGATAGTCAAGCCGCTACAGGGCCCCCCTTTCTAGTGCGAAGCGCGATTGAAATAAAGTCCAATGGTAAAGTTCTGGTAAAGTGTGCAGATGGTGTCGTCGTTGGTAGTGTCGGATTCCCGCCATCCGAGAGCGAGATGTACCAGGTTGTGAGGGAGGCGCAGCCACAGTGGTATACCGTAGTGCGAAATCGCGACCTGCCGCATCTTCCTGTTGATGCCCGGGCCTGCAGAAGTCGGAGCTCTAAATGTAGACCGTCTGGCAGCTCGGGACTTGCGTGGAGATAACGCAAGCGATGGTCACTCATGTTGACGTAGAAGTGATTCCCAAGCTGGAGAAACCAGATGGCAGAGCTGCTCCTGCAAAACTTCAGTAGGTAATGCATCCGTGGAAAGTGTGAGCACGGAACATCGGAAGGTTCGGATGCTGCAGCTTGCAGTGAGATCGTGAGTGCCGATAGCATCAGGGTCGCGGTGGTCGCTGAAGGCATCGCGAAGGTTGTGCTTGTGCCGTCGCCGTGCCTACGAGAGTAAAGCTTGCGCCTAGTGGAGCCGGTGAGGGGGGTCCGACTAATGGCCAAAATAACGTCAAAATTCTTAGAAAGGCCTCTTACTTTCATCGTATACAACAAGGCCTCTGCTCGGTGTCCCCAGCACCACCCGGTGCGCAATAGGAGCCAACAGCCATGAGTTCCGAGTATCGTGCTTCAATCGCTCAGCACTGTACACTATACGTTTCGCCCATTGCCTTGAGTCCCACTCCTAGTTAACTCGTAAGAGATTGCGTGGCATACTCACTCCAGATAGAAAGCGGCACGCTGGACGGCGTAGAAGTGGTTTAAAAATATTCTTGCCGACAGATTTCGCGAAATATTGCACCTATTTAATTTAGAAAGTTGTGTCGCCACAAAGGACTGAAAGCAGCATTGAAGTGCGTTTTGAATACAACGAGATGACGTGGAAAATTACGACGTGGTCACACGACGTTACACTTTCACCCGCCGTCATGGCGTAACGGCTTTGGCATTGCGCTGCGAAGCCCAACGCTGCGGAATCGAATACCGGCTGCGGCGGCCACGTTCTGATTGGGGCCGAAATGGAAGAACGCCGGCGTACCGGGCACTGGATGCACGTTAAAAAAGAACTCCAGATGGTCAGAATTAGTCCAGAGTCCTCAATCGTGGTGTAACTCGTAATTATATCGGGATTTTTGCCCGTAATACACACCAGTGACGATTTAAATATTGATACATCTTCCCCTGTGTGTTTAGGCAAGGAAAAGCGGTTTTGGTGATATTAAATATGAGGAGACGGCTACATGCGTCGTGCAAACCCTTGAAGTTTGTTTTTAATAATAATATCTCGGGCGAACGTCGACCGCACGGCATATCAGTGCCTTTATATAGCGGCGAGGAGCGGCGGGATCGGCGACAGTACGCGCCCCAAGCGCGCAAAGCAATTTTCAGTTCGAATTCCGCCTACTACGCCGTTCGCTTCAGCAGCGCACACGCCCTGCCTTTGTTATCCATAATGCCTCATCGCGTGGCTCCACGAATAGCTAGGCAACGCAGTCAGAGGTATTTGCGAGCGTCGCTTCTGCTTCTCGTTTTATGAGAATACCTCGCACGTGCTAACAAATTTCCTTTCTCTCTCCATCTTCATTCCCTGGATGCGCGGGTCTCGGTAATACGAAGAACAAAAATGGAAAGCGGATAATCATATAAAGTATCTTACTTCTACACTTATTTTCACATTGGTCCTTCACAAACAGGACGGCACGGATTACCTTACAGGGTACGTGTCGTCATGATGCCAACTACGTGGCAGAAGATGCTCGAACTGGAGAGTGCTTCGTACGCTTGAGCATACTGTCCCTCGTCTCGTCGCTTCTCGTCGCTACAAGGCGCTGACTTGCCCTGCGGTCGACGCTCGCGCGTTATCATATCGAGAAAATGGCAAGGGTGTATGTATAGAGATGTTGCTTCCTGCAGCTGAACCCTGTTATTTAGGCGAAAATAAATTGGTTTTTCACTTTGGTAACGTATATGTCGGTGACAAGAACTTACTTGAAAAGTAGTCACAACCCTGGGCTGTATTCGGGTGAGGAGGATGTTACATGATAGTATTGCACCCTGTACACACATGCAAATAAATGTCCAGTAAGCGGCATAAATATAATTCGGTGCGTCTGCTAGTGCACGAAGCCAAACTAGCAGGGTAAAAATTGGTGATAGTGGTTTATATTAAGAATGTGTATCGAGTTCACACCCCTAATTGATTTAAACACTTTGAACGATCTCATCACGTGTTGCAGGTGTAACTAATATCTTGGTGCGTTGCGCGTTCTTTACAAAGAACGTTTAATGCACCCAGATATTCGCGCATGTTTAGTTTCCACAAAAAAGAACACACACACACACACACACACACACACACACACACACACACACACACACACACACACACACACACACACACACACACACACACACACACACACACACACACACACACACACACACACACACACACACACACACACACACACACACACACACACACACACACACACACACACACACACACACACACACACACACACACACACACACACACACACACACACACACACACACACACACACACACACACACACACACACACACACACACACACACACACACACACACACACACACACACACACACACACACACACACACACACACACACACACACACACACACACACACACACACACACACACACACACACACACACACACACACACACACACACACACACACACACACACACACACACACACACACACACACACACACACACACACACACACACACACACACACACACACACACACACACACACACACACACACACACACACACACACACACACACACACACACACACACACACACACACACACACACACACACACACACACACACACACACACACACACACACACACACACACACACACACACACACACACACACACACACACACACACACACACACACACACACACACACACACACACACACACACACACACACACACACACACACACACACACACACACACACACACACACACACACACACACACACACACACACTAGGCCAATCGTGGAGTCGCAACAGAAGACTTGCATTTGGCTTAGGCCAACACTATTTTAGCGTATGCGGATAATCTGCGTATTGTGTGCGAGATTTCACGGTACGTCTTTCCTCCGATGAGATTCTCAGATAGAAAACGGCGTTCAAATTAAAGGCGCGTGGTATCGTGCAAATATTTCCGTTAAGGTACGCACAAGGTCGTGTTGCTAAAGCATGCTCGCACGCAATATAAGGCGGATTAAGTTTTCCAGTGGTGCACGCGGGAGTGGCGCCCGAGCGGCGGCGATCCAACCAGACAACAACCACGGCTTGAATGTAAGAGAGGCCACGGCTGAACTCCCCCGTTCCCGTCCCGGTAGATTAGCCCACCTCAGTGAGCTCGCAATATGAAAGAGCCCATGCTCTGTGGGGAGAGAACCTGTTGTGCTGCTGTCGGTGACACCAATGCCTCCACTTCTATAGCCACTTACTTCGTGTGCAGGGAGGAATTGCGGAGCTGCAAGAACAATGCGAAAAAAAGGAGGGGGATGCGGGGGAATGGGACGCTGGTACGCCCTCGCTTTCTTCGTGCTACTTGAACTTCACAGGCGAGAAAAAAGAAGTTGAGGGGTGGAACGTTTCTAAACTGTGCACAGTGGATTAATGGAACGCCGTAGTCAGGTGTTTTGGAATTGATTTTGACTAGCTGATGTATACATTAGCGTGCACGCAAAGCACCGTATGCCATTTTTTTTAAGTTCCACCCACATTGGATTGCTGCCGCCGGGTCCAGCAGTCAAAACCACACAACTTCATGCTCGATGAATCAAGACATAGACACCACTGGCACACACAAATGCTTGATAATGGTGAAGCCAAGCTCTACGAGAAAGAAAACATCGGGTCACAGATGCCGACCGTACCAGCGTGTACATTAAGTAAGCATCCACGCAATTATCGCTGATGCTGAAGACTAACCACGTTGAAGGCAAGACGGTTTGTACACTGATTGGTAGAGCCTCCCGATATGATAGTATACCAATGAGTGATTCAGAAAAGCCTTTTGTTTCAAAGAGGAACATGAAGGTTAGTTGTTAAATATATTAAATTATTGTGGAAAATGAAAACGGAAATATATGGAGTGTTTCTGGTAACTACCACTTCAAACCACATAAGAACAAAACCGAAACTGCCCTTGACGGCTACGTCATCTACTATACTGATATAAAAATTGAATAATTGATTCCTACTAAGGAACGAGAAGAAAGGGGTTTAACTGGGAGGCGCGATTTTTACTGATCATACGATGCGAAGCCAACAAACAAAGCCTATGTTTTCCCCTATGTTTTCTTTGGTGTCTCTGTTTGTTGGCTTCTCATAATATGATTCCTACTAATTCACTCATATGTGAATCTATGTTTTTCGTCAACAAATGCATGCTCGTTATATTATTCGAAGATAGAGCCATCAATATGAATTTCTACTACTTGCGTTCATAATCGTCATTTGGGTGTCCTTTTGCCTTTAAGACGTATATTAACGACGTGAAGGCACTGTTAATGACGACGTCAATGCCGACCGCGTATTGATGGTTGTGGCAACGCAAAACACGCATGTCTTTCTACTTTCGAAACTTTTGGAGCGCCGCTACGAGGCTCCCGTTCCTGGGTCGAGCGTCGGCGTCCCTCGGCGTAACCGCTCGAACGCGCTCTT
Source organism: Dermacentor variabilis (assembly GCF_050947875.1). Taxonomy (NCBI): domain Eukaryota; kingdom Metazoa; phylum Arthropoda; class Arachnida; order Ixodida; family Ixodidae; genus Dermacentor; species Dermacentor variabilis. The sequence goes on from NC_134571.1 coordinate 94,764,237, forward strand.
GCCACTGCTCCCGCGTTCGTAGTCGTCGTCTTCCTCGGCTGGCTCCGATGCTGCTCATCATGCCAGCGTTCCTACACTGCCCCCCTCCCCTCTGCGAAGGCACTGACGGCACTGCCCCACTGCCAGTCGGTGCGGTGATTTCAGTCTCGAATTCTTTGTCTCAATATAGAGCGAGATGAAAACAGGTATAAAGCTGCGTTGAAATGTCGCATTAGGGAGTGTCGTAATCGCCGGACATGTTTTTTTTTGTTACACATGCTGTTTAAGAAAACTGGGACGCTATAACGTAAAACTATGCCAAACTTTTTTATTCCAATTCTGCAATCAGCCCTCCGCAGTTGGTCAAAAACTGTTTTGGACCGCCCACATTTCACCTGTCTGTCACGCGACGTCACGAAAACCGTGATAGCTCCCCATCTGGTATGACGTGTACGCACTGACTATGCCTGATTTCACCGAACAACAGAAAAAATAGTTATTTCTGATTCGACACCTTTTCGCCATTAGCTGTCGACTATTGGTCATAAGTTTTCGCGCCACACCCATTTAACTGCCTGCCACGCGACGTCACAAAACCGCAAAAGCTCCCCACGTCAAAGTGACGTGTACGCGTTAAATATGCATAAATATGCCTAACAAAACTGAATTTTTTTCTGAATAGCCGCAGGCTGCCCCGTTGCGAAAGGAATAAAGGTGGCTGCCGCCGATCGCTCAGGAACTGGCTACTCGCACCTGCCGGAGAGCATGGGCTTATTTGCGCATAATAAAGATTTTTGCGTGGCTGTTTAACGTTATCGAGCACTTTCGGCACGTTTACGAACTCGCTCATCCAACTTTTCTTTGCTCAAGATCCTTTTTAGCGGCATTCTTAACCTTCCGTTGCGTGCCACCGCGACTTTCGAGCAGCCACCTCAAGTTACATATGGGAAAGCGGACCAATCGCAGACGCCGGCACCACCCTCTTCATCCGGTTATCGATTGTCAGCGCAGTGGCTCGGTCCCATCGAATCTCTCTCCACTTGGGCGTGCTCCTCGCCTATTTTTAGCCAATTAGATAAGACAAGTCGCTCCGGGTAGGCAATGTTATTCGTTTTTCAAGCAATTAAAAGTGACCTCCTATAAACGAGGAGAGCGTTTCATTGGTCTGTTCAGACAACCGCGCGGGTGACCGCCCGATGCTTGCGTCGGCGGTACGCAAATTTGACGTCACGAGAATGGAATAAATACATATTGGAATAGTTTTACGTTATAGGGCATCTGTACTTGAAACATAGAAATGGCAGCCTCCAATCGCACCAGTGACTATGAATGCTAATACTGCTTACTTCGTTCCGTCCCTTGAACTCATGCGCCTGCTTTTTTTCTCTCGGTTGATCAAGCTCAAAAGGGATGTATGTTGAAATCATCCCAAGCGGTGAAGATTCAAATATTCCATACGAAGGCTCGTGTTATCCGCGCGTTTGCAGAGGTCGGTCGTGCTTCTTATTTATTTTTCTTGTCGATACAGTCTTATCAGATCAGCAGCGCATATTGATTGCGCGTTCACGTCGTTGCTAAAACACACTGAATGCGCAGGTCAGTTTGTATCATATGTTTATTTTCGATCCGAGTGTGGCCCTTTGCGTTTTATTTGAACTGAAGCGCAAACCTCTCTTCGGAGGAAAAACTATCATAATAAGACGCGGGGATGGACTCCGGCAACTCGCAAAGTCGTACTTTAGCACAGCCGATTTTGCCAAAACTGGACGACCAGTGCGATTGCTTAAGAGAATTACGTCACTGAACTCGATCATTCATTCTCAGATCTTGCTTCAATACCAGCATTGATTCCGTGCGGGAACGCCTCTGCAATTTTCCTCTTTTATTTTAGTACTGCAATGTTCTTTTGCATTGCGACGCCTACGCTCACCTTAAAATGACCGCAGATATTTCGGGCCCTGATAACTTCAGTGAGCAATACACCATGTGTCTCTCGTAACTTGTGCCAAAATTTGAAAATATGCAAGTGCCACGTGGCTGAACAGAACCAAGGTAACGTTTTGATGCGTTAGCATTTTTCGGGCACTTCAGGCAGTTCCCGGAGAATTGGTATGTATGTATGTATGTAGGTATGTATGTATGTATGTATGTATGTAATCGTATCACGCCTACATGGGTCACTGTAGATGCCGGACTGGGTAGGTACAGCTGTTCAATGAAACTTGTTGACGCCGACTTGGGGCAGTGCGCATGTGCCACTCGGTATTTGCTGGTCTTGAATGAACCTCTCTGATGCCAATTTGGGTCACTGGGTAAGTGCTGCTCTTCGAAGGTCCCCAGCGGATGTCGGCCCGAACTGCTTTAAAGACGCTAGTGCGCTTTTTAAACGAAACGGAACTCATTGAAAAACTATAGAATGTGGGAAGGGACGCGTTCCTTTTTTTTTAAGCTTCTCTTGCATTCTTAAAATTTCTGGCCTTACGACATCCCCCTCTGCACAGTACCCAACCGGACACTTACTCTCGTCAACGTCTCTGCCTTTCGCCTTTTGCATTGCTTCCCTCAATGGACGTATTTGACGCCAACTCGGGTAACTAGGCAAGTGCCACTGGGAATGTGCCGCTGTACAATGACGAAAAAGATCCCTTGAATTTCTGCTACGCTGAGCGGAATCGAACCCACGTCACGAGGGTTCCTCAAGGGCAGCAACCCGTTGCTTTAGCAGGCTGCGCTCCAAATTCTCGAGATATGTGCCACTTTTGAGTTAGAGTGTTTCACATCGACGCTTCAGCGAACTGCGCCATGAATGCACTGGGCATGCACCGCTCTTCGATTAACCTATCGCCAACTTGGGTCGCTTAGTATGTGCCACTGGGTGCGCAGCATGCACGGGAACAATTCTCAGCGTTCGCAGGCACCGGCGCGCCACGCTTCTCATCTCGGAGGTCATGTGCGAACTTCTCGGCAGCGCCACTAGATGGCGCAGTGTGCTCAGAAAGAAGTGCGAGAGAGGACGCTGATTGCTGCATGACGCGTTTAAAAGCGTGCGCACGCCACGGCGTGTCATGCATCTCGGAGGCCACGCGCTGGCTTCGCAGCGGCGGCGCCAGATGACGCAGTGTGCTTTTAGGTAATCGTGAAAGAGGAATCTTGCTGCAGTACACGTCTCGTGCGTAACTCGTCTCGACGGTGGCAATATGATGGGTCGCTGTATTGATTCAATGCTTAACGCATTGCCGTCAAAAGGAATCGTGAGATGGGTTCTGCCCATATGTTTTTTATATTTTGCCCAATTGCATAATTAGTTATCGCTATTTAATTAACTTCTCTAATATATTCTGAGGAAAAGTGTCACTGTGAGAAAATCGTAGATCATCCTTAAAGGTTCCGGATCCAGCTTTCTGTTGCTCAATAGATGCTGCATTAATGTTTTCTTTCTTTTCCTGAGCCTGAAAGAAAGCCCGCGAAAAACGAGAAAGCGCCGCGTGACTAGACAGAACCCTGGCTCTGTGCAGCTGCGTGGCACTTGCATATATTTAAATTTCGGTGCAAGTTACGTGGTATGCGTGACATATTCTGCACCTATAAAACAACAATTTTATTGTCGCAATGGATGATTTAACAAAATGAGAAGCGCCGGATCGTCATGGCAAGCAACGTGATCTGTCTGGATTTGAGGGCCTCTTTGTGTTCACTGTTAACCTAAAACCTTGTGTTCAACAGGAATATGTTTTCTGTGACTTGATTTCAAACAGGAGATATGATAGTTCAATGGGGGTGTACAGCTCACGCAACTATTCCGTAAGAATTACAAATGACGCGCAACGTTCCTAGGGAAAACGCAGACAGAGGGCAAATGTTGGGATAAACTGCTTGCTTTCCGTTATACTACGCTAGTAAGAAAATACGCCTTCCATGATTGTAATAGCCAGCATCTTGGGGGTTAAGCATTTGAAGGTTAAGTATTTTCTAGTTTGATGGTAATAAACTAAACGGCAAACAATCTCACGTGATTTGAGCAGTTGAAGTAAGTAGTACGCAAAGAACAAATGTAGGGCTCGAGCAGCTGGCAAGAAACAAAGCCTATGTAATTAACAGCAAGGCTCTTAACCCTCGACAAGAACATGTCCATCTAATCCAAGTAGCCACTTGGATCTGAATCGCAGAAAAACAAATTTCCTGAAAAATATAAATGCGTTTAAGCGCATTTGCGGAATAGTCGCAGATCATGAATCACAACCTAAAGATATACTTGAATAAAGTACGTTAAGCACGTACTTCCACAAGAGCAAAGAAATTTGAGAAGGAGCTAAACACCACGCAAGAAGATCATAAACAGAAAATAATTGGAAGACATTCAGAGAGAGAAAAATTACAGTGTTAATTTGGAGGGCAAATGGGCGTGGCAGGTATAGTTCATTTAGGTACTAGCAGAGTAGCTGGAAACCCCCGTGATTGGTAGGGCTAGTAACAAGAGTTCTCTGCTAGAGAAAAGGAAAATGGAGCCAAGGAACCGGAGACGCAGTCGAAAATGGTAAGAGATAAGGTGGTGGGATTGAATGAGAAAATTGGCAGATGGAATCGGTTGATGAACTGCTGGGCTCGCTCGGTAAGCAGTTCACCATTCGGAATTATCTCGATGCCATGAATTACAATGAAATGTTTGCCATTATGATCAGTGAGGAGCGTAAAATGACCTACAAGGGAACGTGGAGCCAGCTCAACCATGTGAATCCACCCTTCTTTGATGGTTTCCCATCTCAGTTGCATTCACTTTCCACATACAGTAGTGTTAAAACCGAAAGCGTCGAGCTGTGTAACTACGCCCTCGTTTACCTATGGATGGATACTATGAACATACTAAGGAAACATGCTCAATAGTTTCTGCGCAACTTCCACAAGCTATGTATCTATAGACGTCAGTGAAATTTTTTTCTTCTGTAACAGAACACGCTTGCATAATCACAAGCCCTGATCTGGCACCAAATAGCTATGGTCATACAAAGCTCTGAACAAAAATCATCTCTCTTTTGGTGGAATTTGTTGCTGTTTGGCATAGTTTCACATACATCGCGTCTATCCAGTATGTTGTTTGTCCATATTTTTTGTCTTTTAGTTTAACGCCTTTTTCTCTTTCTCTCTTAATACTTATTGATTAGTTTTAACACTCATTTTCTCCGCAGTGAGGCAACATTTTTAGAAAGGGGGTAATGTTTGCTCATATTTTTGCAACGCTCTCTGATGACCTAGAAAAAAATAAAGGACAACAGTAAGTGTTGTCTCTGAATGCGGGCGATCAGCGAGATCTATTATACCATTCGCGAGCTTATTTTCTGAAATTATCTAAGAGCTGCGTATGGCTAATGACAGCTGCTATACTTAATGTAACATCATCTGCTGTTACATAATACATGTTACATGTTGGAAGGACAGAGTGAAAGTGTATACGTCATATCGTTATTCGCGCCGCCATTACAGGTTCGCCTCAAACATGCGCCTAAAGTTTTACGCCCTTTGAACTTTGGTAAAAAAACCTTTTATGCCGTTGTTATTCAAGCCCCTCTACTAGCACTAGCGTGTTTTACTGCTGACTAAAGAAAAAAAGTGCATAGCGCAAGTATGACATATGCCCTTTTTTTATTATTCATGTCCACGGAACACGTGCCAAGCTTCTCTCATCAAGATGTAAAACTTTATGTGAGGGGATTACGAAAACTGTGTTATAAACACGTAGCAGAACAATACGCTGTCCATTCTTAGGATAGGTCCGTAGAGCCATGCCAGGTAGCGATCATAAAGGTGGCGTGAAAAAATTCGTTACTGCGTGGCATAACTGCCTTCGGTGATGCCAGCTCCGGTCAGCCCAGCAGACTCTCGCAGAATGGCGATACAGTACTTTGTTAGAACATCGAAGAAAACTCTTATGCTTTGAGAGATGATGACGAAATTCGAAAGGAATGAGGGATGTTCGCGGGCATTATTAAACTTTCAAGCAAGCTTTTGTAAGCTTATTGCGGCTCTTACGGTGAAATTATATTGAAAAAGTAACTATAACGTATCCAACATGTTGTGACACAAATGGTGAGTATCGTATCGCATGCGTGCAATCTACGACTATCTTATATCTGTTCCTCATATACTTATCCTCTGATAAACTTGAACCGGCATCACGACACAACTCCAAAGCATCTTTGCCCAGCCGAATCGTATAGGCACAAGATGTCTTTACTGGAGAGAGCCTAAAAATGTTTGAGAGTCTGACGAAGTTATGTGTCGTCGGGAGGAATCACGATAAAACGGGAGAAACAAAGACGAAGATGAAAAAAAAAAACACAGAATAACTCTGCCACCTTTTCTTTTTCTTCTCTCAACTTAAACCTTGTTCACAAAAATATAAGGCAATCAACCAAACAACCTAAATATTTTTCACAGTTTTTTATCTTATTCAGAATATACTTCCTCTCATCAGAAAGAGAAATAACTTTAGAGGAACAAAGATAAAGAGCTCGGCCTGTCTGCCACTTACAACAACAACATGCCAGGTGCACTCTAATCCAAGATGGCGAATGGGTTTGGGGAAACGACAGATAGAGGATACGAATGGGAAGGAAGTAAGGAGGAACCGATGATTACAGCTGCACAGCCTACCACTACTGTGCAACGCGTACTTGTACACGCTGTATAGCATATCCACAACCGATGAAGGTGTCGAGGTTACTGTAGCGTAGCCACAGGGCAGTCGATAGCGTCCATAATTTTCACACTTGTTTTCGCAACTGCAACAAGACTGTAGCGGCTGCAGAGCGTCAGTTGTTCGCCGCAGCGTGGCTTTGATGACAGAGTCCGTTGGGGACGTTTCGGCGCACTCTCGCTATTCGTGTTGACATTCAGAAGCCCGGGTCTTCGGTGACAAGCGTGGTCATGCATTCGAGTCCCCGCTTGCGTTGTTCATTGGACGAAATACAAAGTTAAACCGATGTCTATTCACCCACTTCTTTTTGGACCTGCACATCTGAAGCCTGGGATCTATATCGCACGACAACGACGGGACCGCCTCGTCTGGTGATGCACTAAAACTGCCACCTCTTTCTTTGCTCAGTGGCTATGGTGTTGGGCTGCTGGGCACGAGGTCGCGGGATCGAATCCCGGCCACGGCGGCCGCATTTCGATGGGGGCGAAATGTGAAAACGCCCGTGTGCTTAGATTTAGGTGCACGTTAAAGAACCTCAGGTGGTCAAAATTTCCGGAGTCCTCCACTACGGCGTGCCTCATAATCAGAAAGTGGTTTTGGCACGTAAAACCCCAAATATTATTAATTGCCACCTCTTTCTGTGGCATAGTGGTCTTCCTCTCTCGGTTTATTCTTTTCACCGCTTTTTTTTTCTCTTTGGTCGACAACCCTTGCAGCTGACCTTGACGTTGGATGAGTGGCTGAATTTCAAAAAGAGCGGCCGAATCAATAGAAACCTATGACCTTGACTTTTAAGACCAAAACATTTGAAGCTCTCCGTCGCTGATATCAATCAGGATATCAGGAATGACACCTATATCAATGTGACCTCCACGCACGATGAATGGGCGGACTCTGCCCTCTTATACACGCGGGTTTCATTTTTATTTCGATTGGCATTCTTGGGGATCTTCGCCAATTTGCGGTATTATTGTCCGCGTCTAACCTTTTTCATTATAGCCAGTGACTCATGCTGTCCGCTGGATAAGTAGTGGCTGCTGTCTTGTCGAGATAACAGAACGGGTCACTGGGCATGGGCCACTAGGCATGTTCCCAAACAAACAGCTTCAGCACCGAGCACGTAAATTGGCATGTGCGCATTCTTGGCCGATTCCGCAGAATGAATGCACCAAGAATGCAGAAGGGGTGGGGCATATATCTTTAAATATAATAAAGCGATAACGACCCATTCATGTCGAGCCCAGCCGCTCCGTGGTTAGCCATTGCAAGTTGTAATGGTTATCTATCACAACGCCAGCACCGCTAGATGGCGCAGCCTGTGCAAAGGAAGCGTGGGAGCGGTGCCTGGCTTCAGTACACGTCTCACACATGAGGCCAGTCCACGTGCCTCGTTCGGTGAGCCCTCTTACCACCTCGATGCTTCGCTCAAAGACGCTGCTTACCACTGAGAAGTTTAAATAACGCAAGTACCGCCGCTATGTGGCGGAGCCGGTAGAGGTCCGCGGTGGGTTCAAGTACAGTAGGGAGAAAGCAAACATGTCCGCAGTAGAGATTAGTAAGAGACGATTGGAGGTATGGTGGCAAAAGAATGAGGATACCACTAACAACGTAGATGTACAAGAACAAGGTTCCCAACAGTGGTTCAGAAAGTTTGATACTCGGAATCCTTTGTGCGTGTGTTTTAAAAGATAAGTCGGACATTAAACATGATAAAAAAAAGAGCTTGGCGGCGCCACCCACCACCCTGCTTAAAAGGGGACGCTCATAGCGTCCATCCGTCCGTCCATCATAGCTCCCGTCCCTCTCTCCATCCGTCCATTCATCCATCCATCCATACGACCGTCCGTTTCTAACGTGAGAAACGGGGGTGTTGGGGGTGGGCGCCCTCCGCGAACTGTGCGAGTCAAGGGGGTGGCCCTCCTTCCTCGAACCAAACGAGACCCATAGGCCACCGGAAGTGGAGGCAAGCACGTGCAATACCGCCTAGGAGAGAGGGAGCAGCCGCCAATAACCGACAGGACTCAGTACGAGCTCGTGACATTGGCGTGAGCCTACGATCCAGCCTACGATTTTAGCGGGCCTACTTAAAGGGACACTAAAGGTTGATATTAAGTCAACGTGGATTGTTTAAATACTATCCCAGAAACTTCGAAAAGCTTGTTTCATGCGAAGAAGAGATTTATTTTAAGAGAAAATGCGTTCTGAAGCGTCCGCGTGCCTCTAGCGCAGTTCAAGTCGCCCGCCCTCCGATCGAGGAGTGGGGACGTCATAGTCTCATGTTGACGTTGCGCCCTCGATTAGTAAAACGGTGCCCGCAGACGGCGCTACGGTTTTTCGGCGCAAAACGTAAACGCGCGGCCAGAAACAGAGCCAAGACAGGGCCGACAGCAGTGTGAAAGCGGAACTATGGTGGCTAGCGGAAGGGAAAGCGCGCCTTTATTTTTATGACGCCAACTTTGACGCTCGTTGCAATGAACGACCCTGACAACGACACATTGGCTCGCGATGCTGGGCTCGATTTCAGCGATTTAAGCACTGATGAACGCGACCTGCTGCTGAGGGCTCGAGCTGCCGGCGTCGTTGCGTACTACTACGACGGCAACTGTATGTCATGGCTGTAGATATTCGCACATTTGTAGTTTTTCCTTCGTGAAAACCAAAAGCCGCACTCACCGCACCGGAATCGACCTGCAGTTCTTGCTCTTCAGAGAATGCAGGCAAGACCGACTGAACAGAGCTACGGGAAAGCATTGCTTTGAAAGGCACTCCACATGACTTCAGTAAGTCGGCGTTGAATTCGTAACCCTCTGGACGAAAGTGCAGCGAGCGCACTATGTGATTTTTCGGCTCTTTGCCAACGTGCTGTGGCAGAAGTAAGCGGCACTTAACCACTTCGAACGGAGAGGTTCACTCGTTGGCACACAGTGATAAGTAACGTTGGATTCACCGCTGCAACTGCCCTTGAGCAAGTTCCGCGGACCGTTCGCGCATCCCATGACATCACATGAACGTGGCATTTTCGTTGCTTGTTCCAAATGGAAGTTTCGTGAGCCAGCAGAACCAGCGCAGCACGACGCGATAACGAAACGACTGAAACTCCAAAGCGCACGCGGCGCAGAATCGAGCGCGCAGAGTCGAGCGAAAACGAAACTTTTCGGCTACTCATACTACTGAAGGGTAATGTCAAAATGTTATTTTTTCTTAGAATCGAACAGAAGTAGATAAGTAGCATTTTCTTCCGTCTTATAACCTAATGAAATGTTATTTTTAGTACGAGTAGTTGAGTACTTGTGACATAAATTATGATGAGGAGTGCCTTCGTTATCGGGCTAGTACTGGAATGTCGCTGGGTGGTCTCAAATCGTGTCATGCATTTTACCTCAATTGCTCGGTTACTAAAGCTCTGTTCGCGATTATATTGACGCCTTAAGGCCAGAATACATGGAGCGAACTTTCACGACGAAGTTCGGGCGGCAGAAAATCTGCCGCGGCGCGACGCCGTATTTTCGTCGGGCTGCGCTACATAGAGCGAAGACAGGCCGGCCACCGCCGGCGAGTCGCTGCGTTGTTATCAGTGTGGCTAGACGAGGCAAATGCGCTGTCGTGAAACACTTGACAAAAAAAAAACTTTAACGACAATTATTATCGCTTTTGCATTACGGAACACTCTGAAAACGCGTAAAATTTTGTTTAGAAATGATTTCTAGTCTTTTTTATGTGTTTGAGACATTCATGTGCCGATGTAGTTTAAAGAAAGCGGCGATGCTATGCGTTGTGGCAGTGGCAACACTGGGCGGGTAAACAACTTTCGGCTCCTCCAACTCCGCGACTCTGTTCTGTGGCTCAACGCGCGCGCGGCGGAAGCAAGCAGACCCGAAAGTAGCGCACCTGAGCTTGTCTAACCATGGCTGTTATTCACTTGTTAAATTCCAGCCGCGCCGCTTTGGATGCCATGAATACGAAAAGCGAGAGACCGGCATGAACGATAGAGCGGGATCGGGATACACGGACAAGCGGGGAAGCCTAGCCGGAAGTCGGGGCGGATAGTGAGACCTGATTGGCTCGGTTTGGGGCGCCGCTCGTTTGCCGCTTCCGGTATTGTCGCCGCCCGACGAACTTTTCTGCGCCAGCTGGATCGGCGGCGAAAGACGTTTTCTCCGCCGCCGCGCGTCGCGCGTACGCCGCCGGGCGTCGAACGCCGACTATTCGTCGCATATTCGCTCCATGTATTCTGGCCTTTAGACGTTCTAGAGCATTGCTTTATCTCTCTAACTTAACTTCATAGTAAACTTTAGTGTCCCTTTAAGCGGCCCAGCACTGTATATTTTTGTATTCTCTTCTTTCTTTCCTACTTCTGTACCATGGAATAAGCATTGCAAGTTTCGCAGCAGAAATCGTCTCGCCCCTGCTTGGTCGCGATGGTCTCCCGAAGGCCTGCTTCCTGCCGACAACGCCGTGCAACCCAGTGGTAACGCCGTCGAGGTTCAAGGTTCAAGTAACCGGCGTCGCAAAAGCTGCTAGATTGATGGATGGATGAATAACTTGAGGTCCGTCGGTGGGCGCTATTAGTGCGCAGCGGGCTGCTCCCACGTCGGGACAGAGAGATCATGCCCCTCCGCCGCGTCGCGGGCCCGATGGACAGCCCAGAGCTGTGCTTCAAGGTCCGAGCTGCGTAGAGCTCGGTCCCACTCTCCCTTGGTGGTCCTGGCCCCCGGCGCCAGAGGGCAACCGCAGAGCATGTGAGCAAGGCTAGCTATATCCTTACAGTAGCGACACGCATTGTGAGGGTGCGTGTCCGGAAAGATTTTGCGCAGGAAGGCCGGGAATGGGTAAGCGCCCGTCTGCTAGAGATGCCGGCTTTTTCTCTCAATGGGCCATTCCATGCTTTCGCACAAACATGATGGTTGATGATGATGATGAACCTCTGTCATGGCTGGCACCAACTAAGGGGGATACGCAAAGAATCGGACTGCAGCAGTTAGCTAAAAGAAATTCTTATTTGAAGACGATAACCGAATGGCACCGGCAGCCGTTAGCTGAAGGCCCAGAACTCCGCCCTCCTCTTTTCTCTTCGCTAGTGATCTTCTTTACTGCGACACTACAAAACCTAACCCTATCGCAATTACATACCCATCATAAGAAAGGTTGCTAATAGCGTTGGCGTCGCCAAGAGTCTGCAAAGGATGGTTGAACCCTTAAATCTTTACAGGGTGCTCTTCATCGCTGCATCCACTGCAATTGTCTTTTGCCTGGCGTACAATAAAACTTCATTAATTCATTGAAGAACCACATTTCTTGAGGAGCCAATCAAAAGAAAAAATTTTTCACAAAGCTAGCTGAATGAATGACGTCTGCGCCGTTTTGTCGTACTACTATATTCGTGGTCGCTTGAAGTTGGTGCGCGCTCTTCGATCTCTCGTTCTTTTCCCTTTTCAACCAAGTAATTAACCCCCCTGCAGGAATAGCTCCAAAATTATATATCAGTACAAGCAGACAGACGTGCCTCTTCTATTAGTACGGTCCCTGTGTAGCAGAGAAAAAAGGAAGCATCAACTTTCCAAGGTCTTCTCGCATGAGTACGCTACGAGCGTAGGATGCACCTCGCAAACACGTGTGACTTGCAACACCGAGAGTGTGGCGTGTGCGACCCTGTGATAAAAATAAACGCCCAGGTGAAGGCAGCGCATAATATTTGCGCGTTTTGAAGTATACGTCTAGGCGCAGTCCTTTGCTCGAAACCCGCGGGCAGTATTTTCTGATTTGGCTCCAAACGCGGAAAAGCTAGCTAGGCGTGCACGGAACGAGGCGACTTTACACCCCTATGATATGCCGAGCAGGTCTCGCATCAGTTCATCTTCCTAAAAGGAATATCCTGTTTACGGGAGCTTTGGAAACGAGCCACGCTAGTCTTTAAATCAGCAGGTACGAGCGCTTCGTGAATGACGACGGTAATGTTGATAGAGGCGGCGGAGGTAAATAACAATCCCGCTCTTCTGAGCTCTTTATGTGCAGGCGACTTGTACACCATCCCTATGTGGCACACCATTATGCCGCCCTCGACATCGTGTCTTGGCGGATAGTCAACCCTGACAGTAAGCTACTATTTTATTTTAAAACTGAAAAAAAAATACATTGGAGTGGTAAAGATTTTCGTGTTTCAATATATACTACTGCACACATTTCTCCAATGGCCGTCATGATTAGGATGTTCTGTTTAGCGCAGCTCCTTTTCACAAATGTAAAATGGGAGAACTTCACTAGCGTGGCTACCTTCGCCGCCTTTGCGATGGCAAGTCCGGACGTTTCGCTGAATATTCGGCTGATTTTATGTGCGATCTTCGTACACACCGACTATACCGAACCCTGCTCCCATCGAGTGCTGCACTCAGCCATGCGCTATTCAAGCTGACGTTTTTCAGCCTTTTTCATTACTTTTGGGAGCGCACTTCAGCTTACTATGTACGCCAATTAGCCAGTTCCTCCTGATGCTCCGCAACCAAGGACGTAAACTATCGCTGTAAAAATGTAAACTTGCAAACTTTTGTCGTCAACCGTTGAGAACACGGTGGACTCCAGTAGCTTACATTACCGTTTAATATAGCCATTAGTGTCATGTAGACAGGTGCGGCCTAATGTGGAATAGTCTTTTGCTGAGTAGTTATTCCCTAAAAACAAGTTACGCGTATCCGACCCACATGTTGAAATCTATTTCATGACGAGCTTTAGTCCAGCTGTGTGTAAAAGCATTACTAAGAGGCACTTCTTCTAGCCTGTTACGTTACCTGCGTTTCACTAACTTGAATCCTTAACAACTCGCTCAATTTTCAATCTAAGCTGCCTAATGAATCCCATTCCACTAACGGCAACGTGCACAATTGTGTTTACGTTCATTCTATGCGGTTTGCAGCGCCTTGCAGCGCCTTGCAACGTCATTCAATCTTTACGTTTATCCACCACAATGGCAACAACTTTGTTCTTATGCATTTTTTCTTTCTTCTTTTTTTGCTTATGCACTACACAGCTCATAAGCTATACCAAAATGCAAACACCAAGAAGCCAGGTGGATGCACAATGTAAGCACGCATACGCAGCGATGTGAGGAGGACGAAGACGATGTGGCATGTTTGACGAAGAGAACAGCGAGCATTGAATGTGCCACGGTTGCCTATTTCAAAACAAAAACAAACACTGTCAATAGCATTCCGACGACTGTACAATCAGCTGCTGTCATGCAGCGCCATCCCCATCTCGCATCGGCCCACAACGCGGTGAATACGTTTATGTGTTCCCTAAAGGCGACTGGCCTATGTGAACGCTTTTGACTTAGTGGTGCCCTGTGCGAGCGTGCGCGAATTCGCTGCGTCTCTCCTTCCTCTCGATTTCCCACATCTTTCCAATTCCCTTTTTCCCGTCTCCCAGCGTAGGGCTACCAACCAGACGCTCTTCTGCTTAACGTCCTCGCTTTCTCCCTTTCTTTCCTCCTCCTTCCTTGTTGAGAGAATAACGGTGATTGCAGGTGTCCGCACAGAAAATTAGAACACTTCTCTAGCAACACTTATAGGTTCTGTAACTCTTGTCTCACAGTAGCACATAAAAAAATTCTGGTGGATTGGCCACCGATGGGCACGCACCCAGTGCCACATACCCGAATTTCTATATCAAAGAAAATGAAGTAATTCAAAGAATTCCTTGAATATGATCAGCTATCTTATCAAGAAGTCGGTGTTCTTTAGAGTTACCTTTGAGGGGACGATATATGTTCGTGGTTTATGCAGGATTTTCTATTTATTACGAAGTACATTGGTGCGAATACTGGCACTACGTTATCGGTCAGCATAGAGGGATTATATAAACCTCTTCAGTGGTGCTGGCATTCGGCGCATATATAACATACGTGATGCAGCCAAAAATACGTATATCCGCGCAGTTACCCACCGACCCAGCAGCAGCAGCGGCGGCGCCGAAACGAGGGAGGGCCGGCAAATAAAGCTTGGCATAGCTTGTTTCCGAAAGGTACGAGCCAAATATTTCGATCCTCATTGAAAGTGTGGCATAAGCTTTGCTCACACAATCCGGATCTTATTTAAGTGTTTCTTGATGACTCTATAGCTCATTACTGGATCGCACATAACTGTTGCCTATAGTGTACAAACGGCTTTGCAAAATATTTTAGCGACAGGTGCCAGAGTTGTGCGAAAGCACCGACCCCGAAGCCCTGAATTCACGGCCCGATTCATGGTCGATGCGTTTCTTCTTTTTTTTTCCTGTTCGCTTTGCGAGCTGGATGAAGATGAGCCTACACCGATGCCGTACTCGCTGGCTCTAGTCTGTAGCGGTCAAAACTCATATAGTGCCAATGCCAGGAAGTCCCGTCACCGAAGCGCCCACCAGATGGTCACCGGCCTTTAGTGAGAAATTTGTCGATTTGTTTTGCTCCCTCACTGTCCTATCTATACGTCGCCGCTGTACAGAATTGGCGAAAACGCTGCAGTCTCGCGCTCTCAATGTGAGTTTATTTATTCAGTGATTCGATAATTGCATGATGGTTCGGTAGTTGTCTAAAATTCTAAAGAATCGAACTACAGTAAAGTTTGTGTATTCATTTTACCTAAGATATTTCCATAAATAAGACAACCGCATGAATTTTAATTGCCAAGTGAGATACGAATGAGAGATGAATGGTGGACAATTTTACAAACTACCTCAATCGCTCGGCATCCTGTGGTTACGTGTATCAATTTGTTCACGGTTTCCAAGAGTAACAGCAACTGCTTAAATTCCAAAATTGTCACTTTTGTAAGCAAATAAACGAAAAGTTGGTAGATTCATCTTCATTCTTTCTTTCAAGGCTGAACCTATAAATAATCACCGAATCTCGACAATGTCTCCGGTCTGCGCGTATTCGTTCCCTCAAAACCTGTATCAGGGCCGAACGTTCCGAATTTCGTAGTCTGCTAGCTTCTCGAGTGCATTAATATTTACGCTACTACATTCGCTCCAAACCTCGTACAAGACGACACCCGCATGAATCTAAGGTACAGTACTCCCTACAAGAAAGGTCTGCAGAAGAGGACGTGACATGCAACCACCCGACAGGCTACAATTTCTTATTCAACGTCGCTGGTAGAGCCGATCCGACGTGCCTCCGTATACAGTGGGTGTACGGTGCCTGGCGATTTTGTGAAAAACGAGAAAGAATTGACACAGAAATCCCGAGCGTGTCTGAAAGAGCTGCTTTTGCTTCTCCGCAACTCACAATTGACAGACAATGAAATGTCGGGGTTAAATATATCCAAATCGGATATCCCCGATTCTGTGTTTCCTTATCACGGATCTTTCGTAAAGTTTCTTTTTTCTCAGGGAGAAGTAAGTGTAGAGAGAAGTTTCAGAGACAAAGAACGCCACTAAAATTTTACAGAGCCGCGCAGTAAGAGCTACAGAAGTGCTGACGCGTTTGGGAACAAAATAGCGGGGGAGGTGGAGGCGAGCTAGTTTGTCTACTTCCTATCACTGTGCTGCTTTAGCGTGTTCCTGCTTCTGCAGCAAATACTCCGCAGCGCCAGCACGCGTTATTTCGAGAAACCTTTATGACACGGATGCTCCTCGTGTGACAAACGGAAATGAACGTGCGCGCAAATAGAATGCTAGTTCTCACAACGCAATGAAACCCGGTCTTGCAAGTGACTGACTGCGCTAAACTACGATGCGTGGGCGCTTCAGAACTCCGCGTAAAGCATAGTTGTGAGAGGGCATACAGCCTCTGCCCAGACACGTACGAGTGAGTACAGGGGCGAGCTGTAATTTTTTGTTCGCCTTCCTGGTGGCCACTCCAGTTGCTTCGTTCGAAAATGGCACCGCTTATTGTGTGTGTGAAGTCACGTTATTGTAAGCCAATTAAGCCGTAGCCTAAAGTGAGTACTATACGCACACAGAAGCGCAAGTCATGGCACGTGGTTAATGTATTCGTATATGACATAAAAAGTTAGTATCTGGTAAATATAAGTTCAGCACCTAAGCGAGCCCAACCCCGCGTTGCTTGATTTCTGCGCCTGGGAGGGCGTGGTCACCCAAGTTTCAAAGGGAAAAAAAAACAGACTAGCTTGAGTTACGGAGCCGGGGCGAGGGGGGGAGGATGTACGAACGAAACAATTGTATTTCCGGTAAATTTGGTACTGTAACTACGCTGCATAACATGGATGCAAATACATGTTTTCCAAGAGCTTGTCTGGTGGCACGAATATCAAATAGAAATAACAAATAACTGTGGCAACCCGTCAGGCATGAAACGTATCATGTCCGGCGTGAAACGTATTTGTGTTGAAGAGGGTTAGGGAAATAAACTAGTGACTAAACCAGCTCATGTGGTATGACATTTTATTATTTATGAGAGAAAAAGAAGAAAGAATTGGGTTGAACTTACAAAACAGTATTAACGCAAATATTTGAAGGATGCTTAAGCTTTGCCTTTAAGAGTGGAACGCGATAGTATTAGATGATCCCTGACTGCCATCTCGCGCTTCCCGGCAACTGCAGCTTATGTAACCATAATGTTTACCAGGAAACGCGGGTGGCGAACGCTATATATGCACGAAAGCGAGCTTTCTGGCGGAAAGGCGGCCTCTTGCGTGGGCCGATCCCCTAGGTAGTGCACACCCACACCAATAATTTGCATAAGTTTCAGGTTACTGTTTCGCACTTTCAATAATACAGTCTGAAAAGACTTCACATAAAAGACATGCGCTGTCGGTGTTTTGTTTCATGACGATTGTAGGCTGCCATTCTCAAAACTATGAGGAATAACTTTGTCAACAACGTAAAATAAGGTATGAGCAAGTTTAATGATCGAATGGTGTGGCAATATAACCCGCATTACCTCACGTCATATACCAAGGCGTGGCATATACATATACCTAAATATATACAGGAGTTTCGCTCAAGGGGACATGGGATCCCTTAATGCTATCGCTTTATTATTATACCACTTTTCTTACGATAGTTCCCAGTCGACTAATGAAGCAAGGTGTCGGAGTGAAACAAGGCGCTTGCTAAATTTCTCTCTACCAAAATAATAATAATAATAATAATAATAATAATAATAATAATAATAATAATAATAATAATAATGCCGGAAGGGTATTTATACGTCTACTGGAAAGTGTCATTATGTATTTGATGTTTCAAGTGCTTTTGAGATTTTATAGACTTTCAATAGCGCCATATTCAGGCGAAACGTTCGATAGAGTGCATTGGCGGCTCATTAGCATATTAGCAGGGAGTCCACTGTAAGCAAAGCTTTCCGTGGTCGTAGTATTTGTTACTTAAAGCCCGTTTAAATATTCAGCGCTTCGTTTCAAATAAAACATAAATTCAATGGTTCTGTAGCGTGAGTTGCTAGGCGGACAAAAATACTTTGCAACATGTTTAGTTTGCACAAGGACCGGCACGAGTGTTAAATACGCTGACTATCATGTAACACATAAGTACAACAGTTAAATGCATAATAAAATGTGGTACAATATGTGACTCCTGTGCTTTTAAAGGGGTGTATGAGCTGGGCAGAGATTAAATCGTCCTGATAAATTTGAAGTAGTCAAGAAAATCAACGCACGTAGACACTCATTAACTGTATTAAAGAGAAAAAGGAAAGATACAGCAGACCCAACAAGTTGCAATCCATATGCAGCGAAGATTCGTCTGAGTGCACAAGGAGTCGAAACATGCATTTGTGTTTATTGAATGCCCGCACAAAGTGACACGGTACGGTTTATAGAGGCATTGCACAAAGGATAATGCTAATGCCGCCGCTGCCACCGCGGATGCGCGCAGGCAACCGCCATCTTAGCGTGGTGACAGGAACTCAGCGGTGATGTCGCACGTGTACTCCGCTGTGATTGGTTGGCCTGATCGGCTTGGGAACAGCCACGTAGCAGCCACGGTCACAAAAAGCCACCGAGGTTCACAAAGAGAAGCTTCGTTTTTAAACACTTACGTTCTTAAGGGCTATGGAACTGCTGCGTTAATGCCTATAGTGAGGTAGTATTTAAAGCAGTTAAAAGAATCCTATATAGTATTTTCGACACAATTCTTCACCTTTACCCGTTTACGCCCATCGCTGAGCAAGTCGGTCCAGGATGCTTCGGTTGTAGATGTTACTTTGTCAAGATCTTTATTGCCGTCATTGTATTAGAAGGAACTATTCAACTTGCGCACACCATTTATCTTAGCAACCGTGTGGCTGGTGTATAACTTACAACGGCTACGCTGTAATATTTGCAATCCGACCCTCGGGGATCTGCAACTACGCGAACGGGAACAAAAGAAACAAGACAAACGCGGTATTAACACTGCAAGCGTGCCAGCTTGGATGCTCGCACGCTTGCTGTTGTCCGACGTGACAACATGTGAGCCAGCCGCTGGCACTAACCTTCTGGTCCACTGCTGTACTCTTTCTCACGGTTCGTTTTATGCGTCCCTCCTCCGGTGCCTTCCCGAACCACTTCGGAATCAACCGTGCCCGAAAGAGCTTGCCGGAACAAAACCCTCGAACCTCATTTAAATAGAACCGCTCCCACCCACCCGCCAACCTGTCTGCTTGCCTGCCTGCCTCGGTACACGCCTTTCTCGCACGCCGGTGTTCGCAACTTCGCGCTCCAACTAGCCTCTTTCTGTTGGCAAACTGTCGTGACCCCTTGCTGCCGAAGCGCGCTTTGCTGAACTGAACGAACGAACGAGCTCAGGCGTCGAGGCGCGCTCTGCGTTTACTCCCTCTCGCCCGCGGCGTCCCCCAACGAACGAAGTCGTCCCCACAGCGCCGATTTTCACCCCGGCGCCACCATCGGATTCGCGCCACGTCTGTTTGGAAAAGAGCGCCGAGGGGCCCGAGTCGCGCACGTGTGCTCGACTTGCTCGGGCTTTTCCCGCGTGCCTTCAACCAAGGCGCTTCTCTGCGACCTGACATTGCTTCTTTTGAACATACGCGTGCGCCTAGCGCAGCCCTACCCACTCCGCCTTCGCTTCCACGTCAGCAGCAGCCTTTCCACTTTTAGTCTCGTGAAGTGGACTCTTCTAAGCAGAAAACGTTAGCACCGGGGACGGCTTGACCTCCAACGAGCGTGCCGAAATCTCCAGCCGCGCTGGCTGGCTAGCACCTTCATTGGGTCGCGGAGCCTTCTCCCGTCATTTGACAAGGAAATCACCAGAGCGCTGCGAACAATGGAACTCGGAGGAAAATATAAACTCCTTAACGGACACTCATTTCTGGTGGCAGTACTTGTGGAAGTTTGTCGAGGAAAGATGAAATTTTCTGTGCGACGTGCTGAGTATTGGACGTGTGACGTGGGGAAACTATTTATACTAGTATTTTCCGGCCAGCGGTATCGCAGACTGAAAATGCAGTGAAAAAAACAAAAACAAGTCTACTTTCTTGCAACCGTCTCTGCTCTGAATTTCGAGAATTGCATCGCTCGCCAAAAATCGTTCGAAGAAACGCTGTCACATTGGTACGATGAAAATGTTGCATTCAATAGTAACATTCCAGCTGCCGATGAAGAAACGAGCACATTTGGCCCCACGGCTATCTAGTTCCTCAATGATGCCTACCAACTAGCCTAGCTATCCATCCTATTGCACTCCTTAATCAGTGGTGGTGTTTAACACCACACAATTATCAATTTTTCAGTGCTAAACTTAAGGCTTAAATTTGTCGCTGCGTTCCCACACATATACGCAAGTGTCTGTAAAGCCTTTGCATTTCCCGCTAGTAGCACTATGGCGTCCGCATACATCAGTGGGGGGACCTTCTTTTGCACCGTTTGTCCATTACGCATGTAGGATGAATCAAACCCTAATTCACTGTCTTCCAGTCGTCTTTCTATGGCCTTAAAATGAAGCGTGAACAACAATATAGAAACAGGACATTCTTGCTCCATACCTTGGTAAACTTCCACCACTTTATTACAGTTTCGGCCTTCCCATGCAATTTTTGCTCTGTTTTCTCTATATATCTTCCTGAGTAGCTCCACGAAATCTTCATCCATGCCTTCATTCTTGAGTAAATCGCATAAAAATGTTCTGTCTACATTGTAATCGCTCCTTTAATATCTAAAAACGCTGTCCATAAAGGTTTATTCTGAGCTGCCAAAATCTCAATGCACTAAGTTAGTGCAAGCACATTATCCACTAAACATCTGGCTGGTATGAACTAATTCTGTAGTTCCCCCAGTATATAATTTTTTTTCACCCACTTCGACATTTCTAACTTTATGGCTTGCACTGTCATTCTGTATATTACAGGCGTTACTGTAAACAGCCTGTAAGAGTGTCTGATCCTTGTCACCTTTGCTTTTCTAACTGAGGTTCACCTTGCTTTCTCGCAATCTAACTAGAATTTTCTTCGCTGTAATCACTTGCTCTATGTCATTAGTCAGCAGTGCCTTGCTCTTTAGACTGATGTTATTGATTAGCTGCATTGGGATTACATATTATTCAGCTTTTTTCAGTAAAAACTTCATATGCCGAATTTTGATCTCTCAGGCTTCTCTATTGTTGCTGGATCTATTTGAGCCCCAACTAACTTTCTTTTGTGCAGAAGGTATCCCTAATAACTTATGAGACGCACCTCAGTGCATCATCTCCTTCGAAGATGCAGCCCTCATCTTCCCTTACAGCCGCTTGAGAAAATTCAGTTGGAGCTCCGTGTGCTATGACATGGTTCCAAAATCTTTTTGGGGCGCCTTTATCTCTTTTATGAATGTTATGCACCCAACGTTCACTTGTGCATTTAAAGTTCTCTTGCAGGAGCTCACTCACCACCCTCTTCTTCTTTCGGTATTTTTCCCATCTAAGGAGCAGGTCTTCTTCGTGTAATCCCAACTTTTTGGCTTCTCGATGATCCCTAGACGGCTCCTTACGCTCTTCTACAGCTTGCATCATTTCGTTTTTCCAACCAGCGAACGCGTCGTCCTGACCCCTGTGGGCCAATGGCAAAGAGCACTTCAGAACGAAAACATTTGTGAAAATCTGAATAGATGAGCACAAGCGAGGTTTCAAATACGCTTAGGCGTGTGTGCTGCGTCGTCTGCGACTTTGCTGTTCAGCATGTGAATATCTGCTCCAGGTCGCCACAGCCAGTAGGGAGGGGGCAGCAAAATCGTGAAGCAGCCCTGACCGTTTTTTGTCCTTATTGAAGCGAACGAGGTGGTTAAGACGGCGTCATTGCTGCACCGCTGAAACGAATCGCACAGTGCAGCAGTGTGTGAACACACGCACGCACGCACGCACGCACGCAAGCACGCACGGATTCCGAATGCGGTAATTAGATGAAACTGCATATTTATCAGCTGACTCATGAAGCATGTAACTGTGGATTGCATCTCTAGCATTTGACTGTGGGGGCCACGTTACGCGACTAAAGCTTCAAAGCTTCACGGCCATGCCGCGAAATAGTAGATTGCTTGTCTGTTTTGCATGCAGAAGACTTTTTTATATTTTGCAGGTGAACATGTAGTGCATACAATGCTGGTAAGCGTGTGCAGTGCTAGTGATTCGTATGCCGAGTCTAAAAACTCAATTCCCTTTCTTCTTTGGCCTTTCAACAGAAAGTAAAGGAGAAGCACACTAAATACGAAGCAATGCTTCTTACGAAAGAGACGCACGCCTATGAGCTATGCCAACAATTCACTAACAAGGCATCCAGTCGTGCTGCCCACAAAGTCTTACCGAAATGAGATTAAAACGGTCTCTACAGACGGTGCTGCTCCAAGTTTTGTTTCAAGGAACGCCTGGAAGTTTACCAGCCTCGGTCAGGGCCCTTCTAAGAGGCAGCCGAAAAGCCAGGAGAGTAGAACCTCATGCCGATATATATATATATATATATATATATATATATATATATATATATATATATATATATATATATATATATATATATATATATACAGAAGGACGACTTACAAACCATCTCAATTACTTACGTACTGTCTACCCTTCACGATGACTGTGCAACCCTGTAAGAAAGAAAAATAGCTCATGACCTTGTCGGCAACTGTTTAGAACAAAATATGATTTTTAAATATGAAAAAAGAAAGGCAACCTACAGAAATGAATGGAGGGTATTGATCCTTCTCACGCGCTATTCACGAGGCGAATTTGAGTTCAGGGGAATGTCACAGTTAACCTCTACCTATGCAGGTTCTGGAATTAAGCTTAATCGCGCTAAAGGCACAAAGTGAGCAGTGACTGGCAATTTATATGCAGCCTGAAGATTTGAAACAACGCCTTTACCCGGTAGGGGCACTGATGGATCACTCGGCAATTTAGAGAAGGCCCACAGTATTACGCGGCCTAATCCCATGGGGTCTGCGAATACACTTAGGAACAAGACATTGATTTTGTGTTCATCTTGTGGACGGTGACTACTAATCCCATGTGTCACATTATGCCGGCGAAATGAGGCGCTTTCCCTGTGCCACCTGGTCTCAATTTCGCCTCAACAGTAGGTACTCAAGCACGTTTTAATATTTCTTTTTGCTCTTTTAAACATGCAACAGGGACAAAGGACTGCAGGTGGAGATATTGCGGTTCTCTAATATCACATGAGCATTATTATAAGCCTTTCAGGCCGCTCAATTACACTATATAGCCTCCGTTTAATGCAAAAAAGTACCCCTCGTAAGAACTTGTTTTCTCACTTAAAAAAGAAAAAGATAATCAAATCCCGCTGCGCTGCGTCCTAAAGCCACACTCCTGGTAAATGAGAAACGCCATAGAGAAAGCTTCATATTATAAACACTGTTTTAGACTACTTATTTCATGAGAAATCGACCAATAAATTCGTGTTTCATGTTTCAAGTTGGGGGGAATATATCGGATGTTACAGTGAACACTTTAAACTTAAAGAAAATTGCCTGTGGCAGATAGTCTATGAGCTGGTCTACTCGAAAAGGCGGACATTACTTGCACAAAATATTGAAGTGCCCATAATCGTATAATTAAGAAAACATCACTAATTAACTTTCTAGCTAATTACCGCATGGCAGACATTGCAATTTACAAATTATATCTGGGGATTTCACAAGGACGATCCACTTGGAACGAATTCTCAGGATGACACCAGTTTCGAGACATTAATTACTGAACTTTGCCGAGAAATGCATTGGCGTTCCGGTTACTATTGCGCTTGAACGCATAAAACGACGCTTTGTTAAGAAAGCAACTGGAACGACAGTGCATTTTTAGCGCATGGTTGACGGCACATATCCCATAAACGCTGTAATCCACACACTTCTTTTCAAGTGGATATGCCTTGCAGTCTGACCCGCTAGAATATGTAAATTACAATACGTGCCCTAAAGTAATTAGTTCGAAAGCTTGTGAAATTTCTTATTTAGTCGATAATGCATTTCAATTTTATGCAAGTAATGTCCACCTCTTCGAGTAGACCAGCTCATGGAATACACTTGTACTATCTGCCGGGGGAATTTTTTAAAACTTTTGAAAGTGTTCGCTGAAACACTCTATAAGAAAGTCTCAGTTTCGCCCGAAAGGCGAAGTATTGATTGTGATAGCAAATTTCCAAACAGCTACAGGAAGTAGGGATAGTACGTTTATTGGCTGTATAAACTCGTAAACATTCACATACTAACTAAATTAACAAGCATGGTCTCATGCACGCACAGGTAAACAGGAACGCATCTCCCTCAATGACAGCGGAAACTAGCTGTCAAGACGCTGGACTGCGGAAGCGTGGCACCACCAACGAGCCAATTAACCTTCGTGCTGCGTCTCAGTTCAGCGCGAACTAAGCGTTGAGAGCAAAGTGCATACGAGGCTACCAATACTCGGCGTACTTTGTACGCATCTTGCAGGTCGCTTTCAACAGAAGGCGTCTGCACGACTGTACGCGGCGTACGCGAGGCGCACGCAGCAGCCGCCGCAGTAGAACTCACACCCCACCCCCTACACACTTGGTGCTTCGCGCGGGATTTACGACAGCGCGCTTCCTGCCCGCTTTCCTCCTTTTGTTTTCCTATCACTTTCCTACCCGCCGTGGTTGCTCAGTGGCTATGGTGTTGGGCTGCTGAGCACAAGGTCGCGGGATCGAATCCCGGCCACGGCGGCCGCATTTCGATGGGGGCGAAATGCGAAAACACCCGTGTGCTTAGATTTAGGTGCACGTTAAAGAACCCCAGGTGGTCAAAATTTCCGGAGTCCTCTACTACGGCGTGCCTCATAATCAGAAAGTGGTTTTGGCACGTAAAACCCCAAATATTATTATTATTATCACTTTCCTCTCTTCATGTGGTATGGTTTAGATTAGCCCTCGCTCTCTACAGAAACGGCAAAGGCGTTTATAAAGGGTTGGGTACATAGCGTGGAGGAGCGTGAATCAAGGATAGATGTCGGTGTGGAGTTGCCGCCTGACCGTGACCTCAGCTCTGGTAAAGCATGGGTGTGGTGGTGACATCATTGTTCTCGAAAAGCCTTAGTGTTGAAATAACTGCTTGCAAGTGTGTCGTGTTTGTATATTGGGTCATTTGTCGTCTGTTGCAGTGAGCGGTTGCAGTGACAATGGGCTATCGCGGGTGCGATACCGTTTCTCCAGGAGGAGTTCCACGGGGTTTTCAGGAGAGAGTTGGCTCGCATAAATCCTGAAGTTTCCTAAGGAGGCTATTTATTCATCGAGGTTTAAGCAAGTAATTATATACTTTACCAATCGATTGGTGTAGTAGGTACTCTCATTAGGTCTTCCGAAGTGTGCGTCTGCAGCGGCAACGATTGTCATAGTATAATATCACCCGTTAATAATGTACATAGCCATCGACGTTTTGAGGGCGCATATTCGGCACGATGCCCAACTACCTTCTCACCGTATCGCTTCTTTACTTGTAGAAAGGCCACACGCAACATTGAGTCATGTAACTGCTGCCAATCTCATTGCCTGGTTGCCATCAAGCTACATTCCTGCAGCAATACCGTCCTCACCTTTATGGCGCCTGCACAAACCCGAAATACGCCTGACCATTGTCTCAATCACGAAGAAAGTTAACCTGCCTTTACCCTGAAAGAGGCCACATTAGGACTTTCCCACGAGGTACGGAGCGGCCGCATTCAAGTTTACATTGATGGCCCAGTCAGCCTATACAAGTTCAGCTGTCGTGTTGATGACTCCATCAAGATCCGTGAAAATACAGCTAAATAAATCACATGTGTCATCAATAACAGCTGCTTAACTTGTAGCCCTTTGTGCGGCTCCTCATTTCACCCAGGAGTAACCATCCAATGCGTGGTCAATCTTCAAAGATTCCAACGAAGGCCCCCAGAGTTTAATCTCAGCACTGCGCCATGGGTCACACGAGCAACTTGTCGCAGAGATAAGACAATTCCACCATCGAGTAGTTGACGAAGAACACGATATAACATATCAATGATTGCCTACTCAATGTGGCGTATATGTCAGTGATCAAGCGTCCGCAGCTGCCTGACGCAGCGAAAGCATTTTCCACGCTTGCGCGTGACCTAACATTGGTTGAATGGAATTCATCTGACTTCGCATGTGCACGCCTTCATCCCCTGGGCCCTAATTTACAGCTTCGTCTTCCGTCCGACCTTCCACGATGTGAATGCACCCTTCTAGTCCATCTATGGCTTGGAGTAACGTTTTCAAATGCGTACTCCTTTCTGTTCGGAACAGTGAATAGCTCGCTTTGTGACTTCTGCGGATGCAGCGAAACGATCGCACACCTTATTTGGGCGTGCCCTCGTTTCAACACGTTAAAAGCAACCCTCTCAGCCACTCTAGACCAACTGGACAAGAGCGCAACAACGGAAAACAACATCCCTGGAAATTGGCCTACGCGAACATCAGCGCGCTCCACTGTAATGACGCTGCTAAGTTATTTAAAAGACAGCGGACTTTGCGACAAGTTGTGACTGCACACTGTGTGATGCAGAATGTATTAGCATTAGTGGGAACTTTATATATATATATATGAAATGCATCTATGTTATAATTGCACACCAATGGAACTCTCACGCCACAGAACTGTTGTTTCTATCGTATCGTAAGCGCCGTGCGGCTCAAGAAATGACGAAGAAGCATGCGGTTAAGCACCACAGCACAACGGGGACGCCCGACTACAAGCAGGCCCTTCGCAGCCCAATCAGTGTTATCAAAATGACTGTTATAGTTTAATCCGTCGACAGGATTAAGTCTGTTTGCTGGTACTGGGCAGGTATTCTGTAAGAGTCTACTTAGTGGACATGTCTAATTCGTCCGCTGCTGAATAGCTGATTGGCTGTGGCGCCTGTCTGCTGCGGACGTGCAACGCAGGCCAGCGAATCAGAATTTCAACAGCAGACAAAATCGACATGTTTACTACTGGAAACCTTTCATAGTATGTCCCCTGGTACTACATCTTCCACAGTACTGTGGAACATTATAGAACAGTTATAGGACTGCAGACGCACTTTACTGCCCTGGTCTTTTTTCGTACGACATTGCATGTTTTGCTCCGTGACAAAATAGGAACTAACTAGCCCACAGAGAAGTGAGAGATACGCTATCCTTAATGAAAACTGAAGATGTTTACCTGGCTGCTGGCCTGGCATGCTAACTACAGTTGTTGCGTGAAAGATATGATGCACATACTGACCAGTCAAACACAATACCGGAGCGTACGCCTATAGAAACGCACACACTCAAACTGATCATATTGTTTGGTTAAGGCCCACAATTCTAAAAGAAAAAGAAGTCTTATAAGTGCTTTCGCTGGCACGGAGTGTGAACGCAGTGTTTTGACACGAGCCAAAATTGTCCCGCAGATTTATGCTAGGGTCGGGGTACAAATGCAACGCAGCCTCAATTAGATATCGTCTGATAATTTACTGCAGTCGCATAAAACGTGCTGCAAGTTCTGAGAAAAAGTTGCCCACTTCAACACGTTGCCGACGTAGAACTTTCGATATTGAGAATGAAGGCGATTCTGCCTCGCATGAGCACCAAGCGTGCCGCAGGAGCCCTGCAAAAAGGGGCGGCTGGCAAATCCCATCGCTCGCAGCGTAAATTCTAAAATTTTGAAAAGTAATGTGGCTAAGGCGGAAAAGCATGAACAGTCCAATTTTAACGTGAAGATAACGAAAACTTGGGAATTCCGATGAAATATTTTGATACAATGATCAAATTCATTTGGTTCTACATAGAACGATGTATCCAACATCGAAATTGCCATCGAAAGCGTTAATACACCCCCCAAAAATTAAGTTAGGTTATTGGGTTTAGTGTCCGAATGTGTATACAAGTTTAAGAGGGACGCCGCAGTAGAGGGCTCCCCATTACATCATGGGGTTCTCTAACGTGCACCACTTCGGGTTCATTATTCTTATTTAACTTCAATTATTATTATTATTATTATTATTATTATTATTATTATTATTATTATTATTATTATTATTATTATTATTATTATTATTATTATTATTATTATTATTATTATTATTATTATTATTATTATTATTATTATTATTATTATTATTATTATTATTGCCAGGACATAAACGGAGAGGTTGAAATCTCATAGATGGCACCAGCTAGCCTTTGTAGCTTGGCAAAGAATAATATTGTCTCAAAATTTGTAACAAAATGCGGCACAAAAGAACCACAAAAAAAGAAAGTCAGAAATATCAGAAAGTTCCGTAGATGAGACCAGGGACCCACAGAATTAGGTAAAGCGTATACATTTGCACATGTAGACACATGTGATTCACTTCAATACGCTCTCCTCTTCAAGTACAGTCGTTCGATTCTTGCAGTCCCAACATAATTTTTCCCGCGCAGGCTCGGATCATGCCAGACACCTCTGTCATGCCAGCATCTGCAGAAATCTAGGCCCCTATTGGTAGTGATGACATAAACTGGCGAGGCCGCAGCTGCACAAGTACAGCACCGTGATCGTCAAACCAGACGGGGTTTCGTTATTTACTCGCTGATTCATTTCCTTTCCCTACACTATATACACGGGCGACGAAGTGCCCAGTGACATTTTTATCTCAGATTGCCTTTGTGCCCCTTCGATTATCCTGCTGCTCCAAATTCGTACTTTTTTTTTAGGCTTATGAAGCGCTGTCACCGCCTATTTGCCTCTCTTCCGAGTATGATTCTTTCTTGTACGCCACACCGCACTGCAGTTTTATAAAGCTGCGGAGGATTGGTAACACTATTAGTTTCTCGGACATCTACATAAAATCTTCAAACAGTAAAGAGAGAAGATAACTCTTATTTTCTGAACGAATGTCCCTCTCGAGACAAGTAACTGGTCGTCGTATTAGACGCATTAGACGTACTAGACGTATTGAGACGGAACGGCTATTGTGTTGCGAACAACGGTCGTTGCAGCGGGGGTGAAATCGCATTCAATTGGAAACTGTCTTCGTTAGATTCAGTCATCCTTCCAATAATTTTGTATTGTTTTCGTTGAATTCGTTAATATCCTGGCCGTTATCCAGGATTTTGCCGCGTTCCGAAAAACCATTAGGACGAAAAAGTACCGCTTCATGCTTAAAACAAGTTAGAAAAAAAAGGGGGGGGGGGATGCTGTCCAACACGTTGCAGCAAACCGCCACTTGCTTAGTAGGTGCTCTGACTGAAAAACAAAAAAAGGAGACGCCCTCTCAGTGAAGCCATCAAAGGTTTCATGCTGACGTTGAGGACCTCAGCCACAACCACACCACGACGGATGATAGCGTTCTTGCGCTGAGCAATCTTTTTGAATCTAATTAGATTCTGCAGCAAATACATACATAATCAGGGTGCTTTGTTAAGCTTGGCGAATGCCCGTTGGCAAGGTGAAACGTACACTCAATTATTAGATGGTATATGTTATTCCATTTTTTAGCAGTCTCTTATCCTTTGCTGAACAAAATGAGTTTGCTATTACTTCATTTACGAGCACTTTACGCTCTTTACATATCACGCAATGAGAACCACTTGACGATCGGCAAAACCGGTCGTGCGTGTGTGTTCTTAGCGCAAATGCTTTCAATGGGCACGTCTTTCGTATCGGCTGTTATGAAAAACAAATGCGTTCTTGAACTCGCGTTGCCAACCTTGGTTTCCCGGAAACGTCGAGTGCGTTACAGGGGCAACTGTAATACTTCTACCACAAGAAAAGTATCTCAGGCAAGGTTTCTTTGCTTGCATTGGCACTCACGTAATGGAATGGATGAAACTGCTCGCAGACAAACACTACAGTTTTTTTTTTTTTTACGTGCTCAAGATACTTCTAACCATGGTGGCCTGTGCCTGGTTTTGTCGAACTTCTGGCAGGAGCTGACGGATCAGCACAGAGAAATTGATAACATTGTCATGGTCAGATGCGGCTAGGATACTTCTATAATGCTAGCACAAGACATCAAATTCTCCTCTTGGAGCGCGGGTGGTTTTTAATACCACCGTCTGCGCACAGCCGGATAACTTCGTTTCATCTTCGCATCTCACCACGAGTTCGCCGACGCGAGGATGCCCTGCTTTGTGGGCTATGCCTATGGGAGCAGGCTTCACAAAATTTCTTGCCTTCCGTATTCGAATGGCTGACAACGCTGCTTGTGGTGACTGTGGTATCGAGGAGACATGTGAACACATTTTGCGCGTCTGTCGTCGATACAGAGTACGGAGAGAAAAAAACTTAAAAATTAATTATATTACGGGGGTTTACGTGCCAAAACCACCTTCTGATTATGAGGCACGGCGTAGTGGGGGACTCCGGAAATTTGGACTACCTGGGGTTCCTTAACGAGCGCCTAAATCAAGTACACGGTTTTTTTCGCATTTCGCCCCCATCAAAGTGCGGCCGCCGTGGCCGGGATTTGATCCCGCGACATCGTGCTTAGCAGCCCAACACCGTAGCCACTAAGCAACCACGGCGGGTCCAGAGAATCGCTCACCACTGCGCTAGCTCTCACTGATGACATGCAATTGTCGGAAACCACTTTGCAACGTGGACCTCCCAAGCTGTCGCAGCAGATGAGCACGAATTCATTGTTGCAATTCTTAAGGAGAAAACGACCTTGACAATCGACTGTACTGTTATGATTTGCCGCGAATGACTGTGATCGCATGCATTTGCTTTTTCGTTTTTTAAATATATTTTTTTACAGCTGAACCTCAACACCCCAGAAGTGAGTAGCAAATTGAATTTTTCATTCCAGTTAACCTCCCCTTAACCTTCATGCTTCTGTCCTTTCTTTGGTCTTTTTTTTAGCAGGAACATGTTTTCTGCGAGGGTGGATTTTGATTTACAGGTGATGGAGCTCAGTAGACGAGCACATAATACGAATTCCAATACAATGAACCTTTATTCAACGAAACGTTTTTTTTTTTCGTAGAGCAGTTGATTCTCCTGTCTCTGAGATTACCACTCATTTAAACATAATTTACAGTTATCATACATTCTGGATACCTAACTCAATGACACTATAGATAAAGCGCAGTTGTCGCCTGCTTTTTCGGGACCACAGCGCATTTTCCAAAAACGATCACCTACTTCACGAAATTGCGAGTGTCGCGTAACGTCGCCTACCGTACTATAAGCAGTGCCGGCGACGGAACGTGGGACGGCCAAAATTGCAGCCTTCATCGAAGAAGGCCGTCGCGTGGTTGCAGAAAAATATAAAAATAAAGGCAGGAGGGGGGGGAACTACAGCACGACCTCGTGCCTTTGTAAGTATCCCTACGCAGGCACGAGGATAACGGTTGTTGAGATATCGAGGCGCAGGAAAAAGGGTTCGGGCGGGCGGGCGAGGGTTGAAGTAAGGTCGCCGTGATTAACCCTGGAACAAGCAGCCGAAAGAAACAGCAACGACAAAGACAACCTATCAGCCCACAATGCACCAACTAGCAAAGGGAGCCACGAGCGCGGAAACAGGAACGATCGGGCAACCCTTCAAGGGAGCCGGCCCCCCTATAACCACGCGCGAGCGCTGATTGGTCCGCGCGGGAAGTGACGTCGTCAAAAAGGCGCGCTCACGCGTTCGCGCGCGCGCACGCACGAAAAAACTTGCGACGGAGCGAAACACGGAGACGGGAGCAGAAGGCGAAGAGGAGGGGTTAGAAGAGGGAGAGAGAGAAAAAAAAGCTCTAGCGCGACGCGGGTTTCCAATATGGCGTCGGGCACACTTCCGGCACAACGCCCACGCGCACAGAGCGCGCGCGCGTCAGCCGGACCGGGGGGTACAAAAGCGACGGCCGCGGACGGCTCCGATCCCGACTCCGGAGTCAGGACCACCCGAAACGCGTGCGCGGGACGCTTTCGAAGAGAGAGGCGCGAAATCCGAGAGCGAGCCGAGTGTGCGAACCCAGTATAGAGGCTGCTCCTTACCGGTGTCTTCGAGCGAATAGAAAGCTAGTAGGGATAGCAAGCGAAAAGAGGGACTCAATAAGGGACGAGAGCAGAACCGCACTTTGTTTCCGACTTCGCCGCGTAGTTATCATTGCCGCCTGTTGAGCGGCACAGCGTGGCAGTATCCGCGTTAGTGACTTTCCTTTAGATCGGCAACAGCTGCGAACGAAAGCCGGCCTCTGACTCGAGTTCGGGAAGGAGTGAAGGAAGAAAGAAAGAAGTCAGGGACGAAACGACCAGTGCAGCGACTTCGCCCTGAAACATCCCGCTCCTGAGTTTGCCCCTTCGTCCGCTGTTGGAGAAAGACCTGCCGAAAGAGTGAGTTATTTGGTGCGACGCCTTTGTACCTATACCGTAATGCGACATCCTACTTTGCTGCACGCAGAAAATTGTCGTAGGTCTTAAGAGGCTATTAATACTTGGCACGTTTGATTAACAGTTACCTTCACGACGCAATGCAGTCTTGCGAAATTTGAGCGTGCGGAACGTCCCGATTTGGTGTACCGCTAAGATTTGATAATTTTAATCATCCTCGTGGGCGATGTAAATAAATGTGTCGCAGTAATGTTTTGAATAGGGAGAGAGAGAGGCGAGGTAATCGACATTTGTGAAATTTCGAGGTGCTTGGATAACTAACGTGGTCATAATTGTTACATTGATTCTAGGCCAAGTGCAGCGCGGTGGCTCAGAACGCGACAAGTAGCTGGTGTGTTTCGCCCAAGTTTTAATGAAACGAGTGTAACCAATTTAGGTCTAGGTAATTACATCGCAAAGCAAATGACCTAATAATAACAAAGATGTCTAGGTATATCTCTTTTTGATTTCGAGAACTTTGCGCCCTTTTGTGTACGCGTATATCTCTGATGACAGTTATGAGTTGTAGAATATTCACAGTCAACTTGCGTACGCTTGAATGAAAATTTTTAGCAAGTAACCAATGGTTCTGCTATATTATAGCCAAGAAGCTGGACTTTTTTTTTTGCACTGTCTTAGTTTGGCACCGAACATAGAGTTGTATCATTGCGCGGATTTTCGTGCTACATACGCAGGGCATCAACGTGGTCGGTGCACCTATTCCGCGAAATAATCTTATTTTTCATTTTGTGAGTTTTACGTTCAAGAAAATTCTGGGGAAAACGTGTACTAGGGCGTTTATCTTAATCATTTTTAGTTGAAAATGATTCGTCATTAGGAGCTTCTACAACTTTCGCCTTAGGCGACTTTTTTCGCACACGTCTCGGTACGGCGAGGCCGTATCACTTTCTGAAAACTAACGGTTGTCTCCGACGTTTCTTATAAGGTTTCAAATACCGAACACTGTCGCTATTCCCTGACAGCCATTAACTGAACAACCTGCAATCCTTAGAAGAAAAAAGAACCAGCAACATATTGCTGGAGACATTTAGAATACTGGTGCCTACTTTTCAGCATTCGCTTGTTGAAAGGAAACAATAGTAGAGTGAGCATGAAAACTGTGTTGAGATGGCATTTGTATTCGTTAGTTTCGTTGGAATAATTTGCGAGAGAATGTCCCTGTCATAAAATGTTGAAAATTTGTACTGGAAGCTCTGACCTGCTCTGCAGGACCTGAGTCGATGAAAATATACACGAACAGCTGAGATATATGTATCCTGGGACTCTATAACGTAAAACTATTCCAATATGTTTTTACTCCAATCTCCTGACGTCACATTTACATAACTGCCGACGTAGGCAATGGATGGTGACCTGCAGCGCTGTTTGAACCACCAAATCAGACGCTGTCCTCTTTTATAGGAGGCCGCTTTAGTTTGATTTCAAAGCAAATAGCATTGCCTACTTTGACAGGCTTTTCTTATTGAATTGTCTGGCAAGAGGCATGGAGTACGTAGAAATGAACGGAGCTTCAGTGGGGCCGAGCTAGCGCACTCAAAGTAGATAAGAAAAATAGATAAGATAAGATAAATGTAGATAAGAAAGGTGTGGAGGGTGGTGTCGGCATCTGGGATTGGACCGCCTCCCCTGGCTTAGCTTGGGGTGGCTGGTCGAAAATCGCGGTGGCGTGCAACGGAAGGTTAAAAATGTCGCTGCAACGAATCCTCAGCGACGAATTGGCAGAGCGATGTCGTACATGTGCTGGAAGGGTTCGACAACGTTACACCGCCACGTAAAATGCTTTTCTTAGGCAGTTTTAGTGTTGCGCCATGACGATACGTACGCAGCACGCAAGGGCTTTGCGAAACGTAGCAGCGCGTGTGACGTCAGGGCTTTTGGTACTGGGAAATGCCTACGTACGTAAGCGGGCGGGCGTCGTTAGATGACGGGTGCGTTTGCGCTGCGTCGGAGAATATTCAGGCCTTTAAAAGACGCTGCATTTAATACGGATGCAATACGCGAATCATATCGAGAAAAATAAAAACAGAGCACTCACTTTCTGAGGCTGGCACAGTCATTTGCGACGAACTGCGCCAACAGGAGGTCCAGCCTATCGCGCAAACAGCGCACACTGAACACTTTCTCAAAAACAAACTTGATATTTTTTGCTCTGGATTCCCGCCGCGAAGAATCCTGGAATGGGTTCTGCGCATACACTTCACGCAGCAAAGCCAGAGCGTAGGCCATTGAAAAGCACAGCCTTCCGCTGGTCGCCTTTGACGCCGAGATTTTGCGAAACTGTTTTGTCTCGCGTTCTCGCGAGCAAACGAGTACCACGAGAGCAGCACGCTGTAGGCTCCCGACGTACGCGCGCAAGAATCGGATGCGTGCGTACACAGCGGCCGCGTACGCATCAAGTACCATTCGGGTTGCGTTTTGCACATGCACACTTTCCAGAAGGTAGTGGTCTTACGTACGCAACGCCGTTGCGTACGCAAGGTGCGGAGTACCAAAACTGTCTATTATACGCAAATAAGTCTGTTTCCCCAGCAGCTGCGAGTAGTCAGTGCCAGAGTGATCGGTAGGCAGACGTCTTATATTCCTTTCGTAATTGGGCAGTCTCCAGTTATGTCAAAAAAGGCCGGTTTGTCCGGCATATCAATGCAACTTTAGTGTGTAGACCTCATTTTGACGTGGTCAATTACTGTGGCTTTGTGACGTCACGTGACAGAAAGTTGAAGTGGGCGCCACTCGAAAACGTTGGACAAATAGCGGAGGGCTAATAGCGAAAAATGTGTGGAATCTGAAATATTTGTTTTTATGTTGTTCGGTCTTATCATGCCTAATCATTGCGCACACGTCATGCCCGATGGGGAGGTTTCGCGGTTTTCCTGACGTCGCGTGACAAGCAGGTGAAGATGAGGGGGGGGGGGGTAGCCCGAAATTTTTCGACACATTTTGTGGAGGCGTGATTGCAGACATGGAATAGAAACAGTTTGGAATAGTTTTACGTTATAGCACCCTTGTGTTCCACCTGTCCGAAGGAAGAACTGAAACCATGGAGGTGTACGGCTCTGACCGGCAATCAAAACATGGATTGCGCCGTTAGGCCCATAGTGCCACGGCCCATAATCGCAAATGACATGCGTACTCCGATAGCAATAACATTTACGCGTCCCTCCTGGCAGGGAGACAACGGCCGAGGGACGCCCGCAGTTTGTCGAAGCTTATTAAACCCCGTGTAACCGACGTGCAAGACAATATGCGCACCAGAACGAAACGGTATCTACACGAAAAAAACGCTCTCAGCTGCGACCTCCACCCGGCCTTGTTGTAGGGTTTACAGCCTGCTGTCACTGACAGAACGATTTCGTTCGGAGTCAGAGCAACAGTTTTAAAAACCGCGAAACATTTGTATGTCACATATTCTTTCAAGGTGCGCGGAACACAAATACTTTTGAGAATAAAATGGCTTTGCAAGAGCTCCCGCAGCGCTATATGAGGATTAGGCTTGAGAACATGCCATTGTCACCAAATAGCAGATAAAAAAATTGCGCGCTCGCTTAGCAAGAAAAAATAAAAGAACGCCTGCTTTTTTCAGGTACGCTTTTTGCTTTTGACCAATCCTAACTTCTTACAAGGGGAGCAGGTGAACGCTTCAGCCACTGCGGTTACCAATGTGTTCACGCATAAAAGCATCGAACAGTCCAGATATGGTTTATCTGTGGTTTAATATGATGCATAAAGGAACTGCTCCTAAACAATAAAAAAATAAAAGAAGAAACACGTAGGACAAGTATTTCTGCCAAACTCCTGCTCTTCTCACAACCCATTCTTATACCGACTCCCCCTTTATTGTCTTTGTGTACTTAAAGTCGATGTCATGGGCAAAGCCTGAGTCATCGGATGTTTCTTAAAGGAAAAACTAACTTCTTACTACACTTTTTGTACAGAATACGGAAGTTTTTGGTAGCACGCAAAAACATTGTACAGTATGCGGTGCAAATTTGAGCTGGTCGCTATGCTTTGAGGGCAGAGTGATTTTTTTTCTTTAATAAAAAGCACCACTAAGTCGCTCTTTCCACGGGAAAAAAAGTCATAATTTCTCGATGCTGGGAAAAGGCCAGCAACGAGAAAACGCCGCAAACTTTTTATTTCCTTAAACATAAATGCCTAAAATCTTGAAGCCTCATATGACTTATATAACACAGCAGTCAGAGATAATTAGGCTGACAATAAAATATTAAAAATAATGTTCCTAACCGACTCTGCAGGCATTTTCACTAAAGTTGTTCTCTCTCTCTCTCTCTCTCAGTAGAACAGCGTCTTTCCTTCGGGGGAGACATGATGAACTGGATATTTACTGAGCAGGATCGATTGCTCGGTATTTGCTTAAGCTTAGAAACTCTAATTGCATCCCTTCTACAAAGTCAGGTTCATTTGCAGGCCTAACGGGAAGCTCTTTCCTATCTCACATGGAGCGCTCAAAAGGCGAAGAACCATTTGCCCCTTCACTGATTGCCCTTTCAATTTGCAGGAAGCGATGGGCTGTTTTGCTTCTAAAGAATCTTTTACAACATGCCAAGAGCACTTTCAAAATTAAACTTTGCCCAAATGCACCAGCAGTGTTTTAATCTTTTTCGCTAGTGTTTGTTTTCCGTCAAGGGGTCTTCACGGTTACTTAAAAGGAACTACTGTCGCTTCCAAAGAGCGCTTTGAGGAAGAGTAGCACATAGAAATTCCCCAGGGCAAGCCTACGAGTAAGCTTTGACAAAATTCTCGAGGATCCATGCGATTTGCATGCTCTAATGAGTTCCAGGTATCCATTGCTTCGTCAATCAACGTGACCAAGTAACTTCAAGTTTGAACGATATGAAATCTCTCTTTTTTTAATTTCATGATGACTTAGTCTTGTAACACCACGAGAGTAAAACGCTAGAATATCAACCTAATCACAGCTGTCCATGCGCGATGAGTTTGATGAAAACCACATCACTTTTTCTGTCACTCTTCTTTTCGCTGTTCCCGCTGCGTTTATTATATTAGCATTAGCGAATGGTCAATTGCGCTTCCAGGACAGCCTGATTGCTTGAAGAGAACAAACCGATTGCGACAACATCCAGTTTACTTGACCAGATTTTACCATAAGAAGTCTGAATATTGAATGGGCTATTGTCTTTTAGATCAAACTTATGACGACGTTAACATAAAACTTGCGGTAAAAAATCTGAAAGTATACCTTTTCACCCCTACAAGGTGTATGCCATAGCTTATGGCTGAAATTCGCTGAATTTTTCGGCAGCCTTAACAATTACTACAGCGATAAGCAAAGATAAAATGGTTAATTCCTGCGTTCCTTCAGAATGCACCGTCATTTCAGTAGAACTGAAACAGGGTACTAAGAGTAGACACAACAAGCGTTCGTTGTGTCTACTCTTCCCGTCTCTCTTGCCTTTACGCTACAACTACAACTCTTTTTCTGAAACGAATTGCCCCCCTCCCCCCTACCTCTTATTTATTTTTATTATTTTTTATTGTGCAAGGTGGTCCAAGTATCTTGGCATTTTAAGGTCGAGCGCAAAGGAATTTGCCCACTCGAGCTAGTGCTGCCGCATTTGCTCCGTCCATATTTCAGCGGAGACACCAAAAAAGCGGCTTCGTGTACACCAGTTTAGCAGAGCGCGGTTTAAAAAAGTGTCCTAGTTGTCATACTCAGTGCCTTCCTCGTGACAAAGATTATTTACGCTTATTAAAATTTTGCTACACCACGAAATTTTGATATAGACAAGCCCAACAGCTCAGCATGGCTGAAAGAGTTACATCGCATTGTTAATTGAACTTTAGTTGCAAAGGGCTGTACACCATACAATTTCAACACACAGTCTCATAATTATTTAGAGGCACTGTAATGGTGTATGCAGTGTTGTTCCCGTTTTCTTTATTTCCACCACGTGCTGACATAAAGAAAGATTGTGTAAATTTGTAAGGCGGGGACGCTTCAAAGAAGGGAACGCTGGCGTCTACTTGCGGTAACACCTGGCTACAAAGGAAGCCCATACGGGACCCTCTTAGAGAAGCCTACGCAGTTGAAGAAAAATTGATCTGGTAGGAGAACTGAACCCAATGCCCAGACTATCTTGGGTGGGTAGATTGCACGGTTAGAGCGAATGAAACATTTAATTGAAGCAGCTCTTGTGTGCACAATAAAGAAGTGAGTTATACGGAAATCCTCCAAATGATTGCAATACCTTGTAGAATATTTCTCTTGTTCGTTTTTTTTCTTTTTGTTCCTCTTTCTGTCGCCGTTCTAATTTGATGTGGACACGTTTCCCATTTGCTCTTCGTTCTACTAGAATAAATACTAGGTTTTCAAAGAACAAGTGATCAACCCAGGCAAAATTTTTTTGTTCGGCTTCTAATTTAGATACTCGTCCAATATATGAAACGGAACACCGGATAAAGAAAGCCGGCAATTTTCCTTGCGTGTGCTTGTAATGAGGAAACGTTCCGTGAGCATGATTTTTCGGCAGGAGAACAACACAACAAATAGCAGCGAGTGAGGTTCAGAATTTCATATATGCAGGAATCTCGGTTCGAATACAGGTGAAGTGTGTTCCCTTTCATACTAGACGAGGGTGCGCGTCCTCAAGGTGGTGATATGTAGCGATAGCTTTTCCTATGCGATTCGTTCACGTACTTTTCACGCTTCGTCAGTCGTCAAAGTGATGCTTCGGCCACGTTATCAATGGAATCAACCACCCGTTAACGATGGGCGATACGAACTTCACAGAATCGAGTGGAAGGCATTGCTGCAAGCTCGCGGCCCACAGCAAATACACTGCTGCAGTTGCGCTTTCTGTGAGGTGTCGGAGGCCCTTTCACTTACATTAAAACATTCCCAAGAAACTTGTCATTGCGAAAGATTGCGAAACATCATACTGCCCAGACCCCATTAGGACGTGATGGCAAGCATTTTAGTTGAGATCGTCCCACAGCACATTAATCCTTACGCGCATCTGCAGAGCCACTTGTGGCTTCGCTTGACTCCTCCACAGGCATCGACCAGCTTCATTTTTCACAAGTAAACCGTGCGTATCTTGCTAAAAGACGCGCTGAGCAGAGCCAGAGATTAGTCCTAAATTATGACGGAGCTTGACAAATGAAAAAAATAAAGTGAGCGACGCAGCTTTTGCTGCTTTGTGCCATCTTGCTCAGCACCTTTATAATTCAAGTATGGTCCAACTAGTCCGCAAGAAAGTATTATTGCTTACCGCGCTTACTTTCACCCCCTCTCTCTCTCTCTCTCTTTTTTTTTCTCCCTGTTTGCACCT
This sequence comes from Dermacentor variabilis, assembly GCF_050947875.1. Taxonomy (NCBI): domain Eukaryota; kingdom Metazoa; phylum Arthropoda; class Arachnida; order Ixodida; family Ixodidae; genus Dermacentor; species Dermacentor variabilis. The sequence goes on from NC_134571.1 coordinate 94,803,983, forward strand.
CGGCGAATGTTCTGACATCCTTTGGTGCTTTTCAGTCGTGAATCGATCGCCCGGCTTGGCACACCGGCAGTCCACACGCTGGCGATGACAGCGGCATTATTAAAGGACAAGTTTTGCCACATCATTTGGCAAATGCTAAATGATGCAGGGATTGTTTTGCGCAGCTTGTACACGGAGGGTGCCGGCCAAGGTACGCGTCGTCGTGAGAGAAGCCTGTACTTGACGTTCCGCAAGAGATTGAAGAGTGCGCCGGAGCAATACACACGTCTAATAAGCCGCGGTGCAACCCCGCTGACCAATAGTGCTGCTTTCGCTTGAAAGCAGCAACTGTGCCTCACTTCGTACTGCTTCCTTTGTTCATTAAGTTTGACTCCCCCCCCCCCAGAAAAAACTGCCGCGTAAGCGGAAGCCTGTTATTAACGTTTTCGCAGACACTATGCGCAAGGATACGTACGTGTTAGTGCATACGCAATGTTGCGATGCATGCAGTTTCTTTTATTTCTGATCAGTTTCTCGGACAGTAATCTTTTACCATGGTTGTGCTTCTATTCAAAACGCACCGGTTAATGAAATTACGCATTTTCCGCGGTGCTTTAATCATTCTTTCGAATCATCGCCATGACTACCGGGAAAGGAAGATTGTAGAATGAAGCCTCATACTTTGGGTAAAATGTAAATCAAAACTCTTTATTGAGCAACCATTGCCAGTGATCGTTTTCGTTTTTGCCATGTGTCGTGAACGCAATCGTAACCGTGATCTTTAAGCGTGGTTCAGATAGTGTTCTTGAACATAAATGCGTACCTGCCATGGTAGCCGAGTGCCTATGGCAATGTACGGCTACGCTCGAGGTCGGTGGTTCAACCCCATCCGCGGCGGAATGCAAGTACCCTCGTGTACCATGCATTGGGTGCACATAAACAACCCCAGCTGGTGAGAATTAGTGCGTCGTCCCCCTCTACGGCGTGCCTCATAATCAGTTCGTGGCTCTGGCCCGTAACGACCCACAATCTAACATGAACATAAATACTGTAATCTGAGAGAAACCAAAAGCTATAATAAAGCAAGCTGGATAAAAAGCTGATAGTTGTTAATTTTAAAATATTGTAGATAGCGAAATAGTTAAAGTCTGATCATGCACAATATACGCAATCGTCATGAAACAGACGTTGGTTTCATTGCACCATTAATTTAAGTTTTGCCTCACGGAATACCACAGCATGCCTCCTTGTTTGCCAAACTTAGTTTACGTATGGCCTTGCGGCGAGAAGTGTAAATGGTTACCCTCGTTCCTTATCTATTTAGCGGTGGTGACTTTATATGAGTTTCAGATTTGTACTCTACTTCATTTAGGCTGCTTTAAGTTTTTTGTGCACAATATTTTTTCTGGAACAACTACACAAAACCTTTCTTTCACATCACCATCCCTGGCCCAGCACTGTTGGGATCGCGACGCTTGACATCTGTCATGGCCATGTCTGGTAGCCGATCGTACCTACAATTTTTATAGTTATCGGCTCCTGTGGTTTAAGAATGCCTCGTTGCGATCAATGCTGAATCAGAAGTGCTTGAAAGCAGCCTCTACGACGAATTTTACTCAAGAAGATGACGTGTGAATGCAGTGCGAAAGTTATGTTTATTTGTACCACCGAAAAAACAAAGTCGCACGCCATACCCCCACACACAAACCACACACACACGTTCTCTCTGTATTCGTTTATTCAGCTCCTATCACAGCTCGTGCATGATACAGAAGAAATATGAAAGTCACAATTCTGCGTTTCAAGTGGTCACATCATGAAACTCAGTTAATGGAATAACACAACGCATCAGGAGAAAAAAAAAGTTAAAAAATTTCTGATGCACGAACAAAGTGCTGATTCAGGCATACGACGATGTAGGATGTGCAGCCATTGATTGGTGTTCAAGAACACGCGGAGCTTCTGTAATGTTCCGGTACTCCTGTTGCTGGTCACTTTTCCACTTGCTGTGATGGTACCAAGCTCCTATAAGCGTAGTGCACCGCAGAGGTGCCACTGATGGCCACCTAGCGGGCGCTTCCCATAGTACGATCGGGAGCAGCGAGCAGAGTACAACCCTTTGCAGCAAGGATGGCTGAAGTTCGCGACTGCGATTTTTCCTTTGTCCGGGTGCCAGACTGCTTCTTCTGCGGTAACAGCTGCAGAAAAGATGCTGGCCTCTATGGAAGCGGACATGAACGGGATGTTACCGCTGTTTGGGACAACACCCTGCACATACGTGTCAGATGAGTCCCACAGACAAGCGCAATGAACCCCAGTTACACGAAGTGGGGCTCATTAACTAGCTGCTTGGTTTTATTGAGTAATGAGATGTGCCGACCGTTCTTTTTAATTCTATCATTGCCGTAATACTGCTTCTGTAGCTCGGTAATAGGCACACGTCGTTAGTGCGGACTTATTTCTCAAACAAATCCGCACGGTGCGATGTCCGCACGTGTCGTAGTGATCATTATGCCGATGAATGCATGTTACATCGCTAAATGAGCACCGTCAAAGTCGCTTCAAGAAGAGTATTTGCGAATTTATTGATGGAAACGGGTACGCTAGTGAACGAAGCCACCAAACGCACGGATGAACAAAAGCGCGAGCTAGCGCTGTACCGCCCACGCAATTCCGCTGCATGGATGAACTGCCGTTCCCGCTCCAGTTTTCGCAATTTGCAATTCTTTTAGAGAATTGGACCTGCCTGGAGAAGTTCAGAGCTAAATTCCGACTAACTTTCAGTAGATTTATTTTTCTCGAATGTTAAAGAAGAGAGGTGAAACATAATATATTTAGAAGCAGAGCAGCGCCAGCCAATGAAGATGAAACCTCACACATGAAAACCTCGCACATAAAAAAAGAACAGCAAGAGTTCTGCATGAAGCAACTAGCAACAGTTCAACATGCGCAAAGTCAAGGATAAAATAGATGCAAAAACATGGAGTGCGCGACAGCTGGTGGGGCGATTTACTGGGCCGCATAAAATCAAAAGTTTCAGTTCGTGCAAACTTCAGTAGCTTTAACATACAACATGATACACTAGTGCAGCCGTGCTGCCTAGCTAGAGCAACACGGTAAAGATGCGGCAAATGGTAGAAGCGGCATGAGGCATTCAGAATTTTAGCGAAATGCCTTAAATCTCCATGCAGCACAGCGGACGAGCCAAACCAAGCATGGGCAGGCCGCGATCAAGTTCGTCACTTACCTGTGTAAACATCGATCGAGAGCAAAAATCATCGACACGAAAGAAGAAAGCATGAGAAAAACAAATTTCCCGCCGAACGGCGGCGATCCTTTGCTACCGTTGCTCTCGCTGATGAGACTTTGCAGGGAATGATAAGAGCCGACACGTTTCTGGGGTATTTGAGCACACCACCGTGAAATAATTCCTCTTCGACATGCCTTGAAGCTTCGGCCACCACACACATGCGAAGGGTGTTGCTTATTTTGCTCTGAAAACGTGAATCACACAGAGAAGCACGACGCAGAAAACTACGGCGCGCGGCTGCCTCGTTTCCTGAGAGCGCTTCGCAAGGCCGTCACCAGTGGCTTGTCCATCGGCGTGCACTAGGCGTATCATTCACGTGCGCGTGACACGGCGAGTGTCACAAGTAGTTCATTCGCGCCCAATGTTGTGACCAAAGCCGTGGCCTTGAGACTAAAGGCCTCGTGCGAGACCGAAAGGACTAGCACGAGGTACACAGTTAATACGCACTGTAACTGTGTATCTCTACGTGGTGCGTGTGACACTGGTGCTTCTTTGCGCATTAGGGGGACACGGACCACCATCTCGAAACAAGTATGTTAGAACATTTAGCAACCGCCTTCGGATGTCCTCTGCACGCTGGATGCATGGATAGATGGATAGATGGATGCTATCAGCGTGCCCTTTGGAATGGGGCGGTGGGTTGTGCCACCACACTCGTGTTATTATATTGCCTAATGTCCTACCTATACTAAAAAAAGAAAAGGAAAAAAAAACACGAAGGATTCCCATCACCAAACTTTATGTACCCCTATTGGGAACTTTGTTTTTTGCACGCCTCTGTTGTTTCTCGTTTGCCTACTTTTGCCCCAATCTTCCAATCATATCTTACTAATCGTTGTTGTGGACATGCTACTTTCCCCCTGCTCTCGTTGAACCCAAGGGCTTCCAGGAGGCCAGAGGTGCCTAAATCAACCGCTGGGCAGATATCTTCACATTCTAACAAAACATGCTCCATTGTTTCCCTAGCTTTACCGCAGCAAGCACATTCTTCTATCTTGTATCTCACTTTCTAAGAGCGAGTTCTAAAGCATCCCGGTCTCTCTTCGAAAAGTAATGAGCTTCCCTTTGAGTTATCATAAATTGTTTTTTTCCTTATTTCGCTTTTTTCTCTGAAGTGGTTACTCACAGGAGGTTTCTTTTTTATTTCCGCCACCCTTGAGATTATCTCAGCCTCTCCGACTTTCCGGTTGATGTTCTTTGTTGCTGTGTTGCTCACCCTATAGGCCACACACTTGCTGGGGCGCTTCCTAGTTCTTTGCCTCCACTGTCGATCATGTTTTTCCTGTACAAATATCTGAACACTCTCCGACCCCATTTACTTTCTTCCGTGTTCCTTAGTCGTTCTTCATAATCAATTTTACTCTCAGCTTCCCTCACTGCAAAATTTGACCAGCCCATATCAACCTGCACAGCTTCATTTGTAGTTTTCCCGTGAGTGCCCAATGCGAGGCGTCCAACTGACCTTTGGTTGCCATCGAGTCCTGATTGTACCCCTGACTTCAAGCAAACAACCGTATTTCAAAATGTATCTCCTAGAACAATTGCACTATTCCACATACCCCGCAGCTACCTAGCGCATCGCCATAGCACTCTGTGTTTCATCATGGCCGCGTTTCTCTTTGCTTTTGCAGTTATTGTTTTTTCCTGTATTTCCCAATATCTATTGTCTTCGTTTATCCATATACCAAGGTATTTATATTCTTTTACCCGAGGTATTTCCTAGCCCTGTATTGACACTGTCTGTTCAATGCTTTCAGTAAATGTCATAACACATTATTTTTAACGCTAAATTTCAGATCTAAATTCTCGCCTTCCTGTCCACAGATATTAGACAAACGTTGCATAACAATTTGCTTGTTAGCTAGCAATAGAATGTTGTCCGCATAAAACAAAGCTGAAAGCCGCTGCTATACTTGTACCTGCCTGTTTGTATGAGAGATTAAACCGGAGATTACTTCCTTCTAGCGCTCTCTCCATTCTCACCACGTACTTCATAAACAGCAGTGGAGAAAAAGGCACCCCTGCCTCAGTCTCTTGTTGATATTAACTTTTTCTTCGCTGCTCATTTCTTCCCATTCAACGCATGCGGTATTTTCTTGGTAAATTTCTCTCAAAACCAGTATACAATCAGCGCCTAAGCCTTATCCTTCCAGAATATACCACAAAATGTTGTGGTCTATGTTGTCATACGCTACTGTAATGTCTAAAAAAGCCACATATAACGTTCTTATTTCTACTCCAGATATTAGAATAGACTGAGTAAGGACAAATGAGTTATCATCCAGACGCCTACCGATTCTGAAGCCATTCTGAAGTTCTCCCAATATGCCATTACTCTTTGCCCACGCTTGCAGAATAATCGTTTTTCGCTGCACTGTTCTCGCCTGAGCATAAAGCAGTGCCCCGTGTATATGGCTACATCATGAGGCATCGGTCACCAATATGCACGGCTGCAATGCGGCGAAAGCATAAATTGGTCGCGATGTCACAAGTGTGCGAAAAACAGAGGCGTGATGCAGTTTCTGCAGAGGCGAATGGCGTCGCTTCGAGTGACCTCATGACTTGCACTCTGGAGGATGCAAACAAGCAATCAGAGTGAGTGTTTCGACAGAGTGGGTATTTTGGCGTCTTGAGAAACGCTCTTTAGTTTATTCTAACATGAAAACTCAGGTCTTCCGACATATGACAAGGTCAAAGTTCCACAGAGTTTGTGCCGCTCGCTCTTTTGTACAAATTATGACACAACATTAGCAAGATAAGTGGTTAACTACGCTAATTACTTCATTTCACTTCATTTCAGCTTTCTTTAAGCATCGGGTAATTTTTCTTTCAGGTGGTTCAGGATGACAAAGTAGTTGATAGCTCATCATAGCTTAAAATTAAAAAAATGAGCGTATAAGTAAGTGTGTGCAGCTTTCTTTACGAAACACACTCCAAGAGCACGTGAAACTGCATAACTGTAGTTATCCGCCACGGTAGCTCAGTGACCATGACGTTGCGCTGCTCTGATGAAGGTCGCAGTTTAGATCCCGGCCACGGCGGCTGCATTCCGGTGGGGGCTGAACTCAAGAACTCTCGTGCGCTTAGATTTAGGTGCAGGTTAGAGAACCCCAGGTGGTAAAAAACTTATTCGAATATTCCCCCTATGACATGCCTCATAATCAGATCGGGGTTCTTTCCCCTCCGGTTAACCTCCCTGCCTTTCCGCTTTCCTCTGTCTCTCTCTCTCTTGGGCATAATACTCTGGAGTTTAATTTTAATTTCACTGTAACACTACGGCTAATTCAAAAACTGCGGCATTTTTTTATTGAAGGCATCTGCGGCAAACAATATGTAGTGAAAAAGGGCGGAAGAGAAGGGGCATCAAATAAATGCATGCAGCCCTGTGTGAAGCAGGTACTGCAGGCATGTGCCCATTTGTTGTCCTTTATCCAACGGGTATAGTCCTCTAGACATGCGGCTTTGGTTTGGCCTTCGTAAGCATAGTGAGCTTGATACCTGTATCCTGGTTCCAAACTCACTAATCTTTGCGTTCTTAGGTGATCTTTGACCATTGGCCGACCATCTTCGCTATTATGCGTCAGGAGTCAGCATTGGTTGAAATAAGAGGAGTATATCAGGGCTGTGCGAGGGCAGCAGCCACAAAAGGCGATAGGCATTCGCCGTAGACACAGGAGCCGGACACTTAGGACACGTAGCAGCGCTGTCACTTGCAGAACCGCAGGCCTGCAGGTGACAGCCGATGTCGGGGCTACCCCAGGCCGAAGCCTCCTCCACCCACGGTAATGCTGCGGAGATGGAAGGCAGTTCAAGTGTGCCAGGTCGGAGAACGGACTTGTGGGCTTGGGCTTGCTGAAACTTTCCATATTGGTGGACGTCACTGATCACGACTTCAAACTTATGGGATGGAACCGAGAGTTTAAAGTTGGTGGAAGGGATCACGAAAAGCATAAGGGAGAGTGAGTGGAGTATAAGCTGACAGAACGGGTGCCATGGTCTCTACATGAAAGACGGGGAAGAGAGAGAGAAACAAAAAGGGAAAGGTAGGGAGGTTAACCATGGAGGTGCCCGGTTGGCTACCCTGCACTTGAGGAGGAAAAAGGGAAATCGTACATAAGAAGGAGAGAAGAAAAATAATAAAGAGCCATCCATTCGCAGAGTCAGTCGCAGAGGAATGCCCACTGTCACAAGCGGTCGTACAGTACAGCAGCCTTCAAGAAGTGCAGAAGGACTTTTGTGGCCTTTCGCATGCAAAAATTCATAGGTCATTGGCCCAGGATCTTTTTCTCCGAGAGCAGTCGATTATCTAATCGGCAGAGTTTAGCCTGTAGCTTACGTCGTTGAGCATCAAAGGATGGGCAGAGACACAGAAGGTGCTCTAGAGTCTCATCGCACCCGCACAAATCGCACTCCGCACTTTTGGCCATTCCTATTAGGAATGAATAGGAATTTGTACATGGGGCGTCCAACCACACGTGACACAGTAAAGCTGTTTCGCGACGGGAGAGTCCGGGTAGCAGGCGAAGTCGCAAGACGAGTAAGGAGATGGCTTGCAATCACCTGCGCCAACACAGATTTGGTGCTCACGTCGAAGACTGCAAAATTCGATCTTTGCAGCACGCTAAAGTGAAGTCTATCGGCAGCAAATACAGCCTAATGAAGTACGTCACGACAATTCAAGTGTTATTACTGGCACCTGAAAGGAAATATCAGCCATGCGGGCGCTTGCACTACTCTTATTATGCCTCCGAAATGAAAAACTGACAGGCTTTGAGTAGAGAGTATTCGTTCGCGTCAACGACTGTTTAACGCTCCTATTCTCTGTTCGAATGCAACTTCGGCAAGTGTCTGTTCTTCTACATAACACCTGTCATAAGAAACATGTGCTATTGACGACTCTGTCACAACGATGGCGTAATAAATGCGCGATATCAAACTGTCTGACTTGCTCGCTTGTTATCTGTCACGTAACGCTATACTATGCGCATTTTTGTATCTTCTACGTTTATTCCTTTATTCCTTTATTCTTCCTTTATTTATTCCTTTGCTCTTATTAAATGTTCTGTCAGTGGCAACAAAGCGTTTATATGAGCGGGAAACTTTATTTGGACATTACTTTCCCACATGCTGGTGTATTTGCCACAGAGCAGCCAGGACAAGAAGCATAATCGAACAAACGACAACTCCCAAACCTAACAAGTTCATCCATCAAAATACGAGGGCGAATCAGAAAGTCTCTGACCCCCTTTTTTTTTATTAGCCAAAAGAAGGTACATACTGGTAAATACAACTGTACGCACTGTTTTACGTACTTTACACCATTTTTCCACATACTGCCCACACCGGCTCAAACACTTGATCCATCGGAGCACTAAATTTAAGGTGCTCCTGTGGTAGAATTCCTGCGCCTGACCGTGGAACCACGCTCATTGTCATGCAAGCCTTCGCGGCCTTTTGGGATCTCACAACACCACCACCTCGCACTTCTCAAAGCGAGACATCTTTCCCCATACGTGAACTGCATTTCCCTGTGGATTTCCATGGGTATTCGTGCCATGCTCTATAAAAAACAAATCACACTTCGTTGCTCGTACGCCGTGGCTGTGTGAAGCACAACCGCCATCTTCAACAACTAACAGCAGCGCCATGCCGCGGAGATAGCGGCAGATAAGGCCGGCCGGTCCAAGAAAGGTGCACTGCTGGGAATGAATGCGTTGACTTCGCATTTACAGCAGTAATTTGCCTAAAAAAAAATAGGGGCAAAGACTTTCCGACTCGCTTGCGTATGTTCAATAATTTCGGTGCTAGATAAAAGTGATAAAGGAGACGTATTCAAATCTACGCTTGTACAAATAAAAGCAAAAATTGAGGATGTTTATATTAGCATTAGAGAGTGTTAATAATCCTGCGCGATGATTTCTTGTTAATCGCGGGTTCGATGGTTTGAAATATTACTTAGAATTAAGGAGACCTTTCGGTTATTCAAAAGAAAGCAGAGCTACCCTTAATATAGATACCCTCTTACGGAACAGAATTGTTTGAATGCTATACAATTTCATAAGCTTTGTCCATACCACAACTCGACAATATTTGGGTGAGGAACTTTTCGCGCCGAATATCCTCTAACGATTGTAATTTAACTTGACTGCTACGATTGCTTGGTCCAGACTAGTGAATCACAGCTCACAAATGATTAAGTATGGAAGTGCTTGTTCGCGCACCACATTGGCTTACTATTGGCTGATTTAAGTCTCGTTTGTACGCACATGGTCCCCAAAACGTGACTCCCTATTTAAGGTCTCTTCACTTTTTTTTCTTTTGCGGATAACATATGTCGACTTTTGTTCTTGCATAGCAGTTGATCAGACTTATCAATATCTCAGATATTCCTGTGTCGCCTTTCGATGCTACAGAGTATGAAGAAAGGAGTCTTCATTAAGCTACTTACTTGCTTTCAAGCGTCAGTAACGCCGAACTAATACAAATACGCATCAATGCCAAAAACTCCGCCATCAACCTTTCTTGAAGTTTCCTTTGCGCTGACGAGAAACTTTTCTGTAATTCAAGTTCCATTTGCAAGCGTACCTAAAGACACAATCGCGCTCGCGAGGCAACGCAGGCAAACTGGGTATGGCCGCATGAACTCTGACCAATTACCTCATCAGCTACACGTTCCCTGACCGTTCGTAATGCTTAAAACAAGATCCCACGGACTTTCTCTGTCGAAATCGAGATGGTGTACCTGCATGCGCCACGCACATAGAATAAATGTGCGTCCATAACTGGCACTGAGATCATAAAAAGCTCTTTGTCATTAACCGGTCGCCTTCGCTAAATATATTTTTACCATCGCCATTGGTTGGCGAGGATGCAAGTGGTTATGTTTGGCCAGTCACATTCGATAACTATAGAAACACTGATATCGATGACCGGCTACCATTCTTCAAAACCGTTCTGGTGTGCTCGGTGCTTGGGTTCCTAAAAAAAAAAATCCTGGCACAGCTTAAGGCGTAGGCCACCATAATGCAATGCTTCTTCTCGCTAAATTCTGTGCCTTTTCTATCAACCGCTATTCACGATTGGTGATTGGTGATTGGCGAGTGGTGATTAACGTAAGCGCAGTGCAGCTCGGACCACTGACGAAGAGCGAAAAGGAATAGCATTGTGATAGAATCGCTACATTAATCCTGAACTGGTTTCTCAATCAAGACCATACATTGTTCACTATTAAGCCGCTGCGCAATCGTTTAATATATTTATAACGCCACAGTCTCCAACTCCCTGGAAGTGGTAGCGTGGCGGCTCTGTCAGCGTTCGTGAGATATCGAGCACTCGCCCACAGCAGCTTTGGCATTTGTCTACAAACGAGTATTCAGTTATGTGCAGCGCGCATGCGACATTAAGAACAATGCGTTTTTCAGTAGTGTCTTTTAGAACATGCTGAACGCTTTTGCGCGTTGCTTGGGAACTCTACTATTTCTTATTCACATCAGCTTACTTGCACTTCTTTCTTTGGCACATGCACCCCCCCCCCCTCCCCGCTTACTCTCTTAAAAATAATTTCTGGGGTCTTACGTGCTACATCAACCATGTGATTATGAGGCAACCTACATTTGCGAACTGCGCATTAACCTGGACACCTCGACTTATTTAACACACCGGCATTGCTCAGCACAGGAGCGTTTTTTGAAATCCCGCCCCCATCGAAATGCGGCCGCCGTGGCAAGTATTGATCCCACGACTTCGAGTTATGCAGCACAATGCCATAACCACTAAGCTACCAAAATGGGCCTACCCCCTCTCTCTACCGCGCATCGCCTCCTTCCATTCCCCTCCTATCAGCTTCAAGTCTAAGGGAATAAAAAAATCCAGGTGTAAATTAATACAATGACTTTGTTCGATTTAAATGCCTTTTTTGTATGCTTTGCACAATGGCAATACAACGTTTCATGGTTACAGTTTGCGTTAATAATGTTAACTATTCATAATATTCAGAATGTTGTTGAAATCCCGCAAGAACTCAGTGCAGTTGAGAAGCTTTTTCTCTAAAAAAAGAATGATAATAATAAATAAAAAATTAAAATAAATAAAGAAGCCCGACTTGTTCGACCCCGGGGGGCTCAGCATTTCTATATATCTCAATATAGTGTGTGGGCCGAACAGCATAAATAAGTCACGTAGGGCGTTTGTGTTCTCTCTGAAGGGCAAGCCGCGCATTCGGCATAGAACGTAACACCGACGAAGTTCTGGCGATCACAGTTGCAATGGCTCACAAGGCGCCAGTTTGGATTCATGCAACGGTGAGCAAATCAGTTGTTGACTGGCACCGATAAGAAATAAGTTAAAGCAATACCGCCTTATAAAGCGGTACATAGGAACCGGGCAGCTGAAGATAACGAAGAAAAACTACGCCATAAAGAATACGGGACGGAAAGAGAAATACCCTTTATTCTCCAGAGCACCATAAGCACCGTACAATTTAGGTGGATGGTTTGGTTGAATGACAGTCGTATCACTACGAGGTATCGAGCAATCGGCGGGGAATGAAACAATGAGAATCTTATGGCACATAATGTTGCCCTGGCTGACGCTTTAGGTCATTTGCATTGCGAGCTTGAACTTATGCGTCCAGATGCTTCCTTAGATGCAGTGATGAACAAAGTGAAAAGAAGGCAACGTAGGATGAATTCGCTTCGACCTACTTGAGCATCACGCTCACGGTGACCATGCAACGACAGTTTTACGCAGCCGCAGGGTCCATGGTGCAATATAATAGATAATTCTACCAGGTTAGGCTTACGTTGATTGAGTAATACGTGCATTGCGCTACAGCCGTTGTGTCAAAGCTTCGCTCTTTACACGCTGTAAACTTTTTTTTCTTCGAAGTTTCTTACAATAAACTTTTAAGTGTAAAATGAACAACGAATGAGCACCGAATAACTCATCCTTTTTCAGTTTCTTCGGATTGCTCACTTGAGCAGCCCGGTCCGAGGCATAGAGATTTAAATTCCTTTGGCCCACAATAGTGCTCCCACAATGTGCGTTTCGATACTTTACGTCACGGAGCACAGACCCTAATCCATCAAATGCGAAAGCACCTTTGCTTTTCTTGCTGCAAGAAACAGCTCTTTTCAACCCAGCACCTGGTAAATGCTTGTGTGTCATTATGTGCCCAGTCTTAGAAAAGGAATGAGCTATCAGTCAGCTGTCGTGAGGATAGCACGATTGTGGCGCTTACTTCTATCATTAGAAAACTCGAGTGCATCATCCCATTGATGGGCCCATGGCGTATCCAGCATCTCCGTACTTGAGGCAAACTTATCACGCATGTACGCAGCCTCTGGAAAACGAAATCTTTACACCATGCATTTAGGGTTCCGAGTATTTCGGCTTTCGAGCGCACAAATATTCGTGTTAGTTTGCTTTGTAATTCTCGTTTGTGTGTTTTCTTTTTCTTTCTTTTTTTTTGGGGGGGGGCGGAAGGGGGTTTGAAACCCTGTTTTAACGAAACACAAAAATATGTTAATCACTTTACTAACTATGTTACCTTTTTTTCATGGCCGCCCTAATCAGGCGCAACGTCACAGCGGTGCAGCATGACACCGGGAATGCACAAATCGACCACGTCCTCGTAGAACTGATACCGCGAAGAAAGAAAGACTGTAGCTTGTTTGTATTAAATGTGTACAGCTCTCCCAGACAAAGAAAATGCGACTTCGGGGATCTCTTCGCGACGACGCTACGTAAAATTAAGAACAACCCGCTGTTGATCGTGGGGGACTTTAACGCTCACCACACGGCATGGGGATATAAGCAGACTTCGATCAAAGGTAGGAAATTGTGGGACGACATACAAACTCATAATCTGGATTTAATAACCGACCCGATGCAGCCTACGAGGAAGGGAAATAGTGTCGCGTGTGATACGACACCCGATCTCACCTTGACGGGGAACGGCACTAAAGCCACGTGGTGCAATACAAACGAAGACTTAGGCAGCGATCACAAAATCATAGAAGTGGTGGTAGAAGGAGGCCCGACAACCTCCCGGAAAAGGAGGGTGGAGGCTGTAAATTGGGACTCTTTCAGGGCACTCAGGGGAGACCCGGCTCCCATCTCTAATATTGCAGAGTGGAGCGATGGCGTAGTGCGCACTGTTAAAGAGGCCACCGAAGTGGTGGAAACTGAGGGGGACAACGAAGCGGTAGACAGGAGATTAGTTAATCTCTGGAGGAAAAAGAAAAGGCTGGAGGACCGACTTCGACAGAAGAGATGAGATCGAAATATCAGGAAACAGATAGCGGCTTTAAACAAGGAAATTGAAGAGCACGCAATCACGCTCACGAAGCAAAATTGGGGGAACGTCTGCGATCAGATGGAGAGGAATATGAGTACCGCGGGGACGTGGCGACTTCTTCGCCACCTCTTAGATCCGGATAGCACAAAGTCAGCGTCCAAACAACAGCTGGAAAGAATGGCACATCAGTTTGATGGCACTACGAAGGAACTCTTAGAAGTAGTTAGGAATAGGTACATCAATCCCGCCGGACCTGAACCCCTCCCGGACTACGGAGGGGGAGAGAATTCGGAATTAGACGCCCCCATCACCCTGGCTGAGGTCAGAGCGGAGATTAATCGGCTACGGACTAAGTCAGCGGCAGGGCCGGACAGAGTGAGCAACAAAATGCTCCGTAATTTAGACGACAGCTCAATCGCCAACCTCGCAACGTACATGCAGGAGTGCTGGGAGAAGGGGACGATACCGCAGGAGTGGAAACTCGCCAACCTCATTTTCATTCCCAAGCCGGGTAAAAAACTAGGCTTCGAGAACCTCAGGCCTATATCGCTCACCTCCTGCGTGGGTAAGCTTATGGAGCACGTTGTTCTGACGCGGCTCAATAGGTACATGGAGGAAAATGGATTGTATCCGGACACCATGATCGGTTTTCGACCAAAGCTGTCGGCATGCGACGTGATGCTGCAGCTCAAAGACCAAATTATAGATAAGCAAACGCGAGACACGAAAGTGATTGTGGGGTTAGATGTGGCAAAGGCATTCGACAACGTGAGGCACGCGTCCATCTTGGAGAATTTGAACTCACTCAATGTCGGGAAGAGAGTGTACGATTACATCAAGGACTTTCTTACCAACAGGAAGGCCACTCTCAAGATAGGGGAAGAATCTATAAAGAGCATTGACCTGGGTAACGTGGGGACGCCGCAGGGCTCGGTTTTATCACCTACCCTTTTCAACATTGCTATGTTGAAACTCCCTGAACGGTTGGGGGAAATTGAGAATCTAAACCACACCATATACGCGGATGACTTAACACTATGGATAAACAAGGGCAGTGATGGGCAAATTGAAAGCTCCCTGCAAAATGCAATTGACATTATCGAGGAGTACCTGAAACCCAAAGGACTTAAATGTTCGGCCGAAAAGTCGGAAGTGCTGTTCCTGATGCCCCCCGGAAAACGGCGGCTTCACCAAAAGCGTGAGGCGGGCATACACCTGTACGTCAACGGCGCCGAGATCCCTGCGGTCGACAGTATCCGCGTCCTCGGGCTGAGGATTCAGGCCAACCGGAAAAATTATGAAACGCTTGCTAGGTTAGAAGCCAGTTCAAATCAAACGTGTCGTCTTATCAGACGAATAGCGAACAGGCACGCTGGGATGAAGGAGGCGAATCTCCTGAGGCTAGCACAAGCCTTCGTAATCAGTAGGATAGTGTACGTGGCACCCTACCTCAAGCTCAGTTCTGTAGAACGGAACAAGCTCGAAATCATTATTAGGAAAAGTGTCAAGGTCGCGCTCGGACTCCCCCCGAACACGCCCACCGGCAAACTTATGAAGCTGGGTGTGTCGAACACTCTCGAGGAACTGATTGAGGCTGCCGTTACCGCGCAGCACCAAAGGCTACTTGGATCTAAAACAGGGAGGAAAATTCTAGAGAAATTAGGCTACGAGCCCAAACATGAGCACGTGCGCTCAGGCGACATACCCAGACATATCAGGGACATGATAAAAATACCTCCGCTACCCAGAAACATGAACCCTGCCTTTCACGACGGCAGGCGTAAAGACAGGGCAGAGGCATTACAAGCTAGATACACTTGTCGACAGGACGTCCTATATACGGACGCTGCGGAATATGAAAGCAAAGCGGCACACGCGGCCGTGGCGGTTAGAGAAGACGGAACACCGGTGGCGTGCTGCACAGTCAGTGGCGTCGAGACGGTTGAAGCTGAGGAAGTAGCCATAGCCTTGGCCCTCAGCCAAAGGGGGGTAAATGTGGTCATCAGCGACTCCAAAAACGCTGTGAGAAATTACGAATCGGGGAGGGTGACGGAAACTGCCATCCGTATATTAAACAGGGAAGGAGGACCCAGTCAGCTTGTTCTGCTCGTTTGGGCACCAGCTCACCAGGGACTTAGAGGGAACGAGGGGGCTCATTCGGTCGCCCGAGGTCTCACTTACCGGTCGACCCCCGGAAGCTCCCAAACCACCGAAACTATAAACAGAAGAGAGGATATGCGCGCATACCAGGAAATCATAGCATACTACAGACTAAATCGCCAAATTTACCCGGGAGCGGACAGAACGCTCAGCAAGAAAGATGAGGTTATGTGGAGGAAATTACAGATGGGGGTTTTTCCAAACCCCGTACTCTACAGCAAGTGGCATCCAGGAGTATTCAGGTCAAAGTGCAAATTCTGTGATGAGGCCGCAAATCTGGTTCACATGGTGTGGACATGTCCGGCTAAGAATGATAGCTCGCGCACTCTAGAATCCTGGGAGGCTTTGCTCCGCAGCCCAGACCCCAACGTCCAGCGGGACCTCATCGGTCAAGCCCTTGCTGCTGCTGTGTCTCAAGGTATTCCGGCCGACGGCTAGGGGCGAAGGGGGAGAAGCATTTCTCTCCTGACGTTCACTGACTGGTGTTTTTAATAAAGTTCTTCCTCCTCCTCATCGATGGACTTTTAACCACACCTTGCAGTACGTTCACAGAATGTATTGCGACTCAATAGCAATCCGCCCTCTTGTGATGGTGCTCTATGGAATTGGTTCCGAAATTAGAGCTGGCACATGCGAAGATAGTGCCACAGAATAAAACCACATAATCTGCACCGGATGCGCCTACTCTTGTACAGTAGTGGGAGACTAAACATTGAAATAGAAAGCAAGCAAGCAAGCAAGCCAGCAAGAAAGAAAGAAAGAAAGAAGAAACTCTTGGGGCGTTGAGCGGGCTGTAGTAACGGGTTGATTTACTCGGCGAAGGATGCAAATCGAGCCCAAATGCGAGGCATCAGTTCAGCACTACACGCAAACAGTTCACATAGCGGAACGAGTGTAACGAATATTTTGAACGGCGCAGGGAGAACCGCGCCAGTCATCTCCAGAGTGAAATGTGAAAGCATAATGTGTCACCACGATTTTACATTTTGCAGACATTATTGACTGAAAGGTAACTCGTGTTTCCATAAGTGCGCCCTGCGATATTTCATATTGCGTCCTGCTAGAATAACCCGGCACTCCTATTTAATTTGTAGTAGAACTGCCGACTAATGTTACGGTAATATTTACATAGCTGACAGCGATTTCTGACAACACAAAATCAGAGTGAAGTTAATCATTGAGGAAGTCAACAGCGCTGTTACGCTTTTATAGGAATGCATCCACGTGTATCGGCATTTCTTTCTGTTTCGGCTGTGTTTCTCGCTAAAGTTACTTCCAATTACATTTGTTGTTTCAATTTCACGAACTTGAGTTTCGCTGTGGAAGCGTTACTGGAGCTCACTTGCTCCTCCGACGTGCTCAATTTGTGCTACGTTTTTCATGCAGCGCTGTGTACACGCTCAAAACTAAGTTTTCTATTCATATTGCTTTACATTTAAATAGACACAGAAACATCGTGTGGAGGGATCTGCAGGCTTTGTTGCACCAACTCATTATTTCCGTATTTTCTGGCCCTCAAACAAGGCGGCTGATTCGGCTTTGAGCGGGTATTTAGAATTTAAAATTCCGGCGAGAGCTCCGAATAGAATAGTCGGCGAATTTCCTGCCAAACGTAAAACAGTTACTTTCTTTTGTAATGAAGTCAGTAGCATTGCTTACTTTACTTACAAAATAGTGCTTCAATACGCAAGGTATGGGTTAGCTGTTCTGAGGCTGAAAACTCTTGAAACTCTGAAACCACCAATTTGCTTCCCACCACTGGAAAGCTATAGTAGAAAACATGCCTCGTATTCACAAAAATAAAAAATAAGGAGCTGTTGGCCTAGAACAGTTTGCAAGACGCAATGCCAGCCAATAGCGACTACCGGAAATATAATTAGCGAAACCGGCTGACCAATAGCAAACAGCCCTTAAGAAAAAAATCTGCGTGAGATATATCAGGGCCTGATTCACAAAAAACTCTTGCTGCATGATTGCGCCTATAATTCCAGCCAATCTGTACACTGGACATAATATTACCAAAAGCGGCCGGCCAATAGCAGAGGCTCTTACGAACCCAAATCTTTGTGAAATTGGCTCCAGGTTTCCTTTACCCTGGTTTCTCTCTCAATAAATGCGAACTCAGAAAAAAGAATTAAATTAATGCTTTTGACCATATGCCTACTTAAGAAAAAAAAATAAAGGATAACTTGAGCTGTGCCTACGGATACAAAGGCTCCAAAAAAAGAAAGCACCGAAAATTTTCATTCATCACACCTTAAGGTGGTTGTGGTGAGAGTGGCGGTGGTGTTGCAACAGGCGTGCTTAGCCTGGCATACGTAACATGAAATTGTACCGCCTGAGCCTACTGTGAGTCGAGATCAGGGGCGCGTCACCAGGTGTCGAAGAGTGCTGTGTCTTGCATGAAGCTAATTAACAGTCGTTGCAGTCTCTTCCGGATTCCCGTGGGCCCACCGAGGAAAACAACGTCTTCAAATGTCCTATGCGAAAGACCATTTTTTTTTTGCAGGCTGTCGATCATCGCTTTTCTTTCTGTGTCGAACTGTGGGCATAGCCAAATGAAATGTTCGATGTCGCCGTTGTCACCACAGAAGGCACAGAGCGAGGAAACGCGTCGTCCCGCTCGGAATAACAAAGCTGGGGTGTGCGCGGAGTCGGATGGGATGTGGTACAACAGGGTTGCTTCTTCCCGAGTGAGTCCATGGGTCACACAGGCTTGGTATGGAGGCTTGTGGATCGCCCTAAAGTGATTGCGAATAGCATCCTTAGAATACAGAAAGATGTTTGGCCCTCTCACTTTTGGGACGTATGTCTGCGCTAAGCGCGCAAGAGCGTCAGATTTCTCGTTTTCTTCAATTCCGATGTGGGATGGGATCCGCTGCAATCTTACGCTAAGTCCTTTGCTCATTAGATCTTTAATCAGTGGCAGAGATTGCCTTGTAAACTTTTCTCGAGGTAGGCCACGATGTACTCGTTATAACGCTGACTGAGTCCGTCAGCACCACGACGTCTCGTGCAGAAAAGGCGCACTGTTTTCGCATTGCCTTGGTAATTGCGGCGCTTTCTACTGTTAAAGACGAAACTATGCGATCCAGGCGGCCAGACCATGACATATTAAGGGAGGGTACGCAGAATGCCGCTGCGCTGCCATCTTCTTGCGCTTTCTGTGAGAGTTCTTCGGCGTTTACTCCGATGACCGGGATATGGGGAGTAATCAATAGCCTATCCGGAAAAATTCTCCCGCACAGGCCATAAGAAGCGCTTGTTTTAAATCAAGCAAAACGTTTATAAACCCTTGCAGAAGATTTTGCAGATTTATGCGCATCTGGCAAATCAGCAGGAGTTGAAGCCTCGTACATCTCAATCATTCCATACAATGGATGCGCCATTCAACTTTCGTGAGCTCAATTTGGCGCTTAGCAAATTAAGGAGACGCTCTGTGGTGGGTCGCAATTTGATCAGCAACCAAATGCTGATGAATGTGTCATACGAGTGAAGACGAACTCATCTGGAGATATTTGATCACGTCTGGAGCACAGGAGAGATCTTAGAAGCGTGGAAGACAGCATAGGTGCTGATAGTGCTCAAGTCCGGAAAAGATTCTGCGAACCTTGCCTCATATCAACCAGTATCGCTAAGATCATGTGCGTCAAAGTTGATGGAAAAACTAATGTGGTACGAGGTTAACTTGGTATATTGAACCAGGAAGTTGACGGTCGTCATCTATGAGCGGATTTCATCCACGGTTGAGTGCGCAGCACAGTGTCTTCGTGTTACTAAGCCGTATCGAGCATCATTGCGTCAACGGCCTTTCGACACTCGCCATGTTTATGGACGTTGCCAAAACATACGACTGTGTGCTTGATACAGACATCATCAACGGACTCCAAGCTATGAGCATCTCGGGAAGTTATCTTGGATTCGTCCATGAATTAATTTATTAGGGATTGATGTGTCCAGGTAAAGCTCGGAAATATATTAAGTGAAAAGCGATGCATTCCCTTACGCGTCCCAGAAGGAAGCATCCTATCTCTCTTGCTATATAACCTGGTCATGGCAGCCTTCCAGACGCACTGAAAGTAGGTTGGATGGCAGTTAAATGTGCACCTACGCAGATGGCATCTCCATTTGGATCTCGGGGTACCAGCACAAACGTTTGGCCCGGATAGCCAATGGCACAATCGCCATCATACAAATACGGACACGAAGAACTTTATTAAAAGGATCCTGAGAAGCGCCGCCCCCTAGGGTGACACTGCGGGCCACTCCCTCGTGGGGACAGTTAGGCCGACAGTTAAGCGTCGATAAGTGAAATCTCAAAGGTAACGACGGAAGAAGTAAAGAAAGCCTTGGGAGATATGCAAAGGGGGAAGGCAGCTGGGGAGGATCAGGTAACAGCAGATTTGTTGAAGGATGGTGGACAGATTGTTCTAGAAAAACTGGCCACCCTGTATATGCAATGCCTCATGACCTCGAGCGTACCGGAATCTTGGGAGAACGCTAACATAATCCTAATCCATAAGAAAGGGGACACCAAAGACTTGAAAAATTATAGACCGATCAGCTTACTGTCCGTTGCCTACAAACAATTTACTAAGGTAATCGCAAATAGAATCAGGAACACCTTAGACTTCCGTCAAGCAAAGGACCAGGCAGGATTCCTTAAAGACTACTCAACAATAGATCATATTCACACTATCAATCAGGTGATAGAGAAATGTGCGGAATATAACCAACCTTTATATATAGCTTTCATTGATTACGAGAAAGCGTTTGATTCTGTCGAAACCTCAGCAGTCATGGAGGCATTACGGAATCAGGGTGTAGACGAGCCGTATGTAAAAATACTCAAAGATATCTATAGCGGCTCCAGAGCCACCGTAGTCCTCCATAAGGCAAGCAACAAAATCCCAAAAAAGAAAAGCGTCAGGCAGGGAGATACGATCTCTCCAATGCTATTCACAGCGTGTGTACAGGAGGTATTCAGAGACCTGGATTGGGAATAATTGGGGATAAAAGTTAATGGAGAATACCTTAGTAACTTGCGATTCGCTGATGATATTGGCTTGCTTAGTAACTCAGGGGACCAATTGCAATGCATGCTAACTGACCTGGAGAGGCAAAGCAGAAGAGTGGGTCTAAAAATTAATCTGCAGAAAACTAAAGTAATGTTTAACAGTCTCGGAAGAGAACAGCAATTTACAATAGGCAGTGAGGCACTGGAAGTCGTAAGGGGATACATCTACTTAGGGCAGGTAGTGACGGCGGATCCGGATCATGAGACGGAAATAATCAGAAGAATAAGAATGGGCTGGGGTGCATTTGGCAGGCATTCTCAGATCATGAACAGCAGGTTGCCATTATTCCTCAAGAGGAAAGTATATAATAGCTGTGTTTTACCAGTACTCACCTACGGGGCAGAAACCTGGAGGCTTACGAAAAGAGTTCTACTTAAATTGAGGACGACGCAACGAGCTATGGAAAGAAGAATGATAGGTGTAACGTTAAGGGATAAGAAAAGAGCAGATTGGGGGAGGGAACAAACGCGAGTTAATGACATCTTAGTTGAAATCAAGAAAAAGAAATGGGCATGGGCAGGACATGTAATTAGGAGGGAAGATAACCGATGGCGATTAAGGGGAACGGACTGGATCCCAAGGGAAGGGAAGCGTAGCAGGGGGCGGCAGAAAGTTAGGTGGGCGGATGAGATTAAGAGGTTTGCAGGGAAGGCATGGCCACAATTAGTAGATGACCGGGGTTGTTGGAGAAGTATGGGAGAGGCCTTTGCCCTGCAGTGGGCGTAACCAGGCTGATGATGATGATGATGATGATGATGATGATGATGATGATGATGAAGTGGCGTTAGAATCGCCATCACCTAACGCCAGTTATCGACGCTTGGCCTATCTTTACCAGCGGAAAAACCTGCCTTCATGCTTTTCCTGGAAGTGAGGCGGAAGTCAGCATGCCCGATGTTGAATATTATAGGCCATCCAATTCCTCGTGCAACTACTGTTCAATTCCTGGGCATCGCCATCGACAGCGAGGTACTATGTTGACGTGCAGTTGTAAGTGTTGCGGCTGCAATGAGTCAATGGACTCCATCGCATGGCAGGTGTCCGTTGGGGAAACAATCCTATGTCCATGCTTTAACTGAACGCTGCACTGACACGCTGACAGAGAACGCTGCACAAGCCGCATTCTCTTTCAGCTGCCGCTGATATTACTATCACCGAATCAATTCTAGCGCTTAGAGGCAGTGCACAGAAAGGGACTTCCCTTGGCGATGGGAGTTCCTCAGGCTGCTTCAAACGAGAAGGTTAATAATGAAGCACAGTTTTTTACACTCTGCTGTTTGGCCTCTCAGGCCTTGCTGATGCAGTTATTAAAACTGGGCGAGCCCTCCGCAGGCACGGCGTTTCTCCGGCGGCTAAGTTCCGGAGAACTGGCTCCAATTTCTATGCGGCGCTGAACGGCTCCCGATTTTCGGGATCGGAATGGCGTAAATGGAGTCGCCTCGACCCGCCATGGTCTTTTTCGGACGTTACCCGCAGCCTCGGTGTGCCTCACCTGCCGTCGAAACGCACTATTTCAACTGCCGAAGCAAAGTTTTTTTGTGTTGGACCACTTCAGCACAGCGTTTCACCGCCACCTACAAGTGTACACAGACGGGTCAACACCACTTAGCTGCTTAAACACAACACACTCCATCGCGCTGGCCCCTAATAATGAACGGCCGCGATAGGTGCACAACATGAGGATACACTCGCCCTATATTCGCTAAATATCATGGTACCGAGTGTTTCCTCGCCCTAAAGCAGACAGGCCTATGCAAACGTCGATACCTCAGAAGATCGTGCGATTGTGCTGACTCTGTTCTGCTATAATTTTACAGGTAATAGTTGTTCTGCCGCTTTGCCTAACCTTTGGTAACACGCCGTGTACGATATCAGCCGCACACTGTAACAAAGCTCACCCTGTCCTGAAGGTGTACTGTAGTCTGCCACGTGACGTACGATCACTCCAGTTTTAATACTTTAGCTGGTAAATGGTCGCATAAGCTGGCGCAGGTCAACGACAGCAACTCCTCCGAAATCTCTACCCCGACACACTACTCCACATTGAACGTCTATGAGGCCCACACCTGCGCTCACCAGCATGCGCCGCGCTGGAGAGATGCCAGCGCCACGCTACACATCAGGTTTCCAGTTTTGAACCCTTACTTTAGTTTGCTCCGGAATTAGGCCGGAACTGAACCGATTTCACTGAACAGGAACGAAAACCGGATCGAAGAAAGTTTCGGTTCGACAATTGGCTTCCTAGCGCGTTTATAATGACTAGCATCGATGTGCGACGCCCAAAAAAGCTTTCGCAGATGAGGTCTTGCGGATATGAGCGCTGTTTACCTTTTAAGTTTGATCCTGCTCGTTCTGTTCTTCAGGAAACAATAATGCTACTGG
Organism: Dermacentor variabilis; assembly: GCF_050947875.1. Classification (NCBI taxonomy): domain Eukaryota; kingdom Metazoa; phylum Arthropoda; class Arachnida; order Ixodida; family Ixodidae; genus Dermacentor; species Dermacentor variabilis. The sequence continues at coordinate 94,827,189 of NC_134571.1, forward strand.
GCCCCGCACACCCAAAGCACTTTGGGTCCGGAGAGGATCGAGAGAAACTTTGACCAACTGCGTCAACTGCGAGGTACCGCCATTCAATCACCAACCACGGGGCCATTTTCCTGTGTCTTGCCCCGGTCCCGCGCTCGATCTGATCAACTCCGCCATGTGTTACGGATTAAGGGCGGGGCTTTGTTTGGTATCAGTCTGTCGACAAACAGGTGCGATGCATAATGAGATGTCCTACACGTGCGAGACGGGCTTAGTTAGACAAGCGGCTGTGACAGTGATGTCACGTACCATGCAAGAGTCACGGACTGTATCTGACGATGTGTGTGCTGTGCTATGTGCTCTCTCTCTCTCTCTCCTCCCCATCTTTCATCCTCCTTCATCCCGCTCCAATGTGTAGGGTAGCAAACCGGTTGAGCTAAACTTGTTAACCTCCCTGCCGTTCCTTCTCCACTTTTTCCTTCCTTCCTTCCCTCCTTCCTTCCTTCTTTCCTTCCTTCCTTCCTTCCTTCCTTCCTTCCCTCCCTCCTTCCTTCCCTCCCTCCCTCCCACCCTCCCTTTCTCCTTCCTTCCTTCCTTCCCTCCCTCCTTCCCTCCCTCCTTCCCTCCCTCCTTCCCTTATGGCTTTATACCGTGGTGCATATGCGAACCGACAGTAGTCAAGTGGGCGCACTCAATGTGGCACCCCTTCTGACAGGTATAGTGGCACCTTCATTAACGCAGTCCGGGACAATACCACTAAAACGATGCGGTGGATGGGCTTGCCAGAGCAGCTGGGAAGAAACAAGAACTGAAATCTCGCTCCGATTGCTGGCCAATGGGCTTCAGGAAGATGGACAGGTTGCAGCTAGCGTCAGTGCAGCACACACTGGGGTACTTTTTTTAGCGCAACCTTCGACACAGCGCGGAAATACCGATTTACACAGAATCATAAATGAGCGTGTGGAGAGGCGATGGAAATCCTGATTTGCTTTTTCATTTTCTTTAGGTTCATGGGAGGGCTGGATGTTCGCGAAAGAGCGATAACGGTTACTTAGCAGGAGGATTTTGATTTCTTGCGTCTACCTGAATCTATTTGCTTTCTTCGTCACTTCGATTGTTTATGACATATGATTGTATTTGTTGACATTCGTTATAGGCTTAAATATAAACCCGGAAAACTTGAATGGCGGCTAATATTTCAACAGGCCGCCGAAGAGGTCAACTCGAGCAGTACGGAGAACTTGGCGGTCTCCGCTGTTTGGGGAAGTGAGGTCGTTGAATCAGCTTTTTAGTAACACACTAGATTTTTTTTTTTACGGTGTTGAGTGCGTTGTAAACAGTCCCATGTAATAAAAGATATAGAGCGAACAAAGCGGAAGAGGAAAGCACGGCAGAAAACTAGCAGATGACGACCACTCAAGGTAACAACTCGCGTAAATAAATACTGTTTATCGGCGGAATCCATACCAGTTCACTGGTACAGTACTGAAGTTCCCTGGGAAACTAAACAATGCTGTCTTAATTCACCGCGAGCAGTGGTGTCGACTAGAAGGTCGCAAACCTGAGCAAGGTGCTGTGAGAGAATGCGATACACGAGAGAACTCAGGAGCAGAATTCACAAAGCCGTTTGGTACGTTAGAGGCGTTTGCCAACGGCCCGGCATCTTCCCTGATTACACGCGCTGAACCACGAGAGATGGGCTCCGGTTCTTGCAAACGACTGTAGTATGAGAAAAGTCCTCTGAATGCGGCGGCAAAGGACTCATTTCAAGTTCATTAGCTATGCAATCTCCGTTACGCTTAAAGCTAATTCAGCCAAGGTACAAAGTAACGCATAACAAAAAATTCGCTCGCATTATTGAGCGACTGCGCATCATCACCCCTTTGCCAGGCACTGCCAGGAAAAAGAAACACAACTATGATCTACAGCAATGTCACTAGTGCGCGTTCGCAAATAGCAGCATCACCGCCTGGGTAGCAAGAAAAACGAAAAAAAAAAAACGAACGTAGAAAGAAGCTGCGATTTCATATGCGTCAGTACGTAGTGACGCTAGCAGTGGTTTTTAAGTCTCCTAATTGAGACATATTGCCTCCCATAGGACCCATAAAGAAATCATACGCGTCATCTACTGCAAATTAAAGAGGCATTGTGAAGAGAATGAATTTTGTTAGTCAACAGAGCGTGCGCATCCGCTTTTAGCAATTCTCTTCCCGTGTTTGCAAGACTAAGAAAGAAAAAATATAAGCGAGGCAATTTATTAACCTTCTTCTCGGAGCCTTCTTTCTTGTAGCCTGCTGTTCAAGTTAGCGACTGGCTTTCATTTACGGGCAACGACAGCAGACATTCTTGGCTGTAACCATTGTACTCGATGTAGTTTATTTCGAACTGCTTTTGCGAGGCACGAAGATTCTCAATTGCCGAGAATAACATTCCACGACCTCAATAGCTCAAAGACTGCCTAAAGTATTCCTCGTTATAGAAAACTTCTTTTCATTTTTCTGCTAACAAAGTGCATTACCTCTGTGCTCTACAGAGAACAATGCTCGATCGAAAGTTGCACTATTCTGTATCATAATTGAGAAACAAAGACTTGAATTACTTTTTGGCAAAGCTACAGTAATCAGTGTTCGACATAGTTATTGCTCTATCTTTGCTACCAAGTTACGGGGTTTCTTTTTTGCAAAAATATTGTTTACTAGAAGGCAGACCTCGAAAGAGCATTTTCCGCTATAGCACAAAGCGACTGCACTTTTCATTTTATTTCTTTTTTTTTTGCATTAGCACGAAACAGTTTATCAATGCAAGAGTCGAAATCGTGCTCAGCGCGCTCTTGAAAATGAAATACTTAGTTAATTCTTGTTAGGCCGGTGCCTCCTAAAATTGCACTCACTCCACGCCGCTGCCGCACGGCTTCCTTTAGTTTGTTGCGACGAGCGACCGCGTAGACCGGTGAATACTCGTCCCTCCGAGAGAGAGAGAGAGAGAGAGAGAGAGAGAGAGAGAGAGAGCAAACCGACACGACCTATCTTGTCGCGTAGCAATGTTCTATATTATCTTTTAGTACCCTCGAAGGCTAGCCCATGCCGGGGCGTGCCAGGGGCACACGCCTCGTGTAGACGCAAGCGTCTGCGTAATTCTTATGCGACGCCGATGCTGCTAGTGCTACAAGTTATTACAGCATCTAGGATGCCCGAGCCTCTCTCATAGCCGCACCAGCGCTGGGCGAATAAGTAAATGTAACTCTATCCTCGATGTTTTGAATCAGCCATTCTGGAATCGTAATACAAAAGAACTACAAGCAATAAGCCGACAAAGAGGGCCGGCGTAAGGTAGACCAATTCCTTTGGATCGATTCTATTCCTCTTTCATCATTCGCCCCTCACGATCAGCCGATTCCGGCGATAACGTCTCCGTTATCTGACGCAACGTGACAAGGAAAATATATGGAATAAAATTCTTGCATTATCCTGAAACATGTTGGTTTAAAATCAGTTTCTCCGTCTTCTGAATTAGACAAATTGCCTTCGAGAAGTTTGATTCAAACCCCGGCAGATGCTTCTACCGCACGGGAATGGTACGTTTCCTTCATTCGTCAGGGCCCGCTATACTGCGACAGTTTGCTCTAGAACAAGGCGCTGCCTAACCGGCAGCGAACCCCTAACCGTGCTTTTCACTATGCGTTTCCACGAATGCATGCTTTCGGCGATGGGACACGCGTAGCGATAAAGCACGCCCACGACAGCGTTCGTGTCGAAGTCCCGCGGTTTTCTATTTACCAACTTGTAAAATATATGTTTGTTTTCTCACCAATAAACATGTGGTTGTGAGTCAGCACTCGTGTACATGTGTTAGTGCTTCTTCGCGAGCATGAAATTTTCAGCATTCCTTGCAGAAATCAAATGAAGCAACTCGCCAAGTCGCTGCGACCATCTTTGTTTACTTTAAGAATTTCGGGAAAAAGATATCGTCAATTGGTTCGAGGGCCCATAATTTAAAGGAAGAAAGGAAAGGGCTACTTAAATCCACGTAAATTATGTACTTCTGCACTCCCTCTGTCTGCGCGCTGCTGACATCCTCTGTCACCTCAGGTGACGTCACTTAAGGGGCGTGACGCTAGCAGAAAAAGCGCCTCAGCTTTTTTCCCGCTCGTGATCGACGGTGTCGTATCACCGGAAGACACAACGCTTGCGGTGTTGTCACCTCGCGGGGTGTGCGGGATGGTGACATAGCAAACAAAAAGAAAAGACCAAAGATGGTAACACACGATTGTCGGATAGAGACAATGACTTTTTATTATAGCGCGGCTGAGCCAATCACGGTGCGCGCTCTAGTGCGCCGCGCAGGTGGCGGCCGAAGAACGCGCGCCGCGGTATTGCACAATGTCGGGAGAGACACGGTGCTCGTGGCGAGGAGTATACACAAATTGGGAAAAAGGCGTCGGCTGGGGAGATGAGTAGTTGGAGTAGTTGAATAGTAGTTAGAATAGAGTAGTTGAATGAGTAGTTGGAGTAGTTGGTCTACGTCCACGGAGACGAGGTCCACCAGAACCTAGCCATAAACAGCTTCGCTGTAAAAACAAAAAAAGACAGCACCTCACCACTATGGCGTTAGGAGAGCTGCAGCGATACATGCTCTTCGCCTGAATAGAGTTCACAGGCGCCACGAACTTAAAGCTCAACGCAGATTCTGCTGAGGCGTATAGTCGGTTATCATCCTGCCAGCTTAGACCAGGACTGCAAGTTTCTAATAATAGGTTTAGGAAACGACCCTCGAACAATAGATCTTCGGCAAAATCAATGACTGGTCTTGTCTACTCAACCCGTCGGAGATAAGACGCCGCCGCCCCCTTTAGCCTACAATCACAAATAAATTTTGAGTGCACTGGCTAGCGCTCGCCCTTCTTTCTACGCACTATGATAACTTCCGAAACGTGTCATTTACCTTCGACGCGGCTGCTAGAGGGAGCAGCTGAAACGCGTCGAAAGACCCGCTTACGAAATTCCGCTTATGCTATGGACCTTGAGATGATTTCCTAAATTGTGACCGCTATAGCCAAGGGAAAAAACGCCGGAGGTCTACTATATTTACTCTTTATGTTCGCGACCAGAACAAAGGAAGCGCTGCGAACTTTTTTCTGCGCAAGTAACTACTCGTCCTAAGTGTAACTTCACTTTTTCTTCGTTGTAGGTTCACTAACCACTATGAAGTACACTGATTCCGTTCAGCATAAATACGATCAGCTATGTACACCCTCTGAAAGAGCGAACACTTGCAGGCAATATGCAAGCGAATCTCAGTTGCATTTAAGAAACACAATTCTTTGAGCGCCAACGAGCTGCTTTTCCTTTGTTAGGACAGAATTTTTTCCCAACAACAATTATAATCATCTTATTTATGAACATCATTTAGTATACGAGAGCTCCTTCGCTGCCGCACTAGTCTCCCGCCGATATCCGCAGTGGACTTTCTCTTATTCTCCAAATCTTTCCCTCCCCTGCCACCATGTGTAGGGTAGCCAACTGCCCTAACTCCTGGTTAACCTCCCTGCCTCTCATTTATAATCTTCTCTATCTCTGTCTTCCGCGCATACCGCATCTACTCCGGCACACAATGAAATCCATAGCTAGTCCTGAAAAAAAAAAAAAAAGACCGCCATCAATGGGACTCACGCGACAGTAATGCGTTAGCAACAGTTTTCTCCCATAGCACTTTCGGCATCTTCTTCATCTGCACAACGAAAGCAAGAGCTAGTCTGGGAAAAAAGTTACCGCGATCAATAGGATTCGTGCAACATTATTGCGTCAGAATTAGTCTTCCCCTATAGAAGGTAAAGTGATCCTTCGTTACTATTAACTATATAGCACACGGAACACAAACGCGGCCACTAACGCGACTATCGGAACACGCAACACGTACAACTTGCCCGCCGGGGTCGAAAGGCATCTATCTGCTGACGGTCGAGTGTCAACTCAGCGAGGCCGCCTTACAGCGCGCTGCGCGCGCTGCCTCGGTCAGGTGGCTCTCCCTTTCCACGTGTGTCAACCTCCTCTGCACTCATATCCCCTCTGTTGCCGTACACAAGCCGACAAATGGGCTTTCGTTTGCATGACCGTTCTAATCCTTACGCATTCAATATTTGCGCTTGCATGGCGAAGCACCAACAGTGATAGCAAACGTCTAGAGTTTAGCGTTGCGCTGTAACTCCTCGGACAGTGTTCTAACTATGCGCCGCCGAGTGCAACTATATACTGATGCGACATACACGGATGTGCTGAAATTTCTGTCACCCTTAAAAGCTTTAGCATGTCTTAAAATGCTTGTAATAGCATCGCACAAGCGCCACTGCGCGGCCCGTAAAGGGCGGCGCCAGTGAAATTGCGTCATTTTCAGGCTATGAGCACTAATATTGTCTTCCACCTTTTTAATAATGTGAGATTTAATATAGAAGACATGCGCTGTGAATTAAATGTCCCCTAGCATCAGTTTTCTCCCATAGCACTTTCCGCATATTTTCCAGTTCTGCACAACGAAATGAAGAGCTAGTCTTGGAAAACTGCGATTCTCAAAGCTTCTGAGAAATAATTTGGTCAGGACTACAAGAACAGGTTTGAGGAACCTTTGACGTTGAATAATATAGCACCTATCTTGGTTATATTGCATAGCTGGAAGACATGGCATACATATACATAGGTATGCACGGAACATCGAGGACCACAAATAGTAAACGCATCCGCATTTTCCTCCATGGCTGTAGTATTTTGTCCTCATGTACAACAGGTGTGTCCTGATGTAGACGTTCTCGAAAACCGTCTTGTATATACATTACTGCTACTTCTAGTTACCCCAGCTTGCCATGCTCGTTCCAATAATGTGTCGTGGGGTGCGATAACGGTGCCATTTCTGCCCGGCCACCTACGCGACTTCATGCGGCGTCTAGGGTGGCAAGTGCTCCCAACGCATGACAGGCTAGAACGGTGGGGCATAGTCCCATCTTCGCTGTGCCCCAATTGCCCCATTCAAGTATCAAATAGACATGTGCTTCAGCAATGCGTCGTTGCTAGGGTATTTTTGAGGGCCGTGCATGCTGGTTTCCATGGCCTTGGAGCTAACCGCTTTATTAAATCTGGTTGCTGCTGAAGTGTTCGCTTCGCGTGAGTTAGTTGCTGCGGGGGCCTTTTGTCTATGGCGTAACCGATGCGAGGCAGTTTACGGGGGACATCGTCTACGCACTCTGTTTCCACTCTGTGATGCTGTCGTTTCTGTCAGAGGAGTCCTTCCTTGGGGAAGAGGAGGCTCTTCGGCAGTGGCCATGCCGTTTCCTGTAGGTGACTGATCGACACGTATGCCTTGATTTTCGACCAGCCTGGTTCTTGTATCCAGGCCATCAAAAGTACTCATTGAATGTGCATAGAATGTAGGCAGTGGGGTAGCGAGAGATTTTGTTGGGAAAGGAGGGGAGGGAGAGGGGGCACTCATTTTTGCAGCTCGGCCTCCTCCTTATAGAATTTGTCAAGGGATCGAATACATGAACAATAACTGCATTGCCATCACCATAAATGCTGCAAACGAATTCTTGAACGCTACGCACTGTTAATAAAAGCAAAATATGTTTTCTCATAAAATAATATATTCGTGTGTCTCAAAAATTGTGCCCTAAATAACTGATAACAATGCTTTCATGTTTTTGTCTATTTAATAAGTAAATAAAATATAACTTGAACTTTAGAATTATATCATTTCGAAACCAACAAAGCAGTGCATGCCGCTGATACGAAAAATGTAACGACCATGAAATGAACAAGTTGAGGACAAATATGTTAATGAAACTTTGTCATTCAAGAACCTTGTCTACATTTTTGTACATATGCAACCGCCAGGGGAAAATCTCAATGACGCTGTCTCTTGGAGCAGGAGCAGCTATCACCGGTAGTGTATTGCGAGTAATTGCACCGAAATTATAGTCGCAACAGAGAGCACATATAAAGACCAGAAGTTCTGCAAAATATACGATGGCGAGTCAAATGAAAGTGAGCCGATGCGAATATATGACCAAAGGGGTACTTTATCTAAATATAGCCTCCATGAGCATCTAGACATTTGTCCCGATGACTAATGAGTCATGTGATTCCCTTCTCATAATACTCCTTGCGTTGCGGCTTCAAAAACTCTGTAAATGACTCTGTCACGTCATTGTCCGACACTAATCATGGTTCCCTTGAGCTGTTGCTTCATTTGCCCCAAAATGAGGAAATCGTAAAGCGACAGGTCTGGGCTGTATGGCAGACGTTGCAGCCTTTGTATTGTTTTGTATTAACCAGTTAACCAGTTGTATTAACCAGTTTTGTATTAACCCCGTCGGCGACGTGGATACGGGCGTTGTCGTCGAGCAAAATGACCCCCATTCGTCAATTTTTCACATCCTTTGTTCTTGATTGCGATACGCAGCCTATCCGGCGTTTCACAATATCGGAAACGATTGATAGTCTCTCCAGGTTTAACAAATTCTATCAGCAATGGCCCCTCACAAACGAAAGAAAAGTCAGCAACACCTTCCCGGGGAAAATGACGGCCTTTGCTTCTTCAGGGGCCGGTGAATTCATTGTCTCCACTGTAAACGTTGTCGTCGTGTTTCAGGCCTGTAGTAGTGGCGCCATGATTCCTCCCCGGTCATAATTGCAGACAAGAAGTTGCCACCCTCATTGTCATACCGCATCAGATGAGTAAAGGCAGCGCCGAATTTCTCCGTCTTCTGGCGGTGGCTCCAAATCTTGGGCATCCACTGCGCACACAAGCCTCGATAACCGAGATATTCATGAATTATGGTGTGAACCGAACCGCGACTGGTGTTCACACGCTCTGTCAGTTCATCGATGCTTATCCTCCGTTCTTGTCTAATAAGCTCATCAACCTTTGCAGTTGCGTTGGGGGTGATTGCATGGTGGCTTTGGCCTGGTCTTGGACCGTCTTTCCAACTTTCACGGCCTTCTTTGAACCATTTCCTGCAACGCTTCACAGTGGCCAATGAAATGCAAAGTTCAACGAACACGGCAGCCACACGGCGACTAATTTCTTTTTGGGAAACACCTTCAGCTGTCAAGAACCTCACAACACCATGCTGTTCAACTTTTGGAGCGTCCATTATGTCAGGCAACCATGTTCAGCCCAGTGTATGACAGCATTAAAAACATTTATCCTCACACCAGTGTCACATTCGTAAATGAGAGATGCCTATGTGCTACGCGCATATACCTCGCAGATAATGAACCAACCCATTATTGCGCGGGGTGCATTGGCTCGCTTTCATTTGACTCGCCCTCGTACATTGTAAATGCGAAGACACAATGGAATATACAATTGCGAAGATACAGCTTTATAAAGGGCAAAAAAGTGTCACTGGAAACAAAGTTCACTGCACGTACACACAAAACCTCGCAATCATATATTTGAACATATGTATAAGTCAATAAATCTACGTATCTAAGAAAAAGTCACTGTATATAATGCGTCAAACAACACAAATAAACGTATTGCGCAATCACAGATCACAGTATCTTAAGGCCCCCCCGCCCTTCCTCCACTCCACCCGATGGATCGCGCCCGACTGAAGGCGGCGCGCTTCCTTCCCGCTTTTCTCCCTCGCCCTTCCCGCTTTTCACCACCGTCGGCTCACCCATGCCATCAACCCCACCTCCCTCACCACGCTTTCACTGGCACATACAGCATGCGGCGCGCGGTCACGATGTTATCACCCTTGGACTTTATACGGAACATCAGGGCGACGGCAGGAATGCGCCTGGAGTGTCCATATAATTGCTATCGCAATAATATAATAAGAGTATCCGGCAACTGAAGCGTTTCGTCGCCAATTACTTCCCGCAAAAGAAGTAACAAAATTAATCTTTAATCATGCGACAATTCGCTCCTCCGCAACAATGTCTTTTCTTTTCTCTTGTGAGGCGGGGGCACCGAAATGAAAAGAAAAATGCAAAGGCAAGCATGTTGATCACATTACGTTCGAATGCCTAATTTGGGCACCTAATGTCGCTACCAAAGAAATACCGAAGAAAATGTGAGACGCTTGGTCCACAGAGCAAGCGTCTCACAGAGCAGGATACGCATACTGCTCGGTATTCTACACTGGCGAGACAAGATTTTCCGGAGAGGTGGCGCTCAAGCGAACCCGTTGCAATCCGTGGAGCCCCCCCATTCATGGCAGCGAGCGACCATTTTTTTTTTTTTGTCTGCTAGCCAGACAGCGTAGAAAGTAAATAAGAGCGTAGTTACCTTTGCGGGCTTTAATGTCTTGACATGGATGCTCTGGCGCTAGTAGAAAAATGTTGGTATTTTTTTCTGTGAAATGACGGCACAAATGAACCACCACAACACTTCGTCTTATCGGACCTCGTGCTTTGTCAACTTGTTTGATAGTTTGTTGATTTCGCTTGTTCCGTTGTATGGTCTGATGTACGACTAGGAAAGTCAATGCACCTTTGGCGTTAAATGTTTATAACAACAATGAACCCCCCAATTTCCGGAATTGAAAATCTAAATCACGACTTTGGACATGTGAATGAACCTTTCGCATCACAAATTTGGGAACTTTATACCCATAACATTTCGGAATTGAAATCCATGCGCTCCGTAGATTCTGCGGCTTCCGCGAGATGCCGCGACGAGCCCGCTCGCCATCAAAACGTCCTTGAATCTTTGTGCTCGGATGGGGCTCCTTGCGTTATGTGACTCCCGGTGCATGGGCGTTGCCGCGAAATCTATCCCGAGTTCACAATGAGCGCGCTGAAATGCCTTTTCGAGCGTGATAAAGACATTCTAGACAAAATCCGGAATCCTGGTGTTAACAGCGCAAAACGTAGACGAGACACGAAACGAGAAGACGGCACCACAAGCGCTGACTTTCAACAACGTTTATTTGAAGAAAACACGGCTTCTTATACCATTGCCCACGCGTGTCACAGTCACGTGATCGCACATCATGTGAAATACGCACTTTTTTCTTTTTTTGCACTCAAGATATCTTGAGTGCAAAAAATTCGCCTGCAGTGTCCATGGAGTTACTGTCGCAATGAGAGGACCTGCCCAACGAACGCTAGCCTTCCCAGCCACCGAGAACACAAAACCTGCGCTCTTCAGTGGCTAACCACGCAACGGTACCGAGAAAAATTCATCAGCCCTTCCACTCAGTGAAGAAGGACGAGCAGCGAAGCTGTGGTGCGTTTTACCTCAGCCAATGTGCGCTAAGTGCAAGTGTGAAGAGACCATCGGTCATCTTCTGTGCCACTTCTCGCTTTGATAACCAACGTCAGACTCTCCAGTGTGCCTTGAAAGACTGGATGACAGGCCATTTACAGAAGCAGAGATCTTGGGAGCCTGGCCTTACCGTTCATTAGCCCAGAAAGCAGTTCGAGAGCTTCTTCACTACCTGAAGGCAACAGATTTGAGTGCCCGACTATAGACATCCTACACTTAACTTACTGCATGTGAAAGTGTTGTATATACTCATGCTTTCTCTCTCTCTCTTTAAATCCCCATTCCCCTCTCCACGTGTAGGGTAGCAAACTGGACTGAGTCTGGTTAAACACCCTGCCTTTCCTTCTTCCCTTCTCTCTCTCTGTCTCTCTCTACCTCAATCGACGCATCTATGTATTATAGGTATTATTATTATTACTACTACTACTACTACTACTACTACTACTACTACTACTACTACTACTACTACTACTACTACTACTACTACTACTACTACTACCCACTGTCCAAAGACAGGGCCAACGAATACAACTTTTCACTTTGGAGCGATTTATTCTTATTCTTTTATGAAGTGACGTGTGCATGCAAGTACCACCGCATGGCAGACAACTTCAATGTGAACTACGTAATCTTGGAAAGTAGATGAAGCTCGGCGTATTGTTAGAGTCGTCTCAGCGGCTAATTTTCATACGATTTCTTTCGGGATACTTTTGATAAACCAAGAGTTACAGCCACTTTCTGTAACCATACTCCCTCCGTTGACTGTCATGTATTGACAGTAGACGGGAATTCCTTAACGTTTACAACTACACTGTGTACTAACTAATTATGACAACTAAATGAAACTCGGCTTAATGAAAAAGTCGTTTTGCCAGCCTGTTTACGTATAATGTTTTCCAAGATAACCACATTATATTGAGAACTGCAGAGCATTCACGAGAAACTCTGTAGCCACTCAGATATGAGTGCGATCCCGCTGGTGTAATCACGACACAGAAGCCTTTATGTCGCGTATCACCCGGTATCTGCTGGGTGATACGGGGTGATTATCTTTAAGTTTTACGAAATTTTCGAAAATACCCTGTCCCAGATAACATAATTCTAGTCCTTGAGCTGCATTATTCAGAGGAACAGACCTTACTTGCACGAGAAATCGAAACACATATTCAACTAATCACCGAAATCCACTAATTATCTCTGGTATTTATTACTTGACGGCACATATTGCCATTTGCGAACTGTCGCCAGTGAGTTTGCGAGGCGTATTCACTTGGAAATAATTCCCAAAATGACGCCGGTTTGCAGATATGCGCCATCAAACTTGTAAAATTGCGTTGTTGTTCTACTTACTTTTTAAAACAAGCACTCTTTTGTGCATTGACGCACAATAGTAACTGGAAGACTCATGTATTTCATGCCGCACTTTGGGCAATAATGTCTCGAAACTAGTATAATCCTGGAAATTAATTTCACGTTTAAGACACGTCTTGTAAGCTCACCGGATACAATTCGTAATTGCAATATGTGGTGTAAAGTAATTAAGAAGTTAGCTATTTTCGTTAATTAACTATCTGAAAGAATTGGAGGGCGCTTAAGCTTCGCTTTTATGAGTGGAACGCGATGGAATTCAAATATTCCTTAGTGCTTCTCACGCTTCCCGGCAACTGCAGCTTATGTAACCATAATGTTTACCAGGAAACCCTGGCGGCGAACACGATGCACGAAAGCGAGCTTTGTGGTCGTTTTTTTTTTTTTGATGGTATGCACGGAACCGAAGGGGCAGCGCCGCTCCTACTAAGATAAAACATCAAACGGCAGCTGGAAAACATCATCGCGTTAAAAGGGGTTTGTGTTTGAGTTTCCGCGTAACAGAATCATATAGTTGTCGTATATTCAAATTACATTCCGACGCTATCATGCCTATAGGTTGTATATAAGACGTACCTTACAATTTTTCTCATGCATTTTACTTTGAGAAATTCAATTAGCTCAATAACTTCTTTGTGCTACATGGACGCCCTGCGTCGTTGGGTATGCGTGGATCCTAATGATTACTCCCGAAACGATGACGCCGGAAACGACGAAGCGGGACGCCGATGCCGAATTTTCTGCGACATCTTTATTTTATTTTTATTTATTTTCAGATACCGTTGGCCGTCTTGGCTGTAACAGGGTGGGTACAGCACGTTTGCACATAGCGTAAAAAATGTAAACACCTTACAAACTTAAACAGGACATGATGCAATGAATGTTGGAAATACAATGCCAAACAACCAACCAAATACAAATACAATATTTCGGCTAAGAAATGCATGTCTGTAACCTTGTGACAGTGACATCGGAAGCAGCATAAAAGAAAGACTATTGTATGTATTTCTAGAATAGTGTGACAACGTTTGCACGACACTACTAAGCTTCAATTTCATAAAAGGTTTTTAACGCGCTCCTCAAAGATTTTAATGCTACTCGACTGCAAAACAGATGCCGGCAAACTGTTCCATTCCTTAATCATTCGCGGAAAAAATGAATAAGAGTGCATGTCCAGATGTGCTTTTGGAATTGGGAACATGCAATGATTGCTTGACCTGACGTTTCTAGCCTGCCTGGGAGCAAGATAGGGTGTGGTTGCAATATTGAAGTGGCCTTTTTATAACAAAAAAAGAAAGAAATTTAAGTCTAGCCAACTTCCGCCGTTGAGCCAGTGGAGGCAAATCAAGCAACCGAGGCATTTCGGAAACAGAGTCAGTACGATAATACCGGGTAAGAATGAATCTTGGAGATTTTCTCTGTATCTTCTCAGTGCGGTTTATTATTCCTGATTGAAACGGATCCCAAATGACACTGGCATACTCTAATAATATTTGGGGTTTTACGTGCCAAAACCACTTTCTGATTATGAGGCACGCCGTAGTGGAGGACTCCGGAAATTTTGACCACCTGGGGTTCTTTAACGTGCGCCTAAATCTAAGCAGACGGGTGTTTTCGCATTTCGCCCCCATCGAAATGCGGCCGCCGTGGCCGGGATTCGATCCCGCGACCTCGTGCTCAGCAGCCCAACACCATAGCCACTGAGCAACCACGGCGGGTACTGGCATACTCTAACGTCGGTATAATGTAAGTTAAATATGCAAGTAGTTGGACGGGTGTGGTTGCTAGCTTTAATTTTCGTCGAAGGAACCATAACTTTTTTTCTGCAGCTCCACTAATTCTGTCTATGTGTGTTTTCTAACTTAATTCTTTCGAAATTGTTAAACCTAGGTATTTGGTCGTTTCAGCTTCGGTTAACGATATCGGTTAACGCTAACGTTTCAGCTTCCCAACGCTATCGCGTTATTATGTGTTTAGATTTCCCGTGCTAGCAGTATCCGCCTCCTTGAACCATGCAGCTCAAGGACAATAATTATGCTATCAGCGACATGCGATTTGTAAAAATTCCATAAAACTTAAAAATTATCACCCCGTATATTCAATAGACAACGTACAGGATAAACCGGATGCGGGATAACTTTTCTAGTTCTATACACGGACACACTTACACTACCTAAAACAAACACTGGGCACTATCCCACTAATATTCATTATGAACACGGACCCGAAGCGTTCCCGAAATATCAAAACACATTTTTTTTCCCTCAACCATAAGCGAGTGCTTGTTTTAATTTGACCACGTGCCACCCTCGCCTGACGAGCTTTCGCCGCGCATTGGACAAATTATAATCGTTGATTCCTATAATTCATTTTTATAGCAACCAAATACCTTCATGGTTTCACGTGCGGTCTGTATTTCGGAGAAAAGCAAAAGAATAATACGTAATGCTTCCTCGCCATCAGAAGCAAATACAATGACACCGCATTCCTTGAGGTTAGGTTCCCGCAAATGCGCAGTTCTATAGCTTTCTCACCGGCTAGACCAGTGGCTCGATCAATGTTTGAACAATTTACATTCTTGGCAGTAAGCAGCCTTTCTACAAAAATGGGAAGAACGAAATGGCGGTAGCAACGAACCCCGCAGTTATCACAAGGCTGTCACTGATGACATGAATGCAGTATTTCTAAGGCGTTTTAACGCCCTGAAGAGTATATTGCAATCGTAGTGTGCAGGCACTCTTTGTTCGCTCTTTGACACTAAGTAAATTTCCAGTTCAAGTCAGTGTTTAAGCGAGGTTCAGGTCGTAGAACGGCTCTAGAAAAAGTCGAATGGCTTGCTGTCAGCCATTAGGACCGTCAATTGCTGCCACCTGGAAATTGTCGCTCTGATGTTGTCATAAAAGATACGATGGGACGTTGAATATTTGAGGCCAAAGTCATTGCGAATGTCGCTGTTTGTTACAAGGCTTAGCTATTTTTGGCAGCAAAAGCTCGGCGAGGAAGCCGTTGCTCTTGCCCTACATGTAACAAGCGATCAGTACTGCCCATTTCGAGTGATAAAAGAAAGGCGAAAATTTCGTACGTGCTGTGCTGTATAATGTGCCCATTTGTATTTTCCATGAAGTACACGCAAGCATTCTGCGACATTTCTGTCCAGTTATTTTTACTTTATTTCCACTTTAGCCGGCCTAAGCGGGTAAAGTATCTTTAAGAGAGAAGTAGCAGACATCATGAGTCATGATGCCAATGCCTTCTAAACAGACTAAATATACATGTTTTCTGGTTTTTGCTCGTTTTGAGCCTTGGGCCTCTTCTGAGAACGAGTTTAATTTTCAATTCATCAAGTAAGCGCTGCCCCCCCCCCCCCACGCGCCCTCAACTTAAGTTTTGCCCTCTCAAATAATTATTAGTCCAAAAGCTCGTGGTAAGGTGGAAAGTAGTCAGTCAAGTAGATTGATTCAGCCCTCAAGATATCTACGTTGTTTGATGTGACCCTTCGCCGGTTACAAAAAGTATCCTGCGACAGTCTGAAGGCGATAATTACGCACTTGTGCCAGCCAAGCGACGGAGTAAGCTAATGTGAGCGTTTGCTAATGTGATCGTAAGGTTACCACTATCTAAACATAATGTACTGTATGATGATGATTAGTGAGATTTATTGGTGCAAAGGCCAGATGTGTTCAAAGAGCGCCAAGGCGATGATAATGGCTTGTCAATGGTACATGAACTGTGAACTACGGCGGGTGGATGAAATACGGCTGTATACATAATGGCCTAAAAATATTCGCGAAAGAGATGTGTAAAATATATACGTATTGAAGCTATGCCAATGACAAGACGTACTGTACAGCGCGATAGACGCGACGCTAGAGAAGGACAGCACACAGACGAAGCGCCAGGTAGCACGACTTTGTGCGAAGTCAGTAACCACTATAGCCATTCTTTTCTTCTCTGTCTTGTATCAGTTTAGGCCTTCAGCAATGTGCTCCGCCATGTAGCCGAACAAATTTCTTCCCCGTGGCGGCTACGTGCGTGACGTGGCGAATAACGAATGTTTGAACGAGGAAAAAATACATCGAGAAGTGATGCTCTCAAACAAAGTAAGTGGCCCCAAATTCAACACAGCTCTACGCTACGAAAGTCGACCCTATGAAGAACTCGAGTAAATGTTCCAACCAGCAGTTGAAAAAAGAAAGGAAGAAAGCACCCCGTCAGCGAAAGTGTGATAGTGTGTTTCGGACAAAATTGCACCATTTGCGAACGTTGCCTTAGTCATGGTGTTCGGACGCAAGGTTTAAAGTGTCCACTTTGCTCCTTCTGGCTCAAGGCTTGCCGGCGTCATGTACTTAGTTGCCGCACAACCCTACAGCAATAAAGGTCCTTGCCCTTCTGTCTGTGTTATTTTTGTTCCACCCACTACCATGTTAGCGCTATACCAAGCGAAAGAAACCGGTGTTTGAGGGAATAAGAAAGAGACAAAAAAAAAAGAATAATAATGCAAAGAAGAAGGAGCGTACTGTGAGCAATCTTTCTCCGGGGACTATGAACTCTGAGCGCATTTGTAATAAGCTCGTGGGCCAACCTCGGTCAGAAAGACCGGAGTTGCTTCCGGTCTCGGGATGCACGAAAACGTGGGTTATTCGGGACACAATAAATGTGAAATAGACTATTGGCAAGAGGACCCTGGAGAACTAAAACCCCTCAATATACACGTGTATGGCATTCTTCCTTTGTTGGCGTATGCTAACAGATCAAACGCGATAAAGATTAACATACGATGAAGGTACAGGTAAGATAAAGGTACGTTCACTCCAGCGCATTACTTGAGGAGACACCGAATATTCAATTCGCTATAGCACTGAAATTGAAGGATTGCCGTGAGGAAAGTGGTGGAAGTTTGTGTGTTTGTTGGTTGGCGCTCAAGAGCTTCTCCGATTATGATCAGCACAGTTTTATTCTGGTTTCATTAGCGAATTTCTCTTATGCTTTTTGACATGTACATTAACTTCGAGTGTCACTGCTGTTGTAGCTTTCGATTACACCGGTAATGCGAAAATTCCTCCTTGCTTTCTCATTAGACAACCACTAACTCGAGTTTAAAAAATAAGTGGTTTTCATATAATTGAAGCTAAAGTCGGATGAGCGAAGCATCACAATTCTTATTCAGTATATGCTACTAAAATATTGAAAAAAAAGAAAACGTTCGCAACTCACCAAGAAAATTATTAAATGTCGAATGTGCATAAAGTAGACAAAAATGACACGTTAGGAATATATTTTCACCATATCTGCATTTTTAAAACAGGACTTGGAAAACTCGCGCAACTCATGCACCAGCTTCATGCACAAAATTCAACATTTTGATTTTACCATCGCTAAATGTTATATCACATGTGGCTTACGAACTACCTGCATTTGCTCTTTCTGTGAAAAAGAGTGTTTGCAAGTTTGCTTTTCCGTTAATCGCAAAATATATATATTTCTTTAATTCTCGACCTTTCTTGCAAAGTTACGTTAGGTTTCAAAACAAACCACCGCTCGTCAGCCACTATCGATTCATATTTTTCTTTAATTGAGGCACAATACATCTGAATGAGCACAACGGTTGTCTAATGAGAAAATTACGACATCCGAGTTGCTGTTAAGATGAACGCACAGAGTCCAGAACATAGAAGAAAAAAATATTTTGCTCGCGGCCTTTGTTACGTCGTAACAAAAGTGCCCCGCTGTATCAAATTGTCTTGTGACGAACTTGCGTTACTTTCATTGTTGTTGCAAAGAATTTTATTCCAACTGCTCCCATGCGAAACTTTCGAACAAACGCCGAAGCTTCTTTGTTCCACCAACAGCCCTCTTCAAAGAAATAAAAGATGCTCGTCCCCGGGAGCTCAGGCGTAGCGCACCATTGATATCGTGCGCACATCTTTCGTTAGCCGCTGTGTTGGCACAGCAAGAAGACACACATGCTTGCTCTTCAAACATACCAAAATACGGAGAACTCGCTCGACGTGAAAGTTGCGGCGTGCTTTCTTCAAGAGAGCAGAATGGGGGCGAAATACACACAGAGAGAGATGCGGAATACGAAACAGAGCGTTGTCTTGTTCCGTCAAGAACAAACTGCAGCCGTCGAAGTTTCAATTCACGGGCTTGCTTTTAAGCGTCTCCCTGTGGCGGCGTCAAGTGAAACTACAGATGCCACCGAAGTATATAGCGTGTTTGTTTTCTCGGAAGTGAACCAGGGTGTTATGACCTTCCGGGATGGTGGGTTTATAGGCTCAGTGTTTTCCGATGCTATTTAGGTTCCTCAATATTGACCGGGAGTATGAAACATTTTCTCGATGTCTAGACCTCGCGCAGAGACAACGTAGAACTACCGCTATAAGAAAGCAGATCTGACAAATTTTAAATGCAGTTTTCTTTCCTCCTTCAGCTTTCGTTCTTTCTTTGTTTCTTTCTTTTATTGCAAGTATTCCTAATCTGACGTTGAGGGCCATAGCAGAGTGGTGCGGATCGTGTATCAGAAGACAAGAACAAGTTGCCCCATATGGATACCCTGAAAGCAAGAAGCAGCAGTAACCGATTTACGCACTTTTGGCAAAATACTTGTGCTACGCACGATACGGCCAGGAAATAACTACTGCGTGGACATTGCACTCCGTTTCAAATTTATGAATTGCAAGTTTTTCTATGAGCCACAAACATCCTAGGCGCGTATTGTCGGACGATCTCTTCCGGCGATACTATCTCTTTCGCATGACGCAGTGCTCAACTAGCCAATCAACACTTCCGGTTTTGCTCAAACAGCCAATACGCCCGCATTGAAAATGTTATCACCGAAATTGCTAAATTAAAGACAATCCAGCATCAAGTATGGACAGGACAAGCGTGACACCAGGCAAGACAGTGCGTGGACAAACGTTGAGACCATGCGCGTCACTATTGCGTCATCAGCGAGGCCAGCAAGAGGACACCAAAGATCAGCTGCAGCGAGCTGTACAGAAGTGCTGCACCGTAGTCAATAAGTGGCTTAGCATTACTATCCGCTAGCCGCGTACGTGATGGTAATGATGACGTTGGATCTTCTAAATTCGCAACTCTGATAGCAAAACCACAGCACACGGACAAAGTAGCAGACCACGACTTCACAGCAGCCGCAAAGCGCGCTATAATTAGCTTGCGAGTTTGTTTCTGTGCCACTCATTGTCATTCATTGTTGTGCATCTTAAATATTGTTGCGGAGGGCTTGGACATGAACGTACGCGAAAGAGAGAGACGAAGGAAGGAAGGAAGGAAAAAGTGGAGAGGGAACGGCAGGGAGGTTAACCAGTTTAGCTTAACCGGTTTGCTACCCTACACATGGGAGAGGGATGGGGCGATGAAAGATGGGGAAGGGGAAGAGAGAGAGGGGGTGAGGCGAAGATGTGGTAGACTGTCTACGTGAGCTGTGATCTGCCTCCCACCCTGCACGACTACTACTATCGTAATCATACAATCAAATACTATAATCAATACTATAGTCAAGAACAAGGAAATCTTTTCTTCCTCCTTAATTACGTTCATGGCACAGCGTAATGATGAACACTTGTCAAACAAGGAACTTGTCTCCGTCAGGGCAGTGTCAGTCCGCTGCCCTGACGAAGGCATGTGCTCTTGTCTAAACGTAGGCTCCTACGACGTTTCTCGTTCGACCACTGTTAACCCTTTCGAGGCCCCGTCCTTCTGTTAACTTTGTCGGGTTGGGCTTGCAACAAAGTAAGTAGCATAACTGCGAGTCGGCCTAGTTGGAACATATTCATATTTATACTTTTTGTGCGCAAACAAACAGGGACGAAGAATAGGGGCAACACAAGGACGAGCGCTTGTCCTTGTGTTGCCCCTATTCTTCGTCCCTGTTTGTTTGCGCACAAAAAGTATAAAAGTAAGTAGCGCCTGGGATAGAATTTACGAGCATTGTTCTGCAGCACACGAGGCTGCTCTCGCGACTGCGCTCAGCTTGAAATCGTAATCGAGACTGAGCTCGAATTTTGAAAGACGAAACCCAGACGCAGGATACAGCCGAAGCGGATACGCGATCGTGGCGCCTTTCGTTAGTGGGCGGCAGCCCCAGTCCAACGCCGAAAGAAATGCGAAACAAAATTTTACTTGTACATTGCTTTACATTAAACAAATTCTAAACCCACTGCCCTGAACTTCTGTCAACATTTGTGAAGCATTTCAATGTTTGACTAACGGTGCGTCTTCCGTGTACAAAACTCGCGCGTGTGAGCCCAAGTACGGCACGTGAAGTTCTGCGAACGTTTCCATGCAAAGTTCCAAGCAGGAATGCTAGCCAGAATGAGAGGGAAAATAAACATGAATCACAGAAATGATTGAAGGGTCGCGATTAGCGAACCGCATTCACGTTCGACACGGGCGAACCAACGGAAACAATAACCGCTCACTCGCGCCGATGTGCGTCACTGCGCACTTATTCACAGCCGACGTCAAACATAAGGACCCTTAGTAGTACTGCAGCAACAGCATGCAGTGCTCCGGTGCTTCGCGTACACGCCATGCAATGGCGCGCAGGTTGCAGAGGGGGAACGCAACAAGCGAAGCGAAATAAATGGCTGTAAAGTGTCGCGAACCCGCAGCACTCCCGACGCAGCATACCGACCCTTCATCGGGACCCAAATAAAGGGAACTCGGAGGCGGAACGTGCTCAGAGCCCGACTCTGTGCCCTAACCTCAGCGCGCACCGGAGCCTTCTTTTTTTTTCATCTTTATTTTTATTTCATCTCTTTGCCGTACGTTCGCGACGGAGCGAGCCCAGCGCCGTCTCGAGAAACAGGCACGGGAACTTTAGAACGGGAACAAGAACGAACGACGACGTTGATCATTTGGCTAGGGCCGCCGTGAAAGGATAACGACGCTGTTTGTTTGACGTAATGCTTGTCTTGCATGCATTCTTACTCTATCCCCAGCGAGCCTGCTCCCCGAATGAGCCTTTTTTTTTCTCGGGGACCGTTCTGCAGTACCTTCTTCGTTTCACGGATGCCGTACGGGCCTTGTTTGCTTGGATTACGAGACCCTCGACGAATATATACGTACGCCGGCGATTCATGCCCCCCTTACTTCAACAGGCGCACCGACACGAACAGTGAAATTGTGAGCTTGAATGTGTGCTGTGTATAGCACACGTACGCACAGTGGTTATCTCGTTCCACAATTTCTTGTTCACTTTTTTTTCTATCTTTCCCTCTGTCCCGTGCGTGGGCGCGCAGGTTAACGTCGAGTGGATACACAGCAATGATTGTACGGCCTCGTTAAGCAGCGACAAGCGCTACATTGCGCTGATAACGGGCTGCACTTTATAGACAAAAAGCAAACGTTGTTTAGACAGTTTCTACAGCTCGCAAGGTCTCCGTTGCGCTGGTTTGCGCTGGCACAGAACAAATTTACAGCGAAGCTGTTCTCCTCTCGTTGGTCGGCATTTTTCGACTCCACGTCCGTGGACAAAAAGTGGGCCGATCCCGGCGGTGGTGCACTACCGGGCCGACCCACGGCAGAGGTGAAGCAGGCTTCAAGCACTGAGCAAAGTGAAGCGAAAAGTGCATACATTCTTTGAAATAGCGCGTACAGCATACATAACAGCCTTCTTTTCATTCAAGAACAAGCACAAAACATCCATACGGACCACATAATTGATGATAAGGCGCTCTTGATAGGAATGCGAAGCACGCAGCGCTACCCGCATGCGTTTCCCGGTAAAAATTGCTGTTTGCGCAAGCTGCAGCCCCCCCCCCCCCCTCATCAGTTGTAGTACTGGTTTTAAACAGCTCCACTGGGCATGCACATTCGCAGCCTTACTGTGCAATACAGCCAGGCTGTATTGCACAGTAATACCCCCCCCCTCATCAGTTGTAGTACTGGTTTTAAACAGCTCCACTGGGCATGCACATTCGCAGCCTTACTGTGCAATACAGCCAGGCTGTATTGCACAATTGGCAGGCCAGAATGCATATGAAACAAGTGGTAGTTTGTGACGTGAAGTACATCTGCTACGATATATGAGCGTTGCAGTCTATATTGTACTCACGACTTCTAAAAGCATGCGCTGCTATCCGCCACCTTGACCATGAAGCACGAGAAATCCTGCCGCGTCATCTCAACGTCTCATGGAGTGGCGGAGTTGTTCCTTCTGAGTGAAAGCGCAGCCGTCTTGTCCCAGTCTTAAAGCATGGAAAGTATCCCCTTGAACTGACATCATATCGACCTATTGCTCTCGTCAGCTGTGTTGGCAAGTTGATGGAAAGGATGATCCTCACGCGCCTACGGACATTACAATGTTTATCCAGACGCGATGACAAGTTTTCAACGTGGCCGTTCGTAGGTCGACAACGTCACTGATCTTGTGTCTTCGATTCAACAACAGAAGTCATTCAAACGCCTCTCTGTAGCGCAATTTTCGGATGTGAGGGGCACTTATGATAATGTTTCTCACGAAGCCATTCTTTACGCGCTCGTGGCTGCTGCAATCGGAGGCCGCACTTTCGATGTATTCGCAGCTACCTAACTGAAAGGAGCTTCTTTGTAGTCACCGAGGATGGTCAAACTTCCTACCACTACACCAGCCGTGAAGTTCCACAAGGTGGCGTTTTGAGCCCGGTTTTGTTCAACCTGGCTTTGATTGGGCTGGCGGAAACCCTGCCACAGTCGATCAGTCTGTCAATTTAGGCAGATGACATCTGCATCTGTGCGTCAGGAGTAACCAGGCCGTATGTTCGCGCAAGGTTATAAAAGGTCGCAATTTGTACTCCTCTTCAGAGACAAGGCCTCAGAATTTCAACTGCCCTACATGCGAATACGAGAAGAGCGCCCTTCGCACAGCTTTGGAGCAATTGGACGACCGTCCTTTCACAGACGCGAAGATCTTGGGCCCGTGGCCTCGTGCGTCTGCTATGTGCAAGGCCACAAAGGCGCTGTGGCGTTTCTCGAAATGCGCCAGCCTGTATGACCGCCTGTGACTAACTCAGTGGTGCACGCTTGTGTTCGTAGCAGCGGAGACTGTGACCTTCTTTCTTCCTTCTCCTCTTTCAATCCCCTTTCCCCGCTTCCCCTGTGCATGGTAGCCTACCGGGCTCAGCTTGGTTAACCTCCTTACATTTCCCTTATGTCTTATTCCTCTCTCTCTCTCTCTCTCTCTCTTTCTGTCTCTTTAAGAATGTGTGTGGATATCTAAGACCACGGATGTTCTTTTCTTTCTGCTCACAATAACAGTTCCGCGAGAACTCCAGTAGCTGCTACGCGCGGCGTCTATCCAGGTAGCGGCAATGGACGTTGCCGTACCGTAATTGGAAGGACTATCTGAGAGCAGGTAATAGCGACGTTCAGCGCCAGCTATGAAGTCATAAAATGCAGACGCAGAAAGCGTGCTCGTGAAAGGTCCCGGGAATATATCGCCTTCATTTTCTCCTATGCAATGTCCACTTTACCGTTCACTTTAGCGTACCGTACAAGTGCCCTCTCCATCCCTCCCTCTCATCTTATTATTCGGGTCCATGGCCACGTCAAGAAAGAAAGCTAATATTGCGCAGTCTTCTATGTTTCCTGCAAGAAGGCCACTTTGGCGCAGTTGAGTATCGTTCAAGTAGTGGTCAGAAACACGACAACATCGCTATAGACTCGAGTGCTGAACCTTGTGCAATTCAGGCTCCCGGGAGGGTGTCTGCCGGACGTCCACTGGTTAAAAATGAACGGCTTCCCCCGCCGTAACTTCAACGCGACTATATCAATTAATGGGCATGCGATTGACGGTAAGTACGCGTATACTGGAGCAGTATTTTGTAGCAATTTGTCTCATTTTCCACACATTTCGCCCTGCGCCATTGGCTTGGACGCAGCTGCACTGGCGCTACCACCAGAACCGACCACTCAACGAAACGCAGGACAAAAATTAAGACTAAATTAGCCGGTGCAAACGCGGCCCTAGGCTATCGATGGCGTTAGTCTTCATTTACTCGGTTCTGAATTATTCTAATGCGTCCTTCCTTTACTCGCATTTTGTGGCGGTATGTACGCAATAAAATGAATATGCAATTCTTCTCTATGACCTGAAACATCCTACGTAATAACATTTGCGTACCATAGCTTTAGTTGCGTGATACCAAGCGACGAAACATACGCTCCCGTTGAGCATACTGCAGCGCCCACCAGGGTTGCCAAGGTTTCTCGTTCAGAGGAGCGCGTAGTGCAGCCTACGGTTGGGATGGCATCGTTATGTATGCTTGTGGATCTGCGAAAAAATTTGATTAAAAAATATTTCCTGGTTTTGTTCATATAGGCCGCGCCGAGGTGTTACGATTATCATATAGTGTGCGACTCATCATTTGAGCGAAAAAAACCACAGTGCTGTTTCCAGCACATTTGAAAGTACTGATAACTATTCTCTAGAGGAATACATAATAACTGTATTGGTTTATTCAGAAACACCGTTGCAGAAATAGTCCGCCAGATAAAATATTTTATAATGTCGTAGAAGCTCCAATTATTTAACATTTCATTTACTACGCTTGGTAGTTCAGATCCATAAACTTTATTTACCACTTGGGTTTCGGCACACAAGGCCTTAATGGGTCTGCTGAAGTATTTAAGGGCTTGTGAATTGTGCGACCGTCTGTGAATGTTGTGGCGCGTAGCACCACGTTACTGTGTGAATTTTTCTCAGTGTTTTTTTCTCTTCTTTCTCCTTTGATTTCTTTTACCCCTTTCCCCAGCACAGGGTAGCCAGCCGGTACTTACACTGCCTAACCTCCCTGTCTTTCCTCCGCTTTTGTCTGTCTCTCTCTCTCTCTCTCTTTCTGTCTGCCTTCTTACAAGGACGCATACCCCATTTTGATGCGGAATGAGTAAGCCTTTGTAAATGCTACCCCAAGCCACATTCGGCACAACAACGTTATTTGTGAGCGGAGAGCTTTTCATGGCACTTGTAGCTTTAAGGATGGATCAAGGCCAATAACAGAAACTAGTGAACGTATCCTGTGCCTTCGTCCCCGGTACAACTTCGAGCGTGAGTCTCTGTGGACATCACTGAACCGACGGCACTCAAGACCATTTTCGAAAATGAGGATCCTTGGATCGCGGCCATATGCATCGGTGGCACAAAAATAAAAAAAAGGGACACGAAAGCGTTGTTGCAGTACCTCAAGCCTACAGCTTTCTGCGACCGTTTATAGACTCAGTGCGCACCTTCAAACGTGTGCGAAACTGTGCTTTTCTTCTCTCTCTCTCTTTCTCTCTCTCTCTCTCTTTTAATCCCTATACCTCCTTACCCCAGTGCAGGGTAGCAAAGTGGACATGCGTCTGGTTAGCCTCCCTGCCTTTCATCTCTGCTCTCTCTCTCTCTTTAAATTTTTACGAAAGAAAATCGAATGTCTGGACAAGAACAAAAACTCCTACAACAGCAGATTAGTGAGGTTTCAGTAAGCAGTTTGATCTTATCAGTAGGCCGTAATGAATGACAGAACCTTGTTTTCTCGTACTTTACGCCGTATATGCTATAAATGAGCCAAAACATTAAATTCGGGGTTTTACTTCTTACAATTACGATATGATTATGAGGCAGACCGTATTGGCAGACTCCGGCTAATTATGACCACCTGGGGTTGTTTCACGTGCTCCCAGTGCACGGTACACGGACTTTTCTTGCACTCCGTCGAAATGTGGCCGCCTAGGCTGGGTTTCGATCCCGCGACCTCGTGCTTAGCAGTGCAACGCCATAGGCAGTACGCGACCCCGGCGGACATCAATGAATTAATGCTTCGGCGAATAATTTCGCTAAATACAAAATAAAGGGCTGGGAGGGGCCGTTTGAGGGCTGTGAAAACAATACCGCACGTGCACAACATAATATGCGACTTGCAATATCTTAAGAATTGTAATACTGTTCCCAAACGCGAACGCTGAGGGTGAACCTAAGATTTGTGTATTTTGCATAAAGAAAGAAAGAAAGAAAGAAAGAAAGAAAGAAAGAAAGAAAGAAAGAAAGAAAGAAAGAAAGAAAGAAAGGGAAGCTTCGTTTAGCTGTCGGTGCATAGGAACTGTAAATTCATGTCTGGCGTATCGTAGGCTCTTTTACGGATAGGAAATGGAGGAAGTCGCTTCAAGGCGGGCCGAAGGAAGCGGAGAATGCGCGCAGTTTATCATTCCGTTAGCGCAAACGCCCTACCTATAGGCCACTTCCCCCGCGCGTTCCCTCCTTCGGCTCTACCGGTCGCTTCCGCTCCGGAAGCTGTCTGTAATCTGGCCTCCGGCGTCGTACCTCCTCGCCTTCCTCGGACTCCACCCAGTTTGAGCGTCGCCCTAACAGAAAAGTCAAGGTCGGCCGCATCCCACCTGCTGGCTTTTCCTGGCCGGTTTGCCCCAATGCGAGGATATTGCCGCACGGAAGATTTCGTAGCTGTTTAGGCCTGCAAGGTAGGCCGTAGCCCCTGGGAGGAAAGCGCGCGCAATCGCAGTCGCTGTGGTTCGCACGTCTTACCTACCATTGTTGTAAAATATCTAGCGCATCGGGTTCCGTCCCTACAAGAACTCTCACCGCTTCCCTGATTGGTTGGGCCATGGCGCGAACGATAGCCTCTTCTCTACTATAATGCGTGCGAGGTGAGTGTGAAAGGTTCTTTATCGAAGAAGCTGCCGCCCGTATTCGCAAAGACGTTCTTATGCTAGAGCTGTTCAAAGCAAGTGCCAGCCACTTGTGGCGTTCGAGATATTATTAGTGGAGTCGACTCGCAAATAGAAGATAGCTCTTAAGAACGAAATTCTTTGTGAATTCGGACATGCATTTTTTTTCTTGTTTCTCGGCCCGTCCAAAATATGCACTCGTAGATGGGATGGGTGGGCCGAGAGATTTGCTTCTTGCAAACGCTTTCTTCTTTTGTAATAATCTTCATCACTTTACTTTTCTATATTTCTTTCAATTTTTTTTCGTATTCATCTTTCACCCAAATAATTACGTGATTTATTAACACACAAAAAAAGAACTATACTAGAAGTGTTCGTCAGTGCAGATGTAAGCCAATCGTGTTGCTGTACGTATTACTAGCAAAGGTGCTCGGGCAACGGCAAACAACTCTTACGAATGAAGGACTTTGTGATTCCAGTCTCTGGAGTAGCATACAAAGTGTTCCGGTAAGCCAACCTCTCCAGCTTTTGGTCCCCCCCCCCCTCCAACTATATTTCCACTTACTCAATCCCGATTGCTGTGTTATCATTTTTTTCAATTATTTGTACTAAAAGTTCTTATGGTTCAATGGACGACATGCGTCAGAATGTAAATAGTTGGACGATCGCCAGAAGTAAGACGACAGTGTGCTTTTGTTTGTGAAACTGGAAGAAAGTTAAACGTATACACAGAGCTTTGCTGTCCAAATCTCGTAGAGTCGTTTCCGAAACTTTCTCTCTTCGACGTGGTTAATATACAGCGAAATAAATCTTTTTTCCCACGATACACAGAAGGCAACAAAGTGCGGAATAGAGCGAATGTAAAAAAGAGAGACACATTCCTTACCGCAAGTTTCCTTCGTTTCACAGCTTCCAATGCACCATGGTCGTGTTATGGAACAAGCATGCCGATTCAGTTTACATTTGCCACGTGTTCAGAAGTGTCAGAACACTTACCAGTGTTAGTGAACAAATTGACAAGATGGGTTTGTATATGTGACAAAAGACCATAAACTTGACCAAAAGAAGAGGAAAAAAAGGAAACTCGAGTGAGAAAAAGTGAGACGTGCTGAATACTATTTAAAGCTTCAAGCGTTGCAATGCGTTACAGGCCATGGGACCGTCGTTCCCTTCGTCCATCTTTCCCGTGCCTTTTCAAGTCGATTCATGTCAAGCACGGTATATTTGGTTTGTATATATATATATATATATATATATATATATATATATATATATATATATGAAACGTGTGGGGCGTAAAACCACGTAACCTCCTCCACAAAGATCATTCTGAAGCATTCGCGTGGTCAGGAGCCCTTCAATTTAAAGCTTAGACACATCATCGATTGGCCGCATGGGAGCCAACAAACGGTTCTCGCCGTATCAAGCCCTACACCGCCTACAGCAGTGTTATGCATAAATAAAGGCATGCTTTCTGTCGCAGACGCAGACAACCGGTCACAGACGCTCACAACACGGTCACAGACGCAGACAACCGCAGGAAAACAAATGGTGGTCTGTTTCAGTGTTGTATCACCTGCGTCTAACGACTGCACCTAACAGATTGCGAACAAAAAGTTTCTCGCGTAACTGCTCGTAAAAAAAGCAAAAATTACGGGCGCAACGTTAACTTAGAAAACGGCGCAGTTAGCTGTGAAGAACTCGTGTTCCAGAGAATCGACGTTACTTTTGGAGGGCGGGGAATAATGATCATCCAGGAAGGCAGACAGTTATTATGCGAGGTACGATCAAAACGAGGGGTTTCGATCGGTGGCGATTCTCAAACCAGACGTGCTACAGGCAACATTGCGGGTACAATCGACGTTTCCTCGGAAAAACTGCGCATGGAAGTCCGCTATGCGAGGCACCGGCAAGAACCTACTAGGCGCGCTAGACACAGAAGGGCAAGCCGCAAGAATAAACTAAATCTACGCACAATCTATAAACACGCATATAATGAATGTCTAGCGTAATCTGTAGAGCGAAATTAGGTAAAAACATAATGTAATTGGGACGGTTTGAGGGGGAGAGTTGCTCAGGCAGCTACATCTTCATTTACATGGTTAGGAGCACATTCTTTCAAAATTAACAAAGCCGGAAGAAATTCTTGTTCGCAAAAAAGGTGCGTAGGAGTACCATTAGCTAAGGTCTGTATTCGTATTTTCAAGCGCGTTCTTTGTGCACGCGCAACACAGCAACTATGATATGTCCGTCTTTCAAACCGCATTGGTCCCTAAAACATGGCGCCACGAATGCTGGCGACAGTGCACCTTTCGCCTACGGAAGTGCCTATATTACCAATTGTGGCGATAAGAAGACGCGCGTTTATAACGGCTCACGGTGTGTTGCGTACTTTTGCACAGCTATCAACGGTGTAAGATATAACGGCTGTTGTTCATGCAATAAGAAGATTACGTCGATGACACATGGTTCCTGCAAGTACCTAAATATGTGTCAGAATAAGGAACGGCAGAGGCATTGCTAAGAGACCACTGTTTGTCGATCATGTGCACCATCTCCGCAGTGACGTCTGAGACTTTTTTCCCCGTAATATACGTAGAGAACGTCTACAGAAAGAAATGAACGCAGTGGGCATGCTTTGTTTCACAACAACAAACATGCCATTTTACTCATTAAACTCGAACCATTACAGGAAATACTCGTCGTGCGCGCCGCAATATGGGTCTGACACATCGATATTGACTCATCGATATTGTTTCTGGCGACAACACATATGAGGCGCTATAATTTCCCGCGTTTGTGCTAAGCACGGTGTGCCGTGTGACATTTCCTTTAGAAAGTACAGAAGAATAGTTTTCTAGCGGCTACTAAAAATCTGCTTGCCCTTTTACACAGCTTTGCGACATCGGCCTCCATCTCACCGGTGCACAAAGCTTCCTTTTGCCTACTTTTCGGGCGTCCGTTCGATGGGCGCTTTTAAACTTGTGTGTTTTCGACGTTGCCTTGTTGCGAACTAGACCTTCATTAACTTTCATTGGAATATTGATCTGCACCGCGGGGCTATTTTAGAGTTCCACTTTGCACACTTGGTTCTCTTATTGCCACTGCGGAGAAGCTCGCAGATACGGACAACAAACACCCGTGCTTGCAAACACAAGAGCAAAATGCGCGAAACGATACAAGTAAAAGAAATTTCCAAACTTCGCACACTTTCAAGTAATACAGATGGCTTCCATTCAAACAGCCATCTCTTATGCCCCTCACACCATATATGCGTCGAATGATTTAAACTGCTTGCATTTTGATGCGTTGATGTATTGATAGATTTGTGTGTGCTTCATTTTTAAAATATTTTGTTCTAGTGATAATGTTGTTTTCTTTCTCCTTTTGTTTCCTTCTGTTGTTTCTTAAGGCTAGATCAACAAACAGTCGTAGCATTTACGATAATTCACAACGTCGGCGCAATTTACGCACATTTAACGGGAACTCTTATGAGTACGTACCTGTTGCACGCAGAGCCTGATTTATCGTTCGCTAGTAGTATTATAAGCGTCTTCGTGATGCCTTATTGCTTCTCGTCTGCGATATTACGAAGCCACATTGGAACCATTTGTACAGCACGCCACTCGGAGTGATGCGACGTTGCACTGTCAACTTCATGTTGTACGTGAGAATGGGAGCGGTTTTTGAACGCGCCTTGTGGCTTCCTACTCCATCTTTTTATAGAAAGAAAGAAAGAAAGAAAGAAAGAAAGAAAGAAAGAAAGAAAGAAAGAAAGAAAGAAAGAAAGAAAGAAAGAAAGAATTCTCTATGGATTCATTCTCGGCTGCTGCGCCGTTTCTCGGCGTGTGCAACAGCAGGCGCCGCCCTATTCTGATCAATACCATGTATGCCGCAGGAATGTGTTGAACAAGAATTGAATTAACTAAACCGCGGCAAGCCAGAACAGACAAACTTCGGAGAGTCAGCCTCTGCGGCCCTCTGCTGCCGAGCGTGAGGTCGTGCTTAGTATCACGTCGTGGGAGGCCAGGCTTCGATACGGTGCAATAAAAAAAAAAACTAATTATAAAAATAAAAAATAAATAAAGCCTTCAGTATGCGTAATTTCAGCGCCTCTTAAAGAATTTTTTTTTTGTATGAAATTACGAGCGTTCCGTATAAATGTGCCGTTGCGCGAGCATGCGCATGCGTGGAACTATACACTGGCGCAATAGGGAGTATTCGAATGCACCCCAGGACACCAACCGTCTCCGCGTACTTTCACACACTAGCCAAACAATAAGAAGCGTACGTAAATTGACAAATTAGGTTTTGTGCTGAGGAAACGCAGCATAATACACTAGCGACGGTGCTTAGAGGCAAGAATGCAAACACTCAACCGCCCACTGAAAATTTGATGAAAGAGACACACGCGGCAAACAGCACAATGTTATAGATCACCTAAGAGATGTGCATCTAGATTATGCGGCCGTATATCTCCAAGTACTGTCGTGTCATTTCTGATGTGTCTGGACGCAAATACATAGGTGTTATTTCTTTTATTTCTTGCCACGTTTGCTTTCTTCCTGTATTTACAACGCTGCTTTCGTTAAATTCCAGATTTTTTCAATGCATTCTTCTTAGCCTCTTCTCTCTCCCGCTTACTGGCCACCCTGCGTTTTGTTTGTACGGAACATCGATTAACCAGAATTATTTCCTTCTAAATGGTGTGCTATCCGCTATAGAAAGCCTTACTCGCAGTGTCAATGAATACAGAGCGCTTATCATAGATAAGTGGACTTCGGACATGTCACCAATGTGCATGTGCTATACTAACGCTAATTCCGGTATTCACCTACTCTGTGCTATGTTTTCAAGTTAAATACTAATAATATTTGCAAGGAGATAGGGCCGTCGGTCAATCGCGTCGTGCTTACAGAACAGCACCGCTTACGTATATCTGTCGGGACTTCGTATAGCGCGTTTTCCGACTATTCCTTGCCATTCGTCTACGTTCCATCGTGTCCATAGAAATACATGGAAACTCAATTTGCTTTATTTAGTTAGTTCCACTTTAAATATTCCGAACCGGTGACGTTTCTTTTCGCATAGAACGATCTCAAAACATTTTTTTTAAATTTCTAGTTACTATCACGTGATAAGGAGTAGCCGTCACAATATAGGGTGACAAACCGTCGTATTCTCCAGCCATTCTCGACTCGAATCTCTTCCTCGAATTTTGCCGAGTTTAGCACAGCGCCGCCTCTCCAGAGAAGAAAACGCTAAGCCTTTCAAGACGGAAGACGAGACACACATGACGCAACCGGGTGAAGCATAATTTTCTGAAAAAAAAATTGTGATATAGTTTCTTCACCGACCGATTCATGGTCGATCTATCCCCCAGAGTGGGTTGCGCCATTTCGCTAGGGCACAAAAACAAGAACAGGGTGAAATATGGCACCTATCGTCCTCGTCTTTTAAGCGCATTTACTCTATCGTCATGTCAAACGAACTCGCCCAACTATAGGTGCTATAATTGCTGATGAATGTCGATGAATCGTAGTGACCACTTCTGCCGAGAGACGGCGCTACCATCTACTTTCTTGATTCGAGGTGGAGCGTTGAGTAGAGGCACGTTGTAGAATTCAGGGGCAAATATCTTTCCGTTATTCTCTATTTAATGAAAGGAGCACTTGAAATTGACGTTTTGAACGACCCCTGGACTATTCCGCTGGAAAAGGAAGGCAATAATCACTCGGCTTTTCCGGGTGGTCTGCCAAGTACTGACCAAGCACAGTGTCATGTTGCCAGGTGATCTGAAGAGAAAAGAACCAGAGCATTCAGCATGGCAGGGTCATCAGCTAATAATTAGTGTCCTATTAGGGTAACGTGGCTTGATGTCCCTCCTTGACGACCGCGAGAAACACTCTGTCGCACTATTCAGCCGAAGCGCTGCAAATTTGACAATACATATTTTGAGGGGAAATCTTAAAGACCCTGCCTTTCTTCCCAACATTATATTTAAAGAAAATACATTTAAGTTCATCAGCTGTAAACGGCAAAGCCGGTAGGCAACCCCACGAAATTGTTCTTTTCTCGTGAACGTGTTCATGCTCCTTCCCAAACTACCCTCGGGCTCAGTTTACTTGGGCAGTTTCCGGACTATATCTACCTCCTGGGTCAGTTCAGGAGCTAAATAAGACAACGTAAACGCTTCAATGAGTGCACGCCAACGATTACTTGCGCTTGAGTTTCGAAGAAAGCAATGAAGCGGACTGATTGAGCAGTGGCTCGTCGTTTTAGAGGGTCGTAAAAAGTGCAGAAGGCGAAACAGCGCGGTCGAGTTGCTGGAGGCCAACGTTGTGCACTGCGGCTAAGAGGGAGTACAGAGCCGGCATTGGCTATAGACGCCTAGCGAGTCTCCCGGCTTACAAGCACACGCCTTCTGATGCAATTGTTCGTTTTACAATTATGTGGCACTGCAAGCGCCGTGGCTTCATCCCTGTACCTTCTCTTCTAACGATAGGGGGGGGGGGGGGGGCTTAAGATTTATTTTTGCCCGCTATGCCGACGCTACAAATTCCCTCCTTAAGCGAGAGTACACAAAACAAACATTCTCGAAACACGACAATTATGTCCGTAAGAGGGTATTGTAGGCCAGTTTGTTCACGACTAAAAGCGAAAGCAAACAGCGCGAAGCAAACGAGAACGCGGATAGGAGCGCCTGACAACGTGCAAAAAATGCTGACTGTTGGGTCTGATTGGTCCTGAAACACGGAATCCGTTTCAGCGCCTGGGAGACGAACACAAAACCAGACAAAGCCCACGCCATTGTGGGCCACTTACACCTGATTTATTGCGAGAACCGTGGCCGAACCGCCCTGTCTTCTTCGCCTATTTCCGTGTCCCTCATCCTGTGCACAGAATGCTGTCCCCGTGTTAGACCAACAACGTCCAAGAGTCACCACTTTTGCCCGTTGTCATCTTCTTCCTCTTTTCGTGTCCTCGTTCTCTTCACGCATTTGGTATTCCCGATTTCCAGTTTACGGCGTCATGTAGTCGGAGACAAGAGTTCATAAACCAAGACTGCCGTAACAAAAAAGAAAAGCTCACCCGTCGGGCCACGGCAACGAATTAAGTAAATTAGGCAATTAAGTAAATTCATAGCTTTGTGGGCAGCCCGCGGAGAAAAAGATTATTTACTATTTGCACTCACACGGTTTCTTCTGGGAGCGTAAATGTGAATTTACGCTCTAGCAGTTTAAATATAGGCAATGCGTACGAATGACATAAAATTCAAATCGCGATGGCACCACCTCTATGGAAATGGGAACGAAAATATATAGTAAAGGGCACGCAAGAATTATTACAAAGACAGAAATAGTTTTCATGGAGAATCGGAATGCCCTGAGCAGAATGACTTGAACGGGAAGGTCGAACCTACTGAGCTGCTAAAGAAATGATGTGTTTTTTTTATTTATTCTTTGCCATTGGTGCACGTTGCAATGAGATCTTTGTTTTTACCTTGCTTGAGAATCCCTTTCGTTATCAGGCGTGCTTGACGAAAGTAAATGTTTAGAGCGAGAGGTATGAAGAATTCGGCCGGCTAAATAAAGAGCAGTTTTGGAATTCCTTGAGCTAGCAAGCTCGATTCGGACTCGCAAAAGTTATCCAGAAGTTCTACAAGCGGCACCGCTCCTAACAGGCACCATTTATCATTTTCAGTAGATAGAAAAATTTCGTAAACTTAGCGTTTCGGCTGGAATGTGCCTAATATGCGCCTATCACATCACAATGGTTTTCTCGAAACTTCTGTAAGGGAGCTGTTCTCGCTTAGAAAGGTCAATGAAAGGACAGAATGAAAACGTTAGGAGGTTAAACACTTTTTAGCAGAACACACACATAAAAAAGAACCTGAAGTCTGAGCTTGGCTGCTACATAACGACTTTCACCTACCTTTTCTTCACGATACTCGTCGCGTGAATTGTTTGTTTTAATGCACAAACATTAACCCTGCGCCATTACGCGAAAATCCGCCGGTACCGGCGTGACTGAACGATAGTACCAAACATGGCCGACAACAATACATAGTAAATAAAAAGAAAAGCAGTGAAAAAGGACAAGCTGAAGAGTTTGGCTAGCTTGTGATTGCTTGTTTGTAAATGTGCAGCGCCAAGGAAACATACACAAATTAAAAGTGGATACAATACAGCAGTTATACTAGGAAATACAAATGCGATTTATATATATGCCCACGGCATTGCTATTTAATGTGCTACGTATTAGAAGTCTACAAAAGTACGAGCATTTGTGCCCATATCCGAAGCATTGCATGAAGTACAATCGCCAGCTCTTCAGGGACGACGGTTCTTAATGGCATTTACCATGTCGCATTCTTGTCCGTGTGATATGAAGACTGCTCTGTCACGTGATATGTAGATTCCTGCTCTTAGAAAAAAATTCATCAGCCCATCCACTCTGTGAAGAAGGACGAGCAGCGAAGCTGTGGTGTGTTTTACCTCAATCGACGCAGCTATGTATCTATAGGTATTATTATTATTATTATTATTATTATTATTATTGAAGGACACAGACAAAGAATACATCTTTTGACTGTAGAGTGATTTATTCTTATTTTTATATGAAGTAGTGACGTGCGCAATATTGGCCTCGAGATTCACCACTGAAAAAGGTGGCGCCACCGTCGGCGTGACGAGCTATTAGGGATCACGTGTACATAGCGGCCGCGTCGGCTGCTTCGGGAGCGCCGAAGCGAGCTGAAAACGAGATTTTAAATTCACTCGTACGCTGCGGTCCTCATTTAGTGGTGAGATTTTCCCGCTTCGAGTGTTTTCTTTACAACGCTTGAAAGCACTACAATAGGTAGTGGCTGCCTTTGAAGGCGCGCAACATGGTAGGCTACTGCTCGGTGCCGCAGTGCCGGACGTACGCAATGGAGCCCGGGGTCAGCCTTATTTGCACGTAGCCGCAAGACAAGAAGCTGCGTGAATCTTGGCTCGCGAAACATAAAACCGGCAAACAGTCATCGGCTACAACTCGGGTATGCAGCAACGCACGGATGCGAGGCAGATTTCTGCTACGGCGCCGGGTCTGCGATGTTCGGAAAACGCGCACTGAGACGCTCGCCCGAGTCCGCTGCCCGACTAATGTCACGACGGTTTTGTCTATGAACTTGTCGATGCTATAGATACTGGTAAGTTCACTGGAGTGGAAAGGGGGCGGTAAGAAGCACATTAAAAAAAGCATGGCATATGGTCATGTTTGTGTTATGAATTAATGCACTGGATTACAAAAAAAGAAGCAGCGGGAAATCGCACACTGAGAACACCGATAAACATACAGTGCGACGCAACTCGAGGAATAATATTGAAACGTCCAAGAATTTAGAAGACAAACAATATTGAATCGTCGTGACGGCACATCACAGTCCCCGTAGGCGTCGAAGTCTCCACAATGAAATTATTTTTGAACAGCTCTGTTAGCGCCCACGCAACAATGGTTGCTTGTATACTATCAAATGCTCATATTCTGGGGCCGAAAGCTCATGGCACGGTGCAAAAACGCGCACGCGGCGAAAGCGAAACAGTGCGCGGACAAACATGCAGACGCGCAGTCGGTCGCTGCGAATCTGTGCGATCGCTGCATTGAGACTTCATTCTATTACGCTCCATTTAGTTATATAAACACTATAAGGACATATTTCAAATAGTTTGCTCTCAGCGTTCACCTACCTTTCACGCAAGAAGCCGGTTCGGGAGACTCCATCGCGGCGACCGCGCGCAGTAGCGTTCACTGTACGTATTCGGTAAAGAGATAGCGTCTGTAAATGATTCTGTGCTTTCAGTTTGCCTAAGATTATTATTTAGACAGTAAAAAACTTCTTTCGTTTCGAAAGTACTGACAGAAATGTCCGGGAGAGCTCGCACGCGGGGTTTTCAGTGAGCGCTGACAGCAAAACCTATAAGGAGCGCGCCGCGTGATCCCTCATACTACGCCAGTGAGTCGCTTCCGATAGATGGCGCCTCCGTAACTCCTCGCCGCCAATATCACATTCAATATTCCACAATATCTACAATTTCGCTGTGAACTACATAATTAAGAAAAGCAGATGAAACTCGGCGTAACATTAGAGTCGTCTTAGCTTCTAATTTTACCCGCCATACGGTTGCTCAGTGGCTATGGTGTTGGGCTGCTGAGCACGAGGTCGCCGGGATCGAATCCCGGTCAAGGCGGCCACATTTCGATGGGGACGAAATGCGAAAACACCCGTGGTGCTTAGATTTAGGTGCACGTTAAAGAACCCCAGGTGGTCGAAATTTCCGGAGTCCTCCACTACGGCGTGCCTCATTATCGGAAAGTGGTTTTGGCACGTAAAACCCCATAATTTAATTTTTAGAGCGCAGCTCTTTGGCGTCCGTTCCTGGGTTTCGCGTCGGCGTCGTCGTCGGCCTCGTAACCAGCTCCGCCCCCCTTTCATCCCCCCAGCGCTAGCAGCGACCGACTGATACCGCTGGATGCCGCTGACGCCGCTAGAGAGTCAAGATAACGTGACTGCATAGAACACCGTCGCCGCCATGCAGAAAGAGGAGGAAAGGGTCCCCCCCCCCTGTTCTTGTGTGGCGGATAGGGTGCTCTTCAGTTGCCGACGCGCCGGTTATTCGTTGTCCCTGAAACCAACTCCGCAGCTGGGGTTGACTCACTATCGGCGTCAGCGGCATCAGTCAGTCGCTGCTATCTCTTCCCTCCTCCCTTTATCGTGTTGTCCGCTTGCTGCGCGCGCTTCTGCCCCCATCGTTTGCCGCTGGGTGTACACGCCGCCCCCCTCCCCCCTCTTCCTGCGAGTCTCCGGTTGTCAAAGCGCCGGCTCGAACTTAATTCCTTTCTTCGCTCCTCCTCCAATGCAACCCCTGTGCGGTGGCAATCAGAGAGCCAGATCGGTGGCGGCGGATCTGTATATGTGCACCGCCCGAGCTGAAATTGCCGCTGCCGTTCGCCCTGTGCGGTGGCAATCAGAGAGCCAGATCGGTGGCGGCTTGACATAAAGACAAACAGCAATTTCCTAACACTTATGAGGGAGAACATCCCGTTCCTCTCGCTCGTAACGCGTCCCACGGCTGTGACAACCTCGCGAGGCACTTGTATAGATCTCGTCTTTGAGAATCAAGCATTGGTGTACCAAGTCGAACATATATCACTCTATTTCTCCGACCACAAAGCTTCCTTCATGACTGTCAAGAACTGTTAGTGGAGTCTTTGTTAAAGGAATACGTGTGAAAAATAAAAAAAAAATTCTGTGATAGCGCATACATGTGTTGCTCGATTTCTTTGCCTCAATCTATCGAAAAGGTGAAACAGCTTATTTGCTGCGCTCAAATTTCGCATTAGGAAGTAACCTAATCGTCGGCAATTTTTTTAGCTTCTAATTTTTATGGAATTTGTTTTAAGATGGTGCTGATAAAGCAAGAGTTACAGCCATTTTCTGTAACCATACACCACTGTAGGCAGCCATGTATTTACAGCAGACGGGAATTCTGTAACGTTTTACAACTTCACTGTGAACTAATTATGACAAGTAAATGAAACTCGGCGTAATTACAGAGGCGTCCTAGCGGCCAATTTCAGTGTACATTTTTTAAATATATCTACATTAGGTTGAGAGCTACAGAGCATTCGGGAGAAATTGGAGCCGAATTTTTTTTTTTTGTGTGTATGTGTCGACGCGACGCGTAGACGGACGGACCTCGACCACCGCCGGAGAGTAGCCATATATAGAGCTTCGCTGTAAAACTGTTCTTCTAAGAAGTGAGTTCTACAACGCTAAGTATTATGATTTATGTACCGCGAGGGAGAGTATACATTGAACTTGCCGAACAGATACAGAAGTTCTCACCTGAAGGTTCTGTGCTCCGTACGGCGCGCAGTAAATAATGAACAGTTTGTCACCGTTCTAGATGAGGAAGCAAGCCAGCTCTCCTGTGTGCAGTCTACGCTCGATAGCCTTTGAAAGTAGAAAAATGAAAGCCAAGTCTTTCAACCGTAAACTGCTGGGGGGCGGGAGGGGGAAGGGTGTGGGGCGGGGGTACCCAGTCAATTGGCAAGAACCGGCACGCTCGGGCGATAAGCTTAGCAGCCTTTAGGCTCATGCGACAAATTATACTTGAAGCATGCTTACTCCGACAAGGACTCCAGTTTAGAATGTATCGGCTGTGTGTTTTTTTACACCTCTTTTCAGTCAAACTGTTTTCGCAGTTGGGTCTTATCACGTCCCTTAGTTTGTAAATGAATGGACACTATACGCCTGATGCTATGTTTCGAAATTGCCCAGACCTTTTGTCTTTCGCTTAAGAACACACGCGCGGAGCCAACAGGCGTATCTAAAGACTAATGCTCACTAATGATGTGAAGATGATTATGCAATACAGAACCACTAGGAGCACGGACGCGACCCTGTGAGACAGAAACTATTCTGCAGGTATTGTTGTCAGAGAGAGAGAGAATACAGAGAAAGGCATGAAGGTTAACCAGAGGTAGTTCAGGTTGGCTACCCTTCACGGGAGGAAAGGTTAAGGGGGATAAAAAGAGAAAGAGAGTGGTAGGGGAAGATAGAGAGAAAGCGAGACGAGCATTAACAAAGCGCGTACAATATAGAGCGGTAGGGGGCGGCGTTCTTAAAGTCTATCATGGAGCCCCGTAGGCCGCAGGAACCTTAATAACGCGAGTATGGCCTTCAACGCGGATTTCTTTCCAGATAACTGACCTAAAGCTTTATCAATCGTTATCTATACCCATTTATACGAGAATGACAACAATACGAGAGTACTAGACCAGTTGGACAATCACATTGTTGTCATTATCGCATAAATGGGTATAGATAACGGTTAAATGGGGTCCGAATTGAGATGTCCGAAGTAGTACCACTCCGGCTAGTTTAGTTCGCTCCTACAAAAAAAAAGTGTACTTGAAAAATAAATAAAAGAAGAGGAATAACGATAGCAGAAAGAATACGTTGCCACGCGCAAACACCAGCACATAAAACAAAAAGAAAAGACCAAACATGGAAAACGAAGGCAAGTCACTGCATAAGATTAAACCTATAGTATCTCAAGCACGCGTCCACGCTGTCAACGAAGATAGGTGAATGTTCAAAAATAAAATTTTGGGGGTCTAGGTGCCATAAACACGATCTGATTATGCAGGCACGTGGTAGTGGAGGATTCCAGATTAATTTTGACGCCCTGGTCTTTTTAAAGTGCGCCCACCGCACGTTATACACGAGAGTTTTTGCATTTCGCCCAGATTGAAACGCAGCCACCACGGCCGCAAAAAATGGACCGTGTCCTTGCACTTAGCAGTGCACCGCCAAAACCAATGAGCCACCACGGCGGGTACGTAAACGCTCGAAGGGGAATAAAACTCATCGGAAGAAGACGCTTAAAAAAGAGAGTGTCAGAAAGGACCACGACTCACGTCCAGTGTGCTACTGCGCGCAGTGGCAAGGGTATTGTGGGATGAAAAGAAAGAAGGCAGAGAGTACACAAAGGTCGCTCGCATTGGAAGACGCACATCGAGACTATACAGGCAGCCACAAAGGTTTGTCGACTTCAGGAGCGGCGCTAATGCGTGCGTCGCCTTGTGACTTCGAGACCCGTGTGGCTACGGTCCAAGTAGAGCTTTTATCATCGTGATTAGGCAAAAACGCACAGAGGGCCTACGAGAGGGACCGCAATAAAAAAAGTTAATACTACAGTTTTAAGACCCAAAACCACGAAATTATTATGAGGAATGCCCGTAATGGGATTCTCCGGATTCATTTCGGCCGCCTGGGCTTCTTTAACGTGCACAGAAACCTAAGTACACGAGTGTACTCGCATTCACACTCCCCCCGGTCAAAGTTCGGCTGCTTACGAGCGTGATGGAACCCATGGACCACCCTGAGCTCAGCACCTCAATGTCATAACTTATAAGGAACTATAAGGAAGAGCAGTGAAATTAATAAGTTTTTCTCTTCTAGCAGTTTTCATGTTTCTATTAAAACGATCTGACCTATGCTGTAATACTAGTGAATCCGGTGTTTATATAAACACCGGACTTTTCTTTTATTTCTTTTATTTAGTTCTTACGAAAGGAATGGGCTACCGCGAGCAGCCATTTAGCTGGAGCAGGTGGCACGTTGAAAAACAATAAAGCGAGGGGAAGTACCTTCTTCAGGAAACAAGCCTTGTT
Organism: Dermacentor variabilis; assembly: GCF_050947875.1. Lineage (NCBI taxonomy): Eukaryota > Metazoa > Arthropoda > Arachnida > Ixodida > Ixodidae > Dermacentor > Dermacentor variabilis. The sequence continues at coordinate 94,868,685 of NC_134571.1, forward strand.
CAAGCGCAAATATTCTGCTGGAAAATATTTTGCTTTGATAAAGAAGGAGTTTAGCTGCTTTACTCGACCACGTATTTAAAGGCATGATAACTTGACTATTATAATTGCCTCATGCGAGAAATGAGTTTCCAGTGATGTCGAAAGTTTATTAGCGCTACCACGCCTCTGTCCTCTTAGAGTGGCCAAAAGTGGCGAAGCTATCACAAGACCTCATACACGGACCTTTTGGCGATTCAGTTCTGTTTTTGAATGCTGAATAGCTGCCGATTTTCGTTTTTTTTCCAGCCGGCATTTATTAAAATCGCGCCAATTACTCCACTAAGACCACGATGGTTCGTTATGTGGTGTGTGTGTGTTTCTTCTCTTCTTTCTTTCTTTTCCTTCTTTCTGAATGTTTTGGCTCAAAAATTGCGCGCACAAAATGTCAGACGTTGAACCCAGCTAGTGTTTGCAGTAGTTTTGCGCATGAAACGATTTTTCTAAGTGCCTTGTTTAGTTACTAGCCGCTGGTGAACGTTGAAATAATATATACCCGCAGGCTGGGTATTATCTCAAATATTTGAACTCAAGGTACACAGGCTAAATGAGGCTATCGTCTTCATTCTTCCCGGCTTCGCGGCTTCATACAACGGCAGAAAAACGGAAGGCGTGGGCTTTTAACATTCAGCCCCTCTTTTATGTGCAGGATATGTTTACTGTGCCAGAAAATAGAAACACCGCGACGAACGTTTTACGAAGCGTATCGGTTATTGGTGACTCCACGTAAATTTTCACACTTGTCTTGCGTGCGATTTGTGCTTTTAAACGGAAAGACCACCCCCGCCCCTTTCTTGCTGTGGTGGGCGAGTCCACTGTGGCGCGCGAATGACATACGTGCCTTATATATTCTACACTTGTCTCAGTGTTACAGTTCGTTGACCTCGCAGAATAAAACTTGCGCGTCTCTCTAAAAACTCCCTCTAGCTATTAGACATATTGAACTTACAGTTAGTGAGGTGAATAAGCTTCCTGCTTTTTTACAGCTTTGCTTGCCGCGAGCCACAAAAACAGCCTTTTCATAGAAGTCTTTTGCCGCTGGGTCAATTTAGCCTTAAAAAGAAAGGGGGGGGGGGGCGGGAGGACTTGCCGTCCGCCCAATTTTCTCCCCGTAAGGTTGGTTCGCTTTCAAACGCTGCTTTAGGGTACATTACCATTAAGTAATGTCTCGCATAAAACAGGTTCATCGTCGTTGAGTTGCATTTTGCTTTAGACATTCCATTGGGCCTCATAGTAAATGTAGAGGCATGAAAAATGGCTTTCATCTCAACGCATCAGGTACCTGCACATCAATACAAACATCCTGTGAATGCGGAAGACGTACTTTCACGTGTCTATGTTGAAGCCTAACGCTCCTTTCGTCGCCGGAAATCGTGGACGTGTTCCACATAAGCGTTTTCGATGATGGAACATCATCGAAAAAAGCGTAACGCGCACTTCTGCAAGCCACAATGAGCAGCCGTTAAAACAGCTTTCAGAAGTTTAGCTATAGTGCTCCGTGCACTAAATTGGACCAGGAACACAGCACCCAGCCGTACCAGACGGCAATCCCTTCCGCGTGCTTTCTTTATTACAGCCTAATATAGTGTTCGGCTGCTAAGCGCAAGGTTGCCGGATCGAATCCCGGCCACGGCGGCCGCATTTCGAACAGGCGTGTACTTGGATTCAGGTACATGTTAAAGAACCGCAGGTGGTCCAAGTTTCCAGTCTCCCACTACGGCGTGCCTAATATTCATATCATGGTTTTGGCACGGAAAACCCGAAAGTTCAATTTCGCAGCGTGTACACTCTAATTTTATTTCACATCCGAATTTCACTTTATATGCCAATTTCATTTTCACTCTAATTGCTTAGCGTCTGTACATGAACATTAAGTTCCATTCGTCAGAAAATTAAAATGCCCGCTTGTCTTAAACCATGCCTAAATCCCATGTCCATGATGCCCGAGCCTTCGTTCTCTCGTCGAAATTGCCGTTGTCATGTTCCCTTCGGCGTCTCTGCTTCGTTCTTGCTGTTATTGTGCTGTAGATGTGTGTGTGTGTGTGTGTGAGAGAGAGAGAGAGAGAGAGATAATAAAAAAAGAAGGCAGAAAGGTTACCAAGGTGAAAGTTTAGTTCGGTAGACACTCAGGAGAATTACACTCTCAAGCTTGGATTACATGTCGGAACACTGTTTGGACACCCTTACGACCATCTCTGGAGATTTTTAAAATGGGTGCATTTCTCAGCAGGACAGTATTATCGCATCCTTTAATTAATTGCAGGGTGCTAAAAGGGCGTTTTGTGCGGCACATGCACCTTACAGAATTTAAAGGGGCTCGGGCACTTCAACATTTTAAGCAAGCAAAAAGGCGCAAGTGACTATTTCCCATCTATTTGTATCAATGACTGTTCGAGCCCATCACATGGTCACAGTAGTCTATGGATGACAACCTGCTACTTCATGTAAATGGAGTCAACGGTAGTGATCTGGAAAGAAATTGCTTTTTTTTTATTTCCCACCCTGCCTTTGACTTTTTACAACTGGCTTTGTTTAACTTCTTTCAGCTGTGTGTTGTTTTATAGATCAGCTTCCAATAGTCAGCGAATCACGGTGCGTCAGCTAATTACGATTCTCCGGCGCATGTTTGTTCTGCTGTAATGTCGGGGCTAGCGCGACATTGCGCTCAGTAAGTCTTGCTGTGTTTTATACAGTATCGGTTAAAACCAACATTAGCAGGTGCATGGTACAGCAGTCTAGTACCGATAAGCACACCGCGTTTATTGTTGAGGTGGTGCTCCTATGTCTTCAAGTATAAATAGACAACTGAAAAAAAAAACGAATACCAGCGAATCACAAAGGACGCGCACACAAGGAAAATTCGTTAGGCACAGACGCACGGTGGTCCGTCCGTGCCTAACACATTTTCCTTGCGTGCGCGTCCTTTGTGATTCGCTGGTACCCCGTTTTTCAAGTTCATCATTCACCAACTGGCCCGAGAGCTTACGCTAATACACAACTGCTTTGTCCTCTTCTCTCCTTTGTGTCTTTGAGATATTGCTACAAGCCTCAATAAAATTGTTTTACCTTGGTGGACATTTATAGACAAACTTAAGTAATCAAGAATGTGGTATCCACCTTTCAGAATGGCTAGAGTAGCAACTGCACTCTTAGGGTGCTGTATTATTCCCTTTGGTTAAGCTGACAGAGTGGTCGAGAGGTAACACTTCCGACTGGAAATCTGTAGGTCCACACTTCAAATGCGGGCTGCGCGACCTTTCCTTTGCTTCATTTACGTATAATCGTGTCGGAAAACACTTCGGGATTTCATTGGCGGACGTTCGAAAGACTAGGGTTCTGATAGAATAAACAATGATGATCGGCCTCATTTTGCCTCCACCGCAGGACGAAAGCTGCGATCCGAGGGATCTCCGATGACCCCTGTCTTGCGCTAGCTGATTTCAACCTTGCGCCTGCAGATTTTCTAATTTCATCGCTCCACCTAATTTACTGCCGTCCTCGACTGCGCTTGCCTTCTCTTGGCATCCATTCTGTAACTCTTATGGTCCACCGGTTATCTATCCTACGCATTATATGCCTGCCCATCTGCATTTTTTTTTCTCTTAACGTCAAATACAACATCGGCGATCCCCGTTTACTGTTTGATCCACACCGCTCTCTTCCTGTCTCTTAACGTCACGCCTAACATTTTTCGTTCCTTGGCTCTTTGCGCGGTCCTTAACTTGTTCTCGGGCTCCTTCGTTAACCGCTAAGTTTATGCCCAATATCTCAGCACCCGTAGGATACATCGATTTTGCGCTTTTCTTTTCAACGACAGTGGTGATCTCCCACTCAGCATTTGGGAATGTCTGCCATATCTACTCCAATGAGTTTTTATTCCTCTGTAAAAAGGATATCAATAAAAACACATCACTGCAAAAATAAAACCTAGTGTGCATTTCGGCTAAACATATATTGGAGGAAAGGGGGCAATTTCAAGAAATTACCCTTTCAAATGCATTGTATTTGTTTGTTAAACACCCGTTTCTAACGGTGATAAAAAAAAAGGAAACGTTCTTAAGGGTGCAGTTCTTGGTTGCGCTCTGCGAGGAAAGGGGGCAATGAAGGAGCTCGCCGCAGTACCGATAAAGTCCTGCCGTCGCTCATGTCGTCGCTATTACAGATTCAACCTCAGGCTTTCTAGTGCACTGAGCATTTTTCACTAAGGACACTAAAGACAAACATCAAATCAGCTTAGACAGAAATCATTCGTTCAAAGCAGTATTTTCGCTAATTTTACGGTAATAGGTTGATAAGTAAGAAAGAAAGAATAAACGCCAATTTCTTTTTTTTTTAATTTCGCGCTGTAACTTCGCGTCTGTACGTCAGTCTGACGTCACAAATTGCAAACTATTTATTCGTGTTAGGGGTGATGAGGCTACGCAGAATTCTTATGTATTGTTACGTACAGTATTTGACTGTTCTTGAATACAATGTAGTCGATGTTTATCGATAAAAGAAAGAAGTATAGGCTCGTGCAGGTGCCGACAAAATTTATGACGTCATGGTGTGCTGGTGCGTGAACTACAAGGCGGCGTCGCCAGTCTCTTCTTATTTTTCGTTATTGTGCCTTTTCAGGCTTAGCAAGCTTGTTTCTCATGGTAGAATATGTAGTAGAAGGACAACTTACCAATGCAGCTCAAATAATTTTTTTCTCTTTAGTGTCCCTTTACGATACCAACAGAGCTTGCGACAGAGTGAGTGCTTTGTTCTCGTATCTCTCCTTCGACTCCATTCGCGTTGCTCGTTATTCCCTGTCCTTTTGGTCTATGGCGTAGGAGCGTAATCGATCTTCAGACATCACAACTCGCAGCAATCGCCAACTCTGGTGCCAATAAATAAGAAGGAATGACGAGTAAAAAAAATGATCCAGGAAAAACATGTTTAGGCTAGTCCTGCCAGTGAGACGTGATCGGGATACTGCGCAGGGTACCCTCTTTTTTTTCCTTTCTCTTTTTTCCCCGGCTAGCGCTTTACAATATCGATGTCCTGCCGATGCGAAGGTTGGAGCTTGAGTGCTTTGCGATTTCTATAACAAAGAAACCCCTCGACGTTGTGTACAAGCTTCCTCTTTAAATGGATCTTCATATACGTACGCACCATACAATTATGATACATCGAAAAGCGGATTTCTGCTTTTGAAAATTTTTAAAAGACAAAAAAGGGACTTCATCGAACGATTCCTTTTACTCAGACATGCTCACAACACCCTCGCCCATAAAATAATGCTAAGTTAAATACTGCATTTTTGGATGTAAGCACGCGCGTGCAAGCAAATGAAACTGAAGTGGGTAGGCAATGCTGCTGTCTATGCTGCAACTTTCCTTAAGAACGCGAATATTTGAATTAATTAATTGTGTAGTTTTATATGACAAAATCCCTATTTTATTATGATGCATTCCATAGTGGGAGACTCCGGATTAATTTTGACCACCAGGGGATCTTACACGTGGCCCCAGTCCATGGAACACGGGCGTTTCTTGCATTTCGCCTCTATCTAAATGCCGCTGCCATCCCGTAAACTCGTACTTAGCCGCGCAACACTGTAGCCACCAAGCCGCCGTGGCGGGTCAAACATTTCAAAGGGGATAAATACAAAAAAAAAACGCTCGCATACAGAGATTTAGGTGCGCACTAATGCACCATTCAGTACATCAAGTGGCCCTGTACTGCGACGTCCCTCGAAACCCTCTGCGCAGTTTAGGGATGCTAAACTGAGTAATGTTTTTTTTTCTTTTAATACAGACGTGCTCTCATGGTAGTGAATGAAAATGTTTTTTTTTTCGCTAGGTAATACAAAGGATTTTACTAAATGAAAGGCAAAAAGGTTCGCCTGAGCTAGTGTGCTCTAACCTGCTACTCTGTACAGGGGAAAGACGAGAAGGGGAAAAAAGCCGGCAGATTCCATGGCCTGTCGGAATCGATGCTATTTGAAGCAGTGTGTGCGGAGCTTACCAAGTTAACGAAACGACCATGAGAGCACCGAGGCATCGGCGGCTGTTTCATGACTTATACATGATACGCATGTCATGAGATTTATGTCATGACCTATCATTTATGTTGGTCATGCACTCCTGTCATACTATGCCAGCTTTGGTACCTACCAAGTTAACGAAACGATCATGAGAGCACAAAGATGTAGGCAGCTGTTTCATGACCTATACATGACACGCATCTCATGAAATCGATGTCAAGACCGATAATGTATGTTCGTCATACACTTTTATTATACTATGCTAATTTTGGTACATACCAAGTTAACGAAACGACCATGACAGCACCAAGACGTAGCCGGCTAGATATATATTGTCAAAGTGGCACACATTCGCCAAGAAATGCTTCGCATTTAATAAGACGATATGAACGATGATGACGACAGACTAGGGGTATGCGAGACACAGTATCCTGCAGCACTGCTAATTTCACGGGTCCCCATATCGATATTGCGGAAACGTTCTTGAATATTACTTAATGAATAATGTTTCATATTTTGTCAAGCGACCACTGGTGCGAAGGGAAGGTCCACGTAGTCCTGCCGGGCATCGCTACGGACCAAAAGGCTAAAGTGGTGACGAGCACTCATTCACGGACATATGAAGGCGCATAAAATTCGAGCTTCGTAAGCTGCTACAGAATAACCGCAATGAGCGGCTTCAGTACGGATAACAGCTGTAGAGCGGACTTAGCAGCTGGTGTTTGGAACTCAGAAAAAAATACGGTCACGGTGTAGAATGGTTCCGTGCCGTGTGGGGTGGGGTGGTGTGTACGATCCTGGGTGGTAGCGACGGCCATTCCACATCCGAAGTGGTCATTTGCAAAAAATAACGACCTTCCGTTGTCATTGTACATGTGGGTGAATTGAATTAGGTTTGTCGTCCTACTTGACGGAGGACGGCACACGTGGGTGAGTAGGCTGATATGTGAAGGACAGTGCATCTTGACGGGATTTTCTACGAGTCCTTTGGCGTCTGTGTCATGAACGACGCATTCGGTACCGGAGAGACGTTGTGGCTTCTATGTGCTAAAACATGGTCCTGAGACATTTGCCGAAAAAAGCTCACTTAATTTTTAATCTTCAGGCATATTGTTGACGTTGCCTCGTGGTTGTCGGAGCAGTTTGGACAGTTCAGAGTGGCCTGACAGTTCTGAAATAATGCGAAATCGTAGTGAATACTTGGAAGATTACTGACTTATGCGACATCCTGAAATGTTGACGGCAGCCGAAAAAAATAAAAGAAAGAGCTGATGTTGACGAGATTACCTTAATATGGTTTTTGCCGCGTCCAACATCTGTAAATGTTTTTCTTTTTTCAGTGTGATCATTTTCGTTTTTTTCTTCGCACAATATTTATTGCATAACTAAAAGAAAGCTTTCTAATGTAGTCCTTTGACCTTCGCTACATTTCTAAATGCTACAAGTTTCATTAAATTAGACTCATTGGCTCCCTAAGCAGAACGTTTCTGGATTTTACCTTTATTTAGATGGGGAGGGTAAGAACAAAAGCTTCTTTTGAAGTACAACGTGAACCAATCGGACTTATTACGATTTACCAAGCGATGTTTGGTGGAGTAAACAAAAAGTAAAAACAGCACAGACGTCCAAATCGTTGAGGACATTGACTCAAGTTTCGCAACAACATTTTCGATTTAGGGTTATCGTAAGTTTCATCCCATAAAACCGTTAACTCCAGCAATTTGAAGCGCTGTCCGGTAGCCTTTGCGCTGTGTAATCTACTTAGTAATGTGTCCCCGTTGGCCTATCGAAGGTATTAGAATAACGTTGTGTCCGAACCAACCCGCATCTAACGCCTCCGCTGTTTTGTCAGTAGCCGTGTATTTGCGCAAGCACATAATGTATAAGAAAACTGAAATGACCGCGTGGGCGCTTTCGAGCGATACATTAAAGCTTATCTCGTCGGTCACCGACCAAACATGAGAGTTTTATTATCTAAACTCCTTAATGACCCATATTTTCCTCCCTCTTTCTACCGGCAGAGCCACCTCCGGAGGGAATGGGGGTCTGGAGAAGTTTCATTGCCAGAATGTTTCACTGCTCCCTCCCTTTGCTTTTGTTGATATGTATGCGTTTTGTTAACCTCAGTGTCATTTTGTTGAACTGCATGTGAACAGCACCGCAAAAAAAATTTGGAGAACGCTTAAGGTTCGCCTTTAAGAGTGCAATGCGATAGCATTTAAATACTGCTTCTCTCGCTTCCCGATCACTGCAGTTATGTAATCGCAATGCTCACCGAGAAATGCTGGCGGCGAACGCTATGCACGAAGGCGAGTTTTCTGGTAGAAACGCAGCCTCTTGCGCGCGCCGATCCCGGAGGTAGCGCACTTCCGCGTCAGAAGGAATACATCATTTTCAGGTTTCTTTTATTGTTTCGCACTTTTAATATTTCAGTCTACGAAGATTGAACATAAAAAGCATGAGCTGTCGGTGTTCTGTTTCACGACATTTGTTTGTGGGCTGTCATTGTCAGAATTTTTAAGAGCAACTTTATCATGAATTTAAGACATGGTACGAGCAACTTTGGTGATTGAATGGTGTGGCAATATAGCGAGAATATACAACCTGTCATAGAGCAAGGCGTGGCATATACACATACCTTAAGATATACGGGAATTTTCGCTTACGGGGACGCCGGCAGCAGACACCGACGCCGGTATGTCTGCAACACGGGGCCGTTAACCCTATAGTTGAAAAAAAAAAAGAAAGAAAACATTACTAGTAGATCGCGGGCACCTCACGGAAATAAAGAACGTGCTTAAAGAAGCTGAAGTAATGCTATGACTGTGCTACTGCCTGCAAATTCACCATGTGCACTCTTGACGCTCCCGTAACAAAGCATATAGTTATGCGTGCTCGCTGTTTTACGTCTCTTGCGGCTCATAATTCTGGGCATATGAGATAGAGAGAGAGATGGTTTATCGGAAGGCAGGCAGGCTGACCTGAACTTTAACCAGGGGGCTTTGACCTCTTCCTCTGCACTGAGTGAGAAAAGAATTGGTAGTAAAATATTGAACGAAGGATGACTGCATACAAAATGTATGCATAGGGGAACGTGTAGCCGAGTTCAATGTTGCGGACATCATCTTGAGTGCCTCTTAGTACCACAAGGTTTCATACGTATTTTGGATGAGGCCATTGATGCAAATTAAGCTAAAAAAACACGCAGAAACTCCTCTGCGAGTTGTCTTAAGTATGCGTAAGCATAGTGACACTTGCTCATATCTGAGCTGCCTGGTATCATTATCAATGTTATGAAACTTGCGCCGACCAATATAAAGCTTAGCAACCCTTAGCAGTCGTTATCAACCTTATCGTAATGGATCCGACCCTTATCAATTCTTATCGGTTGTTATCAGCCTTATCGGACTTGATCCGATCTTTATCAACCCTGATCTGTCCTTACCAAATTTATCGGACTTGATTCAACCCTTCTCCACTCTTATTGGTTCTTATCAACGTTATCAGACTCGATCCGACCGTTATCAAACGTTGTCAGTGCTTATTAACATTACCAGCATTGATGCGACCATTATAAGCCTTTAAAGCAGTGATTTGGGCTTGTTGGTAAGACATCGTGAGGCTTATAGCGCGTTAAAAAGACAAGGGCGAAACTGTGTGTGTCACGTCTCACTTTCGTCCTTGTCTTTTTAACGCGCTATATAAGCCTCACGATATAAGCCTTTATCGCTCTTGAGCACACTACCCATCCAAGTTGAGCCATTATCAGCCGTAATGAGGTCCATATAATCCCTCCAAACTCCTTATCCTTATCAAGTCATTGACTACTAATCTGTCTCTGTTGCGTAACGTGAAACGCACGATCCCTCATAGATCCGTGGCATATCGGTCGGTGAAGGAATGCCTTGCTATTTGTTGGGCGTGTTGGTAAACTGACTTGGAAATCATATTTAGTGCCAGCAAACAAGGACAGAAGGGAAACAACAAAGACAAAGAAGGAATGCCCCAAGGGAAGGCGCATCCTGCGACCACCGAAACGCAACGGGAATGTGGCATGCTTGGTATTTAATTTTCGCCAAGTGGGAATTTTCGTTATGTCTGCCGTACACCAAATCGGCTCTACATGTGGTGCTAGTGATGGCTTTTCCACCGTCACCAAGTCTTTCAATTTAGCCTTCATAGAAATTGTAGTTTTGTGCATTTATTTCTTTATAGCGATTCGTCTTACGTGACGGACAGGTTTCCTCGTTGGGTAGGCATAGAAATACTTACGCATTAAAAAAAATAAAGAAAGAACACTCGCTACGAAAGAGGGCTTCTCGTACTCTCTTGCATAAAGTATAAAGTACTCCAGCATAAAGTACTCCAGCATGGCCGGCACAGTACAGAGCTGCTATCAGCCGATGTCTGGAGACTATTTCTTGTGATTGTTGCCGGATTTACCGGTTCGATCGTTCACTTCTTGGCGCAGGCGTATACGGCATGGTGCCGTGCACTGACGTATTAACGATAGCGAGCTCCATTGTACGTCCGCATAGCATCCGCCCTGCGTTGTCATTGTTCTTGACTATTCATGGAAAAGAGGGTGTGTCTGTTTAGAAACAATTGTAGCAGAGACCATCGGTAATTGTAGCCAAAGGCAGTGCTAGTTTCTTTGAAAGCCACTGAAACTTTTCCTCGTCCCTACCCCCTCTGTAAAATCTCTCGCGCCATTCTTTCACGCTCAAGCCTACAGGCGCGGCCACTGCTAGCGAGAACAGGAAAGCCCGTGGGAGCGCTCAGCAAAGGGCCACCACCGGCGCCTCGTGAAATCTTGGCAGATCACTCACCATAGCACACGAGTCTCCATGCTTTTCGCCAATCGCTTTGATTGCGCCTGAGCCTCAAGTCTTCATTAGGTGCCAGTGGTGGGACACTCTGCGGAGCGATTCCTTGGGCTGCGTGGTCCCATTAGCAGCAGCCGTGCCTGTACATGCCCCGTCTGTGAAATCGGCGGGATTATGTGTGTCGCCGCGAGGGAAGCGAACGCCGGAGCAGGAAGGCGCCTAGAGGTGGAGAAGACAATCGCTCGCTGTGCTCTTCCAAAGACCGCGGATTCCCTTACAGTGCCTTACCATATTGCCTAATGACACTTTACACTTCATAAAGATCACTGCCCAAGCACTCCGTACAGATGATTAAGCAGCGAAGCTGAAACGTGTGGCCTCAGTGTTTATCACTGAGTCAATCCAGACGGTTTAATAAACGACGACTTGGTATGCTGCCGGATCCTCGGTACACAGTTGGTGCGCCTGCTCGGCTGCACAAGCCTGTTCTTGTGCCCGGAGGGAAGCATCGGCACGGGGTTGACGAGCTCGTTCCCGGTTCTGCTCGCCGCGTTGCTGGTCTAAAGCTGCCTGCTACTCAGAAGTATGGTACGTATGGGGCGTGGCCTACATATATTGCGGAGACGGAGAAAAACTGCTGCACGCGCGCTCATCTGCGACCGAGAGCAACAACGTCGCTACTAGCGCAGCCAATCGCGCGCCTCTATTTCTCTCTCTCTTTCTCTCTCTTTTCTATTTTTTTTTTCGTGCATGCGAAGGGGGTTGCGCTGGAAGAGGTTTTGGCGAACAGGCGACAGACGGACGGACGGACGAATCGGCTAGCCAAATACAGCTTCGCTTAAAAATCGCAAAACGGACGTAAAACAGAAACATTAAAAAATAAGTCTTGAAAAAGTCGTCACACTTAATGCAATCAAAGCATTTTGAAAATCTTCAACGCGCAATGCACAAAAATGGAATAGCGCCCACACGTTTGCGCGTAATCCACGTTCACGAAGTGAAACATGGTGAAAATGTCACTAACTTGTTCCTTAGTTCTTCAATACCACATCACCGTCCTCAGCACATATATCGTCGCATGCCACCCCAATCACTTATTAACAGCTTCAATTCATGCATGTTGGATGCGACGGGCCGGTGCCCTTTCTTGCCAAACCATCGTTGCTGCTCAAGCCTATACACATGTCTCAAACAATAAATGTATCAGAAATGTATCAGACAATGCAAGGACCGTCGATACTCATAGAACAGAATAAGGCTATTTCCCCTTTGACACATATTTCAAAGCATAATTTTCTAATTTTAATAATAGAAAGAACCATAACCAACAAAAATAAATTCGACTCCTCACGCCACCAAAACGTTTGGTGTTCCTATTGCGATAGCAATTACACGGACACTCTGGCCGCGTTAGCGCAGTCGGCCCCGCCGTAGTTGTCACCATCGCTGCCACCATGTGCCGTCCCGGTGTCGACGGTGTAAGAGTGGCTCGCGCATCAAAGTTTAGAACGTCTCCAGAGAAGAGAGGCGCGCAACGCGCTCGCCTGCTAAGGGGACAAAGTTAAGCAAGTGGACGCACTCTCACGCACACTGCTCAATGTGCTTTGCGGCGGAGCCAGGCAAGCGTTCTGCATTGCAATGCATGAGCGCTGTGCGCGCACAAACTAGCGTGCCTGCAGTGCACTTGCGTGCAGGATACCACACTGGTATGCACACGCCCTTGCCTGAGTGGAACGAACAGTACGCTTCAAGCTACAAGCTCAGATGGTTTCCCTCCATTCTCAGATTGAGATGCGAAGCGTGCAACGCAGGCGGCGGTTCTCCCCATAATGTCAGCGTTGTGAGACGCCCGGTAGCTGCCAGGGTGCTGTATCTGCTGCGCAGAAGTTGGATTGCGCGCTGTATGGCGCCAGCATATAGCCCCCTGGTATTCTTAGGACACCGTCTGAAGAGCTTCAACGCCATCATGAAGTGTTGCATTGCTAGCGCATGCAATACTTCGCCCTTACGGGCGAAGCTGCGAAATTGTTCTAAAGATTATTAGAAATTCTGGCGCATGGACTGAAACGTTCAAATAATTGAGATTCTCCTTGAGCTCATGATTGCTAACGGCACGGAACTAAAAAAAATTCTGGAGTTTGACGTGCCAACACAACGATCTGATCTTGAGGCACGCCATTGTGGGGCATTGCGGATTCATTTTGACCACCGGGGATTCTTCAACGTGCTCGGAATGCTTGGTACACGGGTATTTTTGCATTTCGCCCCCATCGGAATGCGGTCGTGATTTGCTACCACGTACGAAATTTGATCCTGCGACCTTGTCCTTAGCAACTCAACGCCGTAACCTTACATCGTAACCTTAGCCTTACATCTTTGTCTGCAAGAACTACGCGACATTAACAGAGACAATTTCCAACACGGTGCTTAACCAGAACGAATATTTATCAGTTTTTCTCCTTTCCGCGTTCTGCATCCGGTTGTAATAATCCAACTGAATAGACAAATACATATATTCTAAGGTTTTACGTGCCAAAACGACGTGGGAGTATGGGTAACGTCGTAGGGGGGGAGTTCAGATTAATTTTGACCACCTCGGTTTCTTCAACGTGCCCTCAATGCACTGCACACGTACTGTATGAATAGAGGCTCATGTATTTTTTTATTTAATACTTAGCCATGCTTTCTCCATAATGCACAGATTCTGTTATTTGCGTTGCGCGTCCCGCTTCGACCAGTTTGATTAGGAGTAGGAAATAAATAAATAAATAAATAAATAAATAAATAAATAAATAAATAAATAAATAAATAAATAAATACAAATTCCTAATAATGGCTCTTCTCGATAAGGGCATGCGCAGATAAGAAAATGCGCTAGGATCAAAGCTACCGAAATGCATAAATATTGTTACGGGAGTATAAGAAGGGGCTAAGTGGGAGGGCGCACAACTTCCGCAATATTTCGGATACACCGACAGACGTGGGAGCAGAGGTCCAGGAAGCTTCAAACGTCCTTGGTGCACGTTGGCACGGGAAAGTATTTCACTGGCCGTATTTTGTCTTGATCAGGGCATGCACCAGAAGAATCGACGAGATGTCTGAGCGCAGAAATTTCACGACGACGGAAGTGGCATTTGGATGAACTTAGTTGTAGCCCCGCCTGGCAAAAAAAACAGATAAGTGCGTCGACAGGCGTTTGAGGTGCGTCGCAAAAGTCGAAGAAAAGGCAATCACATCGTCCAGGTAGCAGAGGCGGATGGACCACTTGAAACCGTGTAGGAGGGCGTCCATCATACAAAAACCGGGAGGCATCACATTTAACTGATAAAAGCAGCCGGAAGTAACAAAAACCGTCTCTTCATGGTCGATGTGATCGACAGCAATTTGACAGTAGCCGGAGCGAAGAGCTACGGATGAAAAGTATTGTCCGCCATGGAAGCAATCCAGGGCATCGTCAATGCGCGGTAGCGGAATTTGTTGCGGCTCCGATAATACACGCAAAATCGCCACCTGCTGTCCGTCTTTTTAACTAGTACAACAGCGGATGTCCATAGGCTGTAAGAAGATTCAATGGTGTTACGAGAAAGCATCTTGGAAACTTCGTGTCTGATGTGTCGCTCAGTAGGGGAGATTCGGCAGGGCCGCCGATGGATTGGGCTCGCATCACCGGTCTTAATTCGATGCTTGACAACAAATGTTTCTCCTTGAAAACCGTCTCAAAGGTCGAATGTGTCCCAGTACGAGGCGAAGAGGCAGCGTAGTTCATGAACACACTAGGGGGAAAGGTCGGTAGCAATGATTCTGATTAACGCATTCAAATCTGAAGAGACAGGAGGCAAGAGTTGCACACGAGGAGCTGGGACAAGTTAAAGCCAAAATGTGGTAGTTCCAGGCCAGCGGGATTTACGCAAGCGATACGTTATGCGGGAGGACTTGTGCAATATTTTCAAAGTTCACAAGCCGAAGGCAGGACGCCTTGTCCGTAACGAAAATGACAGTTTGAGGAAACGCGACGTTATGCGAGAGCAGAAGATCAGGGTTAGGGGATACGATTCGTCACCGTCTGGTATAGGTGGAACGGGTGCAACACTTATGTAGGTAACGGCAAGATGAGGGAGGCGAATATGCTCTGTGGAACATAGCCGTATCGGAGCGCTATCGGGAAGATCAATAGCACCGATATATTAAACCTAGAATGTTTTAGTTGCCACATGGGAAAGAGTAACCGACATCGCGGAACGGAGTCTCGCAAAGTCCCAAGTTTGTTTCAATGCCAGTACTGTGTCTTCTTTTTCTTTTTCTCGATTTAAGATGAGTAGAGTTAGAGAACGGAAATCTGCAGAATTAGGTAATTGAAAAGTAAGTCAGAAAAATAGC
Organism: Dermacentor variabilis; assembly: GCF_050947875.1. Lineage (NCBI taxonomy): Eukaryota > Metazoa > Arthropoda > Arachnida > Ixodida > Ixodidae > Dermacentor > Dermacentor variabilis. The sequence continues at coordinate 94,883,937 of NC_134571.1, forward strand.
TCATGCGCAGTTTCAATAGACCTGGTTCGATTTTTTCGTGGTACATGCGTGAGCACGTGTACGATAACAGACTACAGCTACAGGTCAATATTTTTATGCAGAGAAACAGGGAAGGGAGGAAGGAGGGAGGGGGCTCTGTATTGAACCCTGGAGAGGATTGCCTGGTGGAATGCCTAGCATGCTACTTCAGGTGTATACGATGAAAAATTAAATGATATACACAGTGCACGTCACAGATGCACAACACACATACAGCACGTCACAAGACTCAAGGAATTAAAGTATCCCATGGGGACCAGTGTCCCTAAGGACGATTAAAAGCGGGGTGTCGAATAAAAGAAATACTGGTTCGGTCCAAGTTCGGGTTCCGCGCGCTCAGAGTTCTTTTCGGTTCAGTTCCGGTTCGGATAACTTAATTATAACCGTCCACAAACTGGTTCAGCACAGTAAACATTGTCCTGCCCTAAGTAGGTTGCGGTATAGTGCTATCGACTTGTCCGAATGGCAGGTGTGCAGGCTTTGTCTGGAGGTGAAATAAATAGGTTTGCTGGCAGATGAGACAGAAATCAATATTTCTTAGATAAGTATCCATTATCTTAGGCAGTGTTGTCACAAGAGTGAGTCGCACGTGGTGCGGTGCCTTGACACTTCCTCCCTCTTCGCCTCGTTTTCTTTTACTGTCATCTGTACAGAGCACGGGCCGAACAATAGCAGTTGATAGAGGTGTTCTAACAGCGACATTTTCTAATCATATTAGGAATACGAACGTTCTTGAGAAAAAGACCGCCCAATTTCGAAACACAGTGAATAAGTAAGTTTTAGGGGAGCCTATTCGACAACAAAGGTTCGGTCCCATTATTCTATACATGTGGATCGTAATAAAGTACGATCACATCTGGTGTACTGTGACATCGAAACTAACAAAATGAAAAGAGCAATAGCACGTACCAAATGCATGTAAGAGTGTACAGTGCTCATTGAAAAAGCAAAGGACCATAATAGCATTTTGAAGGAATCGAAACACGATGACATTGGTCGAATAATAAGGTTATTTGTCTGAACCAAAAGAGCTTTTCATAACCTGCCTCAAACGAGGCATGTTTACATGTGACTTCCTCCACGTGCTCCGTCAGGAACTCGGTCCTCTGCATAAACGAATATTCGGCAACTTCGAACAGTCAATTCTCGAATCAAAATTTTAATTCACATTCTATATTTCGAATATTCGAACACAAAAATGGTAAAGATATTTTCCCTCCGACACGCATCACCGCAATGATTTAGTATGCAACGTATATCCGTCAAGTGGCCCATTGAGCGAAAAGGCCGGCGTCCCGCGTCTATAGCAACGAAACGGCACCTACATTCCCATGGGCTGCGACGCCACGTCACGAGCACGGGTCGACGGAGTTCCCATTGGCTGCGACGCCAGGGTTCGAGCACGCCTCGACGGAGCAGAGCTGGCGAAACGGAACACCTGCTGCTGCAGTAGTGCGCCACGTGTTGCGCCAGTAGTGCGTGGTGGAGAGGGCATCACCGCGACGCCAAACCACCCTCGCTCTCGCTCGCGCAATCCTGTGCTATCCGCGGGTTCCTTGTCCACCGAAGCGCTCGCTTGCGTTCTAAGTGCGTCTCGGTAATGAGAAATCGAAACGCGCCAAGCTCCTCGACGCGCTCGCTTAGTTGCCCGCGAGGAGTTCATACCTAGAAAGACCATTCAGCGGCGTCGAATTGAACATTAATGCTTTCGCATTCACAACTCATAAGTGCGTAGGTGACCTCGGTTTTTCCTTTGCACACTCGTTCAAAGCACAATGCACACTGTTCAGACAGCTCAGATAAACGTTTCACGTTGCCGCCATCACCGCGATTCTAGCAATAGCGTGGTCAAAAGTTACCTGTCGGGCAGCAACAGAAGGAGTGCTCCTTCATAAGATTGAGTGACGACGTTTACCTCAACAACGCGCAGCTTACGAATGGATTTTACAGATACGGCGAAACATTTATGTAAGTATCGCAGACACAGTTAATTGGTGAGGACGTCTTTATCTACGTGGGGCGCGGGCTTAGTTTCCGTGCCTTGAAAGCAGAGTAGTAAGGTAATTTTTGTTCTGGTTCAAATAATTATTACTGTCTTGGCGTTGGGCGAACTGTGGCATATGATACTGCGCGAAATCACAATAACTTAAATTCCCTATATATAGCCTGCATCAAACGAAGTACCCAGCAAGTGACGTTCTGCTCAGTTTTCTTCTATTTTATTCAATAAAAGCAGGTTAGGACTATGATGCTTCTAAGCCATGAGCGAGAACAGTTTGTTCGCTATTTCTTACGCAAATGCATGTGGCGTAGAGTCTTGCGTTGATTACGCACCGATCAAAAAAGGCCAAATCACGCTTATTGTACCGGGGGAATGGTTTACAAAAATTTAAGAGAGTTGTTCTATGCTTTGACACGCTGAACATGCATTGAACTATAGCACTCAATAAGGCACGTTTGCCGTGCCGTTTACAGTCGTTGAGAGACAGCGCACAGAGAACTTGACGGTGTTCGTTAGGGACCACAGTGTTATTCTACGCTATTCTTGCAAGAAGCCATGCTGATGAATTAGTTGGTTTTAGCATTTTCTCTTCTCGTTGACAGTGTCATTTCTCGTTGCCGCTAGCAATCCAGTCGTACGATCGACGATAATAGCACGTTATAAAGGTGATGGAGGCTGTAAAACGTATAATAATTGCAACTGGAACAATAAACAAGTAAGTAAGCGCTTATGAATATCTTACGTACACGAAACATCACTTTTCATGGCACCTGTTCAAATTTAGTAGTGCCACCAGCCCGCTAACAAAGGTACTTTACAACAGCCGTCTCCTCATTGGTCTTTGTTTGCTTTTTTTTTGCATCCTTAAACTTTCGCAGTAAAACAACAGATCATACAACGCTTGCCAAGGACTTGTAAGTTAGTTCACCACCTGTAGGGCAGAGTTTTAAAAGTAAGACAGGTCTGAAACCCAATTTTCGACGTGGCGTCTGGCGCCAAGGACAATAGCTCTCCCGGAAGACGTAGCTATAGAGTCGCGCTTTCAGTTTTATTCCTCACTTTCACACACCTCCATGTGAAAAAAAATACACGGTTGCGTTAATCCCGTGCGACGCAAGTGCATACAGCTTCAAAAAAAAAAACAATAATAATAAACGTCGCATGGCAATGACAGAAAAAAGAATTCACCAGGTGGCAGGGTCTTTGGCCCTAAAGAGGCAATGGTGCAGAAAGTAAACGCACATTTTCACAGATTTCCCTCTTCCTTTTGTGCAATATTTCATTTTCTATTTCTTTTCTTAATATTTTTTTGTGAAAAAACAAAAGAATGAGACGGAGCACGATTGCCAGAGTTGTCACAGCCGATTACTGTGCTTTCTCTCTACGACGACTGCTCTGCTGAAAAAGAATTACTACATGACACGTTCGCGCCTCCTTGATTGTAATCCAATACGGCTTGTAGTTCCGCATCGAAGTGCGCGAGCTTAAAGCGCAGCTGGGTAAATTTTTCCTTTTTTTCCATAGCGTTGACAATCCTGTCATATTCAGTCACGGCAGTACTACTTTTTGTGTACGGAATGAGGTCAGACAATGCCTTCGCTTTTGTCGAACAGTTGGTCCCGTCGTCTTAGGCCACAGTACATACTAACCTCCAAGCACGAAGACTGACGCGATAAAAGAGAAGAAAATCAGTTGCGCCACGGTAGAAATACATAAACTGTACAAAAATGGCACTAAACGGAGAAGGCAAAACGTCTGGATATGAGATATCTTTCTTCTGCCAGATCGCCCGCCAAATTTTTCGAAAATCAAGTAGATGCTTTTAAGAGAATCGCCTGGTGCCGCGGTTTTTATTACTGAATACTGTACGTATGCAACAACTCAATACATATCTGCACACATGCAATTCTATCAAGGAGCCCTTTCGCGAGGCAAGGACGTCTTTCTTCTTTATACCCTACGCTCACTTTGCTTATCGAAGCAGAAGAAGTATCCGGAACAAGATGCGTGGATGGAAATGTTTTAATGTCCTTTCATGTGAAAATACTGCGTTATCAAGAGAAATTACAACTGTCTGTTTCGTTCGTGCAAACGGCCACAGATTTGGCTCCGCGCTGCAATTTACTCAACTGTCAGCCAGAGAACCCTGTACGATGGGACAAATTTAAGTTTTAAAAAAACAGCTTTGAAAAGCTTTTGCCAGAGGTTACGAACACCTCTTAAGTTGCCGAGAATATGAGCGTCCTTTCGTGGATAGTCTCATTACACGGAATAATGCACACCAAACTTGTTTCCAAGGCAGGTGGTTCTGTCTAAAAAATTGTCGCAGTAAAAATCGCTACTTTGCTACACCTTCCTGTACTGTCTCATATCTTATGCTGGAAGAGTAGTACACTGTAGGAGAAGCTTTACGGGGAGCACTTTTCGGCGCTAAATTAAATACCAAATGGCAACAGATGCTACGAACAGACCATTCTCGCAGCTCTTTAATTTGCTCTGTTACTTGCGCATACAACGAGCCTTCTTAACAACGGCAAGAGAATATGCTAAACCAGACATTGTTTAGCCAAACTTGCATAGTGGAGAGGTTGTGATCATTTTTTTCAGAGAAGTAATTCTTGCCGAACTGCTCGACCACAGTTCTTGTTTTAAATTGTTCAACCAATGAGCGTTTCTGTATATATACGCAGGAAAATGTCGCTGTCATCACCGTTTTCGTATACCTAAGCCGACCTTATTTTTAATAAAATAGGTAAGCACAAGGATGTCCGGGTCACTTTCGACTTCTCATTTTCCTTGCTTTACGCACGCTGTCTTGGTCTGTTTTAATGCGTTAACGTTAGCAGTTTTAAAGGGGGAAATGTTTATGTAAGTGAACGAGGGGGGGGGGGGGAGCCGTTCACGTGGTAGAGAGGGTATGAATGACCTTAGAAGGATATATATATATATATATATTTGGCAACTGTAAGTGTTCAAGTGTAAGTGTTTCGGCGTAGCATGAAGTGCCATTAGCGCTAAACTAGCTAAACTAGGTCAGGACGGACAGGTTGAGTGTCCGAAGGTGCATCGCCGCAAATGGTGAATAGGCCTATATCGGAGCACTGCGTCGTGCGCACGCTAATGCTTATTCGCGTAATTTATTATCGCCACTCTACTGAAATGTTCATCATGGTATTCTGCAATTTCACATGTTTTGCGTGCAACTACTCCGTTAATTATGCAGAACTGTGACGAAAGCATTGTCGATTCTGTAAGATCAGCACGGAACGCCTATGGCGTACTTGTGGAAAGGTCGAACGTCGCGCACTTTTCCTTATCTAAACATAACATATGCAGGTCCCGCATTGGGGCAGACTATCGCCGCCGATTAAATAAATGCAGACAAATAACTGTTGACGAAGTGAAGACTGGCTGTGAATGGCAAATATCCCTTGTTCTACACTCCTTCGGCGTTAGCAAGCCCGGCAGCATGACGCGATCAAAAAAAAAAAGGATCGAGGATCCCTGCGAACTCGCCCCGCCGGCAGTTAATTATCACGCGATCCCCGTCGCAGAGACAAAGAGAGAGAACTTACATAACAAGCGCGTGTTTTGTGCATGGCCTTTTAAGTGACGAGGATGACTTCAGCAAGTTGGAGCCTTTAATTGTCAGCGAGAGCAGACCCATAGAGGTGCCCCCACTCTTGAAGGAGCTGAGAGTTCGATATGGCAGCGGGCACACCACCTCCTTTAAGTTTGCCCTGAGCGCCGTTCGCTTTATTGCCGGCAAAGCGACAGACCGGCCAGAAATGGCGCAAGAGCCCGGGACCTGCCGTTCGCGGTTGACTGGGCAACACAAAGCGCCAATTGAAGCGCATAACTGGAGCCACGACGCATCCTCACCGACCGACCTCTTGGGTGCGTACTGATCAGGAAGCAGCCGGGGCCTTGCACGTTGTGACGTCAGACGCCCGCTCGCAGAGGGCCAGAGCCGCCATAGGGGTCCCGCTGTGAGAGTGTGCGTGGCTCAGTCGAAGAAGGAGACCGATGACGAGGCGTGCATTTCGTTGCCACTGTGCCAATGGAGTAGATGGAAAATACTGGATGGGTGTACAAGCGACGCTGTGTGGAGTTTGCATACCGAAAGTTACGACTTATTGTTACAAGCGCAGACTGTTCTTTGTTGAAAAACATCTCGACCCTTTCGTACATTCAACATCTACTGGAATCGTTCTTCAGGTCAGAGTTTGTTAACGAGTGCAACTGCACAGCGAGAGATCCCTAATTTGCTCATACCCTTCAGCAGGACGGAAGGCTTTCCGCAGTTATTAGGTGAAGCTTGATGACTGAACGCTCTTTTGAACGAGAGGGGGAGGCGATGAAGGGAGAAAGGCGGATCAACTTTATTTAGAAATGGCCTTTTGTCCAAGCCGGCCAGCGATGGTACCACGTTGTCAAGCGAGAAAAATTTTTATTATTATTATTTGTTTCTTTGAGTGGAACAAAACGCGAACAACGGTAGTGTCTGCCGCAGTAAGCTCGGGGGCATTGAAAGAGAACACCGAAAAAAAAAATGAGAAGCAGAACGAAGTGTCACATATTTTTGTGACGTTCTCACATGCGGAGCTCAGGAACAAAAAGAAAGTTATGCGAAAAAAAATCCTCGCCCCTTCCAGTCCGTGAAGATGGTCCAAAAGCGAGGTTGTGTTAGTTACACCGAGTGTTACACCATGCAAGTCAAACTTCGCAAGCAGTCTATATTGTAAATCTTTGGTTTCACCATTCTTGCACCTCATTTTCGCTTTTGAGTGCTTTGCGTGGTGAGCATGCTTTAGCACTGCTTTTTCCTTTTTTTTTAGCGGTTCAGGCTGTCGCAGACTTTGCAACTGTGACCAAAATCTAGATCCTGGAATTCCTGCTTGAAGAGAGCAGTGGCTCACCGTTCAGGATGGTTGCTTCTCTACGTTGACGCCGTTCTAGAGCTTCTCGTTCGCGGAGCCCCGATTCTTCATTCCGACGCCCCCGATGTGCTTCCGGGCCTCGGGCGCGCCCTTGGGGATCAGCCTCCGGGCGCTGCCGTTTAAACCCGGCATCTCTGGCGCGCAGCTCGGGGTCGGCCCTACGACGACGAGACCATTCACGAGCCAAGACTCGCTGGCACTTGCAGTAGGCAGCTTCTTCCTCAGGAGTACGCACTACTCGTGGCACTCCCACAGTAGTAGCTGGGATGGACTGTGTAGAACCACTAATACAAAGCTCCGTATATTGGGCGCAAGGCCCACCACTGGAGATGCGGGCGTTGCAGTCGTTTCGACGATTGGTTGGATTGGTTTGACGATAACGAGCTGCCGGCACTTCTTTCGCCAGCAAAAAGTGCAGCAGCAAATAAATAATAATTCGATGCCAATCTGGCTCGATCGCCGAAAATGCACCGTGTGACAACCGTATAAGATTCGCGATAAGATAGCATTCTCACAGGGGAAAAGGGGGTCACTCCAACCCCTCTTCCCCCGTTGAGCTCTTCTGTGCCTCTCCCGCTAGGTCACGTGGCCCTTTCTTAGCGAAGACCGACAACAACGGCACAGGGTCCGCATAAACAGCTTCGCTGTAGAAGAAGACATTTAGGCTCAGGTAATAGGGAGTTTTACAAAATAGTGCATCCAAGCGTTCTTCGGTACCGAAAGATCGATGCCCTGCAAGCGTTCTCCTGTGTTCGGTTTGCGTTTTCTTTCTTCCTTTCTTTTTTACGTATATCTTCTTGCACGCTGTCGTGCGCCCGGTGGTTTGCGTCCCCAATCGTGTACAAAACCTCACACTCTCATAAACATTGCGAATTTTTCGTGTGGATGAATTTATGCAGATATTGTTCCTATCACTGCAGTGCATATGTTAAACCTAAAGAACAGAGCGTGCTTGGCCAGGTGAGCTTTCTCCATTTTGGCAACACGTACGCAAGGGTAGGAGAGACTATATTATAGTCAAACCGTGAGGCTTTCTACTGTACATTGCGCATTAACGCACACGTTTAATTTTGACAGAATCAAACCGACACTAAGTGACCGAAAGTATATAACGATAAAAATTTGCTAAAATGACCACGGCTTCGGCTATTCGATTACCGAGAAAAGTGAATAAATGGCGACATGTGGATCCAAACAAGGTGACGAACACAGCACGAACAGCAAGCGTAAGATATATCAACCAAGCTTGACTCCAACCGCAATGACGTTAAGCAGGTGCAAATTCTCTTCGGTTCAGGCAAACGAAGTCAATATAGCATTGCATTGAGGGCAATATAGAAATATATTTCCACGTGACTCCAATCGTTTTCCTTGAAGCAGACACAAAAGCAACGTCGACCTTGATCCTTGAGGAAAGCACACTCAGACATGAAGCGGACGATCACCGTGAAAGATTGTTCGAAAAAAAAAAAAATCAGCGGCGTGAGAGTGCCTTGCGTGGTAAGCATGTTCTTGGAAAAACAGTAGATTCACCGCAGCCGACAAAGATGGAACCGATGAGACATATACGACTGTCAACTATCTTATTTGGAGAAAATAATAAATTGACACAAGTATTTCACCGTAACATGATCACCCTTGTGGTGGAACTGAAAACCACAAGGAAAATCTGAACGGGAAAAGAAATGCCATCGATACTTAAAAAGGATGAAGTTGCAAAATATTAAATTCGACGCGCATCGTGACACGTGATTACGCAAGAAGGCAAATTCCTTATTTTAACAGTGTATATTGGAGGGTTGACTGGCACATGCATCACCCTTGTTTACGATATGAAACGCCTCTAATTTCTTTTTTTGTTGTTGTTGTTTCGCAGTCGAGATGATCCGCGTGCTCGTCAACGAAAGTTACCGCCGCAAGAAGTTCAAAGCTTTTGTTACATTTTATTCGCTGATAATGTGCACTGGCGCTATTGTTTAGATGCCTTAATAACACTTCTAATGTCAAATTGTTGTTTCCATCATTGTTTTCTTGTGTTTAGCCAGCTTCTATGCCCTGTAAATGTGCCCTATGTGAGTATTGCAGTCGAACTTTTTATGTTAGCTAACATACCACTACAATTTCTCATGAAAGTCACGCCCGCCTCTTAACACGGTCAACCTGAACTTGACTAATTGGGCTGTTTGTATCACAATATTCTTCTGGCCTGTTCAATACAAAACAAGAAAACCTGTTTCTTTTTGGAAGCCGTATAGGTACTACAATATCTAAACTGATGGCTTGCGCATAACGATCAGCGACACCGACACACCAAACGTTTACTCCAAGTCTCCACGTCGCACTTTATTACATAATTTGTCAGTGTCTTCGAGCCTTACATCATCTCTCACTGACTCGCCAGTTCCAACAGTGGAACGGTGTCCTGCCAGCATCTCGGTGCTTTTATAGTTTCCAGTGCCATGACAGCCACACGTAAATGTACACAAAATTGAAGCTACAGCCTCAGAATGCCTTCCTGGGGATGAAATAAACACCTCGCGCGGTCCGCAGAAGCTCGGTCCCAGAATACAAAGTGGTTCGTTGCGCTATCGGCGGAAATGGGCGAGATCTTGCTCGTTTCCGTCGCGCCTGAATTCCTGATGCGCTATCGACAGTGTCTCTCTTCCGGAAACTCATTTCCTCCACTGCGTTTGGACAGCAGCTCCCGTTCTGTGACGCGCGCATCAAATTTAACAAGCGCGTACTTAATTAAAGAAAAAAAGAAAGCAGGGAACAGAAAGTACCCGGCAAACAATTATTTTCGGCTAGAATCGTAATTACTTTTTTTTTCTGATCCTGACACACTCTCAAACTGTCTCCTGGCAGCGAGGTACCATGATAGGTAACCCTTCACATTCCCTGCAAACCTGAGAGGTAACCAACGCTCAATAGACCATCTCCAATGAATATCAATGCTTAATGCGCGCAAATCAGTAGCCTTATTCACTAAGCTTCCTGTTGGTCGGCGCTGTTGGCTATTAGCCGACCACCTCAGCGAATAATAGGTCCAGCATCGCGCTCGATTGGAATTTCGTCTAACGAAAAGTAGTGGCGCAAGGGCTTTACGGCGAATACGGACCCTGACTGCTAAATCAGATAACAGGAAACTACTGGTTCTATATGTAAAACTGGCGCTTACATAGAATATTTGCTGGCTTTGTTCTGTGCAATGCGCCCATTGTTCGGAAGATCTGAAAAACCTCGCTCCGAGCACGAAGTTGTTTCTCCTCCTGGGAACGGCATTTCTTCGCTAATCAGAAACTTGATTGACTGATTCCTTGATTTCTTCAGTCTGTAATTGGCCGGGTAACCATTTCATTACGTGCCGATTGAAGAGTAACCAGATCCCCGTGCGAACTGTAAATACAACGTTGATTAAAAGTACCAGGCAGGTTATGGAGACGTCAGAGCAGAGTACGGCAGAAGGTTAATGGGAAGAAAAAAAAAGAATTTTTTTTGTTAACCTACACCGGAGCTCCAGAAGCCGCTGCTGTTACTGACAATCATAAGTATTTTCGTACCAGTCATAATTTTCAGTACTATAGAAGGAGAAAGAATGTGTTTTGTAACGATTATTATCGTTGTTCATTATTTTTTTTAACTGTACCACTTGCTCGCGCAGTACTTCGTCTTCAACACTGCGGCAGACGCTCACTCGGTTGGAAGCGTAATTACGAAAGGTAGAGCGCCAAGGAAAAATGGATACCTTTCCGACGTCCGCACGCAGGACGAGTACACGCGCATACGCTAGAGATGTTTTGAAAATAAAGATTCCGGCTTAAAAACTTTTTCATGGCAAAGAAAGAAAGAAAGAAAGGAACACGTGCTGCAGCCCAGAACAGTACTTGGACCACCACGTGACAGTTAAGTTTCAGGAGCGGAATCAAACGGTCGTAGCACAATCACGTGTAAGTTCACATTACTCAGCTTGTGTTCGTTAGAATTGTTCTGGCTTTTAAAACAAACCTAGCCCTTGGATCCCAACATTCTTCACGCTACAGTGTTTGTTAGTCGACAAGGAAAGAGAAACCTCGTCTCTTGCGCCACGAACGACCTACATCCCGCACGCTAAATGTCCGAGCGATCTGAATTTTACAAATACATAATGCAGCCACGCAAACTCGGCTGAAGCCCGGCTACTGCTTTCGGTATCTCTTTGCCCGAAATAACAATGTAGGAACAAAAGAAAAGAAAAGGAACACGTTGGAGAACGACACACGACCAGCGAGAGGCTCATGAATAACGCAGGAAAAGCTCGGCCAGGCGTGTTTTCAATGGCCCCTGTGCGCTCGCTGACCACCTGTGCCGGCTTATCGAAGAGGCTCACGTCGCACCAGTGGCTGGAGTAGGCGGAATTGGCGCTATGTTTTCGAAGTCAAAGATATGCCCCTTCTGTGAGAGCACTCCCGGTAGCAGGAGGCGGTATGTGAGACAACAGACCACCGCGTTCCCCAGCAGACCACAGCTATAGAAGGTGAATAAGTATGAGGCAATGGCGATTGGAACACGGTGGCACGCGCTTGCTCGATGCAAGGAGATCAAGGCGGCGAAACAGCAATCGAAGTGTACAGATTTCGCAGCTGCGGTCCCACCGCGGTTCTTTGTTGTCATTGCATTTGAAATCGGCGGCGAAGCTGGTCGAGCAGCAGTTGTACTACAAACTTTGCCTGAGCAAGCCACGGGTGCCTGGAGAGGTGGCCTATAGGAGCAGTTCCATTTCTGCTGCATCCCCGCCGTTTGTTTGTTTCCCGCCGCTCTCAAAGTGAGTCTGAAGAACAGCCACGAGGAAGCTGATTTCAACTGGAACCTCGCCGTGAACACTTCGCTATAGCGAGACCTTAACGCCGATGCCTGTTTTACCCTTTCTTTTTTTGTATGACACTGCTCATCGCGCAGCTGGAATGCATTCTCGTTCGATACTGAACATTTTCTCCGCACAGATCTGTTTGTCGGTACTCCTGCATGCATACACATTCTGGATAGTCTCGCATTTCTGCAATGCGTGTCAGCATTGGCGCGTACCGTTTTGTGCGTATGAGTTTGCCGAGGAAGCTGTGAATGGTACGCGACCTTAACCAACTACTTCGCTCATTATACCATTTCTTCGTCACGCTTCGTCGCTTCATCAATGAATTTAGCGCCACAAACACACGATCACAGAGAGGGAAGGACATGTTTATGTGGCTAAATTCGTTATTGTTCGACATGAACCAACTAACCCAACATCAAGTGCTACTGGAGAATATTTCTTCGATCTGCGCATGAAATTGGTCAAGGAGTCTTCATTCCGCTTTCGCGAACAGGACACTGCGACTGGGCTGCGATTGATGTCCCGTGATTGTACTTTGCCCCTGTGGGACTCGAACGTTTTCGCCACGTGTCGTTTGCGTTCGTTATCTCCGGACATACCGATGCACCTCCCGCCTGAGTTACTACGACGTGAACAGACCATGCTGTAATGTCTGTGGCTAGGCGTTACCTTTAGGAACTCATATGCTTTCCTTATTGGAATGGCCAAGAGCCCCACGTGCGACACATGTAACATCGACGAGACGCTCGCACACATTATCTGTGTCTGCCCGCGATATTGCGCCCAGATGCAAGTGATGTGCAGAGTACTGAACCTGTTGGACAATATTCCACTATCAGAACTCAAAGTTTTTGGTCAGTGCTCCTGAAGAACATCCGCGTTGAAGGCCTTGCTCGCGTTATTAAGGTTTCTGCGGTATAGGGGGCTTCACGATGGACTTTAAAAACGCCGCCCCCTACCGCTCTGTAGTGTACGCAGTTTGTTCGTGCTCGTCTCTATTTCTCTCTATCTCCCCCTTCCACTCTCCTTCTCTTTTTATCCCCCTTCACCCTTACCTCCGTGCAGGGTAGCCATCCGGAACTACCTCTGGTTAACGTCCCTGCCTTTCTCTGTATTCTTCTCTCTCTCTCTCTTACTGGCTTCTTCATCTGCTCTCTTTCTACCATTTTACCCACCCCTTGCGCCGTAGTTTACAGCACTCATCAGGAGAAATTAACTGCTTCATTATAGTGTTCACACCGCCTCTTTATTTTTCTTGTCCACAACCACGTTCATCGTAACTAGTCTTCTCGGACCTATGTTAGGGTGATGACAATCACAGTAATGCTCAACAAAAGCATTATACTGATTATCTGAACAGATTATCCTGCCATTGATAAATGTTTCTGTTTCCAGGCTTCTAAAACTCAGTTGATTTAGAAGATTTAGCTTGTTGGTTAAAGTAGTGATTCGGACTGGCGCGCCAAGTACCTAGTAGCATATTGCCAGCGTTAACACTCATCGCTAGAACTTTTTTTTTTCAATCGGCAAATCATGAACGAAAGCTCTATCGACAAACACGGTCCATAAGGACCTAGGACCAGCCAATAATAAAATCGCAAATGCAACGCCTCCGATTCGACACACGGAAGTGATTAATCTCATGCAACCACAATATTTCATTCGAGAAACAAGTAAGGGCTGAAGCGTTAGGCACTATACGAGTGACTGGAAGTGAGCTCTTCAGCATGGCTGGTTGCGAATTCTTGCTCGTCAGTGTCTCTCGGTCGTACCTGAAAATACAAGACATGTTTATTTTCGTAACAGGACCGCCAGAGGTTGGCTTTTTATTTGTTTACTTTTTTTAATTTTTTCGTGGGGGTGGGCTTCCAATCTCAAAAGCTCTTAGCTGCAAGACCAGGAGTTCCTAATCATTCCTAGGGTTTTGCGCGCCAAACCATCATCTAATCATGAGTCACGCTGTAGTGAGGGCCTCCGAAATAATGGCGACCACCTGGAGTTCAATAACGGGCTCCCAAGAGACGGTACGAGAACGTACTTTCGTTCCACCTATACCGCGGGATGCAGCTGCCATACCCGGGATCGAACTAGTGACCTCGAGCTAAGTATCGCGACGGCATGGCCACCGCACTACCGCGGCGGTCAGGCGTTCTTCATGTCATTGTCGAGACACAACAGCACACATGCTTTCCTGCCTTTCGTTAACACCGCGTCGGCAGCCGCCTATAACAATCAGATCAAGAAAAGCGAACAGCTGAGCCTACACTTGTTATTTTGCGCCAATAAATGGACGCTTTTTCCAGAGCCAATAATAAACGAGTCGGGGCTCCGAAAACCGCCTAAGCAACTAGAAAGAAGAAGAACACACGCCTCAACGCGGTTCTTTGCTCGAGAGAGAAACAAGATTTCAACTCGAAGCCACCGCAGAATCACCTTTTTTGAGAAGGAGCGAGCGAACGACGGCACCAATAGATCCCTCCAGCAGCGAAGTGAGCCCTGGGGACCTTTTGTACAAACATTTAAAACGAGCCGGCCTGCTTTCGCCTCGACGTATACGGCGTCGATTCCTAAGTTTCGCGCACACCGCAGGTCCCCGAGGCCTCGTAACGTCGGCCGACTATCGTAAAAAAATAATCGCATCTCACGAACGCTCGATTACGATACCTCTGCATTTCTCCGCTCCTCTTTATCAGTGGCGATAAGGCCGCACGCCAGTTTTACCTGCTATATTCAAACGCCTCGCGTAACTCGCTGAAGCTACTCACTCTCGTAGGGCAGAAAGAGAGAGACGTACGCAAAGTGTTCCTGTTTCTTTTCTCATTTTCCTTTTCTTCATCAGCAGAGGCACACATTTGATGAATGGTTAGCCTGATAAAACGCTGCTCGGCGAATTGCACCTCATTCGTACGCGCGTGCGCTTTGGTGTTTTAAGACGGCCGTAAAGAAACAAGAATAAAACGAGGAATAAAGGCGATATTTGGGACGCCTCTATCGCACCCGTGCCTTGGATCTGACGCCCCGCGTGCGGACGCCATTCTTTCGCGATTGATGCAGTCTCGTTGCGGTCGCAAGCAGTGCCATAGCGCGTTAATCAAAGAAGTGCGGGTGCAGCCCGATTAATCGAGCCCCGACGAGGTGGAAAGAACGCTACGAGTTGGAAGCTCACAGTTCATACCTGTAATGATACCGTTTTTCGCAATGCTGATAATAATTCAAGCGCCCATACTTTTCAGTGAACGAGAAACGCTGAAGAAGACTGGCTAGAAGAAAGCCATAGTTTGGAACCATAAATGTGAGTGCGGGATCACATAGTGATAGCCAGAAAACGAAAACTAATAGGTGCTTTAAAAAAATCTCACCTTAATCACCCCTTAGAAAGCGAAGGCATAGCAAGTGCTACTCAATTTTTTTGTGTATGTGTGCGTGAGTGCGATCAAAGGGCAACGCTCTTTCTTCCCATCTTGCGTGGCGTCAAAGAGAGAAATCATAATCCCGCGAAACTTTCTTGCAATGCAGCTACGATGAAAAATGAATGCAAGGGCAATAAAACGCAGCGTACGTGATGCCTTCGCTACATGGCGCAGAAAAAAAAATCCTTTTAATCATCGGCACCACCACCAGCAGTCCACACAGTCTGCGGAAAAGTGTTTCTGAGAGTCGGAAGCTTTAAGCATTGAGTGCCCCTTCAAAGCGAGAGCCCGCCGAGACAGAACGGATTCGTCGGCGAGGTGGGGTTGGCATGTTTGGGCAGTATTGCGACGTGCACGTTATTGGTCACTTACGGATGCCTGCAGTGCAACGTCGATTCGAGAGATGACCCGGCTATGAATCTCAAACTAAGGCTGGAACTCGGTAGTGGCTTATCGACGGAATCCAGTTGCGGAATTCTTTTAACTTTCTTTGGCTGGCTCTTCCCGCTCAGCGGTTTGTATGCTTCTGGCCATTTACGGCCGACCTGGGACACTATATATGTCACTAGTTGCCACTGGAAATAGCTAAATAATAAGTAAATGAATAAATAAAGAAAAGTTTGATGTTCGATCTCGAACCCGGTTCTCCAACAGCTGTAAAGGCGGAATAAACTCGTTGGTGCCAGTGCCTGAGGTGCTGGTCCGCAAGGCGCATGATGTAGTGATTTAAAAAAGGGAATGACACTTGTTTCGCGTAGTAAAAGTAATCGCTAGAACTTTCTAGCTGACCACGAAGGGAGAAGTGATCAGACTCGTTCGTGTACGAAAATCGCTGCGCGTTTCTCATCGCGCTGCGGCACCGTCTCGCGTTTCTGCAATGTCGAGCACGTTGTGTCTTGTGAGTGAACGCATTCGAATGCTGAATAAAAACTCCGCTTTCTCGGCAAGGTTCAACATGGTGGCTGAGGGCCGTGTTCCTGACTGAAATTCGCTGTGTGTCTCTTGTCGTCAAGCGCAAGTGGAAAGATATCAACCCAAGTTTCGCTTTTCCACTTTTGTTAGGAAACCCGGTGCAGTCTCATGGTAAACCGGATGGTTGGAAACCTTGGTTGTTGCACGAGGCACGCTTCCCTTCTTCATCGTATACCACCAGTACGCCACAATTTCGTCAAAGTGGGGACCAAAGTTAGTGGGGATTAGGGTGCGTAGAGGAAGGAAAAAAGGAGAGAGCCTTACGTCACGCAGCCAGCCTCGGCAAGCGCACGTACCGCGAAGCCAGTCCATTTGCTCAGTCGCTACCCAACATTTGATTCCTTGCGTCGAGGTCGTGGAGCAAGAATCGAGATTTGCTGATACCTTTGGTTCCCACTAGTTGTGCCAGTAGTTCTTTTTTCAAGTGGAGCTTGTATTGGCTCAAAAGTTTCAGTGGTGATACGGCAGCGCCAAAACCCAGTTACTCCCAGAGCAGGGCAGCTGCGGGAAAGGGCGCTTTTTTGAGTTGACAGCTGCGTTGGCGCAGATGCGTGAGTCATTAGCAAGGATTCCAACTGCGGACGCGTGCGCTCATGCCACGCGCGCAACCAATCAGAGTCGTTTCGCTTGCGCCCGGGAAGGGGAAGGGCAGGAAAAGGTTCCGCGCGTGCTGCCCCGGCTTCGTTTCCGTTCGGCTCAGCCTCGGAAAGCCGATGGGACGGCCACGCGTTGTGCGTTCCCCCGAGGAATGGGCAGCATTCGGCGAGTGGCTGCGAGAACTCACCCGTAAAAGTGCTCGCCGTCGGCGCGCCGATACAGTCGTTCGAGCCACCCTAGCCCATGCAATCCGACAGCAACGAGAAGATGATCCCAAGCTAAGGGAGCGGGAGGCCGAAGCAATCCGACACCGTTACCTGTTGGTTACTTTAACGTGACGAAGGTCAGGTGCACGCACGACAAGCTTCGATTACCCCCATTTCCGGTAGGAGAAGGGTTGGTCATATCTACCGCCATTCTACTAGTTGCTCGGAAGACTTCGAAGTCTCCTAAGACGCCTCAGTTGGCATCGGCCTAGGCGTTCTTCCTATTTGGGGCAAGCTTGTTCGGATGCACTGCCAGGACTCTATGTAACTGCAGAGCGGGAACACCAAAATCATTGACTTTTTTTACAATCATTTCTAGAGGGAACTCTGACGCTGCAGTCATTCAGCCACCATGGGAATGATGAGTAGTACATGGATTTGTCTGATCTTCGTGCTTGTGGGTTCAAAGGTTCTTGTGGCTTTGTTCATTACGCTTTACGTGCCTTCATGTTCGTAAATTTCAGAGCAATCTACACTTTTCGAAGTGTAGAATATGCTGCGAACACGCACAATCGCTACTAATTGCAACTGTTCAGCTTGTCGAGTTGGCCACATCGAAACGCGTCAAGCGTCTCAAGGCACCGGCTTGCCCGCGATAAATTCACAGGGGCGTTTTGTGTCGCTTGTCAACACGTGCGTCCGTGGTGTAACGAAACAATTGATCATGTGTTTTCAGTATGTTGGGACGTTGTATTCCTTTGAGATATTCTACAGAAGACCGTTAAGAAAGCTTTCCCGCTGCACCCTCAAGGAATCCTGTTTTCGGCGAAGATGGAGGACCTTTTGATGTAATCATGCTCATTGTACTGCACAGTGTGTGGAGATCTCGTATGACTGTCCGAAATGCAGACGTCGGCGCCAGAGCAGCGCGCCAATATTGGAAAGAAAGAATTCAGAGATATGTTGAAGAACAAAAGCCACAAATACCACGTGCCAGACTGGTTGCCTCATGTAGAATTGCTTTTGAATATAAAAGTTATTTAGAATTGCCTTCTACAAGACAGGAGAACGTTTTTTAGCATTTGTCTAGTTTTATTCATTTTTGTTCTGTGATCCTTGTAACTAGTAATAAAGAATAACAGCGTCTGTGGCTTAAGAGTTTATTTCCAACAAAGGTGTTGGAAAAAACATTTCTGATTCCGATTCTGGTTTCAATATCGGGCAGCTGTGCAAGAGGTTCTCTGTTCGATTTCTGCCGTCAAAAAATTTTATTAATGCTTATGTAATTGTTTACTAATCATTCCTTTGTTGAAAATGACGAGATTACAGAGTCGCCAAGCCGTTTTAAGCCAGAAGCACGATGTTTAGGCTAATCCATGTACTTCCCATAATTACCATGCTGGCTGAACCGCCCCCATTGCAGCTCCCGTAGACACTAGCTCCAGCATTCCCTCTAGTAAATATTGCATGAAACTCTATGACTAAAAGCAATCGCGCACTTTCACGTGTCATCATGGGCTGGGCCGGCAGGTTTGGCTTCAATCACGTAGCGAGATGCTCCCTTCTTTTTCCTTCATCCACGCTAGGGCGCCTCGATGTACTCCTCGCCGGCCACTCCGTGCAGGGTGAAGACAACCGCCGCCATTCTCATGTGCACTCCGAGGGGCGCCATCGAAATGCGGCAAGCGTTCAAGTCTCGACAGGCGAGCTGCGCATGGCAATGGCGGCTTTGGCGGCGAGAGCCCCGTCAAAGAATATATCCACCCTGCACGGAGCGGCGGGCGAATAGCTAATTGACGCACCCAAATGGGAACGGGTGATGACCGCATCTTGTGTGACATCTGGGAAGCAGGAGGGGAAGGTTGAGCTGGTGGTGTTTGCAACGTCCTTTCTTATGTGGTACACGGATGCTAGACATTCATGCGCAAAAAAAGGGTTTACGATTGATTGTGAATTCTGCCGAGGAACGTACGGAGAAAATAACTGTAAACGAAACAGAAATTAGGCGGACAATTTGAGCAGAGAGAGAGGGATGCACACTAAAGAACCAGAAACACTATATCTTGGGGTCGAATTCGCAAATATTTTTCTTCTTAACTTCTATTAGCCACTGATTGGTCGTATTCGATAATAATTTCTAAGCTTATTTTAATGCAACAACTGCAGGTTCTTTCCATAGAGCGCATATTATCACCGGCTCATACATTATACCACTATTGTTTGAGCACTAGATTTAAATATGAAGTGAGATATAACATACCTAACCTCGGTAAACTGGCACAATTAGAAAAAAATTAGCACTATTATGCTACCAGACATGGAGAATATTGGAACGGTGTTGCACCTCGCTTGACCTCTGGCATGGAACGCCTATTATTCTTTGCCATCACTGTTAAACTATTATCATTCTACTAATTCTGACTTATTTATTTGTTCCACTGCTAAACGTAGATCTATGTTTGCAGAAGAATAAAGCTGGGTTATTTATCATGGCATTTATTTATATATTTATTTCATTGTTTTCGAATCATTGTTTTACTTTTTTTTCTATACTGATCAAGTGTTTATTGACTTTATCATTTGTTTATTGACTGTTATTCATTGCTGATGCCCAAACGCCGCTCACAACGTGGGGCTACGGACTCGTCAAGCCGCCTAGTGGCAGCTTTTTTTTTTTTTCTGTTGTCCTCCATCGGTAATGTACATGGTGGAAAATAAAGATATGATTTGATTTGATATGTCCGACAACACGATTGGCCAACATTGGCCCATAGGAACAACTTTAGCGCAAAAACTTTCTGCAAAGAGGGGCTCAGAGTATTCTACTCTCGAACAGGGGTTTAGGGCAAGCTAATCTCGACCGCAGTAGCCAGCTGTTGGTGCAGGCCACGCTGATCGGCAAATTTGTTGACGTGGCGGCTGAGTACAAATCCACAAAGAGCTTGCACTGAATGCAAGCATGTGTTATGAACAGGCTGAGCGTTATCGCAGTTGTTCTGTCGTTCTTTCTGCCAATTCTTGCTGCCCCGGCAAAAGATTGCTGCTCCCTGAAATCCCTGCAAAGTTCGGCTCAATGAAGTGGAGCTTCCGTCGCTCCAGCGCCGTGCGCACATGGCGATGCGAAATCCTCCCGATGACGAAAGAAGTGGCGTAAATCGCCAGTTCCAAACAATCACTGTGAACTCGGCCATTTTCGCAAATGTCGCGCATTTCCATAGTTCGAGCATCACGGTCTGTCTTGAATAGAGTGCCGCGAATACAATACCCCTGCGTGCGTGAGGCGCCAGTTTAGTACCTATCGCCCTCGGCACTATTTTTCTGTCGAGCCAGCGATTTGCGAGAAACAACGCTTTTTAATAGAAACTGCGCGTCCTCTCGGCTCACAGACGCTATAGAGGTGCTGGTTCGTTATTCCTTGGGAACCCGGGCTTGTCCTAAGGCGGAGCGAACAAACGTCACGAAACGAAAGCAAAGGTCGGCGTAAATGCGCGCGAAACAGGAGTGTTAATGCGACAACGCAGCGAGGCGGAATAAGCCTCTGCATGCTTTCTGTCACTTGAAATTCAGCTGCACAGCAGGGCGGCGAAGGCCCTATGATACGCTAACTTCATTAAAGGTTAGTTTCCAGTCGGCACGTGCCCTAGGGTGTGTTATTCTGTTGTTGTTATTGCTGTTGTTTTGTTTTGTTTTTCTTCTTGTCGTGTGGTAAGCTAACGCTACCATTGTCGAAATCAATGGTGGCGTTATCCTGTTGTGCATCTACAACGCCACTCTGTATTGTGTACCGTTCCACGTAAAACGATGACATAGTTCGTATATTGTACCGCGTTGTAAAGTAAATCAATGTGCGACAATGACGGCTGACAGACGTTGACGATGCTGTGAAGCGCACCGGCAAGAAATAAAGCGTGTTTTTTTTTTCTTGTTATGGCAGTGCCTCGTGTTGCTCCGTTTACTGTGCCAGAGTGTCTGTTTAGTGACGCAAGTCTGTTTTGTTTCGTTTTCGTTCCCGTCAACTTTAGGCATACAAGCGGCTGTTTACACTCTTTTAGAAGCAGACAATTTGCGCGCAGATTGAGTCGTGCAGTGCAACATCGTGCAGTGCTGTATAAGGAATTCAAGCTCCTCCTTTTCAATTTTCAACTCACCGAAAATGATATCGGACAGAGTGCTAGTTTACAAGCGCCTAAAAGTTCACTATAATTTTTCTGTTTCAGTTTTCTGCAACACACATTTTAAAGCATTAGAGTGCGCAGTTCCCTTTCCTTCTTTTTTTCTTTACCATGGTTTGATGTGCTGCTTTTAGCACATTTAACGCCGTGTTAATGTGCCGTGTTAAATGTGCTACAGTGAGCTCAGCATGTGGTAAAGAAAGAAGGATCTTTTGTTTTGTCTTAAATACGTGCTTCGTGAAACAAGCGATTTCCGAGAAATCGCAGACGCGCCGCCGCCAGAAATGTCCTCCACTGGCTGGGTTCTTGCCCAAAACTTGCCGCCATTACGTAGCAAGCACTACGGTGTCTACGCTTGCAGCTGAGTTCCAAAGGTGACGTATATAGTTTGGCCGTTATGTGTAGCTTGTAAGTGTATGTTTGACTTTCTTGAATCCTACGAGCGACAATGACGCGTGGCCGTCTAGTCTTGATAGCAGGCAAACAGTTCGGCTTACTTCAAAATAAATTACGGGTACTCGGATGCAATGCACTGTGATGTGCGAGTGGCATGCGAAAAGAACATGTGATTGGTTTTCAGTTTTTTATATTATTATTTATTTATAGAGTACATTGAAAAGTGTGTTCAGACAAACATTTATCGAAAGCCAGAATTCAGAAGATCAGAAACTCTCAAATTCGAACTACTGCAGGACCCATGGAACTCAGAGGTGTGGGACTGGGTAGGCGCACGGTATACCTTGAATAAGCAATCTC
Source organism: Dermacentor variabilis (assembly GCF_050947875.1). Taxonomy (NCBI): domain Eukaryota; kingdom Metazoa; phylum Arthropoda; class Arachnida; order Ixodida; family Ixodidae; genus Dermacentor; species Dermacentor variabilis. The sequence continues at coordinate 94,905,880 of NC_134571.1, forward strand.
CTTTTTTTTTGTCTTATTCGTGCTGGCTCTCCGAAATGTCTACTCCTACTATTTGTTACGAGGAAAAGAATTTCGCGCTTTAAATTACTACGACTACTTCTGTTGCAGAGTTAAAGAAACGGCTCCTGCAGTTCTGAAGGTTGATAACTTACTATATAGTAAATTAGTAAAGAGTAACACCAGTTCTCCCGTATTAATCGCGTTGCACAATATTTCAATTTATTCTGAATTTGCTATGTCATCCGCCCGTTTCATTCCTAACTTTCGAGCATTAGAATAATAGCATTTGTCATTGGCCACTTTTTTTTCCGTTGGCCCTATTGTCACATTGCTCCATCTTCAGTCTTCGAATAAAGCGTTCGCCAAAAAGCGTCGTTGAAGCAAATGGACCTTTTCCGTCGAATAGCAGCGATAACTTACAATCAGATTTTGCTAGCCGCGTAAACTTTTTGTCCATGAATATGACGTGGCCCTGACCTTCAACCAATTGCAAAGAGTTATCCGGATCATCATCGCCGTTGTCATTATCATTAATGGAGTGGAGGAAGAAAAGTGCCGAATTGAGGCGCATTTATTTACTATCCGAGATACGAGCGAATAATGCAACTCACCTGGGCGTCCTGTACTTGTTCAACCTGCTAATACTCGTTGAGTTTGCGCATAGGCGACAGATTGCAGTAATTGGCTAAACAGCGCCTCTTGTAACTCTTCAATGCCAAGCAGAGCCGGCCGCAACCGTCATTGCGATTGCAATGACCGTGTCATTACACATCGGTCGGCATACGAACTCCCTCATGTTTGATACCGGCAAGTAACCACTAACCGTTATTAACGTTGAAAAGGTTACATTGTTACGGCGCGCTATTCACTGGGCTTCTTACGTTATTACGCTGCGCCGGAAGAAACAATGGGTCATGATATTGCAGGCAGTCTGTTGTTTAATCATAACACTTAGTTTTGTATGTTCACATAGCTCATGCGACAAGGGTCAATCGGCGCCAGTTTCCGGCACCGGCAATTTTGTGGGCGAGATTATGCACTGGTTCTTTTGCTCAATGCCAGCGACAAATCGCACACTACAAAGCTAACACCAGAAGGAACTCCAATCTCTTAAGTTTCCTCAAACTTGTGTCTGACTAGTAAGCGTTCCCTGTACATAGATTCCACAAATTTAATGCCTACCCAGCCCCTCATACCAGGATACGACGGCCGAGGTCAGCCATAACCTCAACCTTATGTCGCTGGCAAGCGGCACGTCATCTACGTTAACTAACGGCCCTTCAACATTTCCTGAACAAAAGACGGCACTCATGCGGGCTGCTATCACCACCGCAGCGTGTCGAATCAGCACACGCGGAAAATATATCTCGGCCTATCCGGGCGCGCCTTTCTTTGCTCCACGGCAGAAAGAAAAACACGCGAAAGGCAGAACAACTGAAGCTGACCACTGGCGTAAATTCGTTTGCGTTCGCGCGTAGTCGATCACAACGCCTGCCGCTTACGCTGTTTATGGCGACCTAAAGACCGCAGTGACAGAAACAGCCGGCTGTACTCATGAGTGGGCCCGCGGTGTGTCATGGGCTCGCAAAACGAGGAGGACAGTGATATAAACAAAAAAAAAAAAGGACGCACCCGCATAGCTGGTGCAGAAGGGATGCCGGCTGAATCAAGTAACCCAATTAAGGCTAGGTAACACGTCAGCGGAAATGGGCCGCGTTGCGCGCTCAGCATGCTGTCATCGCGTAATAGAGTTAGCCAAAACTTCCAACCGGAAAAAAGGGGGCCATCGACCCTCAACTCGGGGATCCCTTGCCAAGGAGCGGCTTGCAGGAACCTCAGGTAGTCGTCGATGGCTTGAGATACGGTCCTTTTCTGGTGCTAACTTAATATGGATAATAGCTCGGATCCGTGCCTATGACCTCAAGCCGACAAGGCACACGTTCGTCGAGGATTTCGGCGCGTTTTCCCCTGCTTGATCCCATTGCTTCCCGTCTCGCCTTCGTGCGGTCATTTACTTTCTCCCGTTCCGAGGCTCAAGGAACCATCTCTTATCAAGACAAAGCGGTACATACAAACTACTATATTTTATTCTTTTGAGCACGCCGTGTTCGGAGCAAGAAAAGGTTCGTGTACGTTCGGGCTTCTCAGACTAAGCCGCTTTGAAGCAGTGACACATCCGCCAGTAGCAAAGTAGTCGAGCGGCGAGAGCCCGCTGCTGGCACTTGACAGCGCATCGGGAATTCTAGCACAAGACATGCTGCGGAAAGGAATGTTCGCTCAGTGACTGTCAAGTATGTTAAGAGGTCTAGCAGGTTAGTCGGACGATGTTCAAAGGATCACGAGACGGCATGTACCGAATGGCACCCATAAAACCGAGAAGCACGGCTCACTGCGAAAATCACACGCAGGGCACGTTCAAAGCGATGTAAAGGTTTCAAACAAAGGTTTCAGGGAAGCAGGCTACATTTGTGCTGTTGTATTATCTCGCAATCTAGCAATAAACTTCGTGGCGGCATACTTTATTAGCAACTCTTTCTCCTTTCTTAAAGGGAAGCTGAAAGGCTTTCCAGAAAAAATGAGTGAACATCTGTACATAAAGGTTTTCAACCCTCCGAATTCGAATATCGTATCGAAATTGAGCGAAAGAAAGCGCAAATATATTTTATTTCGACGAAAAGTGCAGCAGCGGACACGCCCAGCTCGCGCGTCTCGTTTCCGCCTGTGATTGGTCGGGCGCCTTGTGACGTCAACACTAGTGTTCGTCCGAACCGACCGCTGCCGCTACACATGAAGCGCGATGCCAGGTAGTTTGGTGCTGTTTTGCTGAGACGGTAGCGGCAAATTTAGAGAGACTGCGTTTTTTTGAGGAGTTCTGCGTTACTCCCTACATGTACGAGTCGATTGCGAAGAGCCGGCCTCTCGAAGAAGCAAACGATGCTGGAGCGAGCAGTGCTTTCGACGCGAACGAAAGCGAAGTCTTAGGATCTCCTCGTGTTGGAAATGCTCTTTGGTGGGTATGTTTTTTGCAAAGCAATCTAGTGATCTCGCTGATCTTTCGCCGATCTAGTGAGCTCGTTTCCGGTCAAACAACTGTAGTGTTGTGTTCCTGCATGCCTCCTCATGGAACGTAAGCGGGGATGCGATCGTCGGCATTTGTGCGCTGTCCAAAGCTGTTGGCAATCTACAAAGACGGTTTAAACTCGTGAAAAGCTTCCCGGTTCATGCAGTACGTGTAGTGACCTTCATCTGTGCGCCATCCGCACACTACTCTTAACCGAAGTCGTAAAGGCGGCGAATTCCGTCGGTTACGTGAGACGGTCGGTTTCTCGCTGCGCGCGAGAGAAGGGGGAAGCGTAGCGTCCTGGCGTGCGCCGGCTTTCCAGCACATTCAAACTCTACATTTGCACTGCGTTATGGTAGCTGCATGCAGGCTGTTTTACAACACACGTGCAAATAGAAAATTCGCGGCGCTTTGCGACGAAACCTGCGTCAAGGGCGGGAGATAAACATGCACCTTCCGTTCAGCGAAGGAGCTCGCAGTAAATCAAAATCCAGGTTTGGGCGAGTTCATGTATTCATAACACCTTCCAACATCAGTTATCATCAGTCAGTCCGCACTCGTGCCGTCTTTGTTTTCGTTGCTCCGATCTTTTCGCGCTGCGTTTAGAAAGCCTGCTAGTGGCAAGTAGTCCTCTCTCATTCTTTGGCCATATACAGCAACTGCGCAGGCCGAATTGCAGGGCTGGCCGTATACTACCACTCTACCTATACGCAGACGCACCAACAAAGGAATGCAGGGTCGATCGAAGCAGATTATGATGGCACGCACGCACAAACAAGCACGGTCAGGCACGGTCGCGGAGGCTGCGAAGGAACGGAACACTAGTGTTGACGTCACAACACCGCGGTTTCCGGTCTCCGCTCGCATCATCAGCGTCAGCAGCAGCGCGCGGCATTCGACGGGGGGCGGAGCTACAGCGCAATTTTAACCGACGATTACGTCGCTCCTAATTGAAAAAAAACCCCTCAAATTTTACCTACATGGTTTATAAGGTTCCCGCATCCGTATATGAGCGTCTTATTGAATTCGACAGACTCTTCAGCTTCCCAAAATACACGTACGCGCGCCGGCGCGTGAAAGTTCGCGCCTGTGAGGGTTGCGCCTGTGAGGTTGTGAGGGCTGCGCCTCGCGAGTAATGGCGGTATGAACCTACAACACGAGCGCCAACGCGCGTTCACTTGGCTCACATTTTCGTCTTGGTAGACATCGTTTCGCATATTTATGAGGCAGCCAGAGCATCGATCTTTGTCTGGAGAACATAGACAGCTTTGGAGTAGCGCTTATCGCCTAACGTATACATTAAAAGCAAGCACCTTTGCGGGACGTGTTGATGTGCGTCCCTTTAAGACTTTCAGTTTAAGCGGGAGCCATGGGTGCCGCCATGTTGGACAACAGAATTTCTTAGCGCGCGTAAACACTAGAGATCTGTGCTCGCGCCGCGCTTCGACGGGTACAATCTGTCTTGCACCATATGCGCATGCGCGAGATGCGTGGGAGCGAGCTTTCCCGCGCCGGCACGCGTACGTGTAGTTTCACCTTAACCAAGCACTTAGTATCGTTGCTACGTTACATCGATAAAGGCGATCCTTACCTGACGAAAGATAGTTTCGTAAAATTCTTACAATGGATGCGCACATGCTAATTGCTGTGCAGAACTATGCCCTCAGTAAAGCTTGCTGTGCTGCCGAGATGAAAACTAAGCCGCGAAGCCCACCTCGCTAATTTTGTAGGTTAGCCTGTTAGTTTTTCAGCTGGCTTTATGAGAAGCTGATGTCATCTCTATGCCCTGCGACGCCTTTTTCTGGAAGCATTGCTTAACACCATAAAGTTACATGCTAAAACCACCACGTGGAAAACAGGATATGGAAACGTTCAACCAACATAAAGATCGTAACCAGAACGTGTTTTTCTTTTTTTGTGATTTGGCACGGCTTCGTTAGGACAACACGTTGTGACTTTGTGACTTCATTTTCTGTTCTTGTTTTGCAGAGTACTATGTTGGCTTAGTTCGTGCATATCTTAAGCTGGGTGTGTGTCGCAAGCTTAAAACCAGCAGACCAAATAAGAGTTATAAGAAATACTGTTTTTGTGTTTCGATATATTGGTGTCCCAACACTGCAACACTTTATTGAAGAAGTTCTACGTTCCCGCTTAATACATTTATCGGGTGATCACCAGGGTATAAACAAATCTTGACACGTTTGATAATTCTGATCGCTAAATCTCGATGATATTCAAGCAACAACGCTCACCATAACCAAGCTTTGTATGCTTTAAAGGGAGATACAGATCGAAACTCGAAATCTTTCTTTAGAAAATAACTTTTCTTATATTCTGATCGCAACATTACGATTTAACTATTTTCTTGTCTAAAAAATCAATGCGTTTCTGTATCCATCCGCAAGTGTGCTAAAAAATGATTGTAATCGAAGCATGGTAGTTGTAGGGGACTCAATTTTCCACTCATGATCTAACCTGATGAGGCTCAGAACAGCAATTTTCGTCCAAATTGTGAGTTTCCGTAATGTAGCAACAACCTAGCACTAGCCCAGGCTTAGTCGCTGACTAAAGACCGCTGGCCAATGCATTAGCAAACCGTCACTATCATTGTCCACGAGAGAGTTGGATTATTTGAACATGTGATGAAAGCTGATTGCATTTGCGATGTATCATCTAGGTTTTCTTAGGGCTCTCTTGATGTACCGGTTTTAGATTGTTTACATGCCGTCATGTGCGTAGCTTCAAGGTTGATATCGCTGTGCACGTATTTTTTTTTTTTTTTGCGTGTATAAGTACGACCGATTCCGGAATAAATTTTGTTCTTAATAGTTAGCACTTCGTCGTCGCATCTTCTTGTGTCCGCGCTTTGCTGCGCTATCCAGATACCTTTCCAAAATTCGGCTGAGTCAACCGTGAGATTTTGTTTCTCTGCCGCAAAACACTATTTGCTTCACGCAGTGCTGTGCCGCCCTAAGCACACAGTTAGTTCATGCTTGGAATTTTTCGCAGAACATCACGGCGACGGCGAAAGTTCGCTGGAGCATCCACATAATTGTTGTCGCAACGAGAGGAAATCATGGGCACTTGTATCACGCAGGGTATTGGCGTGTTCTGGATCATAAATCGTACTCAATGAATCGACCGTTCGAGTAGCCCCCTGACTGTAGTGTGTCGATTCCCGCAGGCCATGCACGTCGGCAACAGCCGCAAGAGCCCGCTCGCCTGGATCCTGCGCGCGTCGCTGGTGCTCCTCCTGCTGGTGGCGGGCCGCGAGGGCGCCTACCTGACCGCCAAGGAGCAACCTGGCGACGAGGAAGGCCGCGCCGCTGCCGACCTGGGAGAGTTCGCCGGACTGGCGGCGCTGCTGCGCGAGTACCTGGCCGGGAGAATGCAGGAGCTGCCGCCTTCCAGGACGCGCTTCTCCTCGGACTCCACCGCGCCACAGCTCAGCGTCGCCAAGAGAGGAGGTAGGCACTTGTCACTTCTGGCCACAAGGCGTCTCCGTTGGTAACTCCACATAGTGGGATGCTGGCGTGGCAGTATCGTGAGTGACGCAAGAGGGGCACACGGAATTCGCTTTATCCGGGAATTACTCGTCGTGCGCGGATGCCAATCTCACGTGCTAATTTGTGAGAAGTAGCTTTCTCGCTGAACATCTGGTGCCACTGTAAACGTTTCTGTAGAGCACGTGTATTTAGCCACTGTGGTCTCTCGAAAACAACTGGCGTCCTCCCTTTCATATTGTTCGAGAGAAAACAATATTTCGCGAAATGTCTTGGCCAATGCATTCTTGAGGCATCGTGTCAGCGCACAGCACACTTGAACCGCTCTCGGAAGTATTTGATGCCCTGAAACTTCATCCATTGAGTAGCAGAGTGACGCTCAATCTAGATAATTGCTCAACCTCAAGATATTTATGGCATGCTGAAAAAAAAATTATGTGCCTCTTAGCTCCAGTAGCCAATGATTCGGCAGCATCATGTATGTTCCGATAGAAAACCGATATGATCATATGAGTTCTCTAGACATGTGGCTGTTGTGGGGCATGTTGGTGTTTTAAGCGATGAAGCCTTTACCAAAGCCCCAAACTAGCCCCCTCAAAATTTCTGCCAAAAAGATTTGCTAACTTTTTTTCTCTAAACCTTTCAATAAAAAAGTTAGCATAGCCGGACAATGTTTTTTTTTTTTTTTTTTTGAAAACGGCAGCGCTTACCCCGCATGATACTCTGTTCCAGTACTCTTCCTACAATGTCTTTCGAAAAAATGTGCATTCTTTGCTCTAAGCGCTCAAATGAGAATGTGTAGTGTTTAATCATAGTTTTAGAGACACTCGGCGAGGTGAAATAAATGTAACCAAATACGTTTGCAGAGCCCCCGAAACGCACTATTCACTCGAGAAATCAGGGCCTATATTCTCAAAAGTTCCTACGCTAGGATTGTCCGTAAGAGCATACACTAGCAAATCGTAACTTTCGATATAGTATCAGCAAAGGTAGCTAGCCAACACTAAAGAGCAGTTACGAACGAAAATCTTTGTGAATTTGGCACATTGGAAGTAAGCGGCGCTCTGTAAAACAAGCGTTCACGCTTGGTTCATCACACAACAAAATCACAGCTGCTGGTGTGATTGAGTTGCACTTATCACGAGTTCGTACAAGTATAGCTTTTATTTTTTTTGGGCTGAGTTAGACGACCAACCTGACTACAGGGAAAACGCTGAATGAAATAAAAGCAAGTTAGTTGCAGCCAATGTTCAACAGAGGTGGCTAAGTCAAGGGAATCATCTCTTCGCTATAGTGAGTTCATGATCTTGAGGTATGCCAGGTTTCTTAATGCCTTTTACTGTATTCGCTTTACATTTTATAGGGAAAGGACTGTTTTCGCAACGTTGGTTACTTGCTTCCTCACATGAATTGTATAGTGATTGATGAATAATCTACCTTAAAGTTCATAATGTGACAGATAAAACTAATATCGCGTATTAGTAAGCGGACATGACGTATTCCTCGTATAAGAGTTTTTCGATGCTGCATGCACGATGTCGCAAGTGAACGTGACTGAACAAGAAAATCTGAAGCCCATCACGTTTTCACATCGCGTTCTTCTAAATCCAGTGTACCAGTAGTTTCGTTGCAATAGTAACTTATATGGAAACTCGCGCTCCCCCAGTGTAGACAGTGCTAGCACGGCTCGCGCGTGGAGAGTTGAAATGTCTCCAGAGAGGCGAGAGACACGCCGTATGTTTGCTTGCACAAACGACGAGGCCAAGCGGATCCACTCATAGAGTTTCATACAACAACTGCCCGGGGGAGCTGTGGCACCATTGTCTAGGGCAGTGGCACGCAGGGTGGCTCAGCTGGTACGGAATTGAAAGTACATGAATTTTGCCGATAGACTCAGTTCTTTTTAATATTAACGCTATCCTTGACCTTGCAGACTGCTCATCTGCAACAAAGTAGTGTGTTATATATAATTAAGCGAACATAAATAAAATTGTACGACGGCAGGATTTGAACAGGGAGCCTCTATAGCACAGATTCCCTCCCCTCCCTGCCCCCCCCCCCGGTCTGGCTAATTCTCGCCAAGGCAAATCACGCTCGTCGCTACCTGGTAGACTACGTCCGGAAGTGCCTGGAAAAGTTCATCACGGAACCTTTGTGTAAGGGCGTCCTAACGTAGGGGCTCCTGTTAATAACAATAAAGTTTTCATTCTTTCCAGCACAGAAGGCCCATATTGAAACCGTTACGCCAGGGACGCGTGCGTCCAGACGTTACATGCGTCGACAAGTGCCATAAAACACCCGTACGAGTTTCGCTCGGGCAAGCCAGTGCGTTGAGACCAATGAGGTTTTCTTGGTTCAGACGCTTGGGCGCGCTGCCGGTTTGCCCAATCCCGACAGGCGGAACGCCTGCAACTAGTAGGGATTACGCGTGTTCCCAGAGCCGCACCGACTTACGCATTTAGAAAAGCAAATATTGCTTCGAAATTCAGTCCAATAGAGGCAGACAAAGCGTAAGAAACAAAGTCACAAAAATGTCTCAAGCCACAAGCACAAAGATCAGACAAATACATGTACTCACAACCACCATTCCTATGGTGGCTGAATGACTGCAGCGCCACAGTTCCTTCTGTTAACTATTGCAGTAAACGTTATGGACGCGCCCTCACACCCTGCTCAATCGCCTGTGTGGCTTCGCAGGGCAGCGTTCTGCCTTGCGCTGCTGACATGAGCGTTGTGCGCTCAAACATTAGCGTTTCTTCTGTGTAGCCGTGGACGCACTAAACTGTGGAGCTTACAGTGTAGTATGAGTAGAACGGAAAGCAAAAATGTTGTAGGTTTTATTGCGATAGCAATTATATGGACACTAAAAGCGAATTTTTGCCGTCTTTGTCGTTGGCGTTGTCATGAGGTTGCGGATATATTAAGGTATAGATGTATGCTATATGAGATGTACACACAGGTTATATTGTCACATGTTATCCCTAAAGTTCCTCAGACCAGCTCCTAAATTTTTGACAAAAGCGTTCCTCAGAATTTTGAGAACGGCAACCCACAAACATATTTCCTGTAACAGAACAGGGACAGCGCATGCTCTTTATCTTAGATCTTCCCAGACATAAATATTAGAAGCGTGAAACGATAACTGAGCTCAAACCATAAATTGATGTCATTTTATTCGCGCGGCTGGGCACTACCACCAGCGACGCCCGAGAAAGAGGTTTCAAACATACCCGATATGGAAAAGTGGTGGTAAAGTCGCCAAGAAAGAAGCTGGCTCTAATTAATAGGCAAAACTCAAGTTGTCCGATGGAAAATTCAGAGAACCCATAGCACGAGATCTCATTTTCACTTAGTCAGCTTACGCTTACTTCAATTCGTACCGCCACTACAGCTACGACTCTTACAATTCGTGCAATATTCTAGCTTGTTGCTACCGCATTCACTGCTTCGCCCCTATGGCGAAACTGCTGGATTCCTCTCTGTTTCACCTAGTACATCACTGAGATGCGACGCCTACAACGCCACTGGCGGCGGCGTTCCTCATCACCTTAGCTTTGTCAGACGCCTATTGGGACTCTTGCCTATGGCCGACAACATGGTGCTCAAATTTGGTTCCCGCAACCATCATGAAGGGCGGACGTGGTAGGGAGCGCAGGACGCGCGTATAGGAAGGATGTGCGCCACACGGCCTCCACTGCAAGTCTCACTGATTTTGCTGGTGTGCTCTCACACACATAGAGCAACCACTGCGTAACGTGCCCATGGGAACGCAAGCTCTGTTCCACGCAACAGAATAGGCACATGTTGCGGCATGATCGCGCGCTAGCGCCACGAAGGTGTCGTTGACGCACTATAGAAGGAGAAAGCGGCGACTTGAAGAGGCCGTGACTACAACTTTTCTCCAAAATAACGGCATTCCTGATTACATCAGAGCTAATTATACGATATCTTGGCCACTGGAGCAACCCAACGCCATCATCTGGCACGACGACCGATGTGACCTCGCAAGCGCTAGAGTATTACGCCGTAATACTGGGTCAGATTGTCGTAGCCACCCTGTCCGGCATATCATCTGTGTCGTCCTTCGCTGAAAAACGTGATGGCTTTTGACGAATGGTTCCCCAACCCATCTTGGTGGGGTGCCGGGTGCCGCGCGTAACCTCAACGAGATTGCCCATGACGCAGCGTGCCCGCTTACCGACCGCGCCGTCCTCGGCCGACCCCATCTCGCCGAGCTGGAGGACAACCGGGACGCGCTCATTACATACGTACAGCGAACTCACAAAACATTTCTACCTGGGGCGCCGCATCGTTCCGCCGCCACACCTCAAGCCTAACAGGCCGCAGGCGCTAGCACTATATATACGCTTGCTACCGACGCACATGCACCCAAACCCTGCCAAACTACGTTTTCTATCCCGGCGCGTACCCCAGCGACACGTGCCCCTCGTGCGGAGACACGGCGACACTCGCACACATGCTCTGGGAGTGTAGAAACGCTCTTCCTGACTCTACCTCGGACTTGTGGGAGAAGCCCCTCAGAAGCTCACTACTCGCCGACCAGCAATGGACCGTCCAGCAGACCCGCGAAGCGGCCGCCAGGTACTCCCTGTTGGTCCCTACACTCGCGGACGACTTTCTGTGGCAATGAAGGGAAACCTACGGGCGCGTGGCTGCTGCGCATTCGTTACGGCGCCAAGTAGTCCGCCAGCGTTTGACAGTGCTTTTGGATGCTCAGAACAGGCACTGAATCGACGCAGCTTCACGCGTGACGGTTTCGCGTTTGCCCAGACGCGGAAGGGAAAAGCCCCAAAATGACTAAACTTTTACGTTCAGTGGTGTGTTTCATCTTATTTAACTGTTGCCAATAAGGTGGTCCTGCTTTCTTTTCCCCAGCTTAAACTAACGTGGATGAAAATACAGGACTCTTTTCAGAAGCGCTCTCACTTGTGCGCGCTTTGCCCCCGTAACTTTACCTTCGTTGCCACAGAAGATTTTCCGCGATTATAGGTGGGAGACACCCGCTACGCACTAAGCGCGTCCTGCAGGACCATAATGAAGTTTTCCAGTCTGGTCCAGTTTAGACAAATGGCGCGCTGCTTTCGACGGCACCGTCGCTCCTGAGTGTGAAAAACAGATAACTAGCGATGTGTACACTGTATACGTTGTTGTTAGCGACACTTAAGTGTTATAATCAGTGTGAGATGCGGACGAACGGTCGGCACGGCCTGCAGCAGAAACCGAGCCACCTAGAAACTTCCTACGCGTGTCTTGCGCTAAGCCCCGCACGTCTACCCTTCCAGTGGTGCCGGTAAGACAATGTAGGTACAGGGTTGTCGGCTTTACGAAAGAGGTATATAGCGGCCAGGACGCTGTGTCTGCTGCGCTTCAGAAACTACCTCGCACCCTGTCTCACCGCCGACGTGTCGCGCGTGCGTGTGTTCTTAGAACCCCGCCTCAGGCGCTTCAGCGCAACGCTACACCTGCTATCGCTTTCAATACTTAAAAGCGCGGGCGAAACTGCATAGTTTCTTCTTGCCTAATCAAACGTCTTTGAAAGAAAAGTAGGTGTCACTAGATGGCCCCGATGGCTTCTCGTCGTATATGGAATACGAAAAATCAAATAATGAAATTATCGAATGCCAGTATCCTTAAATCTCGGAAGCGGCTGTCCGGATGAGCCAACTGCATCAGCGGCGCAGGATAAGCAACAAGTATTCAGCTTAAGTTGATATTTGTTTAAGTGTGTCTTCTTTCACTGGGCGTATTCTGCTTGTAAGCAGAAGTATTCGGAGAGACCGAAAGGTAGAAAGACAGACCTCATTGCGCGTTGCGAATACCTATTGTAACATGAGAACACATTAACAAGCACTCGCGGGGCGCATCGTTTAAATATACTTTTCGGCCTAAACCGGGAACATTGCAGCTGGCGTTCCCGAATCTGGATTGTCTTGACTGCAAACGTCTCAAAGACATTGTTTATGCAAGCTCTGCCTTTTTGGCAAATATTACGTTTCAGCCAGAGTTTTATAGGAGTGACAATTTTACGCGCGATATTATGTGATGACTATGTTTCTCAAGTAATTTTTCTACAATTTCCTTCTGGTAGAGCATGGGCGCTGCAAGCGCGCGACGCTGAGGCTAGTCGGGAACTAAAAGGCATTGACGCGAGGCTGACCTGGAATCGCAGAGCGGTCGCAGGTTGGAAGACCCTATGCTTGGGGCGTCTATTCTAAATCTCTATCTTGCTGAAGAGCAGAAGAAAATGGGAAAGAAATCATTACGAGATGCGGTGCCACGGCGTGTTTTCTAAGGCAAGCATACACAAAGAGCACGCAAAGAAAAAAAGTTACGCAAGGCAAAGGACAAGATAATGTGATCGTTTTACGCACCTATATAGTTTTGTAAGCTGCGCAATGCACACAAAAAAAGCGAGAGAGAAAGAACTTGTGTGTTGACCCTCATCTGTGTTTTGCAAACTTATGAGCTTTGAAATAAGTAACGATAAAAAGAAATGCTTCAAATACATCATTAGGAAACAAGCCTTCGTGCAATAAGCAAGTACTGTTGCCTGAAGGAGCCCAGCTCCTGTTTTTCAGCATATTGAAGAACTTCACAGATGCAAGCAACGACTGTGGAAGCGTCTGATACTGACGAAAATGCAGTGTCAAGTGGGTGCAATGCTACTGTAAATACCACATTCTCACTCAATATATCACGTTCACATCGTTCCTTGTGAAGCCCGTCTTGCCCTTGTTCGTGTAGAACGAGAACTAAACAAAGCAATTTCACAATAATAAAAGTCAGGCTCTATACATTAGCGTTCGTTTGCTTTGTTGGCTATTTCTTTCTTCCTTTCTTCCTTCATTTCTTCCTTTCTTCTTTCTTGCTTTTTATCTTTATTTCCTTCAGATGGGCGCCTCGATGGAGTGCTTCATATCTTAATACGCATAAACACTTAGGTTATTACGATTATATTTAGCTCCATCTTACCCATCGAATTCTCCCTACATTTGCTTTTATTTCCTCCTACGCGAGACGAGAAACTGGAGGGAAAATACTAGGCAAAAGTAAAATGTCAAAGTTGGGCATTGTTGCATAGTTGAATGCCTTGTCGGGATACATAAAGACGAAAACCATAGGCAGCTTAAATTTAATCAAGGCTGTCGGGCGAAACCAACGCATGTAAGTTTACTGTCAAGTACTTTGTTGCAAGAAGGGCGGAAGTAAGCCCAATAGACTACTTTGAAACAAATCATTATTTAAGGCACCTAATGTAGAAGGGTTTCGTTATTATCGATTTTTCTTTTCTTAGGTCCCATAGTGTAGTTCTGGGCTTTTAAGACAAAATACTTTTAAGTATTTCTTCTTTCTGAGTTCTCGTGCGCATCGCAAATACTACACGTGTTTTCTTTATCGCTCTCTCTCTCTGGTTTCGTGCAACAGTCTTGTGAAAAAGCGGGGAATACCGACAATGAAGCAATAAAACTGGCAGTGAAACAAAAGACCACTGGTTTTACGAAAAAGCAAAAATATGCACATCTCGCTAGTGAACTAAAACAAAGCAGACGCAGAATTTCTCGATTTGGAGCACTTTGTTCGAGGAATATATAAAGAATTCGACTACGTGCTTAGGTTTTGAAAACTCCAGAATCGGTCGCATGTTGCAGGTGCTCGGCAACTTTTCAGAAAAGAAATCATGTGTTGCCATAAATTATTTGCGAAAATGTGCAACGATTCACTTCGACTATAGTAAGCAAAGCAGAGCGTATATCATATTTTTTTCTCACTCCCTCAAGATAGATAGATAGATAGATAGATAGATAGATAGATAGATAGATAGATAGATAGATAGATAGATAGATAGATAGATAGATAGATAGATAGATAGATAGATAGATAGATAGATAGATAGATAGATAGATAGATAGATAGATAGATAGATAGATAGATAGATAGATAGATAGATAGATAGATAGATAGATAGATAGATAGATAGATAGATAGATAGATAGATAGATAGATAGATAGATAGATAGATAGATAGATAGATAGATAGATAGATAGATAGATAGATAGATAGATAGATAGATAGATAGATAGATAGATAGATAGATAGATAGATAGATAGATAGATAGATAGATAGATAGATAGATAGATAGATAGATAGATAGATAGATAGATAGATAGATAGATAGATAAAGTTGAATGATACGAAATGCAGAGAGGTCGGCCTAAGGTATATTCCTCTAGCCAGCTACTCTGCGTTGGGGGAAAGGGAAGAGAGAAAGAGGGAAGAAAGAGGCGCATGATGGGTGACAATGACGAGAGGAGGAGATGACTTCCAACATACAGTATCGGTGTCGTCTACTTAGAAATTTCACTTAGGGGCTTTAATTGCCAAATCGACGCATGTTTCTGAGGCAAGACGTAATGGGAAACGGCGGATTCATATTGACCACCTGTGTTTCTTTAACGTTCACCCAACGCACGGAATTCGCGCGTGTTAATATTGTTAATATTGCGCGGGTTAATAGCAATATATATATATATATATATATATATATATATATATATATATATATATATATATATATATACATTTGGATCTCGCTACCATCGAAATGCGGCTGCCGCGCCCGGGATGTGATACCGCGTCCTCAGGCTTAGCAACGCCAGAGCCAGTACGTCACCACGGCTGGTCACGTTGTGCGTTTAGTGTGCCATATTTTTTCAAGTTTAGTCGACTGGTCGGTTCCTAGGGCTCCAAGAAGCCCTTAGATTTTAAGACTCTCTTCCAAAATATGCGAATACAGAGAAAGGACCCGACGAATAGAATGCCTCAAATAACACACCTCCTGAAGCTCAAAGGCTCTGCATTCAATGGCACTGCTCAACCTCCCACGCCTGAAAGGTTTGTTATTCCTGTCGTCAATTTCTGCCGAAATGATACCGCGTCGGCTTCAACACATACTGGGAAACGGAAGACCCGCCAGTGACGAGACGCTTCCTTTAATCTGCGAAAGGAAGACAGCCGTTCGCACCTGACTCCACTTGTGTTGTCATTGTCGTTGACAGCGAAGCCAGAAGGCGCGATGTTCTGTATCAGAGGACATCAAACGTGGGATTCCTTTTCGACACGAAGTACGAAGGGACTGAAGAAGGCTTCACGCCGAAGCTGAAGCCGAGCAACTTGTTCGGCTTCATAGACAGCGGCTTTGGCAGGCGCAATTCTCATCAGACGTCACGTATACATCACACGCCGAGGTGTTTGCTAAGACATAGAAGCGTTCACCGTGCCTTTTTAAGACTGCTTCTCCATCGGGAGAGGCAGCCCGCGGTAAGGTTTCTTGCGCAACGATCAAAAAGAAATGCTCTAGAACCCTGTTCCAGGAAGAGCTCCAGTAATTCTTACACGCGACGCAATGCTTCTTAGCAACGTTTCTTTATGTCAGGCAATTTAATCTGATACAAAGAAATGCTATGTTTCCCTTCATGGTAAACTCTGGACGATTGCCAGTTTATTCTTGGTCGTCAATATTTTCGGCATTATTCTCGCGTGTTCATATTATACATATATATTATATATATACTCCTATTATATAAAAATGTAACACCAAGAAACTCTACTGCTATTTTAAATGCCATGTGCAAATGGACGTTCGTGCTTCTATACTGCCTTCATTTTCTTTCTTTCTTTTTCAGTGCAGAGTGTTACACAGCAAGCTCTAAGCAAGGTCACGCAAGGTCATTTTTATATCTTCTGCTGACCTTAAACAAATTATTGTTCGGCTTACAAATCCAGCAGAATAATGCTACAATCTTAAATTATACCTTATCACGTCTATAATGCTGGGGAAAAAACCGTGTATGTGCATATACGAAGGCTACGTCACCCGCAACAAAGTCCCAAGCTCCGCCTACTTGACGCGCTACAGGCGCGCAGCTAACGCGCAATTGGCGCGCACTTGGCGCGGAGACGTGCGTTCATTGGCGCAACTATTGTACAGAGGGCGCCGCTCACCACTCTGCGCAGATGCTTCTGCGGTCGCGATCACGCTGGCGTTGCTTCTGCGTGGTGCGCCAGAGCAGCCAGGGATAGACAGCGTTACCCTAATCCAACGGAAGAAGTGAAAGCAAGAACGTTCAGCTCTCAAACGCGCAAATAAGGAGCCACTTTATAATGCTTCGGACCGCAATTATTCCCCTTAAGAAAATTTCGAGCGTATGTCTTCTTTTTTTTTTCATAATAAGTTGTCTTTGGGGAGGTCCTCAAAGCAAACAGGTGAATAACGTTAAAAAAGTTGAAGAACTTCGAATTTCATTGCGCCGTCAAAGGAGTGTTCCTTTTACGGCATAAGTGGGAGTTTCTCGCAGACGTCTGCGATAAACTCCCACTTATGCGGGAACAAAACAAAAATCTAAAGAAATACACGTTTTAATTACGTCCAAAATTGAATTCCGAATCCGCGCAACCCTACTAATATCCTACAAAATTAGGTAAACCAACTGGCCGAACAACATTTTCAGCTCACTTTAAAAGAAAACAAGAAAAGAAAGAAAAAGGTCGGTACCTCGCTCTCAGCTCTCGAAACAAGGCTAGAAAGAAGCCATCTTTAGCCATCTTACACCGCGCCCCTATGACGTCCTGCGCGTCTTCACGTGACTAGAGACGCCCTTTACCATAGGTCGTCAAAACAAACGGAAATTACTCAGACTTATTCATTTAACTTAGAACTATCTCGCACTCCCATTCATCGAAATCGAGCTCGACCTAGCTCACTCGAAGTCAGACCTCGCGAGCTAGCGACGCTCGCTCGTATTAAACTCGCCAAAGGTAGATTCCGCCGGACTCGATGACGTATACGCACTCATCGGTCGGCGTGAGTCTGAGTGAGTCAATTTGTGAGTCTGCGAACTGCTACGACATTTACCGCGGCCATGTCAGACGCGTTTCGCAAAGCCACGCGCGTCCTGCAACAAACTCAACGCGGACATTCGTGACGTGAAGAGGAAACACGTCTGACAGCATAGCACGTGTGCGGTTAGAATGCACGAAAAAGGCAGAAGTCGTGCCGAAAAGAGGTCATGACGACGCTGGCTCCGATACTATGCCCGAAGACGCAGTTGAAACGCATTGATCCCTTCAAATCGCTTGGTTTCATTTCGCAAGTGGAGTGGGGTCGCACTTTCAGATCGCCCATCAGTTGCGCGATCATCCCCAACATCACGTCGGGCGAGGTACTCGACGAGCAAATATGAAACATCATTTTCCCCTTTCGCACACATTGCCGCAACCCCCCCCCCCCCCCTCGGCCTCTAGCTACTATGAGCAGCCGGCCGTCACCATGCCCTTGTACCATACATTTCAAAACAATTCGTCTCTCACTTTTTCTCCATCTCTCTCTTACCTTTCTTTTCCCGTCTTCTTTTTTTTCTTTTTGCCACTCCGTTTACGCTTTGTAGTCCTTTCAAGTCCCACTCTTACCGAGCGTAAGTTGACATCATGATTATATATGTGCCTAGTGCACGTAATATATATCCACAAACTTTGCCACACTAGCGCAAATTTTCAAACAGAAGCACAATTTCCTCTTGCAAAACCCATCCGGCAGACTTCTAGAAAAAAAAAATCGAAGACGATTGAATTTGGTGTTTTCAGCAATACATGGTATCTTTTTTTCAAGGGCTTTATTTTTCAAGCCTTTCTTCACTTCAAGCAAATGTACGACTGCGTTGTTCCTAGAAGGTTGCAAGTGTAATAAGCTTTTCTCGTAAAGCAATACCGCAGGGCTCGCGTAAGAAAAAAGAAAGAAAGAAAAGAAGTTGGTATAAAGCGGAAACATTGGCACACCGGAAGGAGCGAAATGTAAGCACTGCTCGTGGGTACTTCACATTCAAGAGACGTTCAGCGAGGCGTTCATACATAAACAATGCATGAAATACCCGCTCCACGTTAAAGATAAGGTCTGATATCGACACAACGCACGTTTCGAGGTGCACCTCATTCAATGAAAGCTCGCTGAATAATCTTATTATTCGCGAGGCCGAAGTCCAGAGTTATCGATCATGAAGAGCTCCAAAGAGAGCCCTTGAATTGTTGCCAGTGTTTTCGGACTAAACTTTATAACTCCACATTCTATTCTGTCGACTCGTGCCTTTGAAGTGGCTTGCTTTCTATTGTCTGATTGAACCTCCAAAGCGAGCCTGTCCTTATATATATATATATATATATATATATATATATATATATATATATATATATATATATATATCTGTGTGTGTGTGTGTGTTCTCTTCAGAACGTTCTCACATTTAAATTGCTTGCATAAATTACAGCGCTACAGCACCCAAGAACACCTACCTATAACTTTTTTCCGTTCTTGAAACGAATTCTTTTACGAGCGTGCTTAAAACGGGCGGCGCATGATTTCACCAAGCCTAACCAACGGGACACCTCCTAGAGACATCGAGTCGCTCAGCGCCTTCTGAAAGTTCTAGTTTGCTGCGTAACTGAGAGAAATGCCCAAGAGTTGAGGAGCATAAAAGTGAGGCCTCTTGAGACGTACTTTTATCATTGAGCGTTCTTGATAATACCTAATACTGATGTAAATAAGCAAAACCCCTAAAGACTCTCATAAGGCTAACACATGTCGCTTGCGACAAATGTATGCACTGAAAGAAAATTGTATAGCGCGGCTGGGAATTTACACAGCGTAGGATGGAGACAACGGAAAACTCCGTTTGTCTTCGCTCTCACTGAAATATTCAATACGGTAAATTACACCGTCGAAAATAGCCTATACACGACGCATATAAGAGCTTTACAAACATTCGTTTTGCTTGTTTGAGTTAGGGAGGCGTTCCTGAATCTTCGCCTTATTATCACGGCCCAGCCTTGGGATCGCAGCTAATTAAAAAAAAATGATTCACGAGCCATAATAGCGCCCATATCAAATCTAATTTTGAGCAGTTTTCGTAATGAAGCAAATAAGGCGTTCGCGCTGCGTGATTCGAAGTTGTCCCGAAAGAAAACAAAATTAGAAAGTATTCTCCGTGTTATGAACGTCTGTCCCTCGTCATTATGAAGTGCATCGACAGAGTTTCTTGTTTGAGCACTGGACGGAGTCGGTTCGCGCAAAATTACGCCTGCATTGACACTCATATATATATATATATATATATATATATATATATATATATATATATATATATATATATATATATATATATATATATATATATATATATATATATATATATGGTCACGGTCAAACACAATGAGCGTATAGGCAAGCACTGACGACTTTAAAGGGGCCCTGCATCACTTTTTATTGAAGTGGGGACATATTGCACTTGAAGCTAAAATACGCTATTTCAGCGATACCTTGCCGCAAAAAGTACTTAAAATGCGTTCAGCAGACGCGGCTTTGTTGACAATCAAACTTTGTGCCCTTCGCGATGCTTCCGCTCCTTCTTCAATGTCTTGCACTGCGGCGGCTACGGAGGAACGGGGCGTGCCGACAGCGATTCGTCTGCTGAACGCCACCGTGGCGCGCAGTTCAAATTTGATTTTGCATGTTAAACTAAACGCCACTACTTTCGATTTCGGTGCCTGCGACCCGTCAAACGTAAGCGAAACGCGCTGGTCCTCAGCGAGCCGCAGTGCGCTTAGCCAGTGGACTCGTCGCGGCATCCCATAGCCGTCGTGGTGTCTATGGGCTACGTAGCTGACAGCGGCTGCATGCAACTGCAGTGCGTATGGCAGCGTTTGTTTTGTGCACGACAGGGCTTGAGCGAGCACTCGTACTCGTATACTTCAGTCTGACCGTGCTACGCGGTGCGGACCGGCTTTGTCCTTCACCAGCTTGACCTACGGATAGTAGCCGCATGGAAGTTGCGCATTTTGAAGCGTTATCATGAAGTCTGCCAAGGCGTTTAACGAGGGGCGGCCAGGAGATAGCGAGCGCTGGCAAGCGTGCGTGTGGTCTGACCTTAAGTTTCGCGTGGTTCGAGGCTATAGTGTAGCGTTCAGAGATAGTCGAAATTCGCGAGACCCGACGGCTACGACACCGATAAACAGGGTAGCCAAGATTTGATTCCTACGCGGACTGCCACGGCCAAGCGCGAGCAGACGATGGTCGGCTTCTTCCGGAAGTAATTCATTAATATCGAAATTCGAAAGCGGACTTTCGCTTGCTTCAGCCTTAAATTAAACTTCGTCAATAAATGCACGCAGTAACAGTAGGAAGAAGCGCACGGATCCAAACACCCTTGATGATTGATGTCAGCTACTGGCCAATGGCAGCCACACATGGGAATCTGCTATATTACAAAATAAAGCGTCCAGAGAAGAGTGAGCAGCGGGCATCCGTTGAAAAGAGGGCGCTTGAGGGAAAGGTGACTTTGCGCGCCGCTTGCGTGCTCCACGCGTCCAGAATGACTGCAAAATTTTTCTGAAATGTTCACATTAGCGTATAGGCTATCCGTGGGCTATGTTTTTTCACCATGCCCGAGGGGTAGTTCAAGACCCCTTTAAGACGTATGACTCCTGAAGACGTAGCATCACAACCGGATTCAATTATAGTGCTACTACCTTAATCCATTCTCTTGTTGTGAGGCTTAAAGAACGTGACTACTCTGTGTATATCTCCTTCATTGTTCTTTTTCTTCCTTTTAGTTGCGAGTAGTTGCATGCATCATCATCAGGAAGTAATTGCTATCAACAAGCGTTGCGATTGTTGATAGCAATTACTAGTTGAACTACCTACAAAGAGGAAAAAACATGTCACAGACACCTATACGGCCAAATGACAAGCAGTTATTTTCTGCTTTGAAACTCGCAGAAATATACTGATGTACTTTGTGCTGTACATACAATCGCGTAATTAAACACGCGTAATTAAACGTTACGAAAAGATCGACATGTTACTGAAAGTCGCAGAAATAACTGAAGTTCCCGATCTTAATGAAAATGGCTGACTTGGGACTACTCGTTTTCTCCGGTAGGAAGTATTTCTCAAGTTTCCGAAAACCGCAGATTCATCAGTTCGTGATGGAAATTTACTTCAACAAAGGCTAACACAATACTGTGCGTACTCGTACCGTGGTGTGCAGCGACTGCTTGGCGAAATAGTCAGCTACGAGCCTATGTAGACTTAATAATCCTAGCCGGAACCCACGGTGTACGAAGTAGCCAGTTATGATGAGGGCAGTAAACCTAAGTTCCGATGTTTTCCGACGTATGTGTTGTGCAAGCATGTGCGACAGGCTTATCCACGACATTGTTGGCGCCCAGGAGAAATACTTCCTGTATTGTGCAAATCAAGCAATGAAATTTATTTATTTTTTTATTTCTTTATTTATTTATTTATTTCCATATAGAATATACGAATGGAGTACCTCTCTACCTCAGTAACTCCCCAGCAACCAATGATATCAACAGCAGACTTTCTCTTCCTCTCAATGTTTCTCTCTCCTATCAATTCCCTCAGAACCGGCTAGCAAACCGGGCTATGTCCGGTTAACAACCCTGCCTTTTGTTTATGGTTTTCCTCTCTTTATAACAGAACACGGCAGTGCTGATATTCGCAAAAAACTAGGGGTGTGCGAATATTGAAATTTTCGAATACGAATCGAATACGAATACGGCAGAACACTGTCTTCGAATATCGAATCGAATATCGAATATGTGTGTAGTATTAAAAAGATGCAAAACGTGGTAACAATAGCTTCATTACTTTTTAAAAAAATAATATTGCATATTACAAATCTGTTGTAGGTTAAAAAGACACTCATTACAGATAATGCGCTCAGGTAATGACAGGTAATGCCCTCAGTCAAGTAATGCACTTGATTATGAGTATCATGAAGGAAAATTAACTGCTCAACATGTTCAGAAAGTAAACGCTCTGTATGCACTGCGACAATATTTCCAACGGTAGAATATACTTTCACTTGGAACTGAGGTAGCAGGGATGGCGAAGTACTTCTAGCGAGTGTAGTTAAAAGCGGATACGTGAAGCGGCCAATGGACTGCCACCACTCACAAGGATCCTTGCCCCTTTCGAGAAGAAGCTTTTCCGTATAGTCTGTAACTTTTCGCTCAGAGGGAGATGCAAAATGTGCGTTCTCCTTGTTGATCACTAGACCGTCGAAAGCTTTCCATACAGCGGATAGCACCAGTGGACACGAACTCGACGCTGGCACAACAGTGTCCTCACTGGGTTCTACGCCAGCTGCGTGGAGCTCCCTTGTTACAAGGTCTTCAGCCAAATCATCTGACCAAACGCCTGATGAACTGTGTCCTTAAAAGCGCGGATCAAGGATCATGGCCATGTTGGCCACTTCGTCAAATTCGCACTCAGCAAAACGAGTCTTGCTACATTTTGCGAGATTGTTCGCAAACGCTGAGTTGCCTTTGCAACCTTCGAGGCAATACAGCATTCCAAAAATAATTGGAATTTGACATGACAATGAGGGGTACTTTCCAGCACTTAAGATCACAGTTGCGTCAAATAAGGCCTTCAATGCCTCGAAAAACTCCACTGCATCTCTTCACTCTGCAGACTTAAAGGTATCTACGCTCGTGTCCGAAGTGGTGAGCTCAAGTCTGAAGAACTCTTACAATTTAAGGAGCCTTGAGAGCATGAGGTACTGACTGTTCTATCTTGTGTCAACGTCCCGGCCAACATGGAGCACATCTTTGTTCAGCTACGTCTACAGATCGTTCAGTCTTTTCTATGCACTAGGGCTATGCTTGTAGTGCCCTACAATCGCTTTCGCCTTCTTGCAGAGTCTGTTGATTGCCGGAGAACACGAGATTTCATTGCTTATCACCAGGGGCAGAGTGTGCGCGAAGCAGGCTCGCTGGAATGAAGGCAGTCTCCTGGCAGCCGCTCGGATATTCCGGCCGCTGTCCATCCCGATGTACTTCACGCAGTCGAATGGTATCTCCCAGTCGGTGCACAACTGCTCCAATGACGCAGCTATGTTCACAGCCGCGTGACTCTCCGGCATATGTCGCGTGTTCAAAGCGAACTTTTTCATGTCGAACTCGACCGCAGGAAAATGACGCGTGACGCTTACAAAACCCTCGTTGGCACGCGTCGTCCAGATACCGCTGGTAAAAGCGAGAGTGCTTGTTCCGTGTTCAAGTACTTTTCACAGCTCGCGTCGTGCGTTTGCTCTTGTGTCGTTGTACAGGCGCGGGACGAGAATTTTGTTCAAGATGGCTGTCTATGGCACGACTGTACAGTTGCTTCGACCAGTACTTTGAACCGATGTGGCAGGAATGGTGAAGAAATGAATGGCTGCCACATCCTGGTGAAGTGCGTTTTCTTTTTTTCTGAGACAATGACTGCTATCTCTGCTGAAGTATACCATGCAGTGTCGGTTGATTCTTCAACGGAACGTCTGCGGTGGCATCTTCTTTGTATTTTTCCGTCAACAAAGGGTGCTGTTTCATGCGATTTTGAAGAGGAGCGGTTGTTCCCGTTCGCATTTTAAGAACATGTTCACACGACTTGCACCATGCTGTCGACGGCGAGAATTTCGTCTAGTGCCGCCAAAGGAGACTTCTTCCGGCTTTCTTTTCTTGCTTGCTCGGTGGCTCGTCATCTGCAGTTGATGCCGTTCTCGGAGAACACGCTTGATCGAGGGCTGTATCACCACTGAGATAGTTGCTAAGAGCGCAGTGGCGAAGTTAGCGTGTTTTGTGTTTGTCTCACGGAGCAGCAGTGCAGCAGGTAGCAAAGAGCCGTCGATTACATGAGAAAAGCGGGACCGCAAGGCGGGAGTCGTCGATGGCGACGCAATCTTCTCCTCGGACATGTGTTTTTTTTCTTCTTTTTAATTTACAAACATCTGAAAATTGTCCAGGTAAAACTTTTGGGATACATATTTTATTGCATATAGTTACAGAGGCCTAAAGAACATCATATACGACTATGAAAGAGCCATAGAATAGAGCTTGGTAAAAAGAAACTGAAACTGATCGTGTCTCACAGGCGTCATGCTGATAGACTGAAACAGAGCATACAAATAATGAGCCGGTCCTGCGAAGTTCTCAGTGAATAAACATGTTCTTAGGAGAATGCGGAGCAAGCATGTAATTCGTTACTTGCTTAATTATTCAGTCTGTCAGAATATTCGCCGTTTCTACCGTTATTTGGCCCTCTTCGAATATTCGGGAATTTCCGAATGTGCATTTCTCGAATCGAATACGCTTCGAATAAGGAAAATATTCGATTCGTATTCGAAATTTCGAATATTCGCACACCCCTACAAAAAACTTCTCACTCTTGAATTGACCTTAAGAGAAAATTCTTGCCAATCATGACGTTGGGGATATTATTAGCAAAGGCGCATGGCCAATGGCAAGAACACTTACGAACAAAACGCTTTGTGAATACTGACTCATATGGGTAGCTGTGGTACGTTCTAAGATGTATCCTGTACACATCGGAAGCTTTCCCTGCCAATTGCTTAGGGCCCGAAGTTTGCGATCATTCTTGTTCATGCTTTATTAACAGCGCATCTCTGTCCACTATTGTCCTGATTTCACCACTCCCGACTTTCAGATCACTAGGTACATGAATGAAGCCGTCTACACGTGGTCAAGCTCAGACCGTAAGACCTAAAATACATGTACGTCATTACGAAGCAACAACTCTGACTACGTGGAGCCACTTTTCGACACTGTGTACTTGATCTGTTTTTGTTTTGCGAATCACTCTTGGGTTACCCATGAGCTCTCCTCACTTTATATTTGTGCTTTGCAAATTTACCTTCTGATTCTTGAATAGCGAAGCTTTCAACGCTGCATACCCGTGAAGTTGCGGGTCCCTCGTTGTTAGGAGCAAACGTTTCCACAAGCATTCCCGATTGTCTGGCCAGCCTTAACGCTCCAATATGTCGGTCACATTAGTGAAAAGTTGGACAGATTCGTTATTAATCCCACAAAGCACAAACACCGTTTCGCAGGAAAGAAAATTATACCGGGTGTTTCTACGAAGACTTTAAGTAATATTTTAAAATAGCCGTCTTGAAATAAAAGGACGGTTTTTTCGGAGACAGGCTGCCAGTGGTGGGGACCACAGGGTGACGCGTTACGCATATTATTTATTCACAAATTAACAAAAAATCCTTAATTAGGTTTTAAGCTTTTAGCTTATAAGGCTCATTGTAATTGAGAAATTGAAGCGAGTTCTCCGTATACAAACACATCAACTCTTGGATCTGAAAAAAAACAAAACAAGACAAGATACTGTGGCACGACGTATTTCGACTGTCAAATCGCGTGAAACTGAAACTGAGAGGCTGTAGCGAACGCAAAGCCGCGCTCCTCGAGAGAGGCGCGGCTTCTATTACGTTATATTGTGTTCTGTTACGTCATACAGCAGCGGGGCTGCCAGCGCACTGCGACAGCGAGAAGCACGAAGCCGAAGTGCGCTTGCTTCAGGACATCAAAAAGCGCTACTGTAGGTATTTCGCTAACTTTCCTGCACCTAAATGAAAGTTTGCAGGCGACAAGCTGAGCGAAAAAAAATGACGCATTGGACTGCGCGTGGTCAAATGTCTGCATAATCAATCAGGATAATTAATAGTGTTTGTTAATATTTTAACGATGATAAGTGTACGGGCTCCATCTACAACTGCGCGTTTCTACTCTCGCAGTGATGATGGGTGTGGACCTTCCGGACTTCATCCTGAACCGGAACCAGCCGTCCCTGAAGAACCTGCAGGCTCTTCGGCAGCGCCTGTTCGAGAGCGGCCGGAGGCGGTGATTCCCAGGAAGAACCGCGTCCAGGAAGCACCCCCGAAAACTCCTCGGACCGCGCCAGCCGCGCCTCTTTTCTCTCCCGCGAGGTGCGACACCCGAAACATGCAATTTTCACTCCTCTCTATGATACATTCTTCTTTTTTTTTGCTAAATCGGACTAGTGTCTCCTGTACATTGGCTCTGAACCAGATGCTCTAGATGTTCGTTACTGTGTGAGTTTGATACTCGTTACTGTGTACGTTTGTGTTTGTTACTTGCGCATGTTCAGTGTCAGAGTATACTGTCCATGTATGAGTGGCTCATTGGATGCGTCACTATTGTCATTTGCAGTAGCATGCCAGGCGTATGACCATGGTAAACATCTCTAGCGCTTATCACAGAACGTCTCTCTCTCTCTCCCTCAGTTGAATATGTATTAAAAGTTTACGGTGGTGCATGGCCGTTCTTAGTTGGTGGAGCGATTTGTCTGGTTAATTCCGATAACGAACGAGACTCTAGCCTCTTAAATAGGTGCGGGGCTGCCAGCACCTTACAACCTTCTTAGAGGGACAAGCGGCTCCTAGCCGCACGAAACAGAGCAATAACAGGTCTGTGATGCCCTTAGATGTCCGGGGCCGCACGCGCTATGATTGGGATAGGGGCTTGCAATTGTTCCCCTTGAACGAGGAATTCCCAGTAAGCGCGAGTCATAAGCTCGCGTTGATTACGTCCCTGCCCTTTGTACAAACAGCCCTTCGCTCCTATCGATTGGCGCTTGAAGTGCGTGGCATTGTACACTGCCGTGGCTGGACCATGCCGGAGGCTTGTGGCGATACTCTGTAACCTAATGCCTGGGGGCAAGCCGTTGATTATTTCACACACGAATGTAGCCCGACAGTTCCCTTTACACACGGCTTACATCCAAGGAAGTTTACGAGCAATGTTCACCAGGGCAATCCCACGGTGAACACAGAACATACTGAAAAGGCCGGGGGTCTTGGAGGACCCGTGTAGTCCAGCTCCACGGAGGCCTCAACATGGAATGGCGTCCTTGTGAGAGAGTTCAAAACCGTGCTGTTAGGGCCGGAGGTAGGTTGCGCGCCCCTGTCATCCAGCCTACTGGAAGCCACAGTGCGGAAGTCGGTACATCTCGTAAGTCCATAATGGGAAAGTCCGATGACCATTCATGGTTCAGAGGTGCCTGAACGACGCAGATGATTGCGTGTCCATGTAATCCAGCTTGGGTGGAGTCGCAACCTCTGGATCTGAGATCTCCCCACCTCCTAGGGGTGCGTCACGGGCAACGTGCGGATGGAGTCGGATGCCCGCACGGCTAAGCGGAGGAGCCCTTGCCGCAGCCTGGAATCGGAGGGCTGCCGTTGCAGAGAGGGGGAAAATAGCGGAAGCCCTTTTGAACGGCACCCGGCAAAACGCGCGGGTTGTCAACCCCCTCTTGCTATACCGATGCAGGGAATGTGCCCTGGTTAGCAGAACTCACCTCAGCTGCGGTAGGTCTGGTCAGCTTACCAAGGGAAACCCTGGCTGAAGTCGCACGCCTCTTGCCAGCGTGGACCGCTTGTATGCGATCCATGCGGCTGAACCGGTCCCTCATATCTGCAGCTTGAAAATGGTGAACCCTGTGCCGGGTCGGACGTGGGGCTACCGGATTCAGGACAAGGGAAGCCTTTTCTTTGTTGAGGCCTGGACAATTCTGGGCCCAACTGTTGATGTCAAGATAATTCTAGGCACAACTATTATTACAGGTGAACCCTGTAACTACAGATGTCACCGGTAGCCCGGCTATACACCCTCGACCATCTGAGGTGGAAATAAGAAGCATTAGCTGGGAGGTGAAAACGCGGTCCTGAGCACGTCGGACTGTGCCGAACACAGGTCGGACAATGAGGAGCCCCGTCGCAGCTGGGGTTCCTCCATTGACGGCTGGCAGTTATCCCACGATGAAGAGAGGCCCTTCAGACCAGAATTGAAAGCCAAAACCAAGTTCGATATGGACTCGACTTGCATCGCGTCCTAGCCCACTTCCTGCGGTAGGTCGGTCGGCGCAGGGACACAATCCTGCTCAGATTCGTCAGAATCGCAGGAGGATGACCGTCTCCATATTTATAAAAAAATTTCACGCGTGCAAGGTGTGCCATGTGTGTGCTCCCAATGCTGCGTTTCTTCTCGCTTCCGTCTCCCTCACTGCAGGGTAGCAAACTAAGTACAACCTTGTTAAGCTTCTTTGTTCTTCTTTTTCTCGCTCTGTTCGAAAATGCGTTTCCCTGAAATTTTCTTATTCATATCTCCTGATTTGCTCATTGTTTTATTTTCCGTAGCCTATTTATTATTGTCGTGGTAAATCTAGCTCTGTCTTCTTTATTGTTAT
This sequence comes from Dermacentor variabilis, assembly GCF_050947875.1. Classification (NCBI taxonomy): domain Eukaryota; kingdom Metazoa; phylum Arthropoda; class Arachnida; order Ixodida; family Ixodidae; genus Dermacentor; species Dermacentor variabilis. Next base: position 94,934,593 of record NC_134571.1, read on the forward strand.
TTAATTTATTCATTCAATATTATTATTTTGCTTACACATTATGCCAGTCCTATCGCTCAGACTGTGGGTTCGGAGTTTCGCAAGTGTGCTATGCAGGGCCGATGACAATGGGCATCGACCTCGCACTATAAGCCTAAAAGTTCCTTTTTTATTTTCTTGATCTATTCCATAATCCGTATGAAAAGTGCTGCCTGAAGGTTGGGACACGTCAGGCCCACCCTCGAGTGCAACAACTTCTCTATCCTCTTTCGTAAGATTTCGTTAGCAGAAATACATTTAAAGATAACAATAAAACAAAAACAAATAACGATATAATAGGGAAGCGTGAGAGTACAGGTCTAGACAGTTGAGCTTGGAGCTTACGTGGTTTTATTGAACCAGTGTTCAGCTGCCATTCTATGCTATTTCCCTTTGTTTAAGGCATTTGCTTAGCTGCGGTAATGTAAAATATGAAACATTTTGAGTGGGAGCAAGTAAAAAGAAAACATGGAGGCGACTAGAAAACTCCGAACGACTACTTTGGGAAGCATTTTACAAGCCTTAAGGTCTAAGCTTCCGGAGATTCATCGCAGTGCTCGAGACCTAAAGAAATCTAGTTGCATTGGCAAACTTACACGTGTAAGCTATAGCCTCTGTGATGATTTTTCCATTATATACGGTGAAGTATGGGTGTGGACGGAGGTTCAATTTCTGAAACCTGGAGAGATGGTCTATTCAAACTGTAGTTTTTTTTTTGCGTTAAGGTTGAAAAGCGCGTCTTATGAAGGACAATACTGATTATGTTGAAATTCAGAGAACTGAGCTTAACTTTGGTTGGATGTACTGAAATCATTGACGCAAGGTTGAAACATAGCAAAATACGGACGTTCTTTTGTTCCCAAGAGTCCATTATGCGGGGCATATGGGTTTTGCAATCTTCTACCATACGAAGGATCCTTTTAGAAGCGTGTGATTTCTTGTGCTAGGTGTTACTTGGAAATACATTGTGCTATTAGATACATGACTTTCAAGTGACAAAGTGAAATAACGAAATCATGCCCTACGTTTTTTGCTTCAGCTGTCCAACCCTCTTCAGATATTTTTCTCATATTGAGAAGTCTGATGCCTTTCCTTGACGAGAACCTCAACACTGTCCCGATCGAGAGCAAACATCAGCGAAGTTTGTGTATAAATGATTTCGTGCATCGCCTCGACGCATTACCTGAACGTGCATCTGTAGTTCAAAGTGCGTCAATCTAAGTTTTAAGGCCGCACGTATTACAAAGGGCAAAGCGCATGTAGGTCACTACAAGGCAAATTGGCATGGCCTAGAAGGGACAAATCGTCGCGTTCGGCCTCTAATTTCTTCTTAAATCTATTATTCCGTCCAACGTGTATGTACTGCGCTCGCTGCGGGACACTTAAGCACGTGATCTTGCGTTTGTTTCGTTTTCACATCGCAGCACACGTCACTGGTGAGGGACTATCATCTCCATGGCCTGCGGTGTACGACGCTCGACGAATGCTTGTACCCCGTTGGTTGTGTGTCTCGACGGAATCAGGCTCATCGCGCTCTACTTGATTTTCTAGTAATACCTAACTTATGTTCACGTTGATACCTTATTTCTCATTTCAGATGACAAGACCTCACTGAGAATTCTTAAGTAGCGTGAACTGTAATGTGCGTTCTGCTTTATTTTTTGAGATTTGTCATCATGTTATCTTGTTCTTTCTTTCCTCCCCTTCTTCCTATCTTCCGTTTCAATGTTTCTGTCTCTTCCTTTCTGAAGAGTAGGCAGGCATCGTGCCCCTTCCGTTGGCAGTAGTCATATGTTTTCAAAACAATTATTATTATTATTATTATTATTATTATTATTATTATTATTATTATTATTATTATTATTATTATTATTATTATTATTATTATTATTATTATTATTCACGCACTCTGCTACCTACACGTGAAAGTAAAGAAAAAGAAAGGAGACAAGTGACCTTTCAAATTAGGGGTCATAAAAGGCAAGGTATTGACACTCGCGCACGCACAGACGTGCACATTAGGCGCACACAAAGGTGTGCAGGCACACGGATACGGAAATGAGCCAGTCAGATCATAACGCTGCACAGCTAGGCGGAACCGCTTCCAATACGACCTGGTTGGTCTCTGTGCGAAGGAACCAGGAATAAAAGGCAAAAAGGCAAGACGGCGGCGGGCAACGAGCTTTCGATTTGTTTCTGGCGTGAGTGGTGGTCGCGCGCTGCGGCAATTTCCTGTTTGGCCGGCGCCACCGAAGCCGTATTCGCGGAGGTCTCACAATGCGCGCAGCATCATGTCTTTCCCGGGAGCCTCGCTAGCTGTAGGGGCTCGCGCGAGTCCGTCTGTAAACGGCACGCATTGGAGCCAGATCCTCCCGCTATTGGTTACTGTGGCCATCAAGGCTTGCACGTCTGGCAGCGAAAGAGCGCGTTATTGCATCTCTTTCCTTAGATTCGTTTTTTTTTCTCTCTCTATCTCTCTCTCTCGTTAAGTCACTCTCGAGTTTGGGTTGGTGGCATGGAACAGGCATTAAAGAAAAAGCGGGGGAATCGAATTGCCGTGTTTCGTATTTAACGCACGCGCGCTTTTCAGCACGCCGAGTTCTCTTCAGCAGCTCGTAAACCGCACCCGTTACGAAGCGCAACATTGCATTGCAAGGACCCTCGCCCCTTTTTAGCCTCGTTGCAACAAAAGAGCCTCGCAATAGGCAAATGCATGAGTCAAAAAAAGAATGCTAGAAACACTATAGAAAATAAGATCTCCTGAAACACTTCCTCGTACCTTCTCTTCATGTATACTTCAATGAAACTTCAACTTGCAGTATCTATCGTTCCGTGCTGCAGTAATACGTAATTTCTGCGTCTGCCCTTCCTGCATATCTACGTTTAACGGTGATATCAGTCTGCTCGTTTTTTTTATTGCTATAACAATTATATGGACACTACAGACGCATTTGGGGCGTCGCCATCGCCGCCAGCGTCGCCGTGAGGTTCCGTATGAGTGAAAGCATGTGAGGGTGAGCCGGCCAACGCGGTTCAATCTCTTGTGCGCAGGCCAGGAACGCGGCCCGGATGCATGGCCTCTCCCGTCGCGCGAAGCAGGGGTGTCGGGCCAGGGAGGAGGGGCGTTCTTCTCCGGCGGCTGCTAGGGTGCCTCGATGTCCTCCTTGCCTGTCGCTCCATACAGAATAGAGACAACTGCGGCGCCTACTACAGCGTTGGCCACGCGAATCGCGGACGCCGTAGTAGACGCCTACGGCAGACGCCGTAGGGACGCGTTGCCGGAGCTCGTGTGTCTTGAAAGCCATTTGCGACATGGCCAAAGTGCGCCCCCGCGCGGGCCTCATCTTCAAAGCGATCTGCGGTGTTTTGCAGGCTGCGCGTAGTGCCCATAGCTTCCTATGCCCTGCGCTTTTGACGTTTTGTTCGCATTGAAGCGACAAGTGCATGAAGGTCCATGCGATTGCTGCTGCCGCGACTCCTCATTCCAGAATTTTGACAGCGAGTTTCCGCACTCATCGAGCGAGATGGTTCACGTTTACCTGTGCGCGTGTGACACCATGCTGGTTAATTTAGTTAAAACACGTTGGCAGACTAGTTAGTTTGAAACCATGATAGAATGTGTAAGCGCGACTGAACAAGGACGTAGAAAAAAGCAGACACACAAAGACAGCGCCGCTCTGCGTGTTTGTTTCTTTCTACGTCCTTGTTGAGTCACGCTTACATATTCTATAATTGTTAATTTAGTTAATAAGCGAATGCTTACAAGTTTATACGGCCGATAACACTACTCTTCTTACTTCTTACAGCTATCTACTAATTTGCTATCGCAATCGGTGCTTCGTCTTTCGAGCGGAACTGCGAATTTTTTTCTTTTTTTCGCAAATGTGTTTTAGTACATGTTCTTTGCTTCTCGTTGGTTCTTTGGTGGCTCTTTTTGTTCATCTGCTGTTTACGCTCTCAAATGTTGGCGTCAAAGCACGGGCAAATCACAAACCTAAATATGATGACGCTCAAGGTGCATTTCAAGTTACACTCTGAATGGTGGCCTACGCAAAGAGCTTGGGGCAGTCGGATGCGCAAATTGGGAGAGCCTGGGAGAAGGCCTGTTGTCTCGCAGTCCTCATACAACTGACTGCCTTCGGGGCATAAAAAGGTGTATCCGCGCCGCGAAAAGGGTAAAGCAAGGTCACACTCGAATTATGGCAACATGAAATAAAAAAAAGGGCAAACGTACAAAAACAAGATGACAGGATAAGAAAATCCTGCAGCTCCGTAGCATCTGCGCATACTGTACTTAAACGTCGGGGGATTACATTCCCTTTATCTCCTAATTTATTCGCACTTCGTTGCTCGAACATGTGTCCATGTGCGTGAGTATTTTGCGTTTTCTCGCGTGCCGACTAGAGAAACCTATGCAGACCTCGCGGACATTCCTGGGAAGCAATGATCGCGTGTGCCGACATAACGTCATTCCAATAGCAACAGTTCTACACAGGTATGGAGGAGGACAGCAACGCGTATAAGAATGTAGCATTTCCGACGTTGATAACATCAACAACCTTACAGTGCACATGTTGCAACACGCATTATCTATGTAGAGATGCACACTTACGTCTTAAAGTCTACAGGATATGCATTCTCTCACAGTCAGTATCACTGAAGAATCGTTAATCCATTCTGTTTGTGCTGTGTAGGCACTGCCCTTTGCACATAGCAGGTTGAGAGACCACCATAAAGCTCACAATGAGGCTTTATTCACTGACCTTTCCGCGCAGTCGAAGCACAATTGAACCTATCTCAATAGTAAACGGTAAATAAGTTACACAACGTAATCTAAATAAATTAACGACCATCGCTGCATTGTGCAGTCGTTGCTCAGTGGCTGCGTGCCTGGCGCCGCTCCAGAAAGCGTGATGCGAGGCCAAATAGAGCGTTGGAAAGTGTCTCATAAATCGGAGGTCTTGTTTCCATAGGAATAAGGGGTAACTGCCTAAACAAAAAAAAACACATCATTTTTTTCTTTTTTTCAGGAAAGGCAATGTATCTGAATTACTCCTGCTGCAGTACGCTGTATGCCATACTGAAAGAAATTGTTCGGATTCATTGTTCAAAGGCTAGGAGTTAAAACAGTGCAGCTTGATAAATTAAAATGCTTTTACGACCAAGTGCTCGGGACGTCAAAAATTCTTCCGTATGCAGGTCAAGTTGCGCAGCATACCGCTCAAAATTGAGCAGACTTAGCACGCTCAACGAAAGAAACGATTTAATTAACTTGAATCATAGAGAAACTGAGTGAAATTAGACACTGTTCGTTTGCTGACTTTGTGTCAGAATGTTCGACTGCAGCCAACCTACTGTACCGATGTTCACAGCATTATCTGCGACAAAACGCCGAAGCTATACACAAAGTAAAGCTGCAGATTGCCGAATGCCGCTGTCGCCTCCCTTGCCGTCACAAAATTTCTGGTTCGTTTACAGGACCTTTATCCCTGTTTCCTCCGTTGACATTGGCGTCCTTTCCGCCTTAGATAGTTTACATCCTCACATCGTCATCAACTGAGACCTCTTCGTCGGCCGTTGTACCCGCGAATGAGTTACAACAAACGGTGATACGAGTCGAGCAGCAGCGGAGCGAGGATATTTCGATTATCCGCACGCTCGTCGAGTGCGACGTTAGTGCTGCCGTCAGCGCTAGCGCAGAGTGCACCTTGGTGACGTCTGCGGGGGACAGTGGTGGCATCACAACGCGTTCGTCGTAAAGCATGAAATCAGCCAGTGGGGGCGCCTGAATTCCTTCGTTGTACAGTCAAGTACGCTGTACGGTCTCCGTTAAAATGGCGTTCGCAACACATATAAAATATGGGAATTCGGCCGCCGCATAATCAACCCTTCGTTATACAGATGTTTTTGCTGTAGAGGCGTTCGCTGTAGAGGCATTCTACTGTATCGGTAACTAAATAAACGTGAGTGACTCGGCGTTCGTTGAAATTTGCACCCGTTCTACGCATGCTACGTCTGGTCGTGCAATGCATTCTACTTCGGGTTTCTACCGAATGAGAGTAGTTCATGTCCAAAACATTGCTCTCGTGACGTGTTTCCGGTTCGGGTACTGTCTTTCGGATCATGTGGCCCACAATATCACTGCCCTTGGGATCGGTGTTTGCTACTTCGAAAGAGCCGTCGCTGGGGAATGCGATTTAGACACGACCTATACGGCGCTGTCGTTCTATCCCTTATTTAATACGGACTCAAGGGCATTGATTTTCGACTTGAGAAATGCGGCGGTAGCAAGTTCGCCCATTTTGATGTATGTGTACATTTAGCACCGCGGCGTCCTGAAATTCCCAACAAAGCTTCGGATTCTAAAACATAGGAACATTGCAGTGCTTTCGTACTGCGAGAACTGCTGTTTTCGGAAAAAAAAAACGGTATAGATAGGGGCGTTTATTGCATGCTACTTCAACTTAAACCCGTTTAATATTGAACCAGCGGCTTTAGAGTTCTATTCTGCATGAACAAAAATCGCTGAATCACTGAATTTTTGGTGTGTGATATTTCTAGCACTGCCAGAACATCAATTCACTTGCCACCGTGGTTCACTAAAGCATTCTTTTCCTAATCACGAGATCACTTCGGCGAAATTGTGGCGAGGATAGAATACGGACACTGGGCACAAGATGCTTAGGGAGGCCAAACTAAAGTCAAATGTCCAGTAGGGCTTGACCCGTTGGAGAATGAATAAGTGCACGAATTCATTGCTGCAGCATCTGCATCAAACGGGGCTGTACTCATTTATTTGACGCCTCTTGGTGCATTTCTTTTTCATGTATGCCTTGCGGTAAGTACAACTAAATAAGAAAGAAGAAGAATGCGTGAACGAATGTTTAGGCAGATGTGCTTAGATGCGAGATATGCCTGTTGTTTAGGAGCACCGGGAGTCCGAAAGTCAAGTTCATGGCTCTGTCCCGTCTTATTTGTAATATGGTACCTGGTGACTACATGGATGATGATGAAGAAAAAAACATATCCTATCAGTGATGCAATTTCATTTAAGCACAGGCACACAAAAATCATGCAAACAATTGCGGCAATGGGTGCTTTACTTAGTATAATAGCACCAGAGAACTCGAAACTTTCAGGAGCCCGATTCTTGGCCTCATGTGAGATTACCATAACAGACTATTCATCCCATTTCGCGGAATTCATTCCCTGTGACCATGTTAACTTTACCTTACGAGGCTGTCATCTAGAAAAATGTGTTTAAAGAAAGTCCGCTGTGTCAAGGAAGTCGTGAACACATATTTAACAGCCTGATAGAGAAGCTGTTAAATATGTCGTTCTTACATTTTCTAATAAAAAAAAAAACGTTGAAAGTAGCGCGCTCCGTGTAATTGTGACATTATACTGCCTAAGCACATTTCACCGACCTCGCGCGGCCCCCTGTACTAGGAACGTCATGTACAAATGATTTAGCGTGTATTTCATCATTGTGAAGAAAACTACAATGGCGTCTTTAACATAAATTCGGCAAGCCAAAATTACAGCTAGTATTTGCGTCATGGTGTATGCAGAAGCCCCTTCGCGCTTTGCTCATTGCTGATCTTTTAATGTCTTTGTCGTTGCCGCATAAGTTCCCTTCTCCACGGCCGTCTTATCCGAGATGACATGCGCATCCATGCAAGGAATGAAGACAAAGCCGGCCCAGACATAAGGCAAGAATACAAACAAAATTGCTGCTTCAGCTTGTCGTCTTGTGCGACGGCAGAGCATGGAGCTGGTCTTGTCAAGCTTGCCGAGAAATGAGACGTACTATAGCCTGCGGCAATGACGAGACGCAGTTTGCCCCGACGGTGGGGCACTTATGTGTGGTACCTAATTTTTTTGTCGCTAAAGAAAACAAAATGTATGACAGGTCGCCAGAAATGTGTCTCAAACCCGTAGAAATATGTCCACCGATACAAGAGAAAAAATGGTTGTATGCTTCTTTCGCTGGGTAGCTGATGCCGATTTAACCTGCCTAAACATTGTGAACTCACCGCTAATATTCGAAATGTCGGTTTCGCCGAAGCCCACGCTTCGTTGCGCTGATTATATGGTTGTGCTGATTAGCCCAACAACGTTGTTCGTTCACGTCATGAAAAGAGGAGGCACTTCTTTTGTGCACACCAAAAAGGGACGACACCGCAGCCGCGTTTTAATAACATCAGGTATTGCATTTCTTTAGATATGCTATCAAAAGGAAGATGGCGCTGTTGTGTGGAATGTTAGTGGTAGAGTGGCTTTCGCTTAATTACTGACGTTTGCATGGGCGCTATAACGAAAAACTATTCCAAACTTTTCTATTCCATTTCTGCATCAGCCCTCCGCTATTGGTCAAGAACTTTTTTAGACCACCCCCACTTCACCTGTCTGTCACGCGACGTCACGAAAACCGCGATAGCTCCCGATCTCATATGACGTGTGCACACTGATTATGCATGATTTAACCAAATAAAAGAAAAATAGTTATTTCTGATTCGACGCCTTTTCGCCGTTAGCCCTCTGCAATTGGTCAGAAGTTTTTGGGCTGGACCCACTTCACCTGCCTTTTGCCCGACGTCACAAAACCGCAAAAGCCCACCACGTCAAAGTGACGTGTACGCGTGAAAGATGCATTAATATGCCGAACAAAACTGAATTTTCTTCTGAATAGCCGCAGGCTGCCCCATTCCGAAAGGAATAAAGGATGGCTGCCCGCGATGCCAGAGAGCATTCAGAGAGCATGGCTTTATTTGCGTACAATAAAACGTTTTGCGTGGCCCTGTAACGTTTTCGAGCACTTTCGGCACGTTTACGACCTCGCTCTGCCAACTCTTCTTTGACGAGGATCCGTCTTAGCTGCAATGTTAACCTTCCGTTGCATGCCGCCGCGATTTTCGATGAGCTACCGCAAGCTAGTAAGGGAAAGTGGACCAATCGCAGACGCCGGTACCACCCTCTTCATCCGGTTATCGATTTTCAGTGCACTGGCCTGGCCCCATCGAATCCCTCTCCATTTGAGCGTGCTCTTCGGCTCTTGTCAGCCAATTAGATAAGACAAGCCGCTCAGTGTAGGCAATGTTATTCGTTCTTAAAGCATACAAAAGTGACCTCCTATAAACGAGGAGAGCATTTGATTGGTCTTTTCACACAACCCTGCGGGTAACCGCCCGGTGCTTCCGTCGGCGGTTACGCAAATTTGACGTCAGGAAATTGGAATAAAAACATATTGGAATAGTTTTACGTTATACGGCCCCTGGTCACTGAGTGTTCTTGTACTTTTTATTATGCCTTTCTTTACCCATGCAATGGTTCGCACTAATACGTGCTCTTAGGCAGCCTGGTGTATTTTTCAGTGCTTTGCTTTACTTTATTTTTTTTGTACCTGCGATAAGGTGTACTAAGTGCCATTAAACGCGCCAACATCCCCTTTATATTCACATCAACAACAACAAAAAAAGACCGCATAAACGCTCGCACCTATATAAGCCCCCCGTAAGCTTTCTCTTCCACGGCACGCTCATCAGCTTTCTTAGAATCAATTCTAGTCTTAATACTGATTAGTTAGCGGTTTGGGAACTTGGTAACACATGAAATTTCTGTAGCAAACAGAACTCGGCGTTACAGAAGTTACAACTTAAGAGATGAACTTGCAATCATAGTGATGTATCGTCGATTTTTATTTTTTGACTTTTTTCAGACATGGCCCATTCCTTCGAAAACCACTTCATTTGACAAAAAGCTATCAACGTGGATCAGCGATGAAATCTTCTTGATCAAGATTCTTCATTCAGAGGGTGCGACCCTGAAGAAGGGAAATCTTTGAACATCCAAGAAGAGCTACCTACTTCTTGGATTCTATTTAAAACACAAATACGTAGCGTAGGCACGACAATCGATGCGAGACGAAAGGGCACACAGCCGTGGTCGCTAATAAAGATCGACGACGTATGTGATAAAAGGAAACATACGAAGAGTACCTTTAGGACAAGAGTAAGCCAGTTCTGTTGCTGAATATAGTTGTTAAATTATGGTTCGGTTGAAAAAAAAACAATAGTGTGTTGTGTACTGCAAACTGAGTATGAAAGTCTGTTTTGTGCGGCTCTTGTAACTATGTGCTTTGTGTTGCCAAAAAAAAAATGTTGCGGTGTTGTGTCACGTCAAGCGGAGTCACCGTTGTGTGCAGTGCTGAGTAAGTCATTGTTTCGTTCTTGTTTCCATTGCATTGTGAATAAAGCACCAATTAAACTAGTGTTTCGAAACTGATCCGGTCTCTATGCTCTGTGTCTTAAGATCAATGCGCGTTTTTCCCTGGCGACGTTTCTGGCGATTGTGAGCCCTTGTCATCATCCAAGAATACAATAAAACAGTTGTGCTCTCGAGTGCTAAAGCTCAGTTTAACGTTTCCTCTGAACGCCATAGCATGACAAAGCAAGATTTTCTTCTAGTTCAAGAAAAAACAACCGGGCGCACTATCAGTCGTTCATGTCTAAGAAGGGCGTAAGATCGGAGTGCAACAAATAATTTGTCCATACGCACGATCTATGTTGCATCGAAAGGTCAACCGCGTGACAGCATGGGCAAGCTCCATCGTCCAACGTTGTTCAACTATAGTTGAACCATAATTTGTTCCATAATACAGGGTTGTTCAACTAGAAATTATAACGTTTATTATAAGTTGATGGCACGTTATTGAGAAAATTTTATCGTGAATGCACATGGCATAGTTAAAATGCCTGATTTCACATCGTAGAGATTTACACTGTAACTATAGTAAGTTAATTACAAATATTTTAATGAAAAGGACAGGTACCAGGCTGTGAGAGACGTTGAAACAGATAATGTTAGTGATATGTATAGTAACAATAGGTTGAGCAAAGTTTGGCAACGGTAATATAGCAGTGAGCACCAGGCGTTCTGACTTTCGTGGGTCTAGAGTCAAGCTATCATCAATAAGGCCTAGAAATTTAGAACTAAACAGCGTCCGTGTTAAATAATGCTTGCAGATACGTCTTTTTTATTTATTTTTCTGGTCTACGTCTTTTTCATGGCTTCTTTGGAAAGTAAATGGTCAGGTAAATGGAAAGTAAATAAGGGTCACGTAAGTGACGATGGCATTCGCAAATGCCCGCTGCGACCATGATGGCGTTGTGACGTCAGGCATGACAATAGAGTGAGTGAGTGAGTGAGTGAGTGAGTGAGTGAGTGAGTGAGTGAGTGAGTGAGTGAGTGAGTGAGTGAGTGAGTGAGTGAGTGAGTGAGTGAGTGAGTGAGTGAGTGAGTGAGTGAGTGAGTGAGTGAGTGAGTGAGTGAGTGAGTGAGTGAATAAACTATTTCGGAGACCAAGCTGTTGAGGCCCGAAAGTGAGCGGCCACTCTATTGCAGGTAGCCGTGGTCCTGTGTTGATAGCCTGGGCCTGTTCACCAGCGGAAGCTGGTCCTCAGGTTTTGGGCTTGCCACCTGTGCTTCCCACTGGTGTTCTGTTGCTGCTTTGGTAGGCGTTGTCCGTGGGTTATTTTTGCATCCCCAGACCATGTGTTAAAGGGTATTTGGTGTATTGCAAAACTGAAAGTCTCTTTTAAATGTTGAGGGGTACATTGCGTGTAGTGGAGTGCCGCGGAGGTACTTGCCCATCTGAAGTCGACGTAGTATGAAGGCTCCTTCCCTGTTAAGCTTGATGTGTGGTGGCGGGTGCCTCGGCTCCCGGTCTTGTGGCCATGGACGCGGAGCCTTCCAGAGGCCCTCCTGGCCAGAGGTCATCAAGGCCGTCCTTCACGAGGAAGAGAGGAAGCGTGCTCAGTGACACCGAGGACACTGAGCTCTACTCCGTGTCGGATGAAGACTCGTCGGATGATAGCTTCATCACTGTACACAGAAAGAGGACCAAAAGGACGACTGTCAACGCGAATACATCAACGCAAGCGAGCACGGCTACTCTGAAGTCGACCTGAACGCTGGCCTTACGCCATCGTGTTTGTACCCGATGAACCCTCAAGCAACCTCCGACTGCTAAACAGGCAAGAACTATCTGTTTTCTTGGAAGGGATTGTGCCGAATGAAATTAAGAACATTCAGATAAATACATGCAAAAATGTCCTCGCAATCGATGTTTCCAATGGGAGTGCGCTCGAGAAACTGAAGCAAATCTCGGAGCTAGGGCACATCAAAGTATGTTCCTATATCCCGATGGATGATGCATCCACAGCAGGGAAAACAGGGGGAATGCGGGAGATGGAAATTCAAGACGATGAGCAAAACGTGAACAAGGTGAAAGCAGGAGCCACCGTTTCGACAAGTGGATTTGTCTTCTTGAAGGCCACGTATGCTTTCCTCACCACAATATATATAGGTAAGGTTCTACTAAAGGGGAGAGGGTGTAAGGCGGGTGGGTGCGGCAATGATTGAAGTGTGTTAGCGTGTCGAATTAAGAGTGAAGGTATGCTGTGGACAAGTCTTCTAGTCGCGATTCCCAAAGCATACTTGCCTATCCTCGTCAAACCAGCAAGCATGTGAGCCGCCTTGGAACTTCGCACTGCGTCAAACCGATTTTCAATGTAGATTGCTTACCATCTCACGTCAAAGTCGGTCACTTCCGACACCCTGTTCGCCCCTTCGTACAAAAGCCCCTTCAATGTCATCGGTGCTTTAGGCTTGGACATGTCAAGGGGGTCTTTCCAAACTGGTTACTGTGTCCTTGGTGGGCTGAACCTCACGCGGAGGACACGTGCCTGGATACTGTCCTTAAGTGCGGCAATTGTAATGGTTGCCATGCTGCCTCGTCTAGGGAGTGCCCTTGCATCAAGAAAGAGGTCGTGGGTCTCAAGCAATTGGTTCGGGACAATTCGACACACGGGGAAGCTGCTGAAACGATCGCGTGTCGGCGTCAGCGTAACCGAACCTCCTAAAAAAGGCAGAGACACGAAAGGAGACGGGCCCTTCTATTGTAGCACCGACATCGTAGCACCGGCCAAAAAGAGGCGGAACAGCACAAGAAAGTCAGCTGAAAAGAATCTTTCTCAGGAAGAATGGCCTGCGCTTCCGAGCCAGCAACTTCCCACAGAACCACAAATTGTCAAGCCCGCTCGGGAGCCTACTCCTTTTGCCGATGACACGCCCAAAGCAGATCGTCAAGTCATTTGAATGCGGCGTCGCATAGATGCCATTCGAGTGATTCTGTCGAACCTTGAAACCACGTCTGCTCTAAGTGCACTCAAAGTACTGGACGCCTTAAACCCAGTGCTTGAGTCTCTCTAATAGAGACATGGTCAACCATCACCCATCCTTTCGAGAAGTCAAGGCAGCGTCAATCATCCAGTGGAACGCAAGAGGTCTAAAGTCACGCCTTGCAGACTTTCGTCTGTATATATATATATATATATATATATATATATATATATATATATATATATATAAACAACTGAGGCATGTAGAAAATCGGAACATGCAGAGAGAACCGAGCTATGTTCGCCAGCCCATTCCGCCTCATGATAACAATCAATATGTTTGCCTAACAATTAAAAAGGGCAAACCCGTGTTTACACTTGCAGGCGCATATATATCGCCTTCAAGTAATTTTGGTCCCAAACGATTAACGAACGTCTTGTCGGTGTGTCCTGCTCAATATGTCATCATAGGAGATTTTAATGCGCACCATATGGCATGGGGAAGCACAACGACAAATGCAAGAGGGCAATGACTTGCAAGCTTCGCCTGCAACCATGGCCTTTCACTCCTGAATGACGGCAGACGAAAGTTTATACGAGGCGTGAATTATGACGGCTGTCTTGGCCTAGCTTTCATCTCCACCTCTTTCACAAGATGTGTTAAATGGTTTTCGGGTATCGAGACACACGGGAGTGATCACATTCCCATGTACCTTGTCATGAAAGAGATGTCCAGGTCCTTCCCACGGAACACCATTTCGAATAATTGACTGGTCTAGTTTTATTTCCACCACGGAAGATGCTTGTCGGGAGGGTTTGTCCTCTGGATTAGAGGAAACAATCAAGTTTCACAATCAAGACGCCACGCGCACAGTCATGGTTTCGTCAAAGCACAAGGAATTAGATATGAAGTTGGAGCGACTTCGTGCGCTCCGTCGTCGTGCGGAGCGGCGTTACCGGCGTACAAAATCCATCGAAGACCTTAGGACAGCGAGACGACTACAAAAGAAAATTCAACGTTGCATGGATAGATTGGCATCTCGACGTTGGACAATGTTTAGCCAATCACTAGACCCCTGAAAGCCACTTTCCCACATCTGGAGAACCATACGTAGTCTGCGTTCCCTCCCTGAACAACGCTTGCCATTCAAAGCGCTGGCGCTCTTCCAGAGGTGACTGGATGCTGATATTGCAAAAGACTTTTGTGCAAGGTCGCTGGCCAAGCAACGGGTCCAGGCTTCCCAGCCCACAGTCACATCCCTGTTTCACGTGACTGCCACATTGATCTTGCTTTCATGATGGAGGAACTAGAAGCGGCTCTTGCTCTATGCAGGCGTTCTTCATCCCCGAGACCAGATGGCATATCCTACCGCGCCTTGAACAACTTGAGTGATGGTGCACGGAGGGAACTGTTATATCTATACAACGGATCTTGGCAAGATGGCATGGTACTCGAAGAATGGAAGACAAGCCGCTTGGTCCCTCTCCTGAAGCAAGGCAAGTCCCCAATTTAACTCACCTCATACCGCCCAATAGCGCTGGCCAGCTGTGTGGGAAAGATAATGGATAAGATGGGATCCTTACCCGCTTGGAGTGGTACCTGGAACGCTGCAACCTGTTACCAAATTGCTTGGCTGGTTTTCGTCGAGATCGCTCATCACTATACAGCGTTGTTGATCTCGCTACGTATGTCCAGCATCAAAATTCACGAAAAAAATTATCTGCAGCTTTGTTCTTATATGTCAAGGGGCATACGATAACGTATGTTACGAGGCTATCCTCGATGCTCTTGAGATGGTTGACCTAGGTGGTCGAGTTTTCCAATAGATTTCTCATTAACTTTTTATAAGATTTTACTTTGTGTGTATCGGCGATGGTAAAACCACACGACACTACAGATACCGACGTGTTCCTCAAGGCGGTGTACAAGGCCCTACCTTATTTAACCTCACACTCATTGGTCTTGTTGATCATCTACCAGCAGCTATCAAGATCTCAATGCACGCTGACAACATATCTATGGACTTCAGGTGTGACACGTCCTCAGATACGTGCAAGACTTCAAAGGCTGCTACTCTGTCAGCTATATACCTCCGCAACCAAGGTCTTGAAATCTCGTCAGGCAAATGTGCACTGATGGCATTCACTCGCAAACCAATGACACCTTACGTCATCTCAATAAATGACAGTATGCGGCGACAGTGACCGGCGACAGTGACCGACAGTAAATAAATGACAGTATGCGGCGACAGTGACCGACTGTGATTGTATGTCTGTGCTTCTTTCTTTATTTATCTCTACTTTGTTATCACTTTACCTCCCCCTCCCCTCTTTCCCCAGCATAGGGTAGCAATCCTGATCTTCCCCTCTGGTTTTTTTTATTGATATGATATAAGGAGATGTTGGCGCACAATGTAGGCGCCGGCTACACCATATCTCTTGAATGGTTCCGTCATACAGCATACTGGGTTCAAGATTACATATCAAGTACTCTTTTCACACAAGCACCAGGGCTTACCACGCAACGTTTCCACAGGAAGACTATGACGTAAGGAACACATGGTTCATACAATATACAAGGTAACTGTATCCACACTTATGTAGAAAAAGTCTCAAAAGTACAAACGATACTGTCCCCTAATAACACATTGTCTAGTCAGCGGGTGGGACATACATCGTGTAAATGCATTATCACATACAGTCCCAACAGAACAGTCAACATAACGTAATTCACAAACAGAAGCATATGTACAGTGACATTGGAATCAAGAGAACAATGAAAGCACTAATAACGTCCAACAATGCCGCTGTCTTCAAGAAAAGTCCTTAGTGCTTTTAAAGCGCTCTTCTGCAAGGCCGTTGTTGGCCAAGGGCCCATTGGTTTCCTTAAACTGAAAGGTCTGCGGTCTAATTTAATTAGCGCTGATTTAAATCGGCATCTTGGTGTGTCCTGATGTGGGCAATGTAGAAGGAGGTGATATATATCCTCGTCTACAAATCCACAATCAAATTCGGGGGTTTCTGCTAGGTCAATTCTGTGTAAGAAATACTTTGTGTAGGCAGTGCCTAGCCTTAATCGAAGAATAAAGGTTTCCATAGTTCTATTTAATGACAATGAAAATTTGAATTCAATAAATGGATCAATATGGTATAAGTCCGAGCTCTTGGAATTGCGGTCAAACCAAGTGTTTCTAGACATTTTGAAACACGTTGTTTCTATAATGCACCGTAATTCATTCTTTGATATTGGGAGTGGTACCGTATCATCTTTGAGATGCGCTTGTCGTGCTGCTTCATCGACTGCTGTGCTGCCAGGAATGTTGCAATGCCCTGGTATCCACTGGAATGCTATTGCATGTTTCGCTTCGCTTGCCTTTGTGAGGTTTTTAAGTGTTTCATATATTATACTGTCACTGAATGTTTTCCCCTTTGTGCTGCAGAGTGATGTTAGAGCCACCTGTGAATCGCTGAAAATTACCCATTTTTGCGCATCTCTTACTCACAATATAAATTTTATCGCACATAGGATTGCGAACAGTTCAGCCGCTGTGGACGAAGTCGCACGAGATAAATGATTCTTGTTTGCTGAGGGGCGGTATAATGAATGATGAAGTTGAAGAGGTTGCTGTACTGAAGCCGTCTGTATAGACGTGCTTGTATCCTGAATACCGCATATATATCTGGTTTAGTGCTAGTTGTTGAGCAGCTTGAATGAACATGTCTGTTTTTCTGAACCTTCCATCTACTGACAATTCGATTTTTGGGTCTGTAAGCAGCCATGGAGGATATTAAATGGCAGAGTTCCAAAATTCATTTCTTGGCAATATGTGAAGATTTTCTTGAATTTCTGTATGCACATAACTTCTATCTCGTTTCATTATGTCTAGAGCCAATTGCGGGTTTTTATGCTGGGTTTGAAGACGGAAATAATGCCGGCATGTTTCTGTAGTTCCCATAACTGGAAATGGTGATTGGCGAGCCTCAGCTATTATAAGACATCTAGAAGCCGCTCTTGGAACTCCTAAACACAGGCGTAGTCCTCTAGCTAAATGTATTTGAAGTCGCTCTTCTGACGTGTGGGAAAGTCCGTGTAAGACGGGCGCGGAATACGCAATTTTTTGTCGTAATAATGCATTGTAAACAGTCAGCATGGACGATACTGATCCGCCCCATGATGTGCCTGCAAGTCTGCGAAGTACAGTCACTATGGCATTGACCTTGTTTTCGAGTTTTCTTATGTGGGGTGCCCAGGATAGCTGCCTATCAAGTATTATGCCAAGAAATCGATGCTGTATGACAATCATTAGAGGGTGTCCTTCCTGAGTAAGAGTAAAATTTTTTAACTGCCTCCGAGTGAAGGGCAATACAGCTGTCTTTGCGTGTGATAGTACCATTCCTCTCTCTCTCAAAAATTGGTTGATGATATTTATGCCGTCTTGCAATGCCATCTGAAGTAGTTGAGCATTAGACCCAGATGTCCAAATACACACATCATCTGCATACAGTGAAAACATTAACTGTGGTGGCAGCCTTCTTGTTAAATCAGCCATGACGCAGTTAAATATGACGGGGCTCAGTACGCTTCCCTGCGGTACTCGCTGTTTGACAACATGTTCAGCAATCTTTTCTTCACCCGTCTGAACAAATATTTTGCGACCTGATAGAAATTCAGAAATCCATCGCAAGGACTTGCCAGACAGACCAAGTTCCAGCATGCTTAGCAGAAGAACGTGACTAACAGTGTCAAATGCCCTCTTGATGTCTAGGAATACTGCTATCGTCGTCTGTCCACATGCACGCTCTTGCTCCACGCAGGTTACTATATCTAATATTGCATCCATTGTACATCTATGTTTTCTAAAACCTACTAAGTAGTTGGACAACACATTCGTTTCATTACACCACAGTTGAAGTCGCGCGTCAATCATTTTCTCCATTACTTTGCATAAACAACTTGTCAAATTAACTGGGCAGAAGGATTCAAGGCACAAAAGGTTTTAAAATTGTTATGATTCCAGCGACTTTCCAAGAATCAGGTGCAGTTTCCTCTATCCATAAGTTATTATAGATGTCTAAGAGAGCCTTTGTACCTGTCGGTCCGAGGTTTCTTAGCATATTGTACGTAATGCCGCCCGGCCCAGCAGCGGACTTTTGGCGACATGGTGCAATTGCACATTGAGCTCGCTTATGTGAAAGTATGGTCGAATTGAGGATGTTGGACCCTGTAGCAAGCACTAATTTTTCGCTTAGGTAACACTACTGAAATATCAAATTCTGCACATTGCGATGAAAAGCAGGTCTGGAAATAAGCTTACAAAATTAATCTGCAACTATTATTTCACACGTGTCCCGAGCTACAGTGAGAGCACGAAATGGGAAGCTCTGTGTTACAGGTCCGCTTAAAGGACGAATTACTAGAAAAATTCGTGGGACAGACGTGTGAGGAGACAGCGTACCGCAGAAATCGCGCCAGCGCCGTTTGCCTAAATTTTCCATTCATCTGCGCATTACATTGTGTATTTTCTGTGCATTTCTGTATGCTTCTGAACTTCCGCTCCGTCGGTAAGCTCTTTCGGATCGGCGTCGGATGGCTCTTAGGTGTTCATACTCTCCGTTAACTGCAGCATCAATTAACCTCCGTGCCTTTCTCCTTTCCTCTGCCTCTCTCTTGACAATAAAAAGCAATTTATTAAAAGCCCCATTAGGAAAACACAAACTAAATACAGGAGGCTGCGTCGAAGGCATTTCTGCTTCTACAAAAATATCCGCACCTGTTGACTCTCTTATGCGGTCAAAACTTGACAGGAAGTCGTACATGTAAAAAAAAAAGGGGGGAAGATTGAAACTGACTGTAGAACTAGTCCTAGACGCCGTTCTACCAGTGCGCAAATAGCGAGTAGAAGCGCGCACTGATGCGAGAATGAGTGTTGTCGTGAAGCAACCCAATGACGTATGCATATAGTTCGGTCATCACAGGAATGCAACATTGTGCAAGAGATGTATCAACATTCACGCTGGTGTGCTCCTAACTTCTACACGTGCTAAAATAGCGGTGGTAGCTTGCTCAAACCAGCGAAATACACATTAATTTCTATCTACCTGTGCCCGAAGCGCAGAGTGCAGACAAACAATGAGGCTTATATCGGTTTACCAGACGGAGCTGGTTTCGGAGATATTAGCGCAAGAAGGCAAATTCTAATGCGCAATCAGGCGTTTCTACACTTCGGGTGATAAATCTTTCTTAGAATGAAGATAGAGCTCGTATATGCAAAGGTGCAGTTCCTCGGCCTTGGAAACTTTTCAACATCCAAGCGACAAAAGCACACGTAAACGACAAGAGGTAATACGGTCAGTCTAAAGGAAAATCCTTCTGGAGTGAGCAGTCACCACACGACCGATTTTAGTTCAGCAATGAATTACCAAACATGTATGATGAAGCAAAATTTTTTTACCATGCTTGCAATTTTTTGAAGGACACTTACTTCGGAGAAGATTTAGGCAAAACTACCCGAGCGTTAAAATCAGCCACTGGTCAGTATATGCATGGATGCCACAGGTCAGGCACACGAGTTCATTGAAGTTTTTTTTTTTCAGGTGCAAATATGCGCGTATTATAGAAAACGCACAATGCTTACGCTTCACGTTGGTGCACCTGTGTTCATCTAAAAGAGTGCTCAGGGTCTCCATGCCTTAAGTGTACCGCCAACGACATAAGCACGTCAAATACTTCCTACGTGAATGCATTAGGCCGTAAAACTGACCCTACTCAACCGCACTATGCGTAGAGATAAACCGTGGCTCATGTACACGGGGTTTGAGCGGACACATTAAAAAGTTGTTAAAATTGCCTGTATCCCCAGATAGCACAATTCTAGTTCTTGAGCTGGTCTACTCGAAGAGGCAGGCGTTACTTGCACAAAAAAAAATTGAAATGCATAACTGACTAATCAACAAAAATTCACTAAAAAATACACAATTGAAAAATCATCAAAAGTTTTCTGATTGCATTTTTAACTAATTGCCTTATGGTACATATTGCATTTTACAAAGTTTAGCCGGAGCGTTCGCAAGGCGGATCCACTTGAAACGAATTCTCCTGATGGCACCAGTTTTGAGATATTAATTCCCGAACTTTACGGAGAAATAAATCAGCGCTCCGGTTACGTTTGTGCTTCAATGCATCAAACCACGTTTTGTTAAGAGAGTAAGTGGAACAACAGTGTATCTTGATCGCAATTTTGACGGCGCACATCTCGTAAATGGTGTCGTCCACACAATTATTTTCAAATATATATG
Organism: Dermacentor variabilis; assembly: GCF_050947875.1. Lineage (NCBI taxonomy): Eukaryota > Metazoa > Arthropoda > Arachnida > Ixodida > Ixodidae > Dermacentor > Dermacentor variabilis. The sequence goes on from NC_134571.1 coordinate 94,955,088, forward strand.
ATTTGCAGTCTCAGCCGCTAGAATTTGTAAATTGCAATATGTGCCATAAGGTAATTAACGAAAAACTCAATTAGTGGATGTTTCTTAACTAGTCGATAATGTATTTCATTTTCTTTTCTGCAAGTAATGTCCACCTCCTCGAGTAGACCAGCACTTAGACTAGAATTGTGTTATCTGCGACAGGCAATTTAAATATTTTTGAAAGTGTTCGTTGAAACACCATCTTTGTCCAAAGTAGCAAACCAGTGAATGAGCCCATATTCTAGAAACTGCGACAAGTGATCTTAGAGTCAGTGAGTAAAACCTTTATTGAAAACAAAGTAAGGCAAGATGGTTGGGAGCCCCTATTCCAAGGTTACACTGGCACGACCGTCCGTCTCGCTGGGCTTATCCCATAGTGATTATAGATATTAACGTAGTTACGAGTACACAGAAGCGGCCTAGCCTCTGCTGTCAAGATTTTAGTTTAAAGGAGACGACGAAAAACAGGCTCTTGTGTGCAACCCCGTTTTCTACTTCTCTCATTTTATGAGTATTCTGGCGTGCTTTCGGCAGACGCCGATCCCGGGGCCTTCGGCGATAGAAGCGGATTCAACTAGACGTGCAGAGGAGGTGCTTAAATGCTCTGCTCAGATGCTTAAACACATAATTCAAGACTATGATTCGAAAACCTGTAATTACTCTACACACTTCGCCTATGCGATACCCATAATCGCCTTCTTAGTTTCACCAAATGTAAACGAGGTGTCTTGCTTAGCTTTTCGCTGATGTCGGGAAAATGTCAACCTCAAGAGTTACGTCATTTTTCACCAAATATGAACGGGATGTGAGCTGGAGTTCTCCAGGGACAGAGGTAAGCATAGCTTTTAACGACCGTAAAATTATTTAGAACAGCTTTTCAAAGAAATTTTTGAAAAAGGTTGTAACTAACTGATGCTTTTGAAGCTTTGCCTATGCATCACGAAACGTAAAAAAAACGAAAAAAAAACGATACTGGCACTGTGCAGAAAAGAAACCTATCCGCGTATTTGACTAACAGCTGATAACTACGTCTTGTATAATAATTATATCATCACAATACGAAATCAGCTGTACATGAAACAATAGGGAGATTTTGAACAAGACACAATAGAATACTGAATAATATCACATACGTCTCTGTCATATGCGTCGCATAATTATAAAAAAAATCAAAGGCAATTGAACCACACACAATCGCAAAGCACCGAAACCTGTAAAGTCGTTCACTATAGTCTCCCGACTTCACCGAGGTGCAACGTGATGCCGGCAATTGTCAAGCGACGTCATACGATCACAGAAACGTGCCGTTTCTATAAATCGCACGTTCCGTGCTAAAAAGAATACAAACAAGCAAATGATCTGTCAGTTTTATCCTGACAAACACACACCCTGCACCAATTGGCACAATTTGGCTCTTCGCTTTCCGATGTTTCACAATGGTAAGTCATAGGCCCAAACACGCTCCAGGCACAGCGTCGCTTCGATAGAAAGGCGTCGACGAATTCGGCAGCATAAGGTCTGTTCAGGAATGACAAAGCGATGCGAGATCTATTGGTCGCAGGGAGCACGCACTCGAATCCGCTTGAGCAAGCAGCCGCTTGCTGACGCGCTTCGTCGCCCGCAATGATCGCTGCGACGTCGCTCGGCGCGCAAAACAACCCCATAGAGCTCAGTGTAGTTGCCATATGTCAAACGCCTACGCACACGAGGGTCATGGTTATTTTCGGATTCAACCCGACAAAGTGCAGGCGCCCGTCTTTTTCCCTAAGCAACTCAAGAGCAAATCGGTATAGGCTGAAGGCTAAGCAAGAGTAATGCATTATTTATCACCTCGATCGGCATTGTCACATTGGAAGTTTGCGTGACCATCCGTGCGACTGCCGAGCAAGTCTCTGATTATCTTTACCAGCAGCAGCCTGTGCTTGACAAATTAGTCCTCCGTTATCGTAACGAGAGCTGCGTCGAATTCACACGCTGAAAGGACGTGCTTCGAACCCAATAGGACAATCACTTTTTCGATGCCAGGAACTCAGCCTTAGAAGGACAAAAATGGTAAACTCACTTTGTGGACTTCTACAGCCAATCCTTTTTTTTCTTTAATCAAAGTAAGAATGTATGTCTATCACTGTCTCTTCAAAAAGATCGCATTTCGCTTTTGACGTGCAGGCTTGACTTCATTCAGGAGAGCACACGTAATTTATGTAGAAGACGGACTGAGCACAACGCTGCGCAGTGGCTCATAACCTGAGTGGCGGCTAGATTTGGTATTAGGAATGAAAAGTGAGAAAATGAACAAATGTGAAGAATGCGTAATATGCTAGTCACATAATAAAGAGATGATGAAAACTCGTTGTTAGACGTGGTGAAGAGTGCCAATGATGGGACAACAGATAACGGGTCACGTACGCTGACGACCAGCCGGTTTTCAAGATTCAAGGCAGTTTTCTTATCCCATGCACACGTAATGTACAGTAATGTTAAATCCAGCAGCCTATAGTTAGCCAGTTCCTAGTCCAATACAGAATGCTTCAATCTTGGAAAAAGAAAAAAAGAAATCACTTAGTCATGAGCGCACAATAACACGCCGCAATAAATGGAAGACAGATCACAAGTTACAAGTGAATGTTGAATGCTGTAATGGTTGGGCAAGAGTCAATCGTTCCCATTTTTCAACCATTGCCGTCATGGCTACATCCGTAGCTGAGAAAAACAATGAAGGAGTAAAAAAAAGAAGTCAAGTTTCACCAATCTCTTCGGTGCAATTATCAAAGTTGGTGCCAAAAGAACGCGCACTCGCCCAGAATAAAATAAAAAAATAAAGAACATGACGTTTCGGGCCCCGTACGGGTCTCTTTTCGACAATACCATGAAATCCTAAAACATCTTATACACCTTATCTATCTTATCCTAAAACATCTTATACACGATGATGGCTGCCGAGTCCCAGTCAATGCTGTGTTTGTGACTTTCGCCGTTTCACGGCGAAAGAAACAGTGAAACGCGCGGCGGTAACTTACACAGTGGGAACCAGCGAAACGCTGGCAAGAATTTTTTTTAAGGGCTACAGTCCCGTACAAAAGTGACTGTTGATTAACCATTGATATATTGCTGGGGAATTGTTGAAACAACGGACTTCAACAAATTTTCAAAAGCAATTGAATTCGCTTAACACTTGCACAACAATATTACCGTTGAGGATCCTCAATAAACAATTTATTTGGTAATTTGTGTTGATTTTTGTAGTTGCTCTTTTTATTGTGTAGCAGTTGAGTCCAGTATCAATAATTAGGACTCGCATATGAAGACATACCAAAATTTAATGCGAAGCGTTCCAACCTCATTGCTGTCACTTTGCGGCAGGTGGGTTCTCTTTCGCCTGGTTTTCATAAAAAGAAAATAATGTGCGACCGCACGGGTGGCATTGAACGTCGGCCGTCGAGCCCGGTGCTCTAACCATTAGGCCACGAACGTGCATTCTCCTCGCGTTCGAAACCCAGTAAGTTCTGAAATGCTTGGCGCGTGCGCAGCGTGCCACTTCCTCGTGCTGTCGCTAAAGCTGGCGCTTTCTAGCGCCGATCTCCGGGACCGCCCCACTTCCGTAGCCGTTTTCTCTCTGTAAAAACTGCAGCGTTAGACTAGCTTCATGACCGCCCAAGTTCATAATGATTTATTTCTTCGCCGGTGTACAAATGCCATCGTCGTTTTAACATGCACTAGATGACATAGCAATTGGTACGATCCAAAATGAGCACGTTTCGGGGAGCAGAAGATTGTGAAGTTCACTCGCAAACACGGTGACTACGCGCATGTGGAGTTCCCCAATAGTAGACACGGCGGCAGCGCGGCCGGCGATAAGACAGGCGCCGACACGCGACGACGCTACCTTCGAGCATCCAACGCGCTGTGGGAACCGTAGGATGCAAGCGGCGCACACGCTGCAAACATACACGTGAGAGATCTTCGAATTTCCTGCAACGCACCCTCTGTCCGGAAAGTAAACATAGCTTTTTTTTTATCCAACGGCCGTGATACTAGAGATCAAACAACGAACACGCTTTGAGATCGCAGCGCGCAACTGACTTCAAAGAGCTTCTGATTTAGAAACAGCCACAACAGTATCGCAGCTAATCGCTGTATCTGCGGCTGCTCCCGACTCTCGCCTTGCAAGAAGCATGCGATTTATTTGAGCCTCGCTGAACTGTCGTCCTCTCGTCTCCCAAGCCTGCAGGACAGGTCCCGTATCTTCAGTTAAATGGAAGAACACCAAAGGGAAATGAAAGAAATACATGTAACGTGCTCTTATCATACCTTACTTGTCACCTCGTCATCTGCAAAGGTGCTCTAAACTATTCTAGTAGCGTTACTTTTGTAAAAGTAATAAAATTCGTAGTAATTTTTATTTCTAGGTGGCGCTACCAACGTCAAGGTAGCGTTCTCGTGTGTGTGTGTGTGTGTGTGTGTGTGTGTGTGTGTGTGTGTGTGTGTGTGTGTGTGTGTGTGTGTGTGTGTGTGTGTGTGTGTGTGTGTGTGTGTGTGTGTGTGTGTGTGTGTGTGTGTGTGTGTGTGTGTGTGTGTGTGTGTGTGTGTGTGTGTGTGTGTGTGTGTGTGTGTGTGTGTGTGTGTGTGTGTGTGTGTGTGTGTGTGTGTGTGTGTGTGTGTGTGTGTGTGTGTGTGTGTGTGTGTGTGTGTGTGTGTGTGTGTGTGTGTGTGTGTGTGTGTGTGTGTGTGTGTGTGTGTGTGTGTGTGTGTGTGTGTGTGTGTGTGTGTGTGTGTGTGTGTGTGTGTGTGTGTGTGTGTGTGTGTGTGTGTGTGTGTGTGTGTGTGTGTGTGTGTGTGTGTGTGTGTGTGTGTGTGTGTGTGTGTGTGTGTGTGTGTGTGTGTGTGTGTGTGTGTGTGTGTGTGTGTGTGTGTGTGTGTGTGTGTGTGTGTGTGTGTGTGTGTGTGTGTGTGTGTGTGTGTGTGTGTGTGTGTGTGTGTGTGTGTGTGTGTGTGTGACGCACATTTTACTGAAATGCTTTAACGACGATAAGTGGGACGTTTATCCGTTGAAGTCGTTGGCTGACTCAGCTACTAGTATTCGACTGATGCGCGAGCCTGGCTGTTTTGATCAGTTGCGCGGCAGAGGGTATGATGCCTGTTGGAGAGAAGGCACCCGGAAAGAGTCGCAGCCGCACTTCTGCAGCTAGGTAAGTAATCTCGTTTTCTTGGGCAGTAGCCTTTTTTTCTATTTTGACATTGACAAGCGTGATATGTTAAGCACAACGTTCACTTTCTTCAAGCGAACCGTATGCCCCGGAGCGAACGCGCGCGATACTAACGCTCGCTGCCGCCGTCACTTCGTTTGAAACAATAGTAGGCGAAGAGGCAGCGGCGCCGCACGTGCGTAAAATTGCATTGCTTCATTTGTTCCTGTCTAATGACATTTCCTTAATTTGTATGAGAGAACACAATTGGAACATAAGGATCAGCTTCTCTGAGCAGTGATAATTTTGTTCAGTGGCCACGCCATCGTTCATAGGGGCTCACGTGGGCCGTCTAAGCGCTTGTTATCGCGTTCCGATACGTGAGAGGCGCGCTGCCTTTCAAGGTATTTAGGCAGACACTACGAGCTTAGGAGAACCGCGACAAATAATTGTGGAGCAGGTGTGCAGCCATGCTACTTCTGTACCACACTCGTACCGGAAGGCGGTGTTGCACGTCACGCTTACGCATTTCGTAACTATGGCGGCCGCCGTGGCAATTTGGGGCTCGAGGTCGTGGATACGATCCCTTTAGCGGCCACATTGCAAAGGAGCGGAATGCAAGAACGCTCGTGCACTGCGCATTGTATGCACGTAAAAATTTCCAGGAAGTCAAAATTAATACGGAGTCCCCAACTACGACCTGCCTCATAATCAGATCGTTGGTTTCGCACGTAGGACATCATAATTATTCTTTTTTAATCCGTAGTGGCTCATCATATACCATACGGTTAGTGTGATAAACTTTTGTGCCGTAGCGGTTAAACGCGCCTCGATTTAGGATGTATATAGCAACGCACATATTACAAGCTTTGAGAAACAAAAGCAAAACGGTGTCGAAGTCAGTTGCCTGTCTTGGTGGGCCAACCCGCCTGCACCTATCCTACTTCCGGTATACCATTGTCGCTCACACTGCGGCCACTACACCGTTCTTGTCGCCTAACATCCGAACTAGAAATAGTTTACATCGTTTAAATACTTCGTATGCCAAGCGTTCACGCCATCGCGCGGTTGTCCTCAATCGCATTCCGACCAGCATTCATTGAGTGAGCCGTGAACTGGCAGTATACTTCGAATCAACAGGGAAAAGCTTTGTCTAAGGGAGTATCAAGGACCATTGGAAAAGCAGGGACATCCCATGTGAGGCTTATCGGACTCAGATAAAATTTCCCATAATACATAAATTGCAATCCACGCATACACTGCAACTCTGACTAACCCTGGCTTGAATTAGCATATTTATTTATCAGGCTGGCGCTTGGGCCTGTTTCAGGAAAGTGTAATAGGAACGTGCGCTAGATCTTCATAATAAATTAATAGCCCCCATCACTCACTCACTCACTCACTCACTCACTCACTCACTCACTCACTCCCTCACTCACTCACTCACTCACTCACTCACTCACTCACTCACTCACTCACTCACTCACTCACTCACTCACTCACTCACTCACTCACTCACTCTATGTCAAATCGTTTACTCCCATGAACGTGCCTCGTGCTCATGCCCATACAGCTTGTGTTCGAGGCTCTTCCGAGGCATGCGTTCCTTGGGTCCCCATGCGCCTTCGCCCTAGAAGCAGGTGTCCAACGGAAAACGTGGGTCATTCATTTCCTTCCTAAATTTCCCAAAATAAGGGCCGACAGCCAGACCGCGACCAATCAATATTGTCAATCAGTCAAACATTCTTTTCGTCTGGAGAATTCTCCTGGCAGATTACAACGAAACCTGCATTTGAGAAGCCGTTCACTTGTACACTTAAATTATTGAAGTCGCTGCTACTGTTCTTGCGCCCAAGTCAGTTGTCACTGCCAACCTGAGACCTATAATTCAAGTTTTTACGCTAATTCCAGTTTCCGTGTACTTAAGCTTGATAGTTCTGCACCCTGCAAGCTCACATGACGCAGCGAGAAAACGGGCGCTTACCTTCCGCGCCTCCTGCCGCTGACTTTCGGAACCGAAGAACTGGACCTGTCACATTTCTATAACAGGTGGCGTTGGGCAACTACACCCGGATTCAAGCTTGAAGGGGAAGCGGCAATAAATTACATCCGAAAAATAACAGCCGAATCTTTTCAGGGCAATGACGAGGCTGTATTTGAAGAAAAAAAGAGCATGAAAGAGACCCAAGTGGAAAAGGGGCTGGGGCTGATAAATGTAACTGGAAGAAAGCGGACGAGAAAATTCCTAAGCGCACAGCCACAGGGCTAGAGGAGGTTCCCGTTAGGCTGATTAATGAACTAGGACCAAAAAGTAAGGAAGCTCTGGTGAAAGCAGTGTAAAAAACTTTAAAATATAGACGTTGGTATATAGAATACCAGCCTCGTACTAGAATACCAGACAGTTGGCGACAAATTAGAATGAAAGTAATTTAAAAGGTAAGGGGGAGAAAGATAGAATTCACTCGTATAGACCGTTGACCATTACATCGGTAATATACAGGCTTGCAATGCAGGTAACCAAATTAAAGCTGCAAGCATGGGCACAGAATAATGACATTTTGGGAGAACTTCAGAATGGCTTCAGATTAGGTAGGCGTTTAGATAACAACTTATTTGTTCTTACTCAGTGCATTGAACTATCAAAAGTAGAAAGCAGACCATTATATGTGGCCGTTTTGGACATTACAGCTGGGAGCCTACGACAACGTAGACCGTAACATATTGTGCGATATTCTGGAAGGGGAAGGCTTAGGCGACGATTGTCTACAGCTTTTGAGAGAGATATACCTAGAAAATACCGTTTGCGTTGAATGGGAAGGGATGAGGAGCGAGGAGAAAGCTCATATGAACAAGGGACTGAGACAGGGGTGCCCTCTATTCCCAGTGCTGTATATTATGTACATGGTGACGATGGAGAGGGCGCTAGAAGGAAGTAATATTTGGTCTAATCTCTCATATAAACAGGCGGGTACAGTAGTAGAGCAGCAGCTTCCAGGTTTCTTTTTTGCGAACGACATTGTGTTGCTACCTAACAAGCAAAGTGATTTGCAACGTCTGTCTAATATCTGTGGACAGGAAGGCAACAATTTAGGTTTGAAATTTAGTGTTAGAAAATCAGGTGTTATGGTATTCAATGAAAACAGTGAACAGACAGTGGCAGTACAGGGCCTGGGAATACCACGGGTAACAGAATATAAATAACTTGGTATATGGACAAGCGCAGGCAATATATATATATGGAAACACAGGAAAAAACAATAACAGTGAAGGGGAAGAGAATTGCAGCCATAAAGAAGCACAGAACGCTACGGGGATACAATAGGTACGATGTGCTCCGAGATATGTAAAAAAGTGTAATGGTTCCAGGACTTACTTTTGGAAATGCGGTTGTTTGCTTTAAATCAAGGTTACAATCAGGACTCGATGGGAACCAAAGGTCAGTGAGTCGTCTCGCATTGGGCGCTCACGGGAAGACTACAAATGATGCTGTGCAGGGTGATATGGGCTGGACAATTTTTGAAGTGAGGGAAGCTCGCAGTAAAATTTAGTGTGAAGAACGCCTGAGGAATAGGGAAGAAAATAAATGGGCTGGGAGAGTACAGAAAAACCATTGATTCACAGTGGAGGAAGAGAACTAGGAAGCTTACCAGCAAGTAAGCGGCCTGTAGGTTGGGCAACACAGCAACAAAGAAAGTCCAGTGGAAACTCAGAGAAGCTGAGATAATCACATGGGTGGCGGCAATGGAAAAGAAACCTGTCATGAGTAACTCCTTAAGTGGAAAAAATGAAATCAGGAAAGAAACAATTTATGATAACTCAAAGGGAGGCTCATTACTTTTCGAAGCGAGATCGGGATGCCTTAGAACACCCATCTATAAAGCGAGATATAAGAAGTAAGAAGAAGCATCTGCTTGCTGCGGTAAAGCTAGGGAAACTATCGAGCATGTTTTATTAGAATGTGAAGACGTCTACCCAGAGGTCGATTTAGGTACCACTGGCCTCCTTGAAGCCTTTGGGTTCAGCGAGAGCAGTGGAAAAGTAAACATGTCCGCAGTAGAGCTTAGTAAGAGGCAATTGGGAAGATTCGTGGAAGAAAGGTAGGCAAACGACAAAAAAAAAAGGAGATGCACAAAAGCAAAGTTCGCAATAGGGAATCAGAAAATTTGGTTGTGGGAGTTGATAGGGTTTTTTTTCTTTATTTTTCCTTTTTAACCTAGGTCGGACATCATGCAGTATAATAGCCAGAGCTTGTTGGCGCAACATACCGCCCCGTTCCGAAGGGGACGCTCATAACATCCATCCAGCCATCCGCTGTGCCATTTCAAGCACGAGTCCTTTATCTTTTACGTCCTCTGGAAACTTTGGTGACTAACCTCCATCATTGTAATAAAGAAATAACAGATTCAACAGCGACTAAATGTCGGCTTTTATTCCGTTCACACTAATACACCTTATTTGACTTTTCGTTCGGCCTTTCTTTAATAACAGAAGCGGATTTATAACATTTTACCAAAGGTGCGGGTCTTTTTCAAATTTGGTGTTTCAAATTGTTAGTTTTTGTGCAGTCGCTGGCCACTAAAGACCTCTATAATGCCCATACGTGGCTAAGTGATGCTTTGTTGGTGCTTGTCATCGCGATGTAGCATCCTCCCAGTGGTGTGGGAACAGCCACTAGCCTAAAGAGATCCAGTGACTCATGAAAACTTAAATAATTACTGGCTGTGAGGCACAATAGGGCTCTAATTTAAAAATATAAACAGCACTCTATTGAAAAAAGAACGTATTGCCCATAACTCCTATATCCAATAACATCACATGACATACGAGCAAAACGGTTTTTTATATGGGATCCTATATGTCTCATATCGCATTGTTGGATATGGAAGATATGATACATATGTTTTTGTTTTGTTTCCTTTTATTATAATAGGGGAGGAAGAGAGAGACAGAAAGAGAAAAGGCAAGCAAGTAAACGAGATCCAACTTTTCAATTTTCTGCACGGCACGTGATTGGAGGAAAAAGAAGACAGAAAGAAGGAAGTATGTTTACAAACACCAAAACAAAACAAATGAAAAAATGAATAGGAAATACTATAGGCGATCGCAGAGTCCGGTGAATCGCAAAAAGTTCAACAATGATTTCATGGTTTGGTGATGAAATGATGACTCAAGTCTGTGTTGAAGGATTATCTCTTCCGAGACACCAGCCGTTCGTCTCGTTGAGCACAGCGGTGAGTGATCGTCTCTGTGCGAAATACTGATGGCGCCATCACAGACTGTGACTGATAGTTTTCTTTCCACCGTAGTGGCCACAGGCTGCGCCACGCCGAACCATGTCTGCATAATATGGTCGCATCTATTTAAAGAAATCGTGATGACAACCGAAGCCCTAAGGTATACGGTCCAGGCAATGAAGTTGGGTATGGCTTAAGTGCGAGTCAATCCACTCAGATGTAATGCATTGGTGTGCAAATATGCGGAGCTCTCTCGCAGCAACCGTCTTAAAACGCGGGATTCATTGATTGTGGTTTTCTTTCCCAAGTGGGTTAATCGAGCTGCCTCACCTGCGCGTTCTTTACCAATAATGCCACAGGGCCTCGGTATGCACTGAAAAATGTCCTGATGACCTTAATTATTCTTTTCACAGTAAGCTCAGCAGCGACAAATTATTTCCGCCTCCCTCTAGAGCTCACATACGAAGGCAACAGGTGTCTCACTGTCATCGCATCTTTATTGCAAATATTTATCGTCTAAAAAAAAAAAACGCCCTCTATAAGATGCGAAAGGCAAGCTGCTTCAGAGCCGATGATGAAAATTGCGCTTTATTCTGGACACTAGTTGTATTCTGGTGGACTTGGGGCTGAATGAGGCACCGATAAGGCGTCGGAAGTTTCGCTGCAGGCGTGAAGCCAGATCGAAAGGTTCCACGCTCAGCAAATATTGCTCGGCTTAACGAGGTACTACGTGGCTTGCTAGCAGCTAGAGAGCTTAGGGGTGCCAGTGGGTCAGCGCTTGTCTTGTGTATACCATCAGGGAATCAATAAGCAAACTATTTGACACAAACTTTAGGTCGGTTTCATTATTGGTAAAGTCCTTCCCGGGGTCGTAGATGAAGAAGTGGCTGACAAGTGTTTGCCACACTTCCGTGCTCTTTGCCGGCGAGACATGAGAAATGTTCGTTAGTGTTAAACCGCAATTATATAGGACGTTTATCTTATAAGTTTTCTATGGCACCTCGTGCATTAACTACCACGTGTAAAAGAAGCCTAAACATAAAATCCAATGTATTCAAGCTTAGGCTCCTTATATTTGCCTAGGCCTTCCGGGAAGTGCGTCGATGGCTGCAACCATCGCGATTGCTCGAAGCTACCTCATCACGACTCATATTGTAGTTGAGGACAGTGAGCGAAGCGCAGTATTTCTATAGCGTGGAAATATTTCAGCTAGAGAAAATTACATTTCTCCGTGTCGCGCTTATGATTTTCGAGCTTTTCAACATACGGAACGCAACGTAGACGGTCCACGGGAACATTGAACTTCCATTCTTGCACAGCGCACCCATTACAAAGAGGCCGCCGCACCCCCGTGAATGTGAATGTTGTTTAGGAACATTTCATGCATTTTGCACTTTCATTGCCAATACGAGCGTATGCGTAAACGTTCTGATATATCATGTTGAATGTTCTGAAGGTCGCTGGGTACCATGCGTTCCCATATCGCGCTTCAGACAACTAATAAAAATAAATGATCGTAATTATATCCTGAAACCGCACAACTCACCCTTCTTTTCGCGTTTTTTTTAAAATATGAACAGTGTGTTTACCGGGCTTCACTGTGCTTTCATGCCGATTTACCGTGCGCGCCACAAGCGCGGTATGTCGTAACTCACATCCTTTGGCCTACTTGTGGTATACTCGTGCAAAGTAAGCTCGAACACTTACGACCCATAATAGCCCTTAAACAATCTGGCTCAGCTGCCGTCCGCCATTCACTAAGAAGTCATTTTCGCGTGCTTCGACAATTCAACGTTTTGATATCGATGTAGGATGTCAGATGGAACGTGGACTGTGGTGTAAGAAGCTAATGTTCGCTTTGTTTTAGTTTTCACATCAAGATCGATGCTTGACATGTTACCTTGTTCAAGAGCAATGAATGCAGCTCCATTGAGTGTTCTGGCTTGCCCCTTTTGCGTGGTATAACATTCGCCCTGCTTTTAATATGCGGCATTCTTAGTACAGCCATGTCGACGTATAGCATAGCTTCAGCAGGCGTACTTGAAGGCGGCTAATACATAATCACAGGAAGCTAACTTGGAAATACTTGAGCTGTATGACTCAAAGGAAAAAACACACTTGTGCTAATGAATAGGACGTGAACTGGCAAACATAATTTCGCATGAGATTTATTTATTTACGTAGCAGTGCTATATCTATAAAAAACACTGCCAAGCATAGACCTCACATTTCAGATTCGGTAGCGGCCGCTTTCGACGCCACAACAGCACGTGTAGACATAACAACTGTTCGAATGTCCGTTCCTGTCGAATAATTAGACGCCAGCACTTTAGAAGAACTCAACGGCGATGATAGTGGAAACCACGAGTCAGAAAATAATCAGTATGCCTTCGAAATTGGGAAAGTCTCGACTCAAGTGCGAAGTTAGCAAAACACAGAATGCCCTACAGCAGCTCTGGCGAAAGAAAAAAAAATATCTATTGTACCGGCGCGAGCCGCAAGATGTTACGGCTTCCAAGAATTCATACTACTCCTGCTGCTCGAGTTCGTTTCTCCCACGAACTCGCACAATAAATTGCCTAAGCGACAGAAACCATGGAGGCAGATCTTTTCATTGCCACCACTGGCGTAAAGAAACATATCGTAGAGTTCTTTTACACGTGACACTTCGGGGCGCCCCATTCGGGCAAGAGTGGTGACGTTTAGTCGTACTTTCCTTCCACTCACGCCCGCGCAACGTGTAAGAAAATCTCTTCATGGTTTTCAGCATACAACTGAAGTGCGCTGTTTCAGCCTGCTAACGATACTGCTTTCTTTTTTCATTTCCTTTCCTTCAAGCTAACTAAACCAGTCGTCGCCTTACTAGGATATTGAAAAACAAGTGACCGCGAGCAAATATTGCACATGTGCCTGTGGCGCACAGCGCCAAGCGCAGTCTTGTGAAGTTATGTGCAGTCCGTCTGTCCGTCCATCCGTCTGTCTGTATGCTGTTCGGCTGATCCAGAAGATAGACCAGGCATAAAAACGAGGGTCTACTGTCCCTTCATTTAATGTGAATAGCATTCTTCGCATTGTCAGGCAAAGGGCCCTATAACGTAAAGCCATTCCAATCTCTTTTTATTCCGACTTGGTAAAGTCAAACTTACGTAACGACTGACGCAAGCATCGGGCGGTGATCCGCAGTATTGTTCGAACCGACCAATCAAACGCTCTCATAAATTACAGGAGGTCCCATTTGTTTGCATTGTCTATCTAGAACATCTTTTTTTTTATTTAATTGGCTGACAAGGCGCAAAGAACTGCGCAGAAGTAGAGAATGTTTCGGTGGGGCCTAGCTTTCGCAGTGAAAGTAGATAGCTGGGTGAGGATAATGGTGCCGGCACCTGCGATTGGCTCGCGAATTCTTGCTTAGCTTGCGGTGGCTGATCTCAAATTGCGGTGGCCTTCAATGGAAGGTCAGAAATGCCGCTAAAAGCGATCCTCAGAGAAGAATGGTTGGCAGAGCAATGTCGTATACGCGCCAAAAGGTCTCAATAACGTTCTACTGCAGCGTAAACATTTTTATTATACATAAATAAATCCGTTCTTCCCCGCAGCTCGGAGTACCCAGTGCCAGACTGATCGGTCGGTAGACTTCTATTTCTTTCGAACGAGGCAGGCTATTCCGAAAAAGATCCCACGTTTTGTTCGGCATATTAGTGCATCTGTAATGCGTACACGACACTCTGACGTGGTGAACCTTCGTGCTTTTGTGATGTCATGTGACAGAAAAGCGAAGTAGGCGCAGCCCGAAAACGTTGTACCAATAACGTAGGGCTATCGGGGAAGAGGTGCGGAGTCAGGAATAATTATCTTTCTTTTGTTCATTCATTCATTCATAATCATTCATAATCAGTGCAGCACGTCATAGCGAATGGGAAGTTCTTGCTGCTTTCGTGACGTCGCGTAACAGGCAGGCGAAGCGTGGGCAGCAGGAAATATGTTTGAGCAACCATAGAAGGCTGATTGGACAAATAAGATAGAAAGAGATTGGAATGACTTTACGTTAAAACGGTCCAGTTTTATTTCCTGCTATCTACCTAGCCGCTTTCTTGAGCCTTTCTTGAGGATAGTGCAGTCTATATAAACCTGTGGGACGATGCCGCAAATACTGCAGTCTAAAAATATGGGCTTAACTTCGTTGACGCTGCTATTTCACAAAAAAAGTGCTTTAAAAATTATGCGAATTCATTTTTATCTCCAAAGGACGCCACTCGCATACTTGGAGAGTATAATCGTAGATAGTTATGCCCTAACTTTTTTGAATAGGCTCTGACTACTCCCGACGGTTTCTCGTCGGTCTCATCTCATACCATCGGGGGACGACGCCTGCAACGCCACTGGTGGCGCTCATTACGCCAGTGTTGTGAGACAGCTGTTACGCTGTTCCTTCTGCCCATCAAGAGTTGTCTCTCATGCTAATTGCGCTGACAGGTCGCGCGCGCCTATAGTTGGAACACCATCCGAGGAGCGCAAGCGCAACACTAATCTTTGCTATCGCTGTCAATGCCTCATCCCTTCTAATGAAATTGCCCATGTTTCTTGCACGTGACAGCCACGCAAGATAGGTAACCGTTAAAGAGGCGCCACACTAAACCAAGAAGACAAGAGTCAGCATTAGCAAGAGTTAGAAAAGACTACAGCATTCCGACGGTACGCGTGACGGGCATGATTGTAGAAGTTGCACAAAGTTTCTTTTCACTGGTGCGCAGTGAATTTTTATATGGGAAAGCTCGTGATCTCTTTCATGTCCGAGACACATGCCTGTAACATCAGCAAGCAAGCTCACTGAAGTGGAAGGGCAAATTCAAGTAAGAACGAAATAATTATTGTGGTGTTCCTCTTTTTGTGATTGGTGGCCGATTTATGCGCACTTGAAAAAAGGCCAGCTCTAGAAGCTTTGCATAGTGACCATGGCACCTGCACACCATGTATTTGCACCATTAGAACGAATATTTAGGTGCTCTTACATCGTCAAAGGAGGTCCGTACCCATTCGTGAATATAACACCAAGATATTCTTGTACTGTTTCGGTATTACTGCATCAATCCAGAAATCTCACATGAAACCACATTTGCCGTTTAACTGCCAGCGCCAGGCCCACACCGGATATGCACTGACCGAGGACGTTCTTGCAAAATGGCGTGCCGACCTACAAGATGATGTCAGTTTATTATATACAGACGGCTGACTGCGAGAGAACGTGAAGAACGCAAGTGTATTGCATAGCATGCACTGTACCCACTACAGGATACATCATATACAGAAGGCTTAAACATGCAACGCATCCTATGGAACTGTAGTGGCGAGCAAGACAAGTCAGTACAGCACTTGCTCACGTAAAAGACACGCTCCTCTCCATGTGGGATTTTGCGCGTTGGGCTTATGTGTAACAAGGATGTGAAATGTATCACTATGTTTATGGGTGTTTTCCTTTCTCGTCGTCCCCCTTTCAAACTGAGGCGACAGGGATATTATTTTATCTAATAAAGGGAATCAATCAATCAAAAATATGTTTCTTTATTAGGAGGCCGTCATGTCGTGCTATAACTTTGCGCAACCAAACAAAAAATGTGCCATAGCGCCCATGTTGCGCTGAACTTAGACCCCTAAAACATGCAATTTTAGTCGATGTCTAAGCGTTGTCATGCATCAGCGTGGAAAAGTGTCAGAGGACAGAAAGCAACGCGGGGAACAAAGTCGGTACAGGCACTTTAGCCGTGGAGATAAACACGAAACGATTTTCGTGGTGCCGGAACGCGGGCGCACGACAAAAGCACTATATAGAAGATCATGCCGCTCTCTGTGTAATGGCAGGTACTTCTCGCTCATTACGGCAGAGTGTCTCGCACACAGATGGCGCGGGTGGCAGGCTTTGTTCGGCCTTGTTGCAGCATAGTCCGCCAAGATGGCTAGAGCAAAACATGTAATAAACCTTCACGCAACCCTTATTGCCCAAACGGGCTTAGTTAAAACGCCTCTCAGCTAAAAGAGGAACAAATGAGAAGCGCTGCAGTTTCAGAGCATATGTCGCGAGATATGCATCGAAGAAAATACATACGCATACTAAGGCAGCCAAATTGCTGTCACCAACGCTGTGTCACTTGCTTTGATTTGTCGAAAGCTGTCACAGCCAGGAAACGTTCTTGGTGTGGCCGATGATCTCGGGCGGTTTCTGCAGTGTTGAAGTGAAAGTTTTCAGCGTAGATGTCGTCCAACACGTCGACTACCCCAATAAAATATGTTATCTATGCTCTCCTGCTCAGGCACATGTTCCTCAATGTGAATTGGTCCTAACTGCAAAGGTGACAGCTGTTGTTAGTTGTACGAGTCGAATTAGACGAGGCTGTATCCAGCCTCAAAAACTCAAACTCAAATGTCAAGATCAAGCGTGACGTGCGTTGCGAGTGCAGGTTAGTCTTTAGACACACGTGTGCTGATGGGAAGAGTCACTACTGAACAGCTCTCGCATCGTTCGACGTTCCCAGCTGACTTTCCGCGCTAGTCTACGGCAAGTGCTGCATGAAGTCTTCAACCTTAGAGACTTTGCGTCAGCGAGAAAGCGCAGCTGCCTTTTCAGCCCTCTGCCCACTAATTAGTGCCAGCAGGCTAAGTTGCAGCTCGTGTGGCGTGCGCGAGCTGGTCCAGGTGTTCGTGTTCGGTGTAATGACTGGGCGTTCTGTCCCTTTCGGTTGCTACGCCTACCTTCGTTGCGCTGTTTGTTTCGCTTGCCATCGTCGTCGAATGTTGGGAAAGGCAGCTTCCGCGATCACAGGAACCTACGTGACTTCCACAACTTTTTTGTCATAACAGAGCACGGCATATGTAAGGCCTCTAGGCTGCACATTGCTTCCTCCATAACGTCAACAGTGTTACCCACGTGGCGATAGTCAGCTAGCACTCACATCGCCGAATCAATCAAACAAAAATGAACGCCCACCGCAGGCTTCACGTGAGGCCGCCCGGAATTCGAGAAAAAGCTGCAGTTTGACCTACAATGCGTAGTGGTGACGCGATAACTCACGTAATTTATGCGTAGTATTTAGCACTGTGTTGTGCAGTACCTGTTGGAGAAAACTTTCGGAGATGCTCCCGATAATGTGCTTGCAGTAATAGGAACAGAACTTTATTCATTGACGATATAGTGAACTATAGTCTAATACACTGCAGTGATGACTCATACAATTCAATTCTTTGTCCATTCTGCCTTAGTTGACATGCTCCATATTAAGAAGGAGAGAGAAAAACATTCTTCAATACATGCTCGGGATGTTTTGCTGGCCGTATATATGGGGAGGGGGGAGAGGGGTGCTAGCACGCTGCTCAAAATGATGGACATTACATATGGAAAGATTTAAAGGAAAATTTCAGACTCACTATTACAGTAACGTGGCACATTTTATCAGGTATGAAATAAATGGCGCGATAGGGTGTCCTAAAGTTGAGAACTGCCGGGGGGACGCCAACGCATATATACAGAGTACTTATGCACTCAACTTACACAAGCGCACGCAGTAACAAATAACTAAGGCGAGTAACTAAGATCGAGATCAGTGTCTCTGAGAGAGAGAGAGAGAGAGAGAGAGAGCAAATGACAAGTGAAAGGTAGGGATGTTAACCAGGACTGAGCGCGGTTTGCTACCCTAATCTAGGGAAAGGGAAACAAGGACAGAAAGATTAAAAGAAGAAGAAGAGTACTAATGATATCATTCGGTCACTCAGTCCGAATCACAGACGGTGACTCAATCCGGTAGCTTTCAAAAATCGCAGCAACGCTTTTGTGGCTTTCTGTAGCAGCGATATAGAAAGACTGAGAGTGCCTCCGTAGCACTTAAAACACTACCAGTGCTGATCCGAGGTCTTAGCATATGGTTTAACTCTAACGAGCTGCCACGCAAAATTAAAGGCATATATTGGAGCATCCCTTGAGACCATATATAGCGTGTGCGGATGCATAAAACACATTGCCCGTATTGCGCTGTGACGAATGCGTCGATTGCAGATTTCACAAGAAGTACTGTGAGTAATCGACGTTTAACCTAAGCGCGTAGGGTCGCGTTTTGTAAGGCAATTCGGCATGCATCCCCGAAATTAGTCTGTTCCGGCCGAATGGTCTTCGTTTATAGAAGTGGCGCACCGTGGTATTGTGATGAAAGACACATTTCGCTTCCTGGCACTTGCTTCCTTTATGTTCTTTTCCCTCGGCGCTGTGTTGTGGATAACCTTTAAGAACGTGCCGTCAGTCAAATAAGACGCGTCCGCCATTTGCAGCAAATGGCGGCGCGACCACGCCCTCCAGAAAGATTGCAACACAGTGCTGCAAGTGCAACATTATAGTTTCCGGAAAAAACACGAATATCAAGAAAATTGCTAAATATGATAATGGTAGCTTTCATGTCGTATTTGTCGACGTAACGACTGGCTCTTTTTAAAATGGCACATATATTCGTTTCGGTGTTTCCTCGTGTATTCGTGTGTCCGTGGCTCCGATGTCCATGTTCGCGAGTGTTGTGCTTGGAATTGGCACGCAAGAGAGGCATTATTTGCACCGGCCTAACAACATGTATATTTTTTGACCTTGAAAGAACATTTCTTCTTTACGTGAACATAAAACATTTTCATGGAATTTTTTTAACCATTGCTTCTATTGTTTTCATCGCTTTCAGCGCGAACCATGTCAAAAAAGGCCAGCAGCCAGCGCTGCATACAGGCATCACCGTCTATTTCAGTACCGTTAATAAAAAGCCTCACGTGAGAGAAAGAGAGGGACAGAGAAATTGCGGATGTCCGAATAACGTGGTTCTGCCCATACACGTATATAGCGGGGGGTCTGCGGGCACTTGTTGCCTCTCCCTGCGTTCGAAGTGACTAGGGGGGGGGGGGATGCGACATAGGCAATTTTCCTGCTCTTCTCCTTACGCCCCCCCCCCCCCCCCCCTCACACACACACTTTTGAAAAAGGGCTATCTGAGCTGCACACTGGCTATTGATGCAATAAAACAACAGCTGAGGCGAAGTTTTCTCAGAATAGCGGTGGCATAAGTATGCTTCTTTAATACGTATCGCGTGCTTGGGCACCCAGGCGGACTATTTCTTTACCTACGCTTCGTGTGTGCTCATAGACGTATTTAGTGAGGTCGGGTGGGGGGGGGGGGCATGAAAGACTCCTGTTCACCCCCCCTCCCCCATTCCGCGCGACCTCTTGCATCTGTCTTGTTTCGCGCAGGGCACAATTTCGAGCAATGTCCACGAAAACACCCGACTAGCGGAAGAGCTCATTGCCTCACCAGCATAAATTGAGGCAGACGCAAGCGAATCGAAGAGCAAGATCCAGCACGGGAGCCCGGTCGAAAAATGGCAGATGGTTTAGTTTTCTGCTCGTGCGGCTGCACGGCGTAGGAACAAGCACGTGGAAGAGAAGCACGTCCCTCTTGTTACGGTTAAGGAGTAAAAACGACTTGCAGACATTTGGTGTATAGATTGTTATTATTTTTGTAATCTTTAAATCGTCTACTGAAGCAACAGATCGAACAAACAACTGCTTTAGCCTTTTATATATCTTGAACTCGCAAGTCGCGCTGAGTCATGTTCAGCAATGCGAAATACTTAGGCGCACTTTTGCGTCTGACCTCGACTCTCCGGCTGGAAGCGTGGCTCCAGTGAGAAAGGCACGCGGCGTTCGCTTTGAAGTTTTGGCTGTTTTTGCGGCGCACAGCGGCGTAATACTTTGCACACACGATCGTAAGTGCGCGTTGTATACACGGCGCTTGTCTGTTTAAAATGGCCAGACCTGGTGAGAGGCCCTTTAAGCAATAACGGTTTTCCGCACTGCGAGCCGCCTGCAGGACGTGCCTAGGCACCTAAACTGCTCCTGAGAAGTTTCACCTTCCGCCGCTTGCTCCGTCACGAGTTCCTTGGGAACGTGTTAAATATCTCTGAAAACACAATCGAAGCGTTGCTACATTTTACGAAAAGGCAGGGAGGCGGATCCGATTATAGCGTTATTTATATTTACCGGTGTCTAACGTGTCATAATGTGGGATTGATAATCAGAACCTTTAAATATAAGTATAAAAATAGCGGAAAGTGACTTTTCTGATTTTCCCCATCCTTGAATGCAATGCTAATCGGCAGTTCTCAGATTGTATATATATATATTGTCGCGAAGCACTTTGAACAGTAAGCGTTCGCGACTAGAACGTTGGAGCAGCGAGAGGTAGTGTAGCCGACCGAGCACCGAAACAAGGTTGTTCCTTCTCGTCGTCGTTGTCTCTCTCCTAGCCACAGCCCCACTGCTCCCGATTTTACAGTACAATATATATATATATATATATACATTCTTTTGTTTCGTTGGAACAAAATTTGTTTTAAAGAAAGGTCCACAAGATTTCCTACAATCACGTCAACGCAGATGCGTTATTTGCCCTGTAGGACATTTATTATTATTATTATTATTATTATTATTATTATTATTATTATTATTATTATTATTATTATTATTATTATTATTATTATTATTATTATTATTATTATTATTATTATTGATACATCTGCAAACATCACAAAGATAAAGATAGTGCGATATCAATTGTATCCTAAAAGGGTCAGCATACCTACCCGCTTTCAGAGGAGAGAAAAAGAAAGAGAAAGAGATAAAAGAAGAAAAAATAAAGTAGAGAAAGAGCACATCACTTTCACACGCAGAGTACGAGCGTTACAGACTAGAGGCCAGTCACGTGTTAGACAAGAATTCCAGTACAGCTGCGTGAGCCTGTACCGAGTTGACGCACGACCCTTTGCAAACAATATATCATTGAGGGCAGTTTGTGCAAGATTAAGCTGGTGAAACTTGCTCGGCCGCACACAGTTCTCAATCATTTCGCTGGAGTGCTCACAAGCCCGGGCAGGAAACGTTGAGCCTACGGTGTTTTCAGTGAAGGGGATGCACGCCACTCACACACCCGATTTGCAACTTAAGCAATAGAGACCTACTTAGACGAATGAGAGCATGGCCACTGATTGTTGTAGAGTGCGATCCCTTGGCTACTCGTTAATATGGGTGTATGGGCTGTAGGTGGTGGCGTATAAGTAGTTTAGTTTCGTCGAACTTGCATAAATTGTCCCCTGTGAAATCAAGGTTGTGTGCTGACGCCGCCAAAGCATGAGCGACTTCGTTTACTGAGATACCAATGTCTGACAGTATCCACTCAAACATCACTGTTCTTTCATCAGATTTGGTTTGATAAGTCCCCTTGAACACTTCGCGTAGAAGAGGTGAATCGGTGTTGACGCTGGACAGCCAATTGAGAGCTCTGCGCGAGTCAACTCTGATTTTAGGATAATGCATTTAAGAACCAACTTAATAGTCCTGCCGATGTCGCAGACGTTGTATAATTTATTCGAAAAGAACCTTGTGCTGCTGGTTGTGGGCAATAAAATGCAGCAGTTTTACTGCCTTGGTGAACAGAGGCGTCTGTGTAGACCTCATTAAAATATTTACCCGTGTCTTCTAGCAGGACGCTGTTAGTTTGCGTACGCCTGCAGCGCATACTTCAGTTTCCTTTCGAACCATTGGCACACTTAAGTAGACGAGCAGTAGAGGGCAGTTATACTGTTGCTCAAGCGCCGCCTCTTTTCCGGCATTAACAATCTCAAGGAAGGCAGACGCCATTTTCCCCATACGCGACTCTGGTCTGCTGAGCAGTCAACCAAAAACCTTTCTGCCGTCGTGGGCCTGACAGAGACGACCTATGTGGTGTAAGGCCCTCCTTTGCGAGGTAGCACAAATGAATCCATTCACTAATTTCACAAATTACGTCAATTATCTTTTTTACGTCGTATGATTTAAATTAATTGATCGTGAAGAAAAAGAAAAGGATATGCTGATACAACGCACATGTTGGAATTTATGTGAAGCAATCCTTTATTAAAGTGATTAACTAAATACTTTAGAAATAAGGGAGATGCGAAGAATCTTGCTTACTTTCATTCTATGCATGGTTTAATCTCATTCAACGTTTTTTTTCATATATTTTTTTATCTACCAGAAAACCACAACGTTAGTGTCAGGCAATTTTTATGTTTATGCACTACTTCGCTCAGAAGCTATATTTACATACATACACCAAACCAGGCCCTAAATGGCTCGTCGTATGTTACCATCATACGATGAGCCCACGAAGCACCGCGTGAAATTTTCTTTTTTCTTTGCTTTTGATGGATTTCCGGTCTCCTTTATTTTCGCTTGCTTGGTTTTGCAGGCTTCTTTCTCCTTTCCCGCATTTTCAATGCGCGTGCACAGGCCTGACAGCTTACACGAAGCGGAAAACACTACTTGTACACCATGTCAGCCAGCAACTTTCTTGATATTGTCTTCTTTGCTTTTGTCGAAAATCCGGCCAAAACTAAGAGAAAAGTTCATGTGCTTCTTTATATTCATAAAGTGTCGCACAATATCAAAAAGTTGCTGGGCGGCGTGGCGTACTAGTAATGTTTTTCGCTCCGTGCAAGCTGTCAGGACTGCGCATGCGCATAGAAAATGCGGGAAAGGAGAAAGAGAGAGAGAGAGCAAGGACAGGGAAGGCATGGACGACAACGAGAAGAGCATCCGGCTTGCTACCCAACACTGGGGGTGGGGAAAGGGGAATAGAAAGAGGAAAAAGGGAGAGAGTGAGCACAGAGTGCGTGTGGGTGGGACACTATGCACAGGGACACTATAAATGGTCTCTTAAGCCGGTGCACTTCAAGTATTGTACTAATGCACGATTCGCTTTTCGTGCCAGCGACGGGTGTGGCCACGGTCCGAGTATCTTTGACTCGGTGAGCAGTCTTAAGTCCAGTCGGTGTAAAGTTTCCCGCAGAGAGAGGCGTTGTAGAAAGATGCCTGCAAAACCAAGCGTGTGAACAAATACGTTAAGTGCGCGACGCACCTTATCTACTAAATCCCGCTGACGTGTGGTAAGCTCTGTATCGGCCAAAGCGGCCGATGCGTCAATGGCCGGATGCTCGAAAATTGCGCGTTGACTAACTCTCAGGGGGCTGGTCACCTGGCTTTTCGCCGTCGTTCTTGTGACCATGACCATTTTTTTTTGAAGATGCAACAATCCTTGGCAGAAGTGGGACCAAAACAAAGAGAAAAATTTGATGCGTTTCATATCGGTGAGCAAGAGGAGGGAAAATGCACCAGTGTTCCTTCTATCTCTCTGAGCGATAAAGAGATAGATTTCCTCAAAGGCTGAGCTTTAAACATAAGGAAGTAGAAATGCGTAGGGCAAATTGCAAGAGTTTTGTACCTTGCTAAGAGCATTGCGCATGCGACGGCGTATGGACAAATTATTTTTCAAATATATGCCATTTGCTAGTCCAGCGTCGTGTTCTCTGTTCTTTCCTTCATGTTTGCGTCTCTTTTTTTTTTGTCGCTGGTATTCGCAAGCAATTCAAGTGTAGTTGCCGCCCACGATCCAAAGAAGTAATGCAAGCTTGCATCACAGGCTACGACTATAGGTGGAGCGTTCATTCGGTGATACATACACCTTATTGGCCGTGCTGACAGTCTGGACTGCAAGTAGTGTCAGATATCCGAGACTACAGAACACCTCTTGTGGTCTGCCCGCGATATGCTGTGAAAGCCAGCCTGAACCTCTATATTTTGTTCTATCATAATATACGTCTCTCTTTCTTTCTCTCTCTCTCACAAAATCAGATGGACACAAAGTATGAGACCTTTGGGCAGAGATCTCACAAGGACGAAAGCGATGGATGATGCTTGTCGAGGGAACAATGGGGATGACAGGTGTACGTACAGAAAAGTACGACACGTATCAAGCAACTTTTAGCGATCCTGCACCTCTCGTGTCACAGTGGGACGTATCCGTACTGGAGGATTGTGCAGGAACGAGCACATGGCCAGTGTCACATACCAAATGGGTAAATCACGGAAAATAAGATGAAGAAAGAAAAAACTATGCATAATATCAATCTACATTATATTGACTGATTGATGTGCTTTCAGGTATATGGAGAAATCATTGTGAGACACGCATTCAGGAGGATGGGCTTAGAACCTGCAGACTAGCTCTTGCTGAGAGGCTCCATTGTTAAATATAAATTTTTAAATATAAATCACCCTTCCGCTAACAGGTCGGCCTGGTTTAGAGATGCCTGCGAGCCGACACTATATGTTCAGGTATAATTAAGTCGGATGTTATCTTTTGTTGCACTGAACTGAGGTGTGAACACTTGGTCAGCCTACAACAAGGGTTATATCAGCCCGTTACCTGGTACTTTCATATATATATATATATATATATATATATATATATATATATATGTCCACCGAGGTAGCGACCTACACGTGAAACACGAAAATAGCCAGGCAACCACTCGAAGTACAGAAACATAGGCAAAGAAAGCCTCGCTTTAAAAACTGGGGTGGTATGCGGGGAGAAGACCCGAGTTTTGCAAAATTAGGCATCTACGGAAGCTCTGGCGATGCCCTCCGATGAATAAACTAATGGTCACATGACAAATTTCAACCCGCGGCATGCCTTCAGTTTCAATGGCTTACCCTAATTCCCTCTAAGACTACCATCACTTCGGCGTTACTTCCCGGGCGGTGGAAAAAGAATGCGTCGCATGTCTTCTTTCGTTTCTTTATCGTTCCACCCAGTGCAATACATGTGCAAGTAAGTCAGAGAAAAGAAAGGATGCTATCTTTTAAGGTATTCGAAAGAAAGTAAAGTGTTGGCGTGAGAATGCGCCTCCTCTGCACTGTTTGCATACGATGGTGGATAGACAGATAATATCCGAAAAAGAAAACATGTCCGTGAGGTGCCCCAGAAAATCGCGGCAAGCAACTTGCACCAAGTATTTAGATCGATATAAAAAAAAATTATGGGGTTTTACGTGCCAAAACAGCTTTCTGATTATGAGGCACGCCGTAGTGGAGGACTCCGGAAATTTCGACCACCTGGGGTTCTTTAACGTGCACCTAAATCTAAGTACACGCGTGTTTTCGCATTTCGCCCCCATCGAAATGCGGCCGCCGTGGCCGGGATTCGATCCCGCGACCTTGTGCTCAGCAGCCCAACACCATACATCGATATCGGGACAACCACGATATTAGGATTTTGCGACATTGCGTCGATAAAAATAAGCAGCGCTGGCACGTAACAATGACCAGTGTTCTGTGTTTGAAACAAGGGAGCGGCATGCGCAGGGTACGCTCGTTTTGACATACGTGGCTAATGACAACATTATACTGACTAATGCTTTCGCGGCTTCCGCGTCATCTTTGTTTACTTACTGCCGTAGAGCGAACTCAAACGAAGGAGAAACTCGGGGAATCCGGCATTAGACCCCCGGTGTCAAGTTATTCTTTACCTGATTACGCGCGCGGTACCACGAAGCGGCGCTCTTCGCCCAAACCCTCCGTGATTAAAAGCGTGGCATAAAATTAAGCGGCCGTTGCAATTATATCTTCCCGCGAAATCATTCCGATTGGTACTTTGCACAACACCTGAGTGGTCGCGCAGCAGCGTCGTGTCGGAGTGCTTTGTCGCTGTTCGAGTTGTCGGACGATCTCGCCGCTGCCACCAGTTGTAAGGGTTGCAGGTCGTAGGGAGGAACTTGGGAGGACAGAACTAGGTGAGCTGGATTTATTTACATAATTACATTAGAAGAAGAGATACATTCGACAGTCTAGCGTGGCTCCCAAATGGAGCACGCAAGATGGGCATACAGCACGCGAGCATGAAGCTCCAAGCACGCAGCACAGAGCACACTGCTCACGAGCACGATGACGAGCTCACTTAGCAGCCGACAAACAGCCGCTTATAAACACTCCGCGCTTCCTAGATCCCTAGGTGAGAGCACCATTCGACTAGTCATCGAAGCCAAGCCGCTTTTGAGTGGGAGGGCTTACACACACACGTACGCACTGGTTTCCCAGAACCCAGCGGAGGAGTGACGGCGACGGCGGCTGCCACCCCGTCTGGCGCGGCCGCTGTTGTTACCAATACAACACAAATCGCGGCGGACGGAGCTGGGGACCACGAGGACGCCGACTGTGCTGTCAAGGAGTTTCCGGCAACGTACCGGGAGGTGCTTGGTCACTATAGGAAAGAACGAAGAAAATATCCACAACACCACGGGCGCCTAGACAGGTCCCAGGCGGTCGACCTGAGACGGTTGCAGATGGGCACTTTCACCAACCCCTACCACCTGCACCGCCTGTGGCCCGCGCTGCACCCGTCGCCCGGCTGCCCGTGGTGCGAGCACGAACGGGCCGATATGGCCCATGTGCTTTGGGAATGCCGACGCCACGTGGAACAAGGACAAAGAGGAAGGGGGAATACAACAGCAGAACCCTCTGAAGCGGGGCGCCTCGCTGAGAGATGGCAAGCCGCCCTCCTCAGCGAGGCACCCGAAGACCAGGAGTGGGCCGTCCAGCGGGCCAGGGCCGTTGCCGAGGATCTCGAAAGATTTTCCTCGGGCGATGGAACCCTGGCAGCCTAGCCCCGGGCACCAACATCAACAACCGTTGGACAAATAAAGTTTATTCCTATCCTATCCCAGAACCCGAGTTGAGCACGTCCCCGTAGCCAGGTGGTCACGCCTGACCCCAGCCGGCGCCTCTAAATTCCAGAGCTGCCTTTCTCCGGTAGTCGCCACGAGTGTCAGCAGACTGCGACGAATCCTGGGGCCCGAGGAAAACGTACCGCAAAGCACCCTTTGTTAGGGCAGCTCTTCTTGCTGCAGAGAGACCATGAAGACCCGGCAAATCAATCAGTTCCTGCGGCACGCATCTCTCGCCGCACCAGTCATCCGCAGCAAGTCGCACGCCCACGTGCCCGAACCACTCATTTTTCCGCCTCGTTCATTCCTCGAGGAGGCAAAGACTGGAACGGCCTTCCTGCTGACATTGTTAGCATCACTTGCCTGTCTTTATTCCTAGAACGTGTGATTGATAACTTGGGATCATCATCATCATCAGCCTGGTTACGCCCACTGCAGGGCAAAGGCCTCTCCCATACTTCTCCAACAACCCCGGTCATGTACTAATTGTGGACATGTCGTCCACGCACACTTCTTAATCTCATCCGCCCACCTAACTTTCTGCCGCCCCCTGCTACGCTTCCCTTCCCTTGGAATCCAGTCCGTAACCTTTAATGACCATCGGTTATCTTCCCTACGCATTACATGTCCTGCCCTTGCCCCCCCCCCCCATTTCTTTTTCTTGATTTCAACTAAAATGTCATTAACTCGCGTTTGTTCCCTCACCCAATCTGCTCTTTTCTTATCCCTTAACGTTACACCTATCATTCTTCTTTCCATAGCTCGTTGCGTCGTTCACAATTTAAGTAGAACCCTTTTCGTAAGCCTCCAGGTTTCTGCCTCGTAGGTGAGTACTGGTAAGACATAGCCATTATATACTTTTCTCTTGAGGGATAATGGCAACCTGCTGTTGATGATCTGAGAATGCCTGCCAAACGCACCCCAGCCCATTCTTATTCTTCTGATTATTTCCGTCTCATGATCCGGATCCGCGGTCACTACCTGCCCTATATAGATGTATTCCGTTACTACTTCCAGTGCCTCGCTACCTAATGTAAATTGCTGTTCTCTTCCAAGACTGTTAAACATTACTTTAGTTTTCTGCAGATTAATTTTTAGACCCACTCTTCTGCTTTGCCTCTCCAGGTCACCGAGCATGCATTGCAATTGGTCCCCTGAGTTACTAAGCAAGGCAATATCATCAGCGAGTCGCAAGTTACTAAGGTATTCTCCATTAACTCTTATCCCCAGTTCTTCCCAATCCAGGTCTCTGAATACCTCCTGTAAACACGCTGTGAATAACATTGGAGAGATCGTATCTCTCTGCCTGACGCCTTTCTTTATTGGGATTTTGTTGCTTTCTTTATGGAGGACTATGGTGGCTGTGGAACCGCTATAGAGTCTAAGGCATTCCTGATTCTGTTTGCGATTACCTTCGTAAATACTTTGTAGGCAACGGACAGTAAGCTGATTGCTCTATAATTCTTCAAGTCGTTGGCGTCCCCTTTCATATGGATTAGGATTATGTTAGCGTTCTTCCAAGATTCCGGTACGCTCGAGGTCATGAGGCATTGCGTATACAGGGTGGCCAGTTTCTCTAGAACAATCTGCCCACCATCCTTCAACAAATCTGCTGTTACCTGATCCTCCGCAGCGGCCTTCCCCCTTTGCATAGCTCCCAAGGCTTTCTTTCCTTCTTCCGGCGTTACCTGTGGGATTTCGAATTCCTCTAGACTATTCGCTCTTCCATTACCGTCGTGGGTGCCACTGGTACTGTATAAATCTCTATAGAACTCCTCAGCCACTTGAACAATCTGATCCATATTAGTAATGATATTGCCGGCTTTGTCTCTTAACGCATACATCTGATTCTTGCCAATTCCTAGTTTCTTCTTTACTGCTTTTAGGCTTCTTCCGTTCCTGAGAGCATGTTCAATTCTATCCATATTATACTTCCTTATGTCAGCTGTCTTACGCTTGTTGATTAAATTCGAAAGTTCTGCCAGTTCTATTCTAGCTGTAGGGTTAGAGGCTTTCATACATTGGCGTTTCGTGATAAGATCTTTCGTCTCCTGCGATAGCTTACTGGTATCCTGTCTAACGGAGTTACCACCGACTTATACTGCGCACTCCTTAATTATGCCCACAAGATTGTCGTTAATTGCTTCAACCCTAAGCTCCTCTTCCTGAGTTAAAGCCGAATACCTGTTCTGTAGCTTGATCTGGAATTCCTCTATTTTCCCTCTTACCGCTAACTCATTGATCGGCTTCTTATGTACCAGTTTCTTCCGTTCCTTCCTCAGGCCTAGGCTAATTCGAGTTCTTGCCACCCTATGGTCACTGCAGCGCACCTTGTTGTTATGTTAAACTTATGTTAAACCCACCCCTTATGTAATACTCCCTTTGGGGGTATTTAAGGACAATAAACTGAACTGAATTGAACAATACACGGGGCGCCAAACGTGGCCAGCCCTGCTGCCATCACCGAATCTCCGAACGAGACGCATGGTGGATTAACGGTGTCGTCCTCGCTGGTTCTCTGAAGGGCGCCACCACCGCAGGTCGATCGAACACCTGCAGCGGACTGATAGTTTTGCAGAGCAGTACCTCAGCAGGTCGATCCTAACATCGCGTGCTGCGGCGAAGCTGTGTTTTACGCCGCTATTCTACGTCATAGGGAGGTTGCACTGCGAGGCGCGTTTTGTCTTGCCGCGTGCGTAATCAAGTAAAATGAGCGAATAATTTGACCCCAGTTATTTCAGTTTGCGTGGATATCTTGAAATTTAGAAACCCGCAACCAAAATTTTCCGACGATTCCATTAGACTTCTCAATATAGACATAGGATTAAAACGACCACTGATGTAGGACGTTTCAGCAATGGATGTGTTGATTTAGTTTCTCTTCCACATGATGTCCTTCTGGGCAAATATTTTATCTCTAAGGAGGTGATACGAATATACTAAGCTTTTAAATAAAGGTTTCTAGTAAACAAGAATTTAGATAGTGCAGCAGACGGAGGGGTCCAAGGGCTTGATATATCCAGCTCCCCCAACTCGTGAGCGAGTTGGCACGCTTCTGGTTTCGCCGTTGTTAAGGACAATGTATACACTATAGAGAGATATAGGCCTACTTAGCTCGCACTGCTTAACGTTTCCTACTGGGAAAAGATAAACTGCTGAGATCAAAGTCCTTTCTTCGAACAATAACTACTCGTTTGTGCAACTTGCTTAGGTACAAACACTCGGAAAAGCAAACCAACTCTTAAGTGACAGTGATGTAGTGAGCGCGGTTGACCCATCGTCGAATCGAATCACCGAGCCCAAGTCGGCGTTCTTATCTATATAGTCGTGCGCGCGTAGATTAGGAAAGGTATGACAGTAGTCACGCCACACGTACACCATGTTTCGGCAGGCCTACCTCGCTATCGAAATGGCATCCATTTTGGCGAATTTTTCGATACAGCAAGCGCTGCTGGCGTAAGAATAGAAAAAGTAATGGCTCTGTCTAAGTTATCACGGGCAGAACGAAATACAGAAGTCCGCTTAGCGATGTTCTATATATAGGATACCAGTTCTCGTTAGACGGTGAACGAGCTACTCAGAAAAGAAAAAAAAAACGCTAACCACTCATTCACTCAGTGCAATCATTTTGCATCCGTTGCAAGATTGCCTGCGAAAACTGCGTTAGATATGTCACGCAGTGTTCAAAGAATGCGCCATTGAAATTTTCTAAGAAGGTGGCGCCGCTAACGGACGACAGCGGTACTGCAACTTATCGACCAGCGCAGCCGATTCGTGCCGTCGTCCTTAGGTGGCGTGGCAAAGCTACCGTGGAATAAGAAAGGCTCAATACCGTTTTCCTACTTTCGGCACCCCCCCCCCTTGTCATAGTTATAGAATTTAGGAGTTCATTTGCCAAATACAAATGTTTCTGTCAGGCAGACCGCTTGATATTTCTGGTCAATACATCGCCATCTTGGCAAGCGAGTGTCCCTTTATCGGAGATACGTCGTGCATTTTCAATGTTGCTACATAATTTCATTGCATTCAACTATATATTAGTCTCATGCCGCTTGGCGAATTTGAATAGCACCAGTAAATTGATTTTGGAAAATGTTACTCGCCAGCTAGAAGGAAATTGGGGCTATTTGTTTTTTCCCGATAATCTAATAACTGCGCGTAAAACAAAGAATTAAAGAAAATATGGATACGCATATATCAACGTATTTCTAGTCGTAAGCCGATAAAATCATACAAACGTATTCACTCTTCTGCGTCATTTTAAGTATTGTCATTATGCTCGAATATTGAACTTTCATATAATTCGCCAATTCAGCTGACGTTGCGTTGAATGGATCATGCAAAGCTAACAATGTGAATGTGCGCTCAGGAGGCACTTACATTTTACTTACAAATTATTTTATTTATTTAGGAATAGTGCAATCTCTGAGATATTATATCAGATCTAGTAAGTTGGCCCAGAGAATGCCGCATAACATACATGTAATAAACAGTGCTTGTAACAATGAATGAAAACAATTTTCTAGGCGCATTAAGGCACAACAAAGCGGTAAACAAAACTGCAGATTAAAAAAAAATGACTGAAAAATACCTGTTTCTCAAGCGACGACAATGAATCTTGGATCGCGATATCATCGGAAAGGCTATACCATTCAACAATATTCTCGGGCGAAAATAAAACAACTTTTAAAATAGGTATTTCGCCGAGAGTAAGGCGTTCTGACACAATGATGCCATTGTCGTGTAGCACGTCCTTCAGAGTAAGTGATGATATGTGATGCATCACTGTTATAGAAGCCTCTGAATAACTGGTAAAAAAATTAAGCCAAAAAATTCGATTTATATTGGTAACCGAGGGTAGTCAATTTCATCTTGTGAGCTCGCTTGCTGGCGTGCACCCATATGAATTATCGATATGCAGCGACTGCTTTTTTGGTATACCTTCCAGTTTATTATCGATGGCAGCCTTGGTGCACGGATCCTAAATTAATAATTAATTCATACTCGTACTAACTGATATGCAAAGAAACGGACCGAGGGCGCCGATCATTTTGAAGACCGTCTTAAGCAGAAGAATTTGAGTAGAACTTTGCTCGTAACAGTGTGAACATGTTTCGTCTGAGATAGAATGTCTTTGACTAACAAGTCCTAATCTTTATATTGAACTACCTCACCTGTGAAGAACAACTTCGGCTTGCACCGTAACAAAAAATAAATGGATTGTTTTTATCAGTTATTTGCATAAAGGCTGTTCCTTTATAAAATTAATAGCAATCTGCCGCTTCGAACACCAAGATATGACTTTTTGAAGATTCTTGTTTAACCTAACTTGATCTACAACGGATCTATTTTTTTATAAAGCACACAGTGGTCTGTATGAAATTTAATAGTAATATTGAGTTAAGTAAAGATTTAATTTGTAAAGAAAAAATAATAAAGGATCAAGCAGAAGCTTCGGCGGAAGGCCGAAGGGAACGCCAGCGTGGCTTGAGCAAGAGTCACTTAAAGAAACATATTTGATAATGGTTGGATTAGCAAACTGCAATTCACTGATAGTAGGTTTTAATTTATTATAGTAATCCCAAATTGTAACCGCGCGCACGTAATGGACGTTCATAATAATATATCATATAGCTCGTATAGGAGTCACGTCTGCTTTTCTCCGAGTTTCTCTCTTCTTCCTCGAGAAAAAAATCGGGATGCTGCTGTTAAAGAAATAAAAAGGTAAAAATTAGTTTTTTTTTCTTATTTAA
This sequence comes from Dermacentor variabilis, assembly GCF_050947875.1. Lineage (NCBI taxonomy): Eukaryota > Metazoa > Arthropoda > Arachnida > Ixodida > Ixodidae > Dermacentor > Dermacentor variabilis. The sequence goes on from NC_134571.1 coordinate 94,987,893, forward strand.
ACCCGCCCTTACAGAAGGCCCCCGACGTGCTTATTTTCACAACTCCTGCGTAGATGCGCATAAGCTAGAAGTCGGCACGGAAGCCGTGTTTTCGGCTTCCTTCCCAGAAAGAAAGCAGATTTGCCTTCACAGATTAAACGATGCGGCTTATGCATGGGCAAATTCTAAATTCTAAGAAAATTCTGGACTAACCTCGTTGATCAAAGGTAAAGTAGCGGCTATTTATTTATCAGGACTATTCACGAGACGTCACGTACGCCATTTTGTAGTCCTATTCTCAGTTCTCACTTTGCAACTGGAGATTAGTGGACCTAGATAACGCGCAGCCTTCCACCGGGGCGGTTGTACTAAATTTTGGCCGCCCCGATGACGTCAGAGCATACCGCGTATATTTATTTATCGATTGATAGTATCGATAGGACCTTAAATTCTCCTTCACATGAGTGGTTGGTGTTCTGCCTTGGCTGCTTCACTACTATATACGGTCTTCGCACTTTCAAATTTAATAATAAACACACTGTTGCAGAAAAGCCAAGGTAGGTCCACCCTCCACCCCCTACATTTTCTTAAGCTTTCTTTTTACTTTCTTGTTTCTCCGTGCTTGACATGAGCATTCATCGCAGCATTTTGCCGCTGTTTCTTGGTGTCTCACTTTCAAAATAATGTCTTAAGGAACAAATAAATACGATCGCCTTCAAAACAAAAATCGCACACAAACGCCGCTGGACAGAACGAGAGATGCACGGACAGGCATTCCGTGAGTGTGTATACGCCCGCGTCGCCATCTGATTTGCCATTCCTAGTGGGAAACCGATTAGCCCAAGCTTCCGTCTTGAGACAATTTTAACTGCAGAGAAGCAAACCGCGTTCGAAACAACAGATCGCGGTATCTTACTTTCAGTCTGGCGACAGCGTTAATAAAGCATTGAAGATGCATTGGCTTATCCTTATTCGAGTCTTTTATGAGGCTAACAGGACGCGACTTCGAAACGTCGAAATGCAGGAAAATGAATCGCAAGTTCGCACCAAACACAGCCCTGCAAGTAGGTCTGGGCGTCCGTATAACCTATCCTGGAGGTACCATATCGACTTTATGACGAGCAAAGCTAATCGCACACTTGGATATCTTCGCAGAAACTCCTCGCTCGCACCATTATCACTCAAACATTTGTTATAGACGACATATGTTCGTCCACAGTTGGAATATGCATCATCAGTATGGGACCCACATCATGCCATCTCAATTAACTGCCTTGAAAGTGTCCGGAATCACTCCGATCGGTTTGTACTAGCTAATTACCACCTTACGGCAAGTGTAACACAAATGAAGACTACACGGAACCTGCATTCGCTGTTAAGCCGCAAGAAACAATCACGCCTATGCTTATTCCATAAGATTTACCACCAGAACGCATCGCTTCGGTCGGCATGAATTATTAATTCAGCCCCATTCATCTCCTCACGTAGAGATCATACGCATAAGGTACATGTGCCTCCCTCTGACACACTAACACATTCGCAATCATTTTTACCCAAAACATGCAACGAATGGAACGGTCTGCAGAATCTATTGTTAGTATAAGTAATCCTGATCAATTTAGAAATACATTAGTTAACTACATTTAAATCATGAAGCTTGCGTTCAATATATCATGTGACTTTTTATTGTATAAATACTATATCTGCAACTTAACTATGTATGTATTGACCTATGATTTCCAACTTGTGTATTGAAAAGTGTATCATCAGATTTCTATAGTGAACTATCACTATTATTTTTTATTTATGATGTCTAACTTAGTGAGCTAGCATAATTTCTCATTGTTACTTATACTTTGCCTCTTCTATAAATAATTTTTACCTTTTTTATTTAGCCTCTGTGCTCTATAATGTATACTTGCTCTGAAGGTACTGTAAATAAATAAATAAATAAATAAATAAATAAATAAATAAATAAATAGTGGAGCAGCTATCGTAAGCGGGAATGGAACCTTCAGATCCCAAGTATAAAACTGGGAAATTTTACTTGAACAGCAGGCATATTAGAGGGCTTGATTACAAATTTTATGTACCATATATTATTCTATGAAAGAGAAAACGACCTCGACTAGCGTATAAAATCTGTCAACAAAACTAGTGTTTCTCTCTCTCTCTCTCTCTCTCGCGTGTAATTGGTCTGAAATGGCTCTGGTAAGTTGTTCACAATAGCGTCTTTCTGTATCTGTACATGACCGAATGTGGGGGCTGCGCAACGACGCCAATTTGGTTTCCATAACGACGAAAAGCGACTTCTGCTTTGAAAAGTTCCGCGCGGCTCGTATCGACATAATAGAAGAAAGGAACGGTGCCTGGACATCACCAACCCCCAAAATTATTTCCGCTCGTATTTCGTAATATTGAGTACAGGCGGAATGTGTACTTTAATCAGTGTTCCTCGCCTGGTTTTTTTGTTTTTTAGGACCAACTGCCACTACCTTTTTATGCGCAGCGCGCGTAAGGGACAACAATAGCAGTGCTCCGGTTGCCGGCGTAGCCACTTTGTCCAGGCATGCAGCTGTAATGGCTTCAACATCACCAAAACTTTGCTAAGAAGCAACTTGACGTTCAAATATCGTAATATAAGCCCCGTACTGGAAAGCATTTACATTTTTTGTCCATTTTGTAAAAGACGCAATGAATGGGCCCGGTCCTTAAGAAACGTAAATATTTTCGTTCTTACTGCAGCAAACCGAAGCTTCACGAGCGGTGGACAAGAATAGCTAAATAATCGATAGCAATTTAAGGCCACGCAGCGACTCTTGGAGAGAGTCTTTCAAGCAGGAACGTTGAAAGAGAGAACCAAATTGAGATGGGGCGGCGATCAAGAGGTAACGGGAATCCGGATGTAAGAAAAAGAATCCAAAATGAAGTCGAACGCACGTTTAGAGGCAGTCATTTTTGTTCGGCCGCCTCGGCTTTGTTGCGGGTAGTCGACGGAGCGACATTTCAACAGAGTTCTCTTTGGAGAAAAATACCCATCGTATGAAAAGAAAAAAGAAAAAAAACAGGAGAGGCCGGGAGACCAATGGAGTATGACGTTCAATTATCATTTTTTTTTATTCGTTCAGGCAATATGTGGTTAACAAAGAAAAATTACATTACACCCGACGAACGAAATACATTGCGTTTACTGATTCGTTGGTATATACTTTCTTTCCTTAACTGAGATTAATAGGGTTCATCCCAATTCCTATGGAAAAGTGATTTCTGTGCGAAAGTGAGGGCGATACTGTCCATAATTCGAAAAACGCAAGATTGGCACAGACCTCAACATAGAGGATCTCCGTGAGCATCCGTAGAGGGCTTATCTGACTGCGGGGACACGTGACTTTCCGGAGAGAGGTGTTTCGATTCCTGCTATAAGGAAGGCCGCTGTTTTTAGCGGGTGATGATATTTAGATAGTAATGATAAATTTCACCACTCGGTTGATGTCGTAGATATACATATGTTCGTTGGGTACGGGGTAAACGTAGCAAAGTGATAATATTCGACCTCTGCTTCTTATAATCGACTTGATCTCTCTGGGTAGTGTTAGACCTGTTTACGGCACGATGAGCTTCGTAGCAGCTTTTTAGATACTTTTTGTGTGTGTGTGTGTGTGTGTGTGTGTGTGATAACTTTATTTGGAATCCGGCGATTGGATGGCCCGGCCTGGGGCCGCCTAGATGGCCACTGGAGCTGCTGTTAGATACTTTTTTTAAGTTTCACAACTTCTTCCTAAGGAGCAAGGGCACTGCGGTCGAGCTTTGCACCAAGTTAGCGGTGCTGCCCTGCTGACATGTGCACGCTGGTTGCGGGCGTTTGCGCCGCTTCTTATGCGGACCACCGAATGTTAATATTGTGCGCACACTGTGATTTGTTGGCTAACATTATTTTCGTCGCCTGAGAGATAAACCTTACTCCTGGTGTGATATTGTATGTCATGTTATGGAACCACAGGGCAACATGCCGACGTGTTTCATGTCTGTTTTCACCAGCAGGTACGGGAAAGCTCCCACAAGCGACACAGGATTCCCCCCGCCGTCAGATCCGCGTTTTTACTTTAGAATTGGCAAAGAGCCATTTCTTGCGCGGAGAAAGGCTTGGGGGAAATCATTCAGGGTATCTGATGTATAGTTTCAAGATGGTGACATAATCATGTCACATGTTACACGTCGCATGCCATAAGCGGCGAGGTCGTCGAAAGTGAGCGCGTTGCATGAGAACGCATAAAGTGTACAGTTCCCTGCTTGTTTCTTACCCCTTCAGTTTGCTTTTGCTCCTTTTTTTACTAGGTTTACATTGCTTAGTAGCACACATTTTAAAATTAAATTCTAGGGCCTTACGTGCCAAATGACGATCTCATTACGAAGCCTACCGTAGTCGGGGACTCCTGATTAATTTTGATCACCTGGGGCATGTTAACGTGCCCTCAATGCACGGGACACTGGCGCTTTTGTATTTCGCCGGCATCGAAATGTGGCCGCTGCGGCCGTGATTTGATCCTGCTACCTCGTGCTTACAGCAGCGCAACACCATAGCCGCTAAGCCACCATGGTGGGCAATGTGGCATGTTTATGGCCCGACTTTAAAAGAAAATAAGCTCAGGTGGAGCAACTTCCTTGGCATGCCATTGTAAGGTTAGATTCGACCGTAGCTATAGCACCATCCATCCCCCTCCCCTCCCTCCTTTCTGATCTTTCTCCCGTTATAGCCATTAATTCCTGCTCATAGAGTGAAAAATATGCATAGTTGCCGGCGTGCAACATAAGAATATGCTACCTTTAGTGCCTCGTTCCACGCTCAAACACGGTTGCCTTGTTCTTACGTGTCCCGGGAATAACACTCAACAATAAAGACATCTACGTCCCACTAAGGTCAGCCGCTCTGTAGTCATGCGCATGCAAGTATACGCATTGCCAAACGAATCAGCACCTCAGACAACAACTGGCACCACCCACTCATTATATTTAGCTTACTATGCGCTAAAAGAACGCCATGCTATAAACCCGGTTGCGGGGCTGCCGAAATGACGAAGCTATCGCACGAGTACTAGCGCCGGTCATGCTGAAAGACGCGTTTTGAAGGCTTGGACCCTGAGAGGAACAGATGGCTGCGGGGGTATAGCATCAATCCCCTACATCGGCACTTTATTTGCAATCCTGTCCCCAGGGCCGTCATAGCGTATTTGCGGATATTGAATTTCATCTAACCTTTGGTTTACCTTCTTTGGACCATGTTCTCTTTTCTTTTCTTTTTTTCAAGTCAACTGCAAATTGAGCTCCTTCCGTGTACCTTACCTTTCATGTGTCTTCCACCCTCTCCCCCCACCTCTTGTTTTCTGTGCCGTCTTTGTGATGGAGGTAAACTTTTGTACCCTGTTCTTACTGCATCGTTAAACGTGCTGCAGCTGTTCTTCAATCAGTCAGGACAACTAACACGCTCGGCTGGTGTTACACATGGTGTCGTCTTGAAGTTGAGGGAGCGCTCGCAAAATGGCCGGAGTGAAGACCACTTCGATTGGAATGCGCCAATTAGCAAGGCAAATGATCTGGTACGTAGGCAATTGCCTCCCGTGCACCACAGATGGAAATTGAAGTCGCCGAGATGCTACAACTAGAGCACGGCATCGATAATTGTAGTCCGTGTTTTATGGCACCGATGACATTGGCAATACAGGAAGCCTTTTCCACGAACTCAAAACAAAAAAAAATTAACAAACATGGCAAACTGTTCTGAATGACCGAAAGTTCCTTGTGTACGGACAAGCTTCATGGCTTAAGCAAACAGAAATAGTGAAGACCACAAGAAGAAAGGGCTACGTCGTCAGTTAATATTTTGATTTTGAACAGGTTTTCGCAAAAGCACTTTTAAACTGTCTGAAACTTTGAACAGCTCTCTATGCGCAGTATTCTTCCTTCTTTTTTGAATTGGCGATGGTACCAAGGGCTCGCTTCGAAATTCATGCCAATAGAGATAGCACATATTTTTTTTTCTCCGTGCAAGAAATGTGTCGGTTGTGCCATCGAATCTTCGTGTCATTACGGTCCGAATATGGCATCTTTCATCCACTCTAAAGGTGCCGCCCTAGTAAGGTTGTCCGTAGACTAAGTCAGGACGGTGGGAAGGGGGTTTAGGTGGAGTAAGACGGCTGGCTACGACCGACCCTGCGAGTGCCAGGAGCCGATGGTCTACGATTTCTTTTGTTTCGCCCACCACGAGAACGTGGCGAGAGAACTTGACCTGTTATTGTGACTGCAAAAGTCTTTTCAGGTTTACTGTACCTAAAATGAGGAGCCACTCGCTTAAAAAAAGAAAAAGAAAAACAACTCCAACGTCGCAATGGGGGTAATAGTGCTGGCAGACACCGACAAGAGCCACATCAGAAGCACTCGTCCTGTCGTCTCACTCTTGTTCGTGTCTTCCAGCGCCGTGACCCCTATTGGTGTATCTAACCAACTAACCCAAACAAGCATACTTTTCAAGTGCCGCCGACGTTGGTCGCTAATGCGATTCTGACTCGGCGCGAGGCGGAGGTGGCAAATCCTTTTAAATCACGCCCTCTTCGGCAGTAAATGATCTCAAATTATCATGTCTGAAATAAAAAAAGGACTTTCTGAGCACGCTTCAGTGCATAGAGAGCCTCAACTACGTGTGTTCAAATTTTCATTTCCAAAAATGCACACTTCCCTTTACAATGACAGTTTTAATATTTCGCTACTCGAAGGAGCGCTTTCGCAACTTTCGTGGCACTTTCACTGTGTATCATTGCTCGACTAACTGTTTTAAAAGGACAAGATTTTTTTCAGTATGTGCACAAAGAACGCACTTTGTATACAAGTTGTTAACTTGGTGCGCTCAGCAGTTTTAGCAGTTCCTATCAGTTCTTTTACACCAAGCGTTTAGGACAACTAAGACCAAAGGATGGTCGTATTTGGTAAAGTTATCTTGTGGCTGCCTCATTCGCTCTAGAAATGTTAGATGTCACCAGAATGGCCTCACTAGTATATACCTTTCTCTTACCAAGCTTCTACGCGGCATGCGCGGTAGTTCTTCCGCACCCCGTCTACAACCCCTCGAAAGGGTGTATTTTCTCGCAACACACCCAATTAACCACGAAGCTTGTAACGATGTGTGTGCAACCCGAACAACCTCAATTTTCAGCATGGTGCGACGTTTCGTTCTTCAAGTATGTGCGCATAGAATATTTTTTTATTGAGATCAGTGCTTGGGGGCCCTAAGGCACTATATGTACGCCGTAAGGCCAGTGGTGTGACATGCCAAGATCATGCATATGCCGCTGACATGCCAAGATCGGGCATGTCAGCGGCATATGCAAAAATTTGACCGTGAGCGCAAGATGTTCTCAGCAGCACAGCGCAGATGCTTGCCGTGAGACTCACTTCAAATGTGCCAACTGCTCCGGTCCCCATGAAGCATCATTGAAAGACTGCCCGAGACACAAGACAGAGCGGAAAGTCCTAAAACCAATGGTGAGAGACAACTCAACTCACAGAGAGGCCGCCGCCAAAGTACGACGTGGTAGTGTCCGCCCTCACCGTAGACGATCCTCGTCTACTAGAAATACTGATACCGTCGCAAGACAGCCGATACTTCCTGAGGCTGGTGCTCCCAAGGCGCTCACCCACACTAACAACACGGTGTCTGATGACGCAGTGGATACCTCTACTGCAAACGACTGGCCTGCACTTCCGATATTAAGTCCTCCAGCCCAACAAAGGTCGATGGTGGACTACCGACGAACCAATGAGGGCACATGTCACGTGCGAGGTCAAGACAAGCAAGTAATCGCCATAATAACATCTCTAATGAAAGTCATTCGCGTGTTGATAAACGACATTCAGACCATGCTCTAACGTCTGTGGCTAAGCGTTGCCTTTACAAACGCCTACGCTTTCCTCATAGGAATGGCCAACCGCCCCATGTGCCACACATGTAACATCGAAGAGACGCTCGCACACATTATCTGTGTCTGCCCGCGATACAATGCTGAGAGACAAGTGATGTGCAGAGTACTGGACCAGTTGGACAATCGTCCACTTTGAGAACTAAAAGCTTTAGGCCAATGCTCCGAAAGAACATCCGCGTTGAAGGCCTTACTCGCGCTATTAAGGTTCTTGCGGTCTACGGGCTTTACGACAGACTAAGAATACCGCCCCCTACCGCTCTGTAGTGTAAGCGCTTTGTTCGTGCTTGTCTCCCTTTCCTTCTATCTCCCCCTTCCACTCTGTTTCTCTTTTTATCCCTCTTAGCCCTTCCCCCTGCGCAGGGTAGCCAACCGGAACTACCTCTGGTTAACCTCCCTGCCTTTCTCTGCATTATTTTATCTCTCTCTCTCTCTCTAGTACGAGAAGGCAGCGTTCCGCTTGCAAGCCGGAACAAGGTCTAAATGCATATAGGTGGTAGGCGTCTACTTCCAACACTGAAAAGGGATGTATCATGGACATGTGGCACGCAATAGAAAGTACGGCAGATTACATACAAATCTGACAGCAAGTGTAAGGCCCCGCCCAGCCCGAAGCCTCCTAAGCACAACTTCCTCCGCCCTAGTTAGGTGATGATGGAGGAAGCAAACACGTGTGTGTCCCGCCAGAGGCAATTTTTACGGTCGCGGAGTCAGGGGAGGGGTTGACGGAAAACCTTGAGTAGGAGGGCTGTGTGGCAGCATGGTACCTTGACGGCTACCTTGAACGACCTTAACTTGATTTCACCACTCCAGTGTAATTTGACGCACGTCAAATTACACTGCCGATTCAGGTTGTGTATCGTCTCACATATTTCTGTCGCCTTTTGAACCTTCCCGAGTTCTTGAACACCCGCTAAGGAGTCAGTGAAAACATCCAGGTGTCTTTTGTGTAGGCAGTGGAAATGTAGCCCCAGAAAGCGTCGTTGATGACTTGAAGTTGCCTTACCAAAGGGCTGGCTTTTGTATATATGCAACGCTTGTGGCCTCTGACAAAATCATACGCAGGGCTAATAAACAACGTCTTCCCGCCGTCTAGTAGGGTAGCAGCATGATATTTTTCGTGCCATTCAAGCCACCAAGAGATACATGCAGCCAGCATCGTTTGAACGAAGTTGTAGACAGTTGTCAGTGAAATTGGCCGCGAGGCCTGCAGCTTGCTTGGGGTATTTCGTGCTATCGGATGAGGAACAACTGAATGCTTTCAATGTGGTGGGACGTTACCAGTTTCCCTATACTTTGTTAACAACCTGATGAAGTACGTTAACATATACTCCTTCCATGTCGTTGAAAACTTGATAGGGAATACCATCGGGACTAGGTGTCGTTCATGTCTTTGACGTTTCAATTGGCTCTTTTAGTTCAGTCATGCTGAAGGCGCTCGATATGTCTCATTGCGCACTTGGATCAGGTGCGTCAATGTCTGGACATTGTACGGATGACACATGATTATACTTAGGGAAAAGGGTTCCAGCGCCTTGTTCTGCATACTCGTGTGGCTTACTCTGCATCGTGTGCCGAACTGACGCAGCCGGGTCAGGCGCGTTGCACTCAACTGCACGTTGTACTCCAAAGGGTTTCAAATGTTGTAATCCAAAAGACTCTTTTTCCGACTCCAGATCCGGATTTCTCACACAACTCAGATCAATGTCGACGAGAGAGCTGTTTTTCGTGCCATCGTGCCTTCGTTACTAGATGGTCAGCACTAATTCGGCTGCCGGAATTCCCGGACGCATACACTTCTGCCTAACGACGCTTTACCCTAAGTTGCAGAAGCGTTCGGTTGAGGTTGTTCTTCGTCTACTGTGGTTGTATTCGAATTTGCGCGCCTCTCGTTAACGTGTCTCAGCTTTGTGTTCGAAAGATTCCGGTCACAATACAAGCTTAGTAGCAAAAGCTTTTGCTTCGAGCTAGTCCCACACTCAGTTTCAGTTTGACTGCTGTACAGTCGACAAGCAATAAACCCTTCTCAGACAATTAAAATTTTCGATTAACTCCAACTTCTGTAACCCGGTCTGCCTACTACGTATTGAATGTATCTAGCTGTCTAATTAAAGAGAGCATTTCAGTTCACTCGAACTTTCTTGGCTTCCCAGTCGAGATAGCGACGCGGCCAAAAGTTGTAAATAAAGCGAGGTCCATATTTAATAGCTCGGCAGACGTCTATGTTGATTTGTGACAGTAGGACATCCGCCTCTAACAACTATCGCAACCAAGTTGTGGGGCTCGTTCTTTTCCGAACGCCATTTAACGTCCTTTGGCGCATACGATAGAGAGAGAGAGAGAGAGAGAGAGAGAGAGAGAGAGATAGAGAGAGAGAGAGAGAGAGATAGAGAGAGAGAGAGAGACTATTTTCAGGTTTGGTGGGTATGGCGAAAAGACGCTCATGCCAGAGCCTCGTTTACGACGTTCTTCAGTGCAGCACTGATTATCTCCGCAAGGTACCGTTCCTCAGAGGCGCTGGTGAGCTGTGAGACATTTCAAGGTTTAGATGCTGCGGTCGGTGGTTTCTCCTGCGCTTGGTCTGAAGGCTGCGGAGCGGGGCGCGTTCATCGTCGAAGTCCGCTGTGACTCTCTTGTTGAGATGCACCGTTTCGTGCATCTCGACAACAAGGGCTTCGCTTTGACCTAGTCCCGCAGAGCGTGGGATTTGCATAATATTAAAGCGAACGGTCGCAGGAGTGCCTGGCCTCCGTTGATTAAACGAGTGGCGAAGAAAGCGCAGATGCGCAGCCGCTATCATGCCATCGTCATAACGTTGCCGTCATTCCATTGTTGTCAGACTGCAGTCTTCGTACTGTATTCGTACTGTCTTCGTCACGCTGTCGCGATTACGTTGTCGTTGTGCCTTCGTTATATCCGGCGGCATTGTTCAGTCGTCGTCACCCTGTCATCGTCGTCATGGTCACGCTATCACGCTGTGTACAACACAGGTCAATTATAATTTGTAAGGCCTTCATGAAAAACTGTTATCGACGTAAGGAGTAGTGTTAGAATGTATAGCTATAGCCTTTCCGTTTACTTTCTCCGGTTCGTATAAGCTATTCGCATACTTTGCTCTTCCTCCAGTGCAAGGTAGCAAACCAGAAACTCTTCCGGCTAACCTCCCTGCCTTTCCCACACCATTTCTCTCTGTCTTTGTCCCTGACAGTGATCTTGGATGGCTTCCGCAACAATTTTTTTTCTATAGACAACATTTTCATTCATTGTCGGTACGTGTGAGCGTGTTACATCGGAAGAAGAATAGTCTCAGTTTCTTAACAGCGTCTTGTGATGACTGGCTATAATGTAGCCTACCCGTCCATTTGTCCGTGCAGTTATCAAACAACGACAAAACTAAGACAAGGACAGGAAGGAGAAGCGCATACAAAACAAAGATAACCATTATGATTGAGGACATCGTTTGATGCCGCATAGCCGACCAGAGCACACTGGGTGTGTTGATGCATTACGAAAGAGCCGTTGTTCCACCCAAGACAAGCACAGAGGAGGCGAGATGTGCGTGTATCGCTTGTGCGCCTCGCCGTCTCGCTTTTTCTCTTGGTTTGCGCCATTGCTCTTTCATAGTGCCTGAGGAACATGGCGTTTTGGCGGCTGGCCTAAATCTCTTTCCTAATATGGTCCATTTTCCTTCAATACGAAAGACACGGTCATCACTTCTCACTCTCGCAACGCGTAGGAGACGCCCAAATCACCTTATCATTCGCCTCCACCACGTCGGGTTGATCGCAGACATAGCTGTCCTCACAGCCCTACGTAAAAGGCTTGCATGGTATCACTATATAGATATTAGCTTCTGTTATCTACGTCATGGATCAAATACTTGTAGTCGTCCGTGATAGCGATCCGGGTGACGACCCACTTTAACAAGAAAATTCGGGTGGAACCCACCTCGCGACAACTGCCGACGTTAATACAATTAGCGATGATGCTGACAAAGACGGCTTGACGACGCCGGCACGAAGATAATCGGATGACAAACCTGACAAAATGACAGGACCAGGCCGGCATCACGACAACTGCATGGCGATGGTGCAATGACGATTCTGAAATAATGACGACGCTATAATGAAGGCTGCGCGACGACGACGGCACGAGGACAAAGGGGCAACGACGAGTGTGTGATGCCAACTAAATGACGACAATGGCGTGAGATGGCGTAACGACGACTCCATGACGATGACGGCGTGTGCACAACGGCACGACGAGAATCGGAAGACGAAGCTGGAATGACGACGTTGAAACGACCACGATGGCATCGCGACCACGAGTACGTGCCTGACGGCCCAAGCCAGCAGACAAGTTGGTTCTCTGGGGCCGGAAACACGGTTAGAGACAGACACGCACATAGACAGATTACCGGTAAGTGCGCCAAGTATATCTTAGGAATGCTAACAGCAGTAGAAAGCTCTTAGGCTACAACCGTTTGTAAAAGCAGATGCCAGCTGATCGTTATGGGAGACCTATTATTAGCAAATGCGGCGGCCTGCGAATGCAAACTGTACTAGCGAACAAAAGCTTTGCGTATTCGTCCCAAGTTCGGCGACTCGCTTTTCGCAAGTTCGCAACAATGACCGCGTTTGCGTCAGTCGCAAAAGATAAACATGAAAAACGAAAAAATAAACTACAATCAATATAGAAGTGTACTCATTGAAAGCTAACATTGCCTCACTATAGACTTTCACTGCCTTTGGACGAAGCTATACGGTTCCACACTATTTACTTTAACGTGGAGTGCTGTGAGTTCACCCTCTCGGCATTGCCTGTTAACGCAGTCAACAGATGACGCGTGAGATGGACAACTACACTTTCGGTTTTTGCCCTTCGTACGTATCAAAAATGAGTAAATTATGGCGTTTTATCGGAATATCGTGTACATCTTTTTTTCTATTATATCTACTTTCTTCAGGCCATAATTATTTTCCTGTTGTCGATAAAAAACGCGTTTATTCATTGTCTTTCCAAGATCATAAGCAGATACAATCACTTTTTGGAAGCAGTTGATTCGCTTAATGAGAAAAAGTGCATGGCTATTTCATTTCCAATACTATTCACCCTCAACAACCCTAGTTGCGCTTTCATAAAATTAAAGTTACTTCCATTCCTGCCGGCTCAAAATAAAAACCGGGCGTAATGATACATTAGAGGCCATCGTAATTGCCATCAAGCCTGGAAAAAAATAAAGAAAAGCGTCCCGGTATAAAACGAAGTGACGAAGAAGAGAAACGCCACGCCACGAGGACCAGCTAAGGTGTGAGAAGAAGAGGAAAGGAATGCATCGTTTCTCGTGAGGCCTGCACGGGCGAGCACGGACTACGCGAACGCCTGTGTGCCGCCGCAGCAGCTGCCTGCCGAACGAGCCGAGAGAGCACAGGTACGTGACTTCACATGCGTGACTTTAACCGCTTTCTTCGAGGCGGCGTCCGCCTGCAAGCACCACGCGACATGCGTTCGACGTTGACATTCTTTTTTTCTCGCGCGGGCCTCGCCGTGCCGCGCCACTCCATGTGCGGCGTTCCAAATTCTCAGACTGTGATATGACCCGCATTCGGGCAGTCGTTGTTCAGTGTGTAGATTTGCGGTCCCTCTTCTCTTTATTGAACTTACCCTGCGGTTTGAACTTTATTTGCAGTTCCTGATATGAATAGCCAGCAATTTTTTTTTTCGAGGTATCCTTTTTTTTTCTACGACGCGCTTTTACGATGCCTACACCTGGCGCGTTTCTGCAGAAGGGTTAACGGCGGGTTGGGTCCCTTCTTCCGCGTTTCTTGCAGCGAACAGGTGAATTGAGTGAGTCAGTTCGACTTACCATGTAGTACTGCGATTTGCTTTTAGCGGTGGCCGAATCTGCTCGCGTTGTTTTAAGCGCATATCCGTGTTTTTTCGCCCTGTTTCTTCGGACATTAGTTCGTGGTCGATGGCTGAGACTGGTTGACGATGCCCAGTCTTTTTGAAAATCTGCGTGCAGCTGGTCCAGGCACCTGTCCCATGTTCGCAGCACTGCCTCTTTGATTTAATAAAGTATCAGGTTATTTTTCTTTTCAATAGATTTTTTTCTTCATAAGCCATATAGCTTTGGTTAGTAGGGCTAGCAGCTAACTAGTAGCAGGCAGTACCAGGGCTGAGGCACTTCTGTCGGTGGTCTTGTAAATTCTGTTCAAGGTTTTTGCTTCTCATGGCTAGTTTTCTGCGTCGTTGCTGTAAACAAAATTGTGTTTATTTTTGACAGCGCAAATTTTATGACTTTCTAAGATCTTGTCTCGACACTGTTAGTGTTAGGGTGTGTTGCATTTTGTGCCAACGGTCTCTCTCGTAGTATATTCCTATTAGGTTTTTCTTTCTTCCATCCCAGATACGACGCTGACAACTTTACACTTCTATTTTAATGTCCTTTCGCTTTTGTTTGTTTACGAGGCCTCGTCCACGCGTTGTGCCTTGTAATCTGGCCAGCACATCAGCTGTCACCTAAGCCCTGCTCAGCTGGTGAGGACTTTAGATAATTCGATCTTTATCTAAATAACTAAACAATTCCGGCCGTTACCTCTCCTTTCATGTGGCTGAGCCTTAACAAGAATTCATGAAAATAATTTTGTGAAATATTCTGGTCTTGTTTTCTTTTCCCTGCATTTTTTTTGTTGACCTGGTGTTGAGTTTACACAGCTTTTTGTTTCGAGACGCTATCCAACTTGACGATCAGCTGTTACCTACTTATAAGAACAATCCTAGCATAAGAACTTTTATGAACACTGATAGCTCTTGCTTTTCCCCCTGATTTATATCTTATGGTAAGAATAAACGTTTTACAGCCGAAAAATAGGGCTGGACTCTCCATTAGCTACAGACTATCCGCGACTTTCATGGCTCGGCTATTATTAAAAATTCAGGAACGAATTAAGACTAGCCCCGTTCCATTTTCTTGACGTGGTAGGCCAATCTGGTTTTCTTTCGTACTTCATTCCATTCACCTTATCACTTGGTTTACTTCAGAAGCTAATTGAAGGATTTTGTTTGAAAACGTGATAAACTACTATTCTTACTATTTATTTATTAATTAATTTATTTATTTATTTATTTATTTATTTATTTATTTCTACCCTTGTACGACATACATATAAAGCATATTTTTAAATTATGTCACCATGCCCCGCCAGACAGTTTCGCTAGGGGCTGTGTGTCCTGCTTACCTGAACGTAAGACGCTTATCTACAAGTGCATCTTACTTAGTTAAGTACCATTTTTCTTTACGAATGCTGTGACCGCGATGGTTTGTTAGTGGTTGATGTTAGTGGTTTGTCACTAGTGCCTACGAATGTCAAAAGGTTATTGCTGTTGGTATGCCGTTTGCAATTGATCAGATAAACTTTCAAGCGACCCACTATTGTTTTATAGAGCTGCCACAGTCCATTCGAAAAAGAGGACTTTGTTTACAAGCTTCTTGCTTCTATGTTAAGAGTTATCCGTCTCCAGATCCGGTATAACTGATTTTACTTTACATTGAGCTGGAAACTGGAAGCTGGAAAGGAATAGTTGATGGCTGTCGGACGATACTCAACATGATCTGGTTCAACTTGTTGAGCTACGTGCTTTTTTCGATTCGTGTTTAATTTCTGTATTGCTTATGACCCAACTGCGCTTAGCCATGCAGTACTCCTGTTTAGCTGCAGGTTTTTTTCCGAAAGGGTGCAAACTTGTGGATCACCGCATTACTTGTGACTTAGGTGGCTCGTCCAAGAGCGTCGCCCTTTGATTTCGTCGCAGTTGATGTGTACTCACTCAACCCCTTTCTTCGGAACCATCGAGGTTTAACGTACAGTCAACTCGCCATCAACGCTTTATACCAGATTACTGAACATCTGACCTGACCGTAAGTTACCGCTGCCGTCAACGCGTGGACGTGACAGGGACGAATAGTATAGGGAGTCTAGCTCGAAGGCTACCTCACCGACCTGTGCCTTCGCGCGCTGTGCCCGTATCTGGCGGGGCGCAGGGTGTCAGTCGAGTGCGATGTGCGACAAGGCCGAGCAGGACCCGGAAGCGACTGTACTGACCAGCAACCCGGCCTCAGAGACCGACGAGCGGCAGAGCTCCTATCCGGAGCCTGTGGACACCCTAGGCTCGTCACCAGTGGCGTCAGAGAGGTAATTACCGTCCTCTCACTATACGCACGCTCGTGTCCACGCATTTGTGAAGCAACTGTGTCTTAAAGCAAGAATTAATTAACGATGTCATGTTCAATTGTGGGGCTTAACGTCCGAAAAGTGCACAGCTGCTTATTAGCGACGCCATTGCGGCGGGCACCGGAATAATTTTGGCCACCGGGTGTTCTTTAACGCGCACCCAAAGCACAGTACACGAGCGTCTTTTGCATCCCGCCTCCATCGAAAGGCAGCCGCCGCTACCGCGAATCGAACGCGCGACATATCGCTCAGCAACGCAAGACGCTTCTTTCGCACGCTATATGTTTGACATTCATGATCAGGGTTGTCAGAGCCCTGCCAGAGTTTTTGTCTGAAGAACGTACAGATATTCTTTTTAACCAGTTACAAAACTGTTATCACGAGAAGATTGCAAGATTTGTGATATGCAAGAAGTGAAATGCGTTATTATATCGCTTTTACTTTTATTTAAATTTATTTTTTTCGATGTCGACGCCTCAGCATTGTGGTGCTTATGAGAAAATTAATCAATGATGCAAAACAAAACAAGATGTCATTTTCTTTTGTCGTATTCGCTTCGCCGTTGCTTGGGCAGAAGTTCAGATAATCTGCAGCCTCATGCTGTGCTTACAAGTCTGAAGTCGCAGCACAAAAACATCCATAATTGTGCGCTCAATGGTTCTTGCGGTCAATCGCCATGCTCTGGGTCTCGCTTTCCGTCCTTTCTAGGTCCTCCATATGTCATTAGCCTTGTCACACCTCACTCTTCCTTAACACGCTTGATATCTCCCCTCTTTGTGTCATCTGAGCCTGCGTCTCACTATTGACTCGCCTCTTAGGGTTTTCAGAATTTCCTGCTCCACGGCCAATGTACACTGCGCTCCTCTCACTAACTCATGGTCCTTCTCGCTCGAGCTAGCTGTGCTTCTGGTAATTTCCTACTCAACGACCCTAACACACTTATGTTACCGTTTACTTGCATTGCGCGCCTGCCAGCACTTATGCTGCCTTCTATAATAGCTAGGAACAAACGTGAAAACTAAAGACAACATCACTCCAGTGGTAGCACGTTCATGAAAATACACGCGGCCTTTTCCTCTTCTCTTCAGAATCTGGAGTACAGTATGAAATGCTCACCAACGCAATGGCAACGTGCTGCATAAATCCCACTCCACTGCCACGTTGTTTACAGACTATGTTACTTAAATCACTGCTGAAGTGAAATTACATAATGTGACGCGTACGAGCATTTCAAAAAAGCAAAGCTCCGTCCTTAAAGAAAGACGCTAGAACGCGAAGTTTTCTCCCTATGCAAACTGAATCAAAGTCAAAGTCAACGACCATGCAACGAGCCCAAGAAATGCTGAGTGACCCAATGGTATGCATATATGATTTGATTGCTTGTCTAGCATTGTAGCTTTTGAACATTGAAGTTGAATGAAGGCCTATTTCGTTACGTTGCATAGCCTTTATTTTAGACCATGTAGCCATTGATTACACGCACACACTCACACTTTCACGGACGACTCCACACTTGCATACGGCAGCCTCTTCTGCTGCGGTGTGCTGCACCGACGGCCTACCCATGGTGACGGCCGGGAGTACATTGCGTGACGCGCGTAATGCAATGCAGATATATGCATCGTCTGGGCAGCGTAGCGTTCAACCATCTTTCTAGGTCCTAAGACGAGCCCGTATTCACGCGCACTTGCTGACTCCAATAAGCAGGGAAGCTCAGCTTATCGCGACAGGGGTGGTGTCATGCCTAGCAGACGCATCTTGAGCTTCCAGTGAACTTCGTGCGCATGTGCTACTCTTGCTGAGCTCGTCAGTTCGTGCCGTTATCAGGCACTGAACGGCAGGCCAGTCGACGCTGGCGCGGTACTGCAAATGTAACTGTAGTGTTCTGCGCAGATGCGTAAGTTGGCTTTTCTGCAGTGCGTTTTCGGCGCTCATGGACGAATCAGCGAGACGTAGAAAGCTTCGCTCTAAGACAACTGTAGAATGCTTGCACATTAACAGTGCTCCTGAATAATCTCGAGATATTCTACAGCTAAGCTGTAGAAGAGAGCGAGCCTACAATTTTTGTTTTCTTTTCCATGGCGCAGAACGAACAGTCCAAACACAGGGAGCAGTTGCAACAGCGCAAGTTCTTCAAATCCAAGCGCAGTAAGCGAGAAACCGCAGTTTTACATCGAGGTGGACGCCAGTTCTATGGTCAACTTGAAAGCCGGAACCCAGTACACATTGGTACCTTTGGATTCGGATCAGGCGACGGCGGCTGCCATACCAACCTCTGGCTCCATTGCTCAGACGCTGTGAGTACTCACATAAAGAAGCGACAGTTTTATTTTTCTGTTACACGCGAAACGTTTCAAGGGCCAATAGCTAAGCTTCTTGCAAATCGGGAGTATCTTTCTACAGCTCGACAGAGCTTTACAATTCTCTAAACATGCTAGCGTTTACAGATGCGAACATTGTGACGATTATACACAACTATCTTTCTACAGCTCGACAGAGCTTTACAATTCTCTAAACACGCTAGCGTTTACAGATGCGACCATTGTGACGATTATACACAACCACCGCATTATTTACAATAAATTTTAGCAATGGTTAGAATGTCTAGCCTAATTTTTGTTAGATGTGATGACAGTTGATAGTTCTGATGCTATTAAAATTTGTACACTTTACTCAGTACCAAGTGTTTTGCTGTACA
This sequence comes from Dermacentor variabilis, assembly GCF_050947875.1. Lineage (NCBI taxonomy): Eukaryota > Metazoa > Arthropoda > Arachnida > Ixodida > Ixodidae > Dermacentor > Dermacentor variabilis. Next base: position 95,006,771 of record NC_134571.1, read on the forward strand.
GATGCTAATCTGAAAATGCGCAGATTTAATAATAATGACCATGCTTGGAACGTATCTTTCTTGCTTTTGCTACCAGTATAAACCTTCTGTACTTTCTAGGTCAATGCAAAAAACGCGTCTCAAAAAATGTAGTTAGATTCTTGGACATTACGGGCCAAAACCACAATTTGATTATTAAGCACGCGGTAGGAGAGGAACTCCAGAATAATTTAGACCACCTGGAACATAAACCAAATGCACGTTACACTAACAGCTTTCGCATCGTGCTGAAACACAGCAGCCGCGGCTGTGATATGACCCCGCACCTTTTGGCTTAGCAGCCCTACGCCATAGCCACTACACTACTACGGCGGGTCCCTCAAAGGCCCTTCACTGGCGACTCCACATTATGGGTTGATATTCTAGCTGGGCTGCTACAAAAGTCGATGCGGTATTTCTACCTTCAGATTTAATAATATATAGCACTATTGTGCGAAATCCAAGGTACTTCAACCTCTTTTCCGTCTATCAACTTTCTTTTCTTGTTTCTTTTTGCATGACATAACTACGATGTTGTGTTTCGCCACTTTGTTTTGGTGCCGGTCGCTTTCAAAACTACCGTCCTAAGGAAAAACTAAATATAGTTTTAGAAAGCGGCTCGCACATCTCATTTATGTTCTCCCCAGAAGACGCAATGGTGTACATTGGTCTTTGTTCTTGAACTACGTGTTCTCTCGCGTTTAACGTTTACCAATTTTACGTTGCTAATTAGGATACCACATGTTCATAAACACATCAATGGCTTGCTTGCTGAAACCGTGCGATAACTACTCCTTTGACATCTGTACATATCAGACACCCATAGACTGAACGCGAAATTTCAATTCATAATAAGTTAACTATTCTACGAACGAAGAACGTTTGTCAGTTCTGTCATTCACGCGTAAGTAAGTAGCACTGTCAGGATATTATTCGCTGGCTATATCGTTATTATGCAAACCGTTTTTTTTGTTAAATAATTACGGTGGGATTTACTTGGCTGCCTTTGATAGCTTCGTGAACTATTAGAGTGCTGTAAGAGCGTCTACGACTCAAATTAATATGTAGTGCGTAAAGGTGGAGGCCTTAGGTTCTGCATCGCTGAAAAGAGTGTTTCCTCATGCCATATTCTTTCCTAGGTTTACATAGGGCATTTCTTGCTGTTTCTTGACGTTTGCTTTTTTCTTCTCAGTGCTTGGGGCCGTACACTAGACGGACGATTGCCTGGTGAAGAGCCAACCGGAAACCCTAGAGTCGTCTCGAAGGTAGGGAAAGTTCTCCTTATTTTAGCGTGATTGATTGATTGATTGATTGATTGATTGATTGATTGATTGATTGATTGATTGATTGATTGATTGATTGATTGATTGATTGATTGATTGATGGATTGATTGATAATTCATTAATAAAGTGATTGATTGATGCTTTGGGTTATAGTGGACTGCTCTAAAAGAATTCGGACTCGTTCTAATGCTTTCAATTCCATTGCAAGAATCGATTCGATGAACTGAGTACATCTCTACAAGACGGCCATATTATTTAGAACAATGGTTTCACCATAGCCCATTTCTCAGTTGTATATAAATATTTTATCTTCATACAATTCTTATTTCTTTGTCGCCAGTACTTCATTTTATGTTCGGTCACTTGCTCTCTCAAGCCTTCAACTTTAACCCAACCGCCATCCACTTCATTCCTCTAGTTCTTGTGTTCACACCTTCCTTGGTATTGCCGTTGCACTCTTTTTTGTACCGACGTTGTTGTTACGGTGGACACTACCTTCTTTCTTATAAAGTGTGAGAATGGTCTGCTTTAGATGCTGTTACAATTCCTGAACTGCAATAAACCGCAACTCCTGCTCATATGTCCTCGAACTGACATTTCCAGGATGTAGTTGCTCGAAACTGATTCCCTGGCAGACCGCACATATATCTTGGGATTATCGTTTCTGCTGCTTTTATCTTGAGAATGTTACCCCTGCTAACAATGTGCGTGCTGACATCAATTCACGCGGTGAATAAATTCACTTCCACAGAATGGGTTGCGTGAAGTAATCCTATAGCCTGTTACAATATCAGCATAGCCCGATTTCTGCGTCGAAATGGCTAAAAAGTGAAAGTCCATGGTTAAAATGGAGAAAGCTACGTCGTAGGGACGGACGCAGGCTTTTTTTAAGTAGAACAACAATCAGCCTAGTCGGTCACTTTTCTTTTGCACACAGTCCTGTGCCTCGCTCCACTGCGATATCCTCGTCTTCCTCCTTACGAGACGACAGTCATTCTGCTGGAGTCAACAAACAGCTCAATTCTGCATAGAGCAAATCTTGGTTTAAAGGGACACTAAAGCGAAACAATAAATAAGTGTATACTAATGAAGCATTGTTTGAGAACCCTGCAGGCAGTCATTTAAAAAAAAGATAGTTTGATTATTAGAGTAGAAAATGAAGGTCCAAGTATCAGTATTTCAATTTCGTGCCGAAACCCCAGCACCGGTACATCAGCATGACGTCAGGGATTCCAAAGCATGTTTTCGCATTTGGGCCGCGTTGGCTGAATAAAGGTTCCAGAAAGTTGCCATGTTTAGTATTTGGTTCCTTTAGAACACAATGTCGTCAATCTGTACCGCTATATATAATTAGTAGGCCCTAGAAGATGACATCGAAATCCAAGACGTCACAGCCCCCAGGTGCGGGAACTTAAGTAGGCTTCGCCACCCGTATTCCGTTCTTGCGCTTTTTCTGGCTTACCAAACGTCTTATCGTTCTAAGAGTGGTGTTTTTGGTGTTGTAGAACGGTAATTTACAGATGCAGAAGAAATCATTTTTCACTTGAGTGTCCCTTTAAGAACCAACCTGTCGGCTTGCTATTTAAGCTTGGTTGGTGTTTTTTTATTGGAAATCACTATTTGTTTTATCTGAGTCACTTTTACGGCAAATAGGTAGGTGAGCTCCTAACTTTCTTCATTTCGGGCCTCCTAATGAAAAGAAATGCGCGGCCGACGGTGGAATCAAACCTCTAGCTTCCAGCACAGCAGCCAAATACTCTACTACGTAACGCTCTTCTACAGCGAAGCTCTTTATGCGGACCCGGTGCTGTCGTTGTCAGAGTTCACTAAAACTATCATCATCAGCAATGGCTCGAGCGTCGTCATCGTCTTCCACAGCTGGCTAGGCTAGTTGGTGCCACTCGGCGCTACCGCGCCCGTGCCACTGTTCCCGCGTTCGTCGTCGTCGCAGTGTTCTTCCACAGCTCGCTCCGTTGCTGCTCTTCATTCCAGCGCAGAATTTCACTTCTGTTTGGTCATCGTAATGGGGAGGCTGCGTTTACGGGGGCATTGCTTAGGCCGGTATGAGCCATTCATTGTCTCACGCGACGGGCAGGTTTAATTTTGAAGGTACTTAGTTTTGAAGAATCGCAAGCGGCAATGCCAGGCGGATGCTGCTAACGACGCCACCGAGAAAACTCGAGACATCGAACGCAAGCGACATCAGCGAACTGCGGCCGTACCGTCACTGACGTCGTTATCTCCATCGCTGGTGAGCGTGTGTGTAATCTCATTAAGAAACACAAAGGCGTCAATCGTCAAACCAATCCAACCAATTGTCAAATCGATTGCAGCACCCAGATATCCAGTGGTGGGCCTTGCGCCCAATATACGGGGCTTTAGATTAGTGGCTTCGCACAATCCATCCCAGCTACAACTATGGGAAGACCACCAGTAGTGCGTACTCGTGAGGAACAAACTGCCTACCGCGAGCGTCAGCGAGAGTTGGCTCATGAACGCGCTCATCGTCGTAGGGCCAGCCTCACGCTCAAAAAAAAAAAAAAAGAAAGGAAGGAAAAGTAAAAAAAATAACAGTGACTACCGCGAAGAAATCACTCCTAAATAATGCTTACCACGCGAAGCACGCAAAAGCGAAAATGAGTAGAAATGCATTGAAACAAAACATTTACGACATCGACTGCTTGCGAAGTTTGGCTTGTATGGTGTGAGAGCGATCTGTGAGGATTACAGTCTAGGTACACAGAGGGCTAATAGTTTCGTTCGCACTCTGTTTTCGCCACTTAGTTCGCGTTCAAGCAAGAGGCAGCACGAAGGTCAGTTCGCTCGCTGCTGCTTCCGCGCTTCCTCATTCCATTGTTTCGACAGTGAGTTTCCACGGTCATCAGGGGAGATGTGTTCAGGTTTATTTGAGCGCGCGTGACACCGTACTTCTTTTTAGTTAGTAAGCGAATGTTTACAAGTTACTTATACGGCCGATAAAACAACTATCCTTACTTCGTATAGCTGTATATTAATTTGTTATCGCAATCGATGCTTCGTCCTTCGGGGGAAACTGCAAATAGTTTTTCTTTATTGTCATATTTACAATTTCTCAAGTAAGCACTTCCATAGAAATACGGCGAATAATACACCCTCTAGCCGAACTTGAGCTCTCGCGTTCTTTCTAAAATATTTTCATCTACGGAAGGTTTTCGACACACGCATACTCGCCTCTTGCCGAAGCCAGCTAGCTCTTTGAGACCAGTTTGGCACGTGCGCCACATACTAGTTTCTGGCATTCTTCACTCGGGGCATCTAGCGCTTCGAGACACTGCGTCGACCTGCCGCCCAGCCTTCGGAATCAACCAATGTTCCCCAGTCCTTTCCCCATTGCAGCTAACACGACAGCGGCTGTGCACCATTGTACCACCTTCACGATCAACGTATGTCGAACAGGCTGTCTTCGACGGAGCACAAATTCCGACGTCGTTTTAACATGATATGACAGACATGACACGACAGACATAAGTAAATACGATTCTGTAAACATTTCGTCGCAGGTGACGTGACAATTCCCGTGTTTCTCGCTTACGCTCGGCCAGTGCCTACAACTGCGCACAAGCCAGAAATCGGCATGTCGTGAACTCGCGTCGAATGGGCGGAGCATAAAACACGCCGTGACCATCGCAAGAGTGTCATCGTACGAGTATCTTCGCCGTCGTCCTCGTCTTGCTGCTGTCGTCGCAGACGCGTACGCTCGCATCACGCACACCAACTGCTCCATTTTTACAAACACGTTCATGTCCTTAGTAGCGATTTGCGAAAGCCCAAACAATGCTGGATAGCTAGCCTCCTGCAAAATGTTTCACATAACAGCGATTCCAACAGGGCGTGGGGTGTATTGCTTTTTTTTTATATGAACTCCTCGTATGTTAATTGCATCCACCGCGTGTTTTGCTGCTCGATATTTTTGTGTAAGCGAAATGTGGCATTCACATAAAGGTGGCGCTAAAGCTCTTTTGGAAGCGATATTAATAAACCGTATTTACCTTCCTGACTGCCTGATCGAAGCGGGATCACGTGAACCTGATGCTTGGGCCATCAAAACAGCATCTCAGTGAGAATAATGATGCCACCGTGATAGTCTCAGCACAAATTTCGATGCGTTGTATATAATGTTGCCGTTAACGCGTGAGCCAAATTTCGGCACTTGCATTCAGCTGGGAACGTTTTGCGTTTTACATCGGATGGCGCTAGATCCTGATCCCTGGTGAGCATGCTCGAAGCCCAATTGTACTTTGGCTGAACTTGAAGGTCAGATTTACGCAACCAGGCGTTTTCTGGGTTTGTACCTTGAGTAGCAGAGCTATCGTTCTAAATCTTGGAGGACGCTCAAGCTTCGCCTTTAAGAGTGGATCGCGATGTCATTAAAAAATAACTGACTGCTTCTCACGCTGCCTGGTCAGTGCAGCTTATGTAACCCTGATATTTACCGGGAAATGCTGGCATCGAGCGCTACGCACGAAGGCGAGCTTTCTGGTGAAAACGCGGCCTCTTGCTTGGGCCCATCCCGGAGGTAGTGCTAGTGCGCAGCCTCACCGATAATATTATATCACTTTCAGGTCTCCGTTATTGTTTCGCACTTCTAATATTTCAGTCTGAGAAGATTTAACATAAAAGGCAAGCACTGTCGGTGTTTTGTTTCAGGACATTTCTTTGTGGGCTGTCACTCAGAATTCCGAGGATTAGCTTTGTAAAGAATGTAAGACAGAGTACGAGCAACTTTGTGCCACATAGGATGCTTCGCGGCCTCATACAAACACAGCCGATTTGAAGACCTGGGAAGTTACGCTTGCGCGTAAAATAGAAATGAGATAGGCAAAATGCTGGATGCAGTAAAACCTGATTTGCTCGACCAGACTAGGTGACTATCCGTCGCCGGCACGTTTCGAAAGGGATGCCTATTGAAATCATTATCATCGTCATCATAACCGTCAGCATAAAAATCGTTATGTACGATGTGTTCCACTTTTGGCATGTGCAGGAGGAGCTGACCAGTGACGCGTTCGGCCTGGACCAGGGTATGATGAGCTCTTTCGACGGGCCTACAGTGGCGGCTGGCAAGACCGAGGAGCCAGACACCACGCTCGACGGGGAGTTCGAGGGCTCCGAAGACAAGATGACGTACACACCCCTCATGACCGTCTCTCAACAACAGCAACAGCAGCAGCAGCAGCAACCACAGACGCATGACGCAACCGCTGCAGCAGCTGCTGCCGCACAGATGGTAAGCCTGTTTTTTTTAGAACTTGGAAAACTGTCTAGACATATTAACGCAACTGGTTGCAGATCTGCAAGCATCTGGGGCACCAAACTAGCTGCATTACGAAAAGATATGTGGGCCATTGTGGCATGAAAACCAAACGCCCTCAACATGGCCGCCAGCGGTAACCAGCATCTAAGGATTTGCTGACTCGTACATCGAAGTCTTCGATTACCATTATCTGTTTTCTCGTTATAGTCGTGTTCAGAGAGCTGCTGTGGACGTAACAATTTGTCACCCTTTGATACTGGAGCCTTGTCTTCTTGAGACTAATTTGGAGAGTTCTTTATCCCCAGAAAAGCCGAGTACCTGCCATTCTCCTCCTTGTGTCCTGTCTTCGTAGCTCTGAGCAGTTACTGTACCACCGTTTCTCATTTTACTGTGCCCTTCGGGAAGAATGAAGATTTCAAGTGACGAGTGATTTCGTATCAGAATAAGGTTTATATTATGCACTCTCAACGAATAGCCTCTAAAACACTCACTTGCGGTCTGCCGCGAATATATTTGCAAGTTATCAGAGGCTTTATGTGACGATAATGTGGGACAGCAATAACGTGCTTTAATTCTAGGGACTCATCAATGACCTGGGAGTCATACTCATTATTTTATTACCTGATTCGGCTGATCGTAAGCGGTAGATGAAATTAGATGATAGATGGTAGATTAGAATGCAATGCAATATTTGTAATGTAGCACAAAGATGATCTCGTTCGCAAAGATTGTTTGCGAAGTGCTTCGTTAAGTGCGAACACAAACACACAGAAAGTGTAACCTATGAAAACTTACTACGCACGGCTAAGGCCCCAGTTTCTCGACGTCTAGGGATAATGCAAAGATACGAAGAGTTCAAGAATGTGTGTTTCATGTGAGAGCTACCTTCAACTTGTTTGGCAGCATTACTAATGAGTAACGCTTGACTTAACTGCTTCCGAAAGAAAATCCTCCGAAAGTGTGCTTTTGAGCGCAGTCGTGGAGCATTCGAGCTAACAAACAACACAAGCTTGAATGGTCATTAGCACTGAAATAACAGCGCAACATATGGGACACAGCGCCATTGTCATCAGTCTTAACTGTCCTGTACCATTCGATGCGCATTTATTACAAGGTTGAACTCGAACTAACCATTCTAACGTCGTACGATTCGTTCGCATGAACCCCGCAATGCTCTTTATCAATGCATCCAGGAGATACACCAAAATCTGTCGGTGACTTTGGTAAATGCACTGTTTCCTTTTGTTGTAGTTACTTAAAGGTGTGTGACACCAAAACGCTGATTTGAAGCGTACAAGCTGCCTCTGTATTAATGTATTCATGATGACACGTGCAAATCTTTTCCTCTTTATATTCGAGGAGCTTACATTGGCACGTAGAACTTGGAAAAAATATTCGGCCTGGCCTGTGTTGTTAATGCCCCTTGCTTATTTTGAAGGCTTGGAAAAGAGGCTTAATTGGAGGAGAATTGACACAAAAATATTTACCCTAGACGAGTGTTGACTGTTGCCTTTGCTATCATTTTTTCAGGCTGCCAATGTCGGCACAACTGTTAATAGCAGCGTGCCTTTGGTTGGCGCCATGCGATATGTTGCAGTGATCGTCGGCAATAGTTCTTATGTCCGTTTCGGCAAAATATGTCATTTATGTTTCTGAACTCTTCTTCTCCGAAAACATATTCGGTAAACAGCTAAAAGTGACGGTCATGGCAAACATAGGTAACAAATACCTTACCGCACGAAATAATTCTAAGTGTAATTTTCCAGAAAAATACCGAATCATTGTTTTGGGACAACGCTGATGTAGGCTCAAGGCTACTTGGTTTATTGTACAATAGACAGCCGATTGCTCTTAAACTTAATACTGAAAAAAGGCAAGAAACTCTGCGTAAAAGTTCAATAGAAGCTGTAACAGCGCGTTTGCGACCCTATGCCGACGAAGCCTTTGGTAGACAGATGCGCCAACACGTCCGGAAACTTTTTCGTTCTCCACATGTTTCCCTTCCCTTCTTTGTTAAAGGGTTAATGGTTGTCACAATAGTAGCCTCCAGAGAAATATTTGCGTGAACGCAAGTCATTTAGGTCATACAGTTATTGAGACTACACAACAATATATGTGGGCAAAATTATTAGATAATACTTCGTAGTGTATAAACGTTGACCCCCTGGCACGATGATGACACACACTGCCAACACATTCGCTTCTTCATTTGTTTCTCTCTACCGTTAAGTGGGGGTCTGATATTCTTACTAGACTATGGAGTAATCTGCTTTCAGTCGGGCCTTACAGTTGTGTGTCGTTTATTTCAATTTAGCGTTTAATGCGAACTCAATTGAAATTTAATTCTCAGGTTTTAACAGCCAGAATCAGGATATGATTGAGGCACACCATACCGGGTGACTCAGAAAATTTTTTAACCCCCTGGGGTTCTTTAACGTTCACTTAAGTCTAAGTAAACAAACGCTTTTGCATTTCGCCCCCATCGAAAAGCGGCCGCCGCGGGCAGGATCAAACCAAAGACCTCCAGCTCGCGCTCAGCCCCGCAATGTCGTAACCTCTAAACCACATACCGCGGCGGGTGTCAGAACATAACGAAATAATACACTACGCGATTGAAATCCCCATTACTCAAGAATCGTTGGCGGGAACTCGTGTCAAAGAAAATAATTCTAAAATAAAAGACTGGTGCCTTTGTTGGAAGAAAGAAGCTTCTGTGCCCAGGAGCGAAAGATTAAAAAAAAGAGAATTATGTGGACTTAGACAGAATATCAAGAAAATAATCCAAAATTATTAAGCCGGCTTTATTAAAGCCCATATGCCTTAACTATACTTTAAGGTTTCACCCACCAGCCACGCTGCACGACCCACATCCCAAAGGTCATTCACCCCCCGTGCATGCTGTGAGAGTCGAAGAGTGAGTAACGACGCCCCACCCCTCATCTGTTAATTCCAGTGCTCGGTGAAGAAAACGGTAGTTAAGACGGTGGCAACGCGTTCTCCGTGTGTGCGTGCTTGCGCGCAGCAACACGTCACCAGCGGCTACGACGCTGCGGCGCTGCGCTACCGACACCCGACGTCGCCCGTGTACGTGGCACCGCCGCAGCACACGCTCCAGCACCAGACGGCGACGCCCTTCCTGGTGCACCCGAGGGCCAGCTGGGCCCCTTTCACAGGCACCTCGACTCCACAGGCAAGTATTGCGAAGCCGCGCAGCGCTACTCTAGCATGGCCTTCGAGATTTGGGAGCGCACCGGCGCATGCCGCCCGATAGCGGAGGCTATGCTTCCAAGAACATTGTTTTCATGACAAAAACACTAAAGGAGAACTTGGCGCTGCAATAGTTCAGCCACTATGGGAATCGAGGGCCGCACAAAGATTTTTTTTTCTTTTAATGCGTAGGCATTCTTTGGCGAGTATCCAGGGAAACCTGACTGTCACGCGAAAAGTGTAATGGTTTTTATCTGCAGAAAAAATGCGTAATTTGCGAAGTTAGGAGATTTACTCGTTATAATAGCGTAAATTTCAATTATTGGTAGCTTTATAAGCGATAAGAAACAATTGAAACAAAAAAGCAAATAAATTGATCCGAGAGAAAAATAATTCTCGCTAGGCCGCCTTGAAAGCTTACTTTTTTGCATTGCGGGTGTGTGTGCAGAGAAGCCTGTTGTGGAGCTGCTGAATATAAGCCTAAGAACTGATTGGTACATATGATAACAGTATAATAATAATAAACTATTGGTAGCGTTAAAAAAGCTGGGGACATCGCCGTCGCCACGTCAAGGTCGCAACAAAACAAGTAAGAAGCAAAAATAAAATTTAAAACCAGGGGGGAAAAGCAGCTTGGTGAAACCTGTGGTGACAGCGTTCCGGCTCAGTTTATACAATCACTTTGAAGGGGCCATGCACCTTCCTGGTAGCTCACCTCCGCTCCGTTCAGTACACTGATTTCATTTATTTGGTACCCGAAAAGAGATGTGCAGACATGCGTAAGCCAGGAAAAGCACGTAAGCAAGCAAGCAAAAGAGAAGTGACAGCTGATCCAAAGAATGCTTACGAATTGGTAGATATTTCTCAGAATTTCTGTACTTTTTGTTCTATGACATAGCAGAGACATTTGTAAGTACATTGGAGCTTCGTTTATTTTTATTTATTTCTTTTTCTTGAGAAACTCATACGTGTAGTGCATATCGTGTAGGTGACTGATGTGGCATGGTGAACCAGTTGGTGCATGCTAGTAGTTATAAGCCCCATGATCAGCATATCGTTTAACTATTACATTTACTGAGCCACTCGGTGCATGTCAATTCTGAGTTAGGGTGATTTTTAGTGTGGCGGTCCATACGGTATGTCCTGAGCCTGATTGGAATAAAGGTAAAATGGTGTACGGACTGTGGATAGAAAGATTGCACCCGTCATATCAGCACATTTCTTTATCGAGGTATTTCATGCTAGGTTCCAGATAGAGCCGACACCTATAGGGCCCAAATCTTCGACGAATTTTTTTGTCTAGGCAGTTTAAAGTGTTACATATACGTAAATATTCGTGGTGAGCTGAAGGTTCTGTTATTTGACAATTTTCTTTGCAATTTAGGTATATTTGTCTTCACGTGTGCTGACTTAAGTATGATTGTGTTGCATGACTCGGCTCTGTCTCATCACTGCGAACCCACAGGCAAAAGACAAGGGTAACCAGAATCGCCATGAATTTGTCGCACGCCTGAACTTGACACAGAAACATGACTTCGCGCACCAGTACTCAGGCGTGCACAAGTCTACTGGCACACGTGTAGGCTGTATGAACCAGTAGCACATATAGTGAGAATGTGCCAGCTGGTACACGTCTGCCCTGAATGGTAACCAGTTCAAGGTGGTGTTTCTCATACTGTGGCCTAACTTTCCATAGCTTTTGGCGCGTCACTCTGAGTGAACATGGCTCTCCTAAATTTTCGCTCAGATTTTCGTTTGTTCGCAATTTCAAGTATCACCTACAAGCATCCAAATCTCTGAAGTTCTAGTACACAAACATGCAACGCAAATAGGTAGGAAATTCGCTTTGTCTTAGAAGCACTTGTGCATGTGTGTGAGGTTTGCGTACATTCGTTTTGATGCTATTCCATTAATGACAAGGCGCCCCTTCACTGACACCTGTAATCATCTGCAGGTGCAGGCTTTGTTTTTGTATATCGAATCGTCGCACAAATGTCGAGTATTATTGGTTCTGTAAGGCTTCAATGTGGTCTTTCTTGGCGTCTGATAGAATTGTATTAGCCAGCGAGGCGCACTCGGCCTTTTGTCTTGTATATGCTCCTGTGTACCTTCCTCGCTATCTATAGGCTGCCTAAGATTCATTTCTCCCAATAATAAGCGATTTTGACGGTTTAGTGCTGAACGAGCTGTTCCCAATGATGGACTTGAAAATATGCACGTTTACGCAACTTTTTCAATTTGCTGCTTAACCAACACACACAAGGCTGCAGTAGATGCTGCCTAAATCAGCATCCAAATAACATTAACGATAGTGTCGCGCACAACTCTAAAGTTCCGAGTATATGCATGGCAAACACTGGTGCTACACATTGTTGTAAGGTTCATAGTATATGCACGAGAAAAATCGAGGACGCAAAGCATAGCGGAACGACAGAGGCAGTTTCCATGCAGTTCCATATGACGCGCGATATTCCGTACATTGTTTTCGTTTCTAAATGATAACTTGTGATTTGTTATTGAGACAAGCATTTCTCCTTCAGTGTCTGGCGTAGTGTTATTTCAATTCGTTGAGTTTTAACACTGCTATTGCAAGGACTGTGACACAACGACCGGCTAAACGTTTCGCAAGCCTCGAGCACGTCCTTCAGCAGGTAAAGTTGTCTTCTCTACGGCCAAACAGTCATTTCTTTTCGTCTTATGGCGTGTTCATCCTTCACCTCTGCTTTCGTTTTTGAAGTCCTTTGTTCCCTCGCATTTTTTGGGAGGGGGATACAAGCGGCTAGTGGCGTTACCCTGAGGATTATTGAGGCTATGGAAACGGCACATGTCAGTTTTTGCATGTCATATCCTTTTTTTTTCGTCTCTGGCATTAAAACTTGTGTTCGCATCAGATCGCCGTTTCCATGCTTCGTTATCGATTTTTTTTCTCCTGCCCCCTTCCCTCAACCCCACCTCGTACCCCCTTACGAACACTGATTTTACGTAGCGGTACTCACCAGGTATGGAATAGGCGACGCCTAGTGCGCACCTGTACGATCCATGTGACACCACTGCAGGGATGTCCTCTTTGCCCTCACCAAGTCACTGTAAGCCACATGCTTTGAATCTTTTTTATTCACTGTATCATTGAAACATCTTGTGCCATGCAAAGTCTGACTCTGTACCCTATCCCATTATAACAATCACGTTTTAGACATTCATTTGTTGTGCCTTACAACAGTGTATGAGAAACTCGTGGCTTTCGTATGTTATAATAGTAATGCACTATTGAATTTATTTATCTGGGATTAGAGATTGACCATAAATTTGCACTACAACGAACGTGTCACGCACACGGCACCTCGGCACAGCCGCAAATAGATTCCCGTATTTATAAGTTCTCATGCTAGAACTATCCATAAGAGTTAACGCCAGCAAATTGTGGTATTGAACGTATCATTAGCGAAGTCAACTGGCCTGTGACGAATAGCATTAATGATGAAAAAGCTTCGTGAATGCAGGTCCATGGTCCACTACTTTTCACGCGGTTGCCTTGCAGCTGATGCTCGTCATCCGGGGCCTTGAGCTTTTGATCAACTTGAGAACACTACCTTACTGCCAACTGAGAATACTACCTTACTGCATTGGGTCTCGCGTTCACCCTATTGGTTGAACCCTACAGACAACATTGCTGAGCTTGTTTTCAACAGGTCAAGCAATATATCTGTTCGTAACAACAGGCACCAGCCACTCGATATGACGAGCAGTCATTACAGAAAGCTGCCAAGCAATGGCACAGTCCAAAGGAACTAAACGTGGGATATCAGTCTGAACTCGCACGAGATAATCATTCAGCTGGCCCGCCCTTACGCGGCACATCTCTCGCGATGAATGAAAGTTTATGAAACGATGCAATTGTGCGTGAGAGAGCCAAATGTGGTTACGCACATGCGTTTCTTTCATTTATCGGTGGTTGTTTTTCATATAGTGACCTGTTTTATACATTTGTAGATAGCAGTATCAATTCATTCATTTCGCTACAACCATTCCTTCCCAGCTAAATTAGAGACAGCGTTCCCCAGAGTTTGCCTCAGTTTCACGCATTTGGTCATGTAGCACGCTTACCCTTAGACCGCTGGCTTCCATGAGGAAGAGCCTATTTTATTCTGCAACGAAAAAATATATTGTTTACGAAAACACCATACTATCAGCGGATAAAATAATGAAATCTATAATAATGACTGCCCAAGAAAATAATTCTGCAGAAATAACACTTTATCCCTTCAAATAACACTTCGATGAACCTAGGCGACATGTTCGACTCTGGAAAAAACTGGTCAGTCCTCAAGGGATCTCTCACAGTAAGAATACTTAGCACTTGTTTGTAAATGAACTTCACCAAATTTTCGTAGAAATGAGTAGGTATTTCAGTTCCTAATTTATCTCGAAGCTGTCTTGCGTTCAACTAATGGGAGTTCGAACGTAATCTGGTGCAGGTTTTGTGTACTAAGATTTCAATACTGGTACTGATCGCATTTGCTACTGAACAGACAGGCTTTGAGCACTGACCGGCTGCAATTCCGAAATTTAAAGCTTTTGTAGAAATATAAAATTGCCTGTAGTCATTATTGCGGATTTCGTGAGGTTCATCGCTGATATTCTGTTACTGAAAGCAAAAGATTCCGCGTGAACTATCTTAAAGAAGAGGCTGTTTCTCCTTCGAGCAGGTTGTATACAATCATGACCGCATAACCTTTAGCACGATAGCACCCACACGAACTGGATTGCCCAGTTAACCTCCCTGCGCGATGGCCAACACGACATTCGGCGCTCACAATAAAATTTTAAAAAATTACCAGCTCCGGTGCACGACTTTCGTTCTGAACGCACTTCGAGAAGACAAATTTGTGCTTTCGATAGTAATAACATTTCGTCTTGGCTGGCCGCGTTTGCTGACATTTTCCATATAAGGTTTGGCAAATCGATACCCGCCTACGAGCCGCATTGCCTATCCGGCCCCCAGAAGCTGGGATAACGAGAAGTCCTTCGTTCGTAAGAACTGGTTCTACTGACCGGTCTTTTTCGCTAATATATTCGTTTTAATGATGGCTGGTACCTGTTCTTACGGCCTTCGTGTACGAAGCGCTTCGTTAAACCTGATAACGACGGCAATATCACTAATTGCATAATTATCGAGCGCATATATTAGTAAGTGCGGCCCCTGGTTACTTTAGCCATCAACTTTCTAGACTTGTGCGGTGAACATGGACGTATATTCAACCGTCCATCACTGGAGGAGGCCCCGTGCGTGTGGCACGTAGTACGGCTGAAAAGTGTCGCGAGATGAGCAGGAGAAAGTTGCGCTCTCTTGTTCGACAGTGCCTAGTGGGCTTTGCGCCGGAGGCTTGTTTAATGGAACGTCACGAGGTTCTTGTATGCATCAGAAAAGTATTTGCGCCACACCGCGTTGAGCCGAGTCACGCTGTCTACACGCGCATCGCCCTTGGGGGAGGTGTAATATTTTGACATTACCGTGTGCTCCAAGTACGGTGGCGCTAAAGACACTTTCTAGAACTCAGTGCCAGATTAAGTCGTTGCGAAATCGTGAGCAAGCACTCACTACGCATGATACAAAGTTGTAATCAGTGCCAGATTAAGTCATTGCGAAATCGTGAGCAAGCACTCACTACGCATGATACAAAGTTGTAATGCGGTGTTGCGCTTTCGAAACCGTCATCTCGGGGTCACCAGTGAGTTTTTTTTTTTCTACTGGTTCATTTTTCTTTCTCGAAAAGCGGGGAGGGGTGCGTGAAAGGTCTTTATAAGTGGAGTGGAGGCGCCGATCAAAATCAACCCGTATTATTTTATCGTTATCACCACCGGAGATAATCCGCAGTAAGACATAGCCTTGTCCCGCGCCAATTGTGTCCACCCAATAGATACGAACTAATCGTCGCATCACTTCTCTCCCTTGGTTGGACTCTCCTTTGTGAGAGCTGTTTTTGCGTGACTACCTTTGTTACTTCTTGGTTGGATCACAGGAGATGTGTTGGAGGAAGGTCGTTCGCGAGAACTTCGATTGTATTCTGAAAGTAAACGGAGAACTGTGATTGTGGTGGTACTGTTCGGTTCCAAGAGACGCTAGTAGGAAAAAGCTAGAGCGATATATTACGTGGTTCAGAAGTCTGTCACTTCTTTTTTTTTTGTGCCAGAGGAAATCTCTTCATCAAATTAAATCACTTCAAAGGACGGGCAGAGACAGGCTACCCACACATCTGCACGGCGTAGTAGGCCAGGATTTTCTCGCCGTGACGAACATTTCGATGGCAATGGTCTGCCGGAAGCCACCACCCTCGATATTGGGTCGGATGACTGTGCGCTCCCCCACGTGGCCCCGACATGGCGTTGCAAATAGAGAACACTTGAACTAACAGAAAGTGCAGCAAGTTTGGGTACGTTGGTGCAATGCCAAAGTGACAGATACACAGCGCGAATAAGAACGTGGAATGAACGTAACAACCACTTCAAATCGAGGTTCATTCACCAGTGATCTCACATGGTAAGATGTATAAATCACTTGTATGCTTCTGATTAAACTTGTGCTTCCTACGTCAATTCCTTCTCTAAGTACGCGTCTCTCTTTACGCTGGTTATCCATCACCATGCAAGTATACGGACAGATGCCCTTCATACGGGGCTCAATGGGATGCCGTAGGCTTTAAAACAGCACAGAAGAAATTGATGAGGAGAAGGAAGCGAATTTCCTCACCATCGTCTTCCATAAAAGAAACAAACAGTGGCTAATATGCTTATCCTTGTAGATTCCAATACAGTGTAATAGTCGCTATCTCATCTGCTGTTCCTCTACCTCTGCAAGAAGTGTCAGTGCCGCACATTGTTAACCCAGTCTTCTCGCTTACAAAAGCTCTGGTGTTGACTAAAGTGAGGCTTTG
This sequence comes from Dermacentor variabilis, assembly GCF_050947875.1. Classification (NCBI taxonomy): domain Eukaryota; kingdom Metazoa; phylum Arthropoda; class Arachnida; order Ixodida; family Ixodidae; genus Dermacentor; species Dermacentor variabilis. The sequence continues at coordinate 95,023,505 of NC_134571.1, forward strand.
GACATTATAGCCTAACAGTTCAGATTTAGCACGTGCTTCCAGAGCACTCGGTTTTTTTTTGTTTTTTTACCATATGATGAAGGATAGGAGAAATATTCGAGTGTATTTTGTGAAGCTTGGATATTGCTATCGGCATTGCTAAACTTCCTTCCTATTATTTTGATTGGCGATCAATTCGGCATCCACCACTTTGTGATGCCTTTGCGCCATAGAACGCAACCAGACATCGCCAGATCAGTGCTATTGGAGCTACGAACACTAACCATGCGCGAAAGAGGCGGCTTGGCTCTGCGAGACATGGTCGTGGCCCGTAATGTGTATGTATGCTCGACTTTTTTTAATGTACTGGCCCATTCAGTGCTGCTGGCGTACTGATTGTGGATATCCCGGAGGAGCCAACATCAGCAGCCCGTGCGAGGCCCTACAGACTCGGGTATGGCACTCCCAACAACACACTGCAAAGTTCGCGGGCAGGCGAAGGCGCAGAAAGGCACAGTGGCTCAGCGGGTTCCCAAATTTCGAGACGAATTTTATTATGGGAAAAGTTGCCTCTTTCTGCGGGGCCCTTTTTCTCGTGATAACTTTGTTTTATTAGAAATTCAAGATAAATTTAGGACACTTTCTTTAATACTGACCATTCTCTGCCATCCCTCCTTACTTAAACAAGAAGAATTCCAGTTTACGAAAAGGCACAAGGTAAGGCGGATTCGTGCTATATCGTTAATTGCGTGTGTGTTGTTCTGGGTCGCATGACAAGACAGGAAGCTGACAGACACGGGCAATATTAACGAATAGCCGTCACTGCTCCTAGACGGAGAGCTACAAGATTTGCGAAAGATGTGCCAACGATCACGAACTAAGAACCGCGGGTGTCGGCGAATACGACACGTCTACTTTCTTCCATGTCCTTAGGTGCGCACATTTAGGAGCGATAAATATGAAGCAATATTCCTGCCGCAATAGTTCTAGAGTACGTGTGTCATCGCCTTTATGCGCCTTTGCCTGCAAGCACCATTTAGGTACGGGCATAGACGGCTTGCACGCGATGTCACAAAAACCCCACTAGAAGCACCACTAAAAACCCGCTACCCAGCGATTGAAAAAAAGTGCGGGACTGCGCCGAACGGTTGTTCATCTTTTAACTGGGACACCCCATATTCCCAGTATGAATAGCATCGGTGTATGGCGCTGTGTCTTGAGCTGTTGAAATTGAAGTCGCAGTCTTCTTTTCACCGTGGCGGCTGTAACCGTGTCAGTGCAAGCCGTCTTAAATATCCCCATGAAGCCTTGTAGTGTTGGGATACAATTTTTTTTTCTGTAATTGTAAGCAGAAGTTTGTTCACAGATGTCCGTTGCCTGTCATCGTGCAGGCTTACCTCCCCATGACGTCGGCCGGTCACTCCGGCACGGCGGCCGGCGCGGCAGCCGGTCTCGCCGGCGGTGCGAGCAGCAGCAGTGCTACAGCGACGGCCGCCGACAGCGGCCTGCACGCCACACTGGGAGCGGACGAGGTGACCTCGGCCGGCGACTTCAGCCGCGGTGCGGCCGGAGATGCCGCGGGCGGCGACATCATGGGTGGCGTGACCACTCGCGTGGCCAACATGGGACAGATCCAGCACATGGTTGGCCCACTGGACAACGTACCGTACTACATGCCTTTCAACGGCCGCGAGAACCACAACGAGAAGGAGCGAAAAAGGAGGTGCTTGCTTTAAGACTGCCGCTGCGCTGAAACAGTCACCGCGCCATATCCATGGGCCTGTATCGCATATAACATACATTTTCGCTGTTTCGACTGTTCATGTGCAAGTGTCGCTAAGCGTGCATTTGGTTCAGTGGAGGAAAGTTTATGGAAATTCCAAAGAGAAAAAAAAAGGATACGTTTATTCGTAGTCTACGCTCCAAATCTCGAACTGAAACTTGCAGCTTTATGCCTAATCATCAATGAGCGCCAATCAAGTCCGAGCTCTGTACCTTGGCCACTATACAAAATAGCTCCCCCTTGCCAGGTGTGGTCCGCAAGCTCTTGTCACTGATGTATTTTGCTGGTACAAAGCGGGCGTGCTGCCAGTTTATAGATAGTATCTGAGTAAGCGCTCACGCTAGCCCGCATTGGATCGGAGCGCACAATGACGACGCCCAGCAAGTTCTTCGAAATTCCTGCACATTTGAGTTTTTATAAAAACAAAATTGAGAGTACGAATGAAATTTTGCTAACTCGAATTGTCTGACTCGTAGGACATGAAGCGTTGCAATGGCTCACAAAAAGTAAGAGGAAATATTGCTATTTCTGCACGAAATTTTGGGATGGAGATAAACCAATTGTCACTTCAATGAATTGTGCTTATTTCTTGATTTACGTCACTCCAACACTTTATTCGATAAATGCTTTGTTCTCTCGCTCACTTTATTTGTCGTTAGTCTTACATGGTAAATGTTTCGAATTTTATTTACTTTTGAAACTCTTGTTTTATGCCTAGTCATTGGTAAAAAAAATTTCACTTTTCTAGCCCCCTATTATATACACTGTTTTAGATAAATTGAAAGACCGCATATCAGGGACCAAACCGAAACGCCCGCGTCGCTTGTCTCATGTCAAAAGCTTCATATGGCGTGAAGGCTGTAGCGAAACAAGTGTTAACTCCGAAACAGGTTGGTAAAGGAACATAGCGCGGACACATAAGCCCCTGACGCAGGCACAGAATCAATGAGCCTTGGAAGCGTATGCGGCGAAGAAGCTGGTGCTGTGTGAAACAAAACAACCCATATTCACAAAATTTAAATTCAAGTTCTAGAGGCCTCGCCATGAGCAAGCCTTCTAGCACTTTCATCGTGTCTAGTTCCGAATCTTAAATCTACACCTTGTCATTTATTGTTAACACACCGTAGGCAAGTAACAAATCAGCTTGAACTATTAATCATCTCCGGATGTCGCCATGCTTTGTGCGGTACCAGGTATAGATATCATGACGTGCGCAGTAATTGAAGGCGACTCTCGTCATTGCTGCGTATCGCTTCTAGACAAGAAAATTTTGCATGTAAAATATCCCTTTTTTTTCCAGTGTACATTTTCGTTGACTGTTATCCACATTTCTGTACACCATCATTTGTTATGAAACCAATTTGTTAAGACACAAGGGTTCTTGATGTCTCATCCGCTCTTGGTTCGCCTTGTCTTAAGTGTCGCACGATAATAATAATAATAATAATAATAATAATAATAATAATAATAATAATAATAATAATAATAATAATAATAATAATAATAATAATAATAATAATAATAATAATAATTAATAACCAGCAGCCTATTTAATGTCCACTGTCAGGACGAAGGCCTCTCCCTGCGATATCCAATTACCCTTGCCCTGCGCTTCCATTCTCTTGGCACCCTTTCTGTAACCATGATGGTCCACCGGTTACCTAACCTTCGCATTACAAAGCCTGCCGAGCTCCATTTTTTCTCTTGGTGTCAATAAGAATATCGGGTATACCTGTTTGCTCTCTGATCCACACCGCTACCTTCCTGTCTCCTCACCGTAACGCCTATCATTCTTCGTTCTATCCCTCATTGCGCGGTCCTTAACTCGTTCTAGAGTAGAATGCATTGATTGTATACCTTTCTTTTCAATGATAGTGGTAAGCATCCAGTCAGGATCTGACAATGTCTGCCGTGTGCACTCCAACCCATTTTTATTCGTCTGTATACTTCCTTCTTATGATCAGTGTCCCCTGTGTGTAAATGACCTAGGCAAACGTACTCATTCACAGACTCTAGAGGCTGACTGGCGATCCTGAACTCTTGTTTCTTTGTCAGGCTATTCATATTTATCTTTGTCTTCTGCATATTAATCTCCAACCCCACTTTTACACTCTCTCTCTTAAGGCACTCAATCATTTCTTGTAACTCGTCTCCAGTGTTATTGAAAAGGAGAATGTCATCTGCAAACCGAAGGTTGCTGCGATATTCACCGTCGATCCTTACTCCTATGCTTCCCAGTTTCATAGCTTGAATACTTCTTCCAACCCGCCGTGGTTGCTCAGTGGCTATGGTGTTGGGTTGCTGAGCACGAGGTCGCGGGATCGAATCCCGGCCACGGCGGCCGCATTTCGATGGGGGCGAAATGCGAAAACACCCGTGCGCTTAGATTTAGGTGCACGTTAAAGAACCCCAGGTGGTCAAAATTTCCGGAGTCCTCCACTACGGCGTGCCTCATAATCAGAAAGTGGTTTTGGCACGTAAAACCCCAAATATTATTATTATTGAATACTTCTTCCAAGCAGGCAGTGAATAGCATAGGAGAGATTGTGTCTCCTTGCCTGACCCCTTTCTTTATAGGTATCTCTCTACTTGTGGAGAATCAAGGCAGCTGCGGAATTTTTGTAGATATTTTTTGCAGGATAACCCTCCTGTACTCCTTAATCACGTAATGCCTCTATGACTGTTGGTATCTCCACTGAATCAAATGCCTTTTCGTAATCTATGAAAGCCACATAGAGAGGCTTAATGTCATCTGCAGATTTCTGGATTACGCGATTGATAACATGGATGTGATCCATTGTGTCGTATATTATAGCTCGTCTAATTTGTTTATTTATTTATTTAGTTATTTATCCAGCAGTGATCCAGCGGCAAATGTGAAAGAAATGCGTGAGCATTATGTCGCACCTCTTGGAGGTCCATGATCCATTATTTAAACCGCGTTCCCGACATTGCAAAGTGTTGTTGGGGAACTCATCACGGAGTGTAATTTAGCTGACGTCGGTGCGAAGCTGACAAACATCAGTTGCAATATATATATATATATATATATATATATATATATATATATATATATATATATATATATATATACACACACATTGGCAGCGAGGAGTTACGGAGTCGCCTTCTGTCGGAAGCGCCTCCCTTGCGTAGGATGAGGGATCACGCGGCGCACTCTTCATAGGTTTCGCTTACGGCGCTCAATAAAAACACCTCGCGGCAGCCCTCGGAAGTTTTGGATGTTGATACAATAATCGTGGGCAAACTGAAAGCACGTAATCGTTTACAGACGTTCTTTACCGAATACGTATAGTGAATGCCACTGCCCGCGGTCGCCGCGATGGATTCTCCCGAACCGGCTTCTTGTGTGAAAGGTAGCCAAACGCTGAGAGTAAACTATGTGAAATATGTTCTTATAGTGGGCTGTCTGTGTAACCAAATGGGGCATAACGGAGCCTCAATTCAGCGATCGCACGGGTTTGCAACGACCGACTGCGCGTCTGCATGCATGTCCGCGCACAATGTTTTGCTTTCACTGTGAGCGCGTTTTCGCACCATGCCATGAGCTTTAGGCCGCAGCATACGAGCATTTGACAGTACACTAGCAAGCATTGTTGCATGGACGCTATCAGAACTGTTAAAAATAATTCCGTTATAGAGACTTCGATGCCTAGCTACGGCGACTGTGATGTGCCGTCGCGACGATTCACTCTTTTTGTCTTATAAATTCTTGGACATTTCAATATTGTTTGTCAGGTTGCGTCGCACTAATATGTTGTATGTTTATCGGTCTTCTCAGCGTGCTATTTCCCTCTGCTTGTTTTTCGTAATCCAGTGCATTATTTCATAACGCAAACATGACCATATGCCGTGCCTTTTCTTAATGTGCGTCTTACCGCTCCCATTCCTTTCCAGTGAACTTGCCAGTATCTAGCATCAACAAGTTCATAGACAAAACCGTCATAACATTAGCAGGGCAGCGGGCGCGGGCGAGCGTCTCAGTGCGCGTTTTCTGCTACTCATCGAACATCTCGGAGTCCCGGCGCCGTATCTATATCAGAAACGTTCCTTGCGTCTGTGCTTCCTGCATATCCGAGCTGTAGCCGATGGCTGTCTGTCGGTTCTAAGTTTCGCCAGCCAAGCTTCACGCAGCTCCTCGCCCTGCGGCTACGTGTGAATAAGGCTGACACCGGGCTCCGTTGCGTACGTCCGGCACTGCGTCACCGAGCAGTAGCCTACCATGCTGCACGCCTCCAAAGGCAGCCACTACCTATTATAGTACTTTCAAATGTTGTCAAGCAGACACTCAAGGCGGTAAAGCCTCACCACTTAATCAGAACCGCGGCGCAGGTGGGACTAAACTTTCATTTTCAGCTCACCTCGGCGCTTCCGAAGCGGCCGACGCGGCAGCTGTGCCCACGTGATCCCTCATGCCACGTCACGCCGACGGTGGCGCTAGCTTTTCCAGTGGTGGAGCGCGCCCCCAATACACCTGCGCACTGTCCTAAGCTTTCGCATCACCATTCTACCGCTACCACGTGACCGGCTTCCTACACGTGCATGTTCCACTTTCCACTTTGACACTCCTAATGTGTACACAGTGAAATTTTCTTACAGGCCTCGTATGAGGCATTGGGCAAGAAGGGCGTCAGAATTCTTCTACCCTTTAGCCCCGGCATGATACAAAAGCTCAATGTATGGGTTTTCTGCTCAGGACTCGCATCAAGAATGCCTGCCAGACCCTACGGTCGCTTGTGCCCGGCTTGAGTGAGAAGACGGACAAGGCCACAGTGTTCGAATTTACCGTGCAGTACCTGCTGCATCTGCGCAGGCACCTGGGAACCAAGCATGACAAGGTGTGTGTGAGAGAGCGAACGCGCTCATTGCATCATAGATGTCTGCGTAAAAACTGACTCGCTGTTGACTAATTCGCCTACTAATTAAAAGTAGGCGCCTTATTGTCATCGGTACTACAATTACCGTTCAGCACACAGTGCAACGTTTAAGTTGTGAGTAGTTCCGCGGTTAAGTGTTACGATGCCGCCATGACTATCTTAACTTAGTGGATTGTGGTCAGTAGCTACATTTCTCCCATTAGTGATATTACGCTCTTCAGTGTTGTTGTTTTTCTCTCTGAAACCACGAGCAGACAGCCCCCTTTAAAGAACGATGACGCCCTCAGATTAAAATTTCCCAACGTAAAGGAAAGCACAGTGACAGTTGATAAGCGTCCCACCACAGTACAATTGCTAGTGCTAGCCATTCATTGAAAACGCGTTGAATAACTTTCACAGCAGTAAGTATTTGCTCGGTCATGAATCTGTGCATTCGTGTTTGCTTGATTGCGAGCCCCAAATGCTTCTCGGAGCTACAAGCACCACATGCCTGGTATTCCCGGTAAGAATATTGTCCGTAGTAAGCTCACCTAATATTGATATCCAGATTATTATCATAACTGTCATGTCCCATTTAGATAATGCCGGCCTATATTACACGCTTGTTCGTTATCTTATTGTACTTATGTATCTTGCTAGAATGGTGAAGTATTTCCTTGCGTAAATCCCCCTGATTCCTCTTGCAACTACAGCACCTTTCCTTCTCTGTTGCAACTAATACATTTCAGTCTCTCTCATTAGTCAGCTGATCCTTGGTCCTAATGTTCCGTGACTGTAGTTGTTGCTTGTATTCCTTTCAATATCATCTTTCTGCGCTCCAGTAATCTCCATTTCAGCTACCTAGGTCTTATCCAGGGTGATCTTGTTTAGATTTTAGGGAATTTTTTAAAATTGCCTGTTGCAGATAATATAATTCTATCCCTTGAGCTGTATTATTCAGAGAGGCGCACGGCAAATCGAAACACATATTCAACTAAGTAACGAAAGTCCACTAATTATATTTTGAATTAATTACTTTATGACACATATTGTAATTTCATATTGAACATATTGTAATAAGTCGAAATATTGTAATTTAAATTTTATGACACATATTGTAATTTAAAAATTGTAGCCGGTGATCTCGTATGGCGTATCCACTTGGAATTAATTTCCAGACTGACACCATTTGAAGGTACGCACCGTCCAACTTGGGCTCAAAATGCGCTGTTGCACTTGCGTTTTAAACAAAATGTTATTTTATGCATTCGAGCGCAAAAGTAACTAGAATGCCCATGTATTTTGTCCCACACATTGGTATACAATACCTCAAAGCTGGCTTCATCCTGGGTATTCCCGTCAATTGCAATACGTGCCGTAATTTATTCAGTCAAGTTGATTAGTGAATTGTTAATGAGTGTAATATGTGTCTTGATTACTCGTGCCCGTAATGTCCGCCTCTTCGAATAATCAAGCTCATGGACAAGATTTATGCAATCTGCCACAGGCGATTTTTTAAAATTCCATAAAACTTAAAAACCATCAGACTGCGTTATTTTCGTTACCTAGGTCCTAAATATCCTAGCCGTTTCTACTTCGAATGCCTTTGGTTTCACAGCGTTGCCTGTTCTTGTAAGCATCTTGTAAACCTTTCAACTTGAGGATCGTACCTTTTTGTCGCAAATAAACCTCAATACCTCTTTTCAAATATTTCCAGGCAGCATAGAGTGCTGTTTCTACATTGAATTTTTAGCTCGTTTTTGAGTGTCATTTCTAATTTCATATTTTAGCGTTAAGGCACTTCTCTGTGAAATATCAATTTTCGATTCAACGTGGAAATTCAGGTTCCTGACAGGGACGAAGGAGCGATGATTGCTATGTTAATGCTTCATTGGTGTGCCCTCAAAACCAATTCTTTCCTCAGTCCCAGAACAGCAAACGAACGTCTATTTTCTGAGTGCATCCGGTAGCACAATCATTCTAAGTGTCCAGCCTCTAACTCCATCTTCACAGCAAGTGATCCAACTAAATGACATAGACCTTGGGCAAACTTCTCACTTACTGACTCATATTATGACAAGTGGGACCTAAAGCCCTTGCATTTCGTCAACCTTTACACAGGTATACGGCAACGAAGAAAGAAGTACAGAAATAGCTAGACTGTCAAAGGGGTGCTCTCAAATTTTCTTTCAGATCTTGGTAAGAAAAGGAATGTATCGTTCATAAGAATAAGTTGGTACATAGCTTCTTTTCTTTTTAAAGCGCAGCTTTCTTTTGCTCTTCCTTCGACTTTTCCACTGCTGCTGCCGCCTTGCACGCCGTGCCGACGGATGGTTAAGAGCTCACGGCAGTGGGGGAGGAGACGAAATGGAAAGACGTTTCGGAAGAGCGGGGCCACAATGCCCTCTGATGTGCCCTGGGGGACACCACAATGCCCTTTGGAAGCCGTAGTTAGGCGTGACCCCCTCCCCCCGCCTCCCCCCGCAAAAGCATTCCAGGAGATGCTGCGTTTGCCTCCGTAAGCACGCGCAACAGCAACGACGGTCCAGGGACGAGGTAGGGAGAACGTAGTAGAGAGAGAGAGGAGGAGGCAGGGAACGGGTACAACCAGATCCCGTACCGACGTCGTAGGGAAACGGGTGATGCTTTTGCCGCTGCACTCGTGGCAGTTCAGCTAACATGACACGAGAGAAAGAAAATGCGTCGTCAGAAAGCATTGAGGGTTTGGAATTAATGGCACATTTCTCTGTGTTCTGTGTACCACGTGGACAAACTCAAGTGGCGCAAGCAAGGTAACATTTAACATCGCATAACGACTGTCGTACGCCGTCAACATCACCGCCAAACGCCGTCAATGAATGAATATCGATTCCCACCGTGCCTGAGATCTGCATGTTTCTTTCTAACGGCAGTTTCACTAGTACCTGCTGTGAAGCTAGAAGCCGAAGCACACTAGTTGAGAAAATTCATCACTGCTTTGTGATTAACGCACGACGGTCTACCGATGTATCACATACTGCTCGCACGTTTGTGATTCTAATCTTATGCGCTAACGAGCGTCAAGGTACTCCTATAGTATAATGAAGCCCAAAGATAGGTGGCAACCCGTCTGGTCAGGAAAGGGCATATAGAATAAAGAAACGTGCAATGACGCACCAACCAAAAAAGAACTGAAAATTTGCTTGCATAGTTTGGAAGCAAGAATAGGGCTCTACTACTTATTGTTTCTTAGGAATCGCAAATAACGTAGCCGTCTTCTTTCGCGTTAGGGCCTGTCGACACGTTCGAAACTTAGTTCTCAATGAAACAGAGTCGCCGTTGGAGGGTAATATTTACATTTCAGACTACACTGTTATAAGAATAAGGCTGGGCTGAGTGTCGTCCTAGTCTGTCGACGTTACCGACTGACAGCCTCGCTTCTTCGTCAGATTTCACAAGAACTTTATGGTCATGCAGGTTTGAGTGCGTGGTTACTACTTATATTGGTAGCTTGAATTTTCTTTCTTATGGAGGGAATGCAGTCATTCTTATATACAACCTTGACAGCTGTCCCAATAAAAACTTCGAGGAACTGCTCCCGGATTGGGAAAGGTAGTTTCAGCCTACGTCCGCTGCTTTTACGTTATTTACCGTATTTGTCGCGCTTTAATAGGGCGTGTCAACCAAAGTGGACGTGAAACGAAAGAAGGTCGGCGTAGGTCGCATATTACATTGTGTATATATATATATATATATATATATATATATATATATATATATATATATATATATATATATATATATATATATATATATATATATATATATATATATATATATATATACGCAGGAAAGAGACGACGAACTTTTTGGAAGACTTCTTTACTTAATGGTTACGGCTGGTGGACCAGCCTTCGTCAAAGACTCTGACGAAGGCTGGTCCACCAGCCGAAAACGTTAAGAAGTCTTCCAAAAAGTTCGTTGTCTCTTTCCTGCGTATGTTACGTCGGGTCCTGCGTGCTGAACTTTGAAGAAATATATATATATATATAACCGATATTCGAGCAATAAAGATGCAATGGTATATAACTGCCCTATACTTTTGCATTATTTTCTTCGCTCTATTGTCAGATCTGGCATTTTCAGACGCTCTTTCTTTTAATGAAGTCGAGTTTTTTCATTCGCTTTTTTTTTGCGCACATATGTACGGCAACGTTGTTTTCATTTGCTGTCCACTTTGGCTGACACGCCTTTTTTGTTTTTTTTTGTTTTTTATTGAATAGGCCAGGTGGGCCAATCCCGCTGGTTGTACGGTCTATGGTGCAATGTGGTTATTTTGTACTATATTGACGCTAATTCAGACCTGCACTTTGATACCTTTTTGACTTCGCTGCGACGCTCTGGAGACGAGGAAGGGGCGTTATTTCACCAAAATGCCAGATAGATCTTCAGATCCAAGTTACGCCAGACCTGTGCGAAGTCATCAAGAAGACCTTGTCTCCAAAATGTTATTCACTAAGGTTCTATTTTGGTTCCTCAGCAATCATGGCACGTTGCAGCGTCCACATTCTTTAAATTTTGTGTGTCGGGTACTTTTCCGGTAAGAAAGCTATGGCGAGGCATTGCTTTGTCGACCTTTCCTAACAAGAAGGCACCCGGTACACAGTGCTTGAAGCAGGTATTCTAGCAATTATCATAGTTAAGGTTGTAGCATACAGCTGCATCATCAATTACGTGTCATTGAAAAGTCATAACGGAGAGAGAAAAAAGGTTAGAAGACCCTCCTAACACAAAACCTTCCCAATTTTTCAGTCAATTTCCCAGGAGTTCATGGAGAAGTACTCACCCTATTAGGAAAGCCGAGGTTTCGCGCTTGATACAAGGGCAAGCAGTCCAAGCTATGAGCCAGATGTACAGGAGGGTGAGGCGCATCTCGATGCATCCGTAACACCTTCAAGGACTTGCTCACCCGGCGTGAATGCGCAGAGCAGCTCCCGCGTTTGTGCCTTCGGACTTCAGACTCAAGGTCAACGGTGGTTCGTCCGTTACAGTGCTCAACTTGTGCAGAAGTTGTGACTTTTTTAAAGTTGTCTTTTAAGCCCTGTGCTATTCCACGTCCACATTTTTTTTTCGTGGATAAAGCGTAAGGCGTGGTGATCACAAGGCTCAGTGTTGTACCGACAGTAAAAAGTTTATCCATGTGTCTGGAAAGTTGCAATTTTCTTACTGCATAAGGAAAGCAGCAGTTGGCACACCTGGTTCTAGTTCGTAACAAACAAAACATATGTAGAAGCCGGCTACGAGTATCTTATTTTGCAGGTGGCTTGTATAATTGATGCAGATTAACGACTCGAAACTGGTGACTAAGGAACGCAATAGTGCAAACCCACCTTCCCCACAAAAAACAAAAATTACGTGTTTTTATTTATTATTATAGTCCTCTTACGTCATGATCTTGTCAAAATATGGCCTGCATTGCAGGGATTTACATCCTGTGGTGCCATTCTCGGCAGACGAACCTAACGTATACGACTACATCGATTGACGCGTGAAAGTTTTAAACCATAGTTCGTTAGCTGAATTCTCATCTCTCGACCTTTGGTATTCTGGACTATGCGCGCCTTTTTCAATAGGTGGCGTCATAACATAGCTGATCGCATTTGCAGTGGTTTTACCACGCAGTGTCCGGCTTGTGCGAAACAATATGAAAACGCAGAAAGCCTATTTATCGGCTGTCATTCATAATCGCGCAAGGCTACTCGGTCACAGATTTCTGTCCCTGCTAATGTCAGTTCAAGGCGAGCCATATGATGAGCAATGAATACGCAAACTGGAACCTGTTGGCGCATTGCAGTAATTGTTCTGCAAACCTGCCTGCGTAATTGAAATTGTTTTCGTGATTCAGTAGTCTTAACACTGAACGACAAGCTGAAAAAGCTTTCCCTTAAATATAGCTAGCTATCGGCCACTCTTCGAACGACACACAGCAGCGTATCGCGCGCTTTACCGACGATGGTCCCTGTAGATTGCTTCGCTGATATGAAACCCAGCAAATCTCTTTCTCACGAAAGTTGCTTTCTGTGCTTTCTGTTGGGAGCAGAGTCATCTGTTGTTATCGGAGCTAGGGACTTTGTGTAGTGATATTGCTATTGTAGCAAAGATATGACAAGGTCGTGCTACGGACGGGTTATAAGAACATCTATCCTGCGGTCGCGACGGAGTGGTTCCAGTGGTTCTTGGAGGCCATAATGCGACGTCTCTGGCTAGCTGCTGTCATCGCTGGCCTCGTGCTGATCGTGTGCCACATTAGAATTGGATCGAGCGCTGCCGCCCACACGCAGCCTCAACAAATTCATCTCTCGTATGGAGGTAAGAAAAATGCACTGTAGTGGAGTCCAAAATTTTAACAGCATAAAATCCACTCGATTTGTGAGATATTTTCTGCGCGCGTAAACAATTACGCCCTTCAAAACACTGCTCGTCATCACGAATATCGCAATATACACGTAACCACAGGGCATGTATCTTCAGCGAGCGCAACGCAAGCCGTGTCAGAATAAAGAACGTTAAGCTTATACCGGCTTAATTTGAAATGCCTAAATTGCTCCAAGACGCATTTACGTAGCGAGTCCAACAAAGACTCTCAAAATTGCGCAATCGCATTTTCGTGTGTAGTAGTACGTCACAAACCTCAATCCTCATCTCTTCAGAATTATCACCGTATCGTCGCCGACGTTTCCGACAATACTCAACCACAATGCGATGTACCTTATGTGAGGCATTGGAGCAAACCAACTGAACAGGCGCCTTTTTATTGCAGTGTAGCATGCCGGCAGAACTGAGAACGTCATCGTACAGCCACGAATGTTGCGAACTGCTTGCCCATGGTTGGTGGAAATATTGTGCAGTCGCCACAAGAACGAGTAGGCAACGTCTGTTGTAAAGTATTATTGTTCATGCGATGAAATACCTCCAGTATTAGGGAACAATCTCTCTATTTTTCTCTTTCCCTCTCCCAAGAAACCTTTTGTGTTTGTGTGAACAGACGGGCTAACATAATACCCGTTATGTGAGTATGGCTCGCTACTGCTATGTTGTTATGCGCGCTGTTCTTAATCGAGGATAAATCACTGACTCGGCCAAGCTTGCACCTTACAGGAACCGTCCCCGATAAAGGAATAAAGAACTTCAGATCTTTTGTTCCTTGATAACCACTCTATTGTGAATTTAGATGACGACAACGCATCATAAGCAACCAAATGTATAGGTATCCTTGTTTCGCCTCGGCGAGTTCGCAAACATTACAACTGTCTCTGCTAGCGACGTGTCGATGGCACAAAAGGTGAAGCCATTTTTTACCGCTTCTTATTTTTGTTACTCGACATTTCGTCGCCGCTTCTTTTTTTCTCTATTCAACAACCTAATAACTTCCCTAAACTATTCAAATCCGTTAGCGTGTGCATTACGTTAGGAAAATGGATCCCTCATGCAAGCTAGTAAATCTCCCAGCTTCATTTGCCGCCCTTCACCGAGATTTTTAGCGCCAATTTTCTGCGTGTTTACTTATTGAGCACTTAACGTATTATTTCGCGTTGTCTTCACTGCGCGCAGAAAGTACGACCAGCGCCTTTCGCAGCAAAGACGTACGTCCCGGAAGAAGGCTTCGGTGCGCTAACCTATACCGCTTCGAAAGCGGAAGGAAGGAAGAAAGCCAAGAATAGTGCTGCACGACGCAACTAACTTTCATTGTTGCGTTGTTTGAATAGACGCCATTGTGTCCCTGAATTGCAGAAGAAAGACAGCTTTATTCAGGTCAAAGACAAAGAAGCGCCGTTTTTCTTTCTTTTTTTTAAATGAGAGCTTTATCGGAACAGGAGGAGTGTTTCCTTGAGTGGGCTCGCCGCGTAATTCAAACAAAACGCTCTTCACTGCTTTCTCAATAAAAAAAGACTAGACAATTAGAAATGTGCGAAGGCAGTACACGGAAACCTTTAAGTAATATTAATCACTCTAGCTTCGGCGAGCACACGTAAAGGACAGTTGAAGAAAAGCAGACCGAGCACTTGTGTCAAGTTTCAGCGTACGGAAGTGTCGCGTTTTTTTAACTCGCTATTTGAACCCAATACTGTCGCGTAGGAATGAACATCTGGCGTTAAAACTTCTTTTCCTTGCACGATTTTGCCTCTGAACAAAGTGAACACAGGCGATTTGATTTCTTATAAAGACAAAGCTGCTACTCGCCGACTCGCGCGCTTAATTAAAACCAGAATTTTACGCTAACAAGCTTCCTTCGTAAATGTTGACCCAACAGCCTGTCGAGACGCCCAGTGAAGCGCTGAGACACCGCTTATTAACCTCGCACCCTGGATTTGCAGCCAACCTCCTGAGCCTCTAAGTCTCCTCGTGCGGCAGACCGTCATGAGGGTGGGATCGCCGTTACGTGTGCTCAACGTCCTCCGCTCTCCTCCTCGAAACCACCTCGCGACTAGGAGGGCGCCACTTGGGGCCCGTGTCAGCTCTAAGATTACAGGAACGACGCAGTGCGGGCGCCTCCTGTGAAGTTGGAAACTTGAACTCCACTTTGGAGCCAATTATGTCGGCGCCCTACGGTTCGGACTGTAATCCACTCAAAGAGGAAGGATGCGAGCGCCTTCCAATCGACTTGGCTACAAGCTTCTCCTTCCGGAGAAAACTGACGCTGTACCTACACCGTGATATCGCTTGATCCCTATTAATCATCGACGTCCGTCGTTTTGCCCACCTGATATACAAACTATAGAAACACAAATGCCAATAATAAGTTGAACTGTAGGGGGTTCACTCTAGACTGGCAGTACTAATTAATAAAAACGTCCCGCTAGCTTTTGAAGGCTCTACACCTGTAGAGCTTACACCTGTACACCTGTAGAGTTTGACGGCTTCGTTTATTAAGCAACGTCTTATCATACAACAAAATAATTCTACCAATAGAGGAGGGAACAGTTAAAAAACAATAATGAAATCGCAAATTTTACACATATGCGACGTAAGCGATGGCCACTAAGGGAGACAAAGGGGCAACTTCCCTCGGAACGTGTCGCGAAGAAAGCACTTAGGACGGGAAAAAGGTTTACATTTACGTAAGCGAAAAACTTTCTATGAGAGAAATACACCACCATGTTCTGGAAACAGGACCCAACCTAACTTTTTAGTGGGTTCCTGCTCATTGTGGCATTGTCGGCAGCAACTTTGCTGACAGGACTGCCCGGTCCGTCCACCAAGTCACCCACACGCATAAAATATGACCAGGTCGGACGCTGCCAGAGAAGTTCGTCTGTTTGCATGCAAAAAATCGCAAGCTTTCTGAAGTTCAAGTGCCTTCAATTGACGACTGCATGAGCTGGATCCCTTGTTACAGCTACAACTGCCATCTATCCTTTCCCGTGGGGAAACAACCTTGCTGTGCTGCTTGTGACGGGGAGTGGCGTTCAGGACCGCTTACTCCGCTTACAGCTTACCCTATGAGAATTGCCAAGGGCCCGATGTGCGACCCATGTGGGTGCGAGGAAACTACCGAGCACTTATTGTGTATTTGTCCTCGCTACGACTTAGAACGCCTCTCTCTCCGGACAACTTTAAACCGACTGGACTCGATGCCGTTCTGAGTCAAAGATACTGTGGCCGTAGTCACATCCGTCAATGGCACGGAAAGCGATTCGTGCACTAGTGCAGTAGTTGAAGTGCACCGTTCTGAGATACCGCTTATAGTGTCTCCGTGCATCCTCCCACTTGCGCTCAGTGCTCACTATCTTTCTATTTTCCTCTTTCTATTACCCCTTTTCCTTACCCCCAGTGTAGACTAGCAAACCAGAAGCTCATCTGGTTGACCTCCCTACCTTTCCTCTCCTTGCTTTCTCTCTCTCTTATACTTTCATAGTGTTCCTTCCTAGTGGTTACGCTCTTTACTGGGAAATATGATTTCATCGCTGTGATTCAACACAAGTACACTCGAAGGCACAGTTTGTGGTTGCGTTCAAGTTTTCAACGAAAGAAGACAAATTGAACAAACAATTGTGTAGTCTGATGAAGCAGGTTGCACTTCATAAACGTGCCCATTATTTCCCTTAAATTCTATTGTGAAACGCGACATTAAGGAATTGCACTCAAACTCAAAAGATTTTCAAAAGTAAATTATACTGGCGAAAAGAATGCAGCTTCCAATGCTTTGGTATGATTTAGCTTATTGAAAGCCACCATACAGTAACCACGTTCTATGAAGTAATGACTGCTTTGAGAATGCAGATGCAGCATTCTCTAAAATGTAAGCAGTGCACTGCGTACCCACTGAGCACTGCTTACAGTTACCGGATTTCGCAAGAACGGGTGCTGGCGGTTCAGGATAGGGAACATTTTGTGAGCGATGGGGACCCACAGCTGTTACGAACTACGAGTTCTTTGAAGTCTGCCACTGATTTGCTCTGTACACGCTAGTTCTGTTTGGTATTTCTTCTACGGTAGCTAGAACCTCCAGCGCTATAGTGTCGATGCTGTGTCCACTATCTGGTAACAGTTGTGGCCGCCACTCACTACAGCCAACCAGTTTCGCTTCCGCTGAATGCAGTGCTCAGACGAACATGGCGTCTAACGCACTTAAATGCGAGTTCACACGCCTTGTTTGTTTGTTTGTTTGTTTGTTTGCGTGGTGCGTGTGTGCGTGTGTGTGTGCGTGCATGCGTGCTTGCGTGCGTGCGCGCATTAGTATTGCAGTGCAGAAAATTGTGACAAGAAAAAAGATTATATGAGTAAGTCGTTGAACACTTAGAAGGTCATAAGAATAAGCCATAATGCGCATTGTAAAACGCGTACATCTTGCATGAAAGATCAGTGCTTTGCTGAAGATATGCATCTTTACCAACCCTCACATCTGTCTAGCGTGCCTGTTCAACTACATATAGCTAACGAAGTAAGTTCCGCAGCTGAAATGAAGTCGAAGGTATCATCATGTAGGCGAAAAGCAGAATCAGTTAAATAAACAAAGCACAAATGAAAATAAAGAAAACAAACAAATACTGTATTTATTATTTTACCTTGTATATTATAATTTTCTTCTCTCATTTATTATTTTTATCTTGCCCAAGCACCATTAATGGCATTAGAGCAGCCCTTCAGGAAAGGATGAGGAAATGGGTAGAAGACGATCAGAAAAGAGGACAGAGTGACTACAGAACATTGCAAATGCTTACGTTGCATTTACACGAGCGCCAACTCGAAAGTGGTCGCAATATTGTACTACTTGCGCTGGACCGGTAATTCGTCGTGCTCAAGCGACCTGGTTTGGGATAAAACACCCACGTCCCCATCTCTACCTACAAGACTTGACTGCATGAATAAACAGCATCCATCCACGGGACATGTTGACAATTAAATACCTTGCGTTAGCGCGTTTCCCTCCCATTTCCTGCAGCTCAAATCTGATGCGTTTCTTCTCAGACTATGCTTCAATGAGGCAGCCTTCTCTGCGGGAAGAAAATTTTGAACTTAACACTCCATTTATTTTGCATTTGTAGATTACTGCACACGGTTAGGTATTTTTGAGCTGCGAGGTGCGAGGTAAATGTTATCGCTAGAAAACATTCATAATTGTAGAACGCAAAAGAACTCAGGTGTATAAGGCGCAAATTCTCCAGCAAATGCAGTCGCCTACGCTTCCACCAAAATTAACCAGGTATTGCATATTCTACTGTTACGTCTCCTTCGCCATGGTGCCTATACATATATAGTGTTCGCGCAACGCGATATTGAAGGTGCAAAATGACGTCTTCGAAGTCATTTCAACATGACTGAATTGTATAGAGTGCGCATTGCTTCTCTTGAATTTCCGAGTCTGATTGCTTGTTTCTTTCATTCTTTTCTTTCTTCAGCTAGCGAAAATGAAAGGGTGGTCACCTGGGTGACCTTCGATCGTACAAGCCCTCCGACCGTAGAGTACGGTTTGTCGGGCTTTCAGGAAACTGCTCAGGGCTCTACAACTCGGTTCAAAGATGGAGGAAGGAAGAAGAGAGTTTTGTACATTCATCGGGTCTTGCTTAAGGACCTGGAGCGCGGTACTGAGTACAGTAAGTTCTATCGAGTTTCTTTAATGATTCTGTCTTATTTTTGTATGTTATTTTCCGTTCCCTCTACTCGCCTCTGTTCAGTGGTACTTGACAGCAACATAATATTTCGTGAGCAAATGCCCGTCTTTGAATATCAACTCTCTAAAAGCGTGCACTTAAGTGTTATGCATTTCCGTGCCACTTCGTTCCTTATGTCTATTCAGCCAAATCCACTTTTGAGGAGTTGCTTGCTCGGAGCAAACACCAAGTTTTCAGAAAAGTAGTGGTGTTAAATGCGATGCAACGAATGACCTTGTGCTTCCTTTAAACGTAACGGCAAACAAATACAGGTCACTTGAAGAAACAGAACTCATATCTCTTTCAGGTACTTTTTTTTATTTTATTTATTTATACATACTGCAGCCCGTTAGGGCTATGGCAGGAGTGGGTGTACATGCGAGGAAAACTGATTATGATATGCAGAAACAAGAACATAGAAATATAAAGATGTGAAGGAACTATACATCAGCAATAGCATTTAAAAATTGAGAAATGGGTAACAAATGAACTTCGGCAGGTAACAAATTCCACTGTTCAATCATGCGGGGAAAAAAACTGTATTTGAAAGTATTAGTGCGTGGATGGAGTGGTCTGATATTAGAGGCATGATAAGCTCTAGTTGAAGTCGGGCAAGCTGGCATTAAAAGGGAGGGATCTGATAGGTGACAAAGAGAGTTCTTATAAGAATAGAAAATCTTCAGAGATTCTATGTGCCGCCGCCTAGAAAGAAACTGGAGGTTTAATTCCGTAAGAGCAGCTGATGGTGAAAAGTCTCGGTCGAAGCGACGGTAAACAAAATGAATAGCCTTCCTCTGGACAGACTCAATACAATTAATTTCACATTGTTTATATGGGTTCCATACGGAGGAAGCATATTCTAAAATTGGGCGAATCAGTGTTTTATATGCTACTAATTTAGTGTCCCTCGGAGCAGCAGACAACGTCCGGCGGATGTAACCAAGTTTTTTTAACGCTTTACTACAAATGTAATCTATATGTTTAGACCAAGACAAAGTGGGTGTAAAAATGACGCCTAAATATTTGTATTGAAAAACTCGTGTTAGTGGTACACCGTTGCGTATATAATCATAATATACGGGCATGTGTCTGTGAGTAAAAGACATTACAACAGTTTTATCAAAATTTATGCTCATTTTCCAAGTAGCACACCAGTCACAAAATGCTTTAGCTGCTTGGTGTTTCAAAGGTAATGGTGTTTTAAAGCTTTACTTCGAAGTTCGGTGAACTTATTTTATGCATTGCCATTTTAGTAAACATGAAAGAAAGAACTGTCATCCAGCTAAAGCAGCACGACGCTACAAAATATGGTATAGAAATTCTGATAATTGCCTACTTATGCATAAGCATTCTTTGGCTGGGCTATTACTTGGAAAAGATTACTTCGCTTTTGCTAACTTGCCCTTCCTAGCTTATGCATGTCTACCCATCGCTTTTGCAGTAGCGTTCTTGCCGCTTCTCATGTCTATTTTGCCTAGACCCTATCATAACGTTCCCAACACAATTCCATTCCATACTATCGCGGGCTTACAATCTTCTTTTATTGCTGCGTTTTGTTCTGTTTTACTTTTGTTAATGAGACAACCTGCATTTCTTATGTGGGTGCTGGAAACCTACTTCTCCTTCAGTTTGAATACCTCGCTGTTCCTTTGTCGCTGTAGTCGTTGTTGCCTCAAGCATGGCTCGTACCTACAGGGTGGATTGGCCACATTGGTTTGTCGGACTTTCACGAAAAATGAATCTAATAAAATATCGAAAGAGGGTACAGGCATACATTCAAAACTAAGCACTAGGCAACAGAACGCTAACAGAAATTTATAGAGGGCCTACACATAAGTTTAGGATAGCTGCTTGTTCTTCATCTCCGTCATCGTCTTTCTTTCTCCTCTGTGATGGTTCGAGTGCACAGTATTACCTCGTTATTTATTTCATTGCAGTTCCTTTTTATGTTACGACGAGGACGTGGTGACGTCAATATTTTTTAATTTTTTTTCGTGGCTACCAATTATCTACTATTACACTATTATCACAACTACGAATTAGCTATTCTATTATTTTTGATAATCCGCAATCCCAAAGCAAGTTTATTTGAACGCGCACCAGTAATGGGCAAAACAAATTTTCAAGAGGGCTTGACGAGAACGGTTATCTCTACTTTTTTTTTTCATTTTCCATTTCTTTCTTATCAATTCTAAAGCTACAAATCATCAAAACTTACACTGCCATAATGATTAAATGTCCTAATTTGCTAGAGACATGCATTTATTTTTCAGACAAAGGGTGTGAAATTTTTCGCATTGCGAATATATTTTGCTGATGTACTCGCCAAAGAATGATTACGCATTAAAAGAAACATACGGGTTTCCAGTAAGGAAGACTCCGTACTTCGGGGTGACCACTCTGCTACCTGAGCTAACCAGAAATCTAGCAGACAGGTAGCACGAGGTCAAATTAATCGACAACTCGAAGCACGATAAACAATGAATATTTAAATAAGTTCAGCTTAAACGACCAAGGTAAACTTTCTTTTCAAATCAATAAGAATCGAGTCCGGCATCTCTTTAGTGGGTCTGGGCATCCACCGCGGACGCGGTTCCGAGACTGTCTCGAAGCGGCTTCGTCGGCTCGCTGGACGGGCCAGAGTTGTGCTGTCAGGTTCGAGCTGAGCAGTGCGGTCTTCCAGTTCGAGCGGAGGCTGGCGGTGGAAGAGACGGAGGGGTCGGCACTGCTCGACTTGTTTGTTCAACCCCGACACTCCCATAACATGGGATTAAGTGTGGCAACCTCACGACACAATGTGCATCTGTTTGTAGTGTACATGTCTGGATAGATGGCGTGCATGAGTCTGGGGTTTCTGTAAGAATCCGTTTGTGATTGTATGAAGTGTGCTGCTTGCGTCCTGTCTAATCTAGCGTGAGGGAATAGTTATACGTGTCTTTGTAACTGGTAGCGTGCCGTGGTGTCGTGAAACCTGGTCATACAATCCTCCCACGCCCAGACGTTTGCAGTACCCCGCGGGGGCTCTTCCTCCGATGATGCTTAGTGAGTGAGGCCTCGAGCAACGTGGTGAGCCGCTTCGTTGAGGGTGCTCAATCCATCGTGTGCCAGGATCCATAGCAAATGCCTTTGGTTATCGAAGTCAGCCTTTCCATGGTGTATGGGATGTCGTTGAAGTATGTGATACGCCTCTTGCGAGATGCGCCCATTTGCAAAATTCCGAATTGCCGTTTGTGAATCGCAGATCACGTATGCCGCTTTGGTTTGTGTGAGGGCCAGTGTTATGGCCGCTTCCTCTGCCGCTTTGGCATGTGATGGGTTCACAGTGACGCTCGGGAGATGGTTGCCTCAGTGTCTACTAACTGCCACCACGAAACTCTTCCTATCTCTAAAACGGGCTGCGTCGGTGAAGACCACCTCCTTGTTGTTGGAGTAACTTTGGTTCATGTGTGTGACCCGGCTTTACGTCTCCCGGTGTGGTGTTGAGGGTGCATGTTGCGAGGCAATGTAGGTACGTATAGTTGCTGGCGTATGGTTCTTGGAATTTCTGTTTGATGCCGTGCTGCGTGTGGTATGTGACGGCCAGATTTCCAACACGTGTCTAGCCGGGCGGGTCTTAAATAGGCGCGCGAATTGGGACACTTGCTGCGCCTCCACGTGTTCCTCGAGCGTATTGTGTAAGCCTAGTTCGAAGAGCTTGATGATGCTGACTCCGGGCGCAAGTCCTAACGCACATTTGTACGCCTTACGTATGAGGGCGTTGAGCCTGTTTCTTTCCGCTACCGTCCAGTTGTGAAACGCTGCCGTGTTCTTTATTTGAAAAATGACGAAGGGTTGTCTGAGTCGTATGACGCTGCTTTCGCGCATGCCCGCGTGTTTGTTGGCGATGCGTCGAATGAGCTGCATCGTGCTGGTGGCCTTTGCCATTATCTTGCGAAGTGATTCGCCATTGCCGCCCTTGTGTTCTATCATCATTCCTGTACCCGGATCTTATCCACCATCGGGATGGGTAGGCTGTTTGATGCCTTTAATTCGATCTCTTCCTTTTCCAAGGGCTGTAGCCTTTAGGTGGGCGCCCCTTTCTGACCGGTCTATATAGCAGCAGTTCGGATTTTTCGGCCGAGCAGGCGAGTCCCGCGCCCATGAGGTAGTTTTCCACGCTTTGCATGGCCTACTGTAAACGTTGCTCGATCGCTCCGTCGCTGCCCGTTGTAGTCCAGATCGTAATATCATCCGCGTATAGCGTGTGATGCAGTCCTTCGATTTGAAGCAATCGGTCGGGTAACCCCAGCAGGACGAGGTTGAATAGCATCGGCGAGATCACCGAGCCCTGCGGGGTGCCCGAGCTCACGATGTTTATTTGATCTGACTCTAGTTGGTCCCACTTGCATGCGAGCGGTTCTTCCCGTGAGGAATTCTCGGACGTAGTTGTACGTTCGCATTCCGAGATTTAGCTTGTCTATTTGTCGCAATTTGGCATCGTGGCGAACGTTATCGAAGGCTTTCTTCAGGTCCAGCCCCAGGATGGCTCTCGTCGAGCGCCCCGGATTGTCAATGATTTGATGTTTTAGTTGCAGAAGGGCGTCTTGCGTGGAGAGATGCCTTCTGAACCCAATCATGGTGTGTTGAAATAATTCATTGTCCTCGAGGTAACCCGTGAGTCTACTGAGAAACGCGTGATCCATCAACTTGCCCAAACGAGACGTTAGGGAGATGGGGCGGAATGCGTCCTTTTTATCCCCCCACTTTGCGTGTTTCTACAGAGGTAACATTGAGTGAAATAAGATATGCTGCAGCCCATAGCTGGCTTCCACAGCGCGCAGTTCCTAGCGCACCCCCCCCCCCACTCGTATTATTCACTCAGTACAATGTAAATATTTTGCTTGTTATAGAAGAGATAATACAGAAAATTTTCTCAACGCAGTGTACCACTGCGGCAGCGCCGAAGGCTGGAGCGCTGTGTACACATTCCGAGTGGCACCATGGGACAGCAGCAGCGCTACGATCGCTGTTTTTGGAGACCTTGGAAGCCTCAATGCCCGCTCTCTGCCAGCGTTGCAGCAGGACACTCACACAAAGAAAATTGACGCTGTTTTGCACCTAGGTGAGCATTGAGAAATATATCGGTATCATTACGTCGTATACCTGAGTTCAGAGAGACTGGACTACCACACTCTTCATCCCTCCTCCCCAACTTACTGATCCGAACTGCCAACAGCGCCATTTCTTGGAGAGATAGTGATGACGTGATTGTCGTAAACTATCCTTCAGTCATTAAATGTGAAAGCGTCAAAAAAAAATAAATAAACACATGCCGTAGCCTCATTGTTGACAAGTCGTAGTTTGCTTCCCCGGAGATTACGCCTCAGTTCCAGGAGCGTTCGCGTTTTCAACAGGCTTTGAAGCATTGCTTCTTTATTAGACGCCGAGGTGCCGTAGTGGCTTTGGCGTCGCGCCACCAAGCCCGATGCTATGGGATCGAATCCCGGCCACAATGGCCACATTTCCCTGAGGGCGATGTGCAAAATCGCTCCACTACCGTGCATTGGGTGCGCGTCTGAAAACCCCAGGTGTTCAAAATTAGTCTGGAGTCCCCCGGTCATTACGGCGTGCCTCATGCGCATATCGTGGTTTCGCCACGTAAAACTCCAGACTCTTATTTTTAAAGAACCAATTCCTGAATACATGGGCGAGCATTTATAGTACCTACGCTCGACGCCACGCCAACATCTTAAATTTTATAGTTTTGGCATCACACCAGCAATTGAAAAGGGGTGCGGATGCGCGTCCATACAATGGTGGTGAAGCTATTCCGTAGTACATTCACGTGTATCCAACAGAAGTGGTCGCAGAATACGTGCGATAGTCTAGATAACGAGCACTACCAGCGTCGTATTGCATAATACCGGTGTGCAAGTGCGGCGCGCTCATGTGTGGTTTAGAATGTCTCCAGTGCGTTTGACTCCCCGCTCAATCGGCTGTAAAGGAAGTTGGACAATGTATGCGCGCTGTGCGAACGGGGAATGCGGCTCGCATAAGTTTAGCAATCGTCATAGACACTTTCTGTCTGATATTTTTTTTTCTGCATTGGGTTCAGGTCGTAAGATACAACATCAATGCGTGCTATCCTTCTGTGTCATGCATTTCACATCTCATGCTCCTCTCTTACTTTCCTTATATTCCTTCCCCTCCGTAAAAGGGATGGCATGTGATAAGGAAGCAAATCAGAAAAGTGATATCACAAATCGAGGGACCATGTTGTCTCTCCGCGAAAGAGAGTCGACCGAGTGATAACTGATAAACTATTCTGCATCGCCTGGTACCACTCTTTCTCCAGATTGAAATTAGTTAACGCTTGCTTAGGGTTAGGGCTGTGGTCGAGTCTCGGAGCGCCGATGGAAACATAGTAAGTCTAAGCTCGACGTACTTGCAAGCGTTCCAGGCGCGAGCAGCAATGAAAATCTGCCCAAACAAGAGGTAGAGTTGTCAGCCTTACGCTTATCATTCTACTCTTGTACTTGCACTTGGAATATGTAAGCTAGAAAAAAAAGTTTAGCGATTTCTTACAATAGGGACATAGATGAAACAAGGTGCGAGACCCGGAAAGGGCAAGTGAAAGATGAAAGCGTGAGAAAGAGCAACAGGTAAATAAAAAGAATTACTGTGACTGTGTGAAGGTGCTATTATGCGCTATGCATGTCGTTCAATGTCTCAGAGCAAAAAGTGAGCTTTGGGGGGAACCGTTACCTTAGGATAGCCCTCCTGCGATAAAGTTACACATGCCACTATCACTTTAATCTTCTTCCTTATTTAAACCGTCTTCCCATTGATTTATCTCGGAAGAAATACTTAGGAAAACGTTATGACAAGCACGCGAATAAACCACGTCAGTTGCTAGAGAAAGAGCGCTAATGCAGCTTTTGAACAGTAACTATTTTTTTCTGCGTAGGAAGTTCCATAGTAAAGTTTATGACTTGTATCCAGACAGCGATAAAGTTAGCAGACGACGTGCGTGGAGGCCTTCGCCTCGAGCCATGTGCAGACTTATTAATGTCGTCACGGGTTAAAGCAAACGACCCGTTTGCTTACGCTGTGGTCAGACTATACTCAACGAATTCAGATGAGCAACAGCGCTTTCAACGGCACTTATAACCACCCAATATGCATAGTGATGACTCATTAAAATGCTAGCGAATGACAGCTCGTTCGCTTGCACGAAAGCCATTTCGAAATGTTCCCCATAAAGTCTACTAACATTTTTTTTTTCGTTTTTCCTTTTTTTTTTTTGCTTGTCTCCATTTAGGTGACTTCGCTTACGACATGCACTCGGTATGTATGATTATTATTTTCTGTTTTCGGCAACATAAATACTAGTTGCCGCATGCGTTCCTCGTAGGAGCATTTGGCGAACCACGCCGATGTCTGTGGCTCCATGTATGACCCAATATAACCCAATATTTTAGAAGGTCACTGTTCGACGTCGAAAGGCGATTCCCAACAGTTTCCGCTAAACAGATACGTTTCTACAAAGCTCTCTGGCACTGGGCATCATTCACCGGCTCTGAAAGACATGTGAATATACACGAAGAAACATGTCGCCAGCCATGAGTACTGGAGGATAAGTGGACAGAACTCAATTAGTTTTCGCGGATGCGAATCCTTTAGCGGAGAAAAATTGCCCCTCTTGGCAGCTGCCCACGCAAATGAAAGCAGTGTCATCATTAATCCTTCGCCTGCATTCTTTTGGTTCCGGGCGGGACGAGATTTCTTTTACGATCGTGCTTGGAAAAGAATCCAGACGACTCGCCCGGAATTAAGGTACCGGTAGAAGTTAAGGAACGATCGCCTAAGCACCTTCAAGTTCTTGCGCGTAAAATGTGGCGGCGGGCTTCTTTTTTTTCTCGTACCCAGTGGTTGATGGTTTGCTGTCTTCTTGCCTAATACTGCGTTTCCTGAGACTTGGACTCCATTTTCTTTTCATTATGTGGAAAAATTGATGGCGTGCGTAGTTTAGGTTGAACAATACGAACTTCCACCGCAAATTTAACTAGTGAAATTATTAGATTTTATTGCATAACATTCCAGCTGTTTCATTAAATAAATAGCCGTACCTTCTTACAGAGCTCCCTTATTTGATAATAAACACGCCATTCTTGGGCACAGTGTACCCCATTTTACTAAAAACACGTATCCAAATCATTGTGACAAAGCTCTTAGGCGGAAAAGACGAAAGAGGTTGGTGCAACCTAAATTCATTGTCTCATAACTATATAAAAAAACAGAAGCGTTTCCTCTTTCAAGCGCAACTTCATGAGTGTGATCTACTTGCAGCTACCAATCCCAACAATATAAGTACATACCCTTTCGCGGCTTTTCATTACATCAATTAGAAGTACACCATTTTCGCAAACTTCAGATTTTCATAAATTGGTAAAGGGCAGCACTCTCTAATTAAATATCTTTTGGCATTAAAAGATATCTTCAAATATCCTCTACCGAGATGTGTCAGAATGTTGCTGACAAAATACCAATAAGCGTCAGTATTCTGTGTAGTGCTTCCGCTCCTTCGTCCACACTACACGTTCCCATGACAATTTTCTAAAATTAAAGTGAATATACCAGAAAGAGGTTTAGTCACCCTATAATACTGTGGGCTTTTACTTTTCACCATAATAGCAATTTAAAGAAACATGGTGTAAGTTAAAAAGAAGCGGAACAGGTTTGGGATCAACCAATGGGCAGATGAGAAGCAGTACGGAGTAGAATTTCTAATCCATAAGGACATAGCCGGCAACATTGACGGACATTTCTACAGCATTAATTAGAGGACAGCAGTAGTCATAACAAAACTTAATAAGAGGTATAGATTAAAAGCAGCACGAGCCCACGCTCCAACTTCCAGTAATCATGATGATCAAATATATCTGTTTTACGAAGATGTTGAATTAGCAATGAGAAAAATACAAACTCGGTATACTGTAGTAATGGGCAACTTCATTACAAAAGTGGGGCAAAGACAGGCTTGTGAACAAGCAATTGGCAACTACGGCGTCGATTCTAGCAACACACGAGGAGAGATGTTGGTAGAATTCGCAGAAAGGAATAAGCTGCGAATAATGATCACTTTCTTCCAGAAGCGCAGGAACAAATAGTGGACCTGCAAGAGCTTTAATGGTGAAACAAGAAATGAAATTGATTTCATACTTTCTACCCATTTTATCATAGTACAGGATATAGAAGTGTTAAATAGGGTAAAGTGCAGTGATCATAGGTTAGGGAGGGCTAGGATTCACCTCAATTTGGAGAGAGATGGAGTAAAATTGGTTAAGGGGAAATAGGTCACACTTGAGGCTGTAAGGGGAAAAGCAGACCAATTCAGGCTGGTACTTGCAAACAAATATGCAGCCTTAGAACAGAGAGAGGAAGATGACAGAGAGGTAACGAAAGAAACCGTAACTAAGCTGGCTTCAGAAGCACCAATTGAAGCGTGAGGTAAGGCACCAAGGCGACCATTAGGCAAGCTCTCCCAAGTAATAAAGAAACGACAAATAACGAGAGTGTCCAGCTCAAGACATCAGATAGAAATCGCGGAACTGTCAAAACTGAAATACAAGGAAAAAATATGGGATAATTGAAATTATAGCGTGAGAACGAGTGTGGAAGTAGTAAAAAATGGACGCAGCACGAAATGCCAGCAAGAGCTTGGCATAGCTTGGTTTGTCCTATGCCAGCAAGAGGTTGGCATAGGACAAACCAAGATGAATGCACTGAAAGACAAGCAGGACAATATAAGCAGCAATCTCGAAGATATATTAATAGCAATGGAAGAATTCTATACAGACGTGCACAGTACCCAGAGCAGCCACGATACCTCGATTAGAAGCAGTCATGAAGAGATTACAGAGGCTCATTTTATAACTAGCGATATAGTTAGAAGGGTATTGCAAGACATGAAACGGGGAAAAGCGACATGAGAAGATGGAACAGCGGTCGATTTAATCAAAAATAAAGGAGACATAGTGCTTCAAAAAGCTGACGGCCCATTATATGAACTGTCCATCGACTTCAAGCGTCCCAGAGAACTAGAAGAATGCCAACATTATACTAAGACGCAAAAATGGAGAGGTTAAAGAATTGAAAACTCATGGGCCCATTCGCTTACTTCCAGTATATATAATATTCACCAAGATAGTCTCCAATAGAATGAGGGCCATACTGGACTTCAGTCAACCAAGGAAACAGGCTGGTTTCAGGAAGAGATACTCTACAAAGGATCACATGCATGTCATCAATCAGGTAATCGAGAAATCCGCAGAGTACAATCAGCCTCTCTATATTGCTTTCATGGATTACGAAAAGGCATTTGATTAAGTAGACATACCAACAGCCATAGACCCATTACGTAATCAAGGAGTACAGGCCGCTTACATAAATACCCTGGAAAATATCTACAGATTCCACAGCCACCTTAATCCTACACAAGGAAAGTAGGAAGATACCTATAAAGAAAGGGGTCAGACAAGGAGGCGAAATCTCTCCAATGCTATTCACTGCCTGCTTGGAAGAAGTATTCAAGCTATTAAACTGGGAAGGTTTAGGAGTAAGGATCGACGGCGAATACCTAAGCAGCCTCCGGTTTGCCGATGACATTGTTCTATTCAGCAACACTGGAGACAAGTTACAACAACTGATTGAGGACCTTAACAGAGAGAGTGTAAGAGTGGGGTTGAAGATTAATATGCAGAAGACAAAGGTAATCATCAATAGCCGGGCAAGGAAACCAGAATTCAGGATCATCAATCAGCCTCTAAAGTCCGTGAAGGAGTACGTTTACATAGGTCAAATACTCACAGGGGACTCTGATCATGCGAAGGAAATTTACAGAAGAATCAAGATGGGTTGGAGCGCATACGGCAGACATTGTCATATCCTGACTGGAAGCATACCATTATCATTGAAAAGAAAGGTATACAATAAATGCATTCTACAGGTGCTAACACACGGGGCAGAAACTTGGAGACTTACAAAGAAGCTTGAAACAAGTTAAGGACCGCGCAAAGAGCGATGGAACGAATAATGTTACACGTAACGTTAACAGCCAGGAAGAGAGCGGTTTGGATCAAAGGCAAAGTGGGATAGCCGGTATTCTAATTGGCATTAGGAGAAAATGAATGGAGCTGGGCAGGTCATTCAATGCGCAGGTTAGATAGCCGGTGGACCATTAGGGTTACAGAATGGGTGCGAAGAGAAAGGAAGAGCAGTCGAGGATGGCAGAAGACTAGGCGGGGTGATGAAATGAAGAAATATGCAGGCACTAATTGTAATCGGTTAGCGCAGGACAGGGGCAATTGGAGATCGCAAGGAGAGGACTTCGTCCACCAGTGGGCATAAACTAGATTTATGAAGGCGATAGCGATGTTAGGTAAAGAGAGGTAATCAAGCGCGCATAGAGCCCTGGACACACTAGAACATATAGGAACAAAAGGTGAGGACAAGCTTTTTTTGCGTGTGTGATTTATTTACCAACGTGGCGGCCAATCATTGCGCTTTTAGCACGTACGAGTCGCTAAACTTGGGTGCTGTCATTCGCTGTGCAATTCAGTTGCCATATGTACATTATATACGCTACAGCTACAGCCAGTACGAGAGGATCTTACCTCCGAGATTGGGGGCGCGCGGAACCTCAGAGGCTACGAACAAGGCCGACAGAGCTTCATACAATTACCAAGCTGTAAAAGTGGCGCAGGAGCGCTATTGTATAAGTACGAATGCCCGGAACTGGAGTCTTCAGATTAAGTTGACACCTTTCTCAGAAAACGTTGAAGATGCGTTTGGCAACCTTTGTGGCCCTCTGTCGCAATGAATTAGTCTATAACTAACATACAGGGTGAAGTGCGGTTTTTGTCTATTGATGTGCCCGAACCATTTTATTAGATCAGCACTCGCGTTTCGTTGGGCAGTTTAGGAAGGAAATAGGAATTAACGAAAAGACAGGGAAGTTAACCAGTTCTCAGACCGGCTGGCTACCCTGTTAGGCAGTTAACGTGAACTTAAACAGTACCGGGATAGTAAATGATGTCGAAGCAAGGACACGTGCGCACTGTGTTTCTTTTTCAACTATACGTTTGCGGGTCCTTTGTTGACTTGTGGCACTTTCCGCGACCAAACATTGAAGCAGAATGTACTATTGAAGAACTGCGAACTCTCGAAAGACTTTATACCTAGAACTCAAGGGAAAACACGGGGCATGCGGGAGATGGAAATTCAAGATGATGAGCAAAACGAGAACAAGGTGAAAGCAAGAACCAACGTTTCGACAAGTGGACTTGCCTTGAAGAAGGCAAGTCCACTTGTCGAAACGTTGGCTCCTGCTTATACATAGAACGGCATTTCTAGAAAGATCATCATTTATAGAAATCCACGTTCAAGCGAAGCGGAACCACACATGTCCCGGCGTTCGCAAGTTGTCACACCAGCCATTGAAAAGCTCACATTGATGGTGGCACCAGATTTTTCTCCAAATGGCAGGGAACTTCATTGCAGAACAATCGCTAAAATTTCCTGAGATCGCACCAGCCCAGTAACACAATTCATTTATGGAAGAAATAACTTTCAGTAAAACAATTTCTTGTTTTGTGACACCCCTCTTCATAATTCAAACAAACGCGAATGTACTCCTTCATCAGAATGGGTTAAAGGCACGTTTCTTTTGCACGGCTGGACAACGGCGCCCTCAAACATGGAATCGCATGCAATTACGCGCTCGCTTGAGGCCGTGTACTTAGTCTGGCAGTGTACCAACATCAACAAGCACTGAAGGAGGCGTGCATCTTGTATTTTAATACGTCGTCCCATTTTAGTGGAAGCCCCAGCGGCTAGCTTCGCGAACGGGTACACCGATTCTAGTATCCCATGCGTTTTAAAGTTCATTGTAACTGCGAACGATACAAACGAATCGTTCACAGCGTGCCTGGAAACGTCAAATCTACATAAACGAAAGGGTAGACCATGGCCTGTGTTCAGATGATTATAAATTCTTGCGGAGAAACGCAGGCTCAAATGCGGACCAGAACTCTCATAGTAATTTAAGCGAGGGGGTGCACAAAACTTTAGCGATGACACAATCTTTCATTACGCAGGAAGAAGTGTCGTAACTGTATGACGGACAAGAGCCGCTCCAAATCGGAAGCGTCGAATTTGTCTAGCTTAATGTGCTATTGGTGCTCAAGTATTTTATCACTGCTTTCGCGAACTTAGTACGAAAAATAATTAGGACGGCTGACGATATTTTTGCAACTGTCAAAGTCATGATTAATGGGGGAAGTACCTAAAATCGGGTCAATAGCCGTATAGAGGGTCCTCATCTTGCCATCTGGTAGACAACAATGGCGGAGCTTTGAAGAAACTATAGGGAACCATGAGCGATCGTGAGAGCGATGCCTTGCATTCACTGCTGCATGTAAATGAGCAATATTTGATAGAGCTGTCGCAATAGCAATATATGGCGTCAAATATTTGTTTATTTGACATGTAGGTATATTATACAACCTGTTTAAAAGCACGCAAAAATTTAGAATTGTTTTAGCTATGCGAAGTTAGTTTCTTCTTATTTGCCTGCTTGAGTATTTTCTTAGGAGCCGGACTGAGTGAACGAACGATATCCCCACTGAATTTTCTCTTCTTCTTTTAATCTTTCCGTCCCCTTTTCCCTTTCCCCAGTGTAGGGTAGCCAACCGGGCTCAGTCTTGGTTAACCTCCCTACCTTTCATTTATCATATGCTCTCTCTCTCTCTTCTTAGGAGTCGCATAGACGTTCAGATAATTAGGTGGAAAGGAGCCGCTAGACTCGAATTAAAGGGCGTCGCCTCAACAACCGTCCATATGCAGGATGTCCCAGCTATCGTGCATCGCGTTTTTTAAGAAAGATGAGCCATTCTACGCGAAAATAACCAACTGCATACTGTTCTCAGTCGGGTGCAGTAGCCGCTAGTAATCTTTTTGTTGATGCCATTCAATTTATAATCAATTGCAATTAGCAATTTTTTCCCAACTGCCCTGAATGTCGTGCTGTCAATAAAGAACTCGTAAAAAATGATAGAAACTTAAAGTTGGCATGTTCTCAGCCAGATACTTCTTCCCGTTTGTTTTCTGGCTGATAAAGGACGCCCGCCATAAATGGAAGATATCACGTGACTAACCGTAGTAGCCCATTTTTTGGAGACGCTAATCTATGGCGTGGTGGGTTTACAGGATCCTTCGTGTTTTCAGAAGGGAAGATTTACTTCCACAAGTGTACATACCTCCCCACTTTTTCATTGAATCCGTTTCTCAACAGAGAGACGCAACGGTCGGGGATGAATTTATGCGGCAAATTGAGCCGATTGCTGCTTATGTTCCATACATGACCGCCGTCGGAAACCACGAGAACGCATAGTAAGTACATACGACTTCACATTAGCCGGCAACTATTTAGTTCTACGAAAGATGGCAGCGAGCGATATCATGCGAGTACAATGAGTTTTGGGTCTACTCAAGGCGTGCTTCAATGGCAACTTTGATGTACCGGAGAAACATGATCAACATATGCACAATGTTTTCCTTTTCATACCACCATATGACCTCGCCTCATGCTAAAATCACGATCATAATCACGATCATAAGTAACGAGAGACCCGTCATCAAGTATATTCATCTCTTGGCTAAGTTAAGTTTGTACTTGCTCAAATAGGTGTATTTGAAATGTCTCGTAAAAATCTTAGAAAAACGCTCCTGGTGACTACACCTGCTATTACAGACACATTGCTATATTTGTCTCGTTTGTTTCCTTCTTGTCTACGATAACCTGTCTCGACTTTCCAGCAACTTCTCGAATTACGCAAATCGCTTTTCTATGATGGACAAGTCCGGAAACTTCAACAACTTCTTTTACAGGTAAGAACATACCCAAATGTGGTTCCTTTAAATTGTTCCATTGCAGCGGCATGCATTTCATTGCATTATGTAAAAAGATTACCGCCATTCATTTGGCTCAATATGGAAGATGTTTATTGTGGTTTACTCCAGTGTTTATTGATACCTTTACCACTATTATTACATTGTTAGTTTCGATATTTGATATTTGAAGTGTGGTAGGTGACTCCCACGTAAGGCAACTCATGCTTACAGTTGCTTATGAATTATGTATATTGCAATTGATAAGTTACCTAAATTTTTGTCAGCCTATAGACACGAATATGAATTAGGAATGATTTAATTTGGGGATAAAGGGCACTGTTTGAAAATTACAATTATATTCAAGTGGTGCTGTTACGCAGCCTGTCGCGGTAACAAAGCAATCATCTCTACAGATAAATTATTTTGAAACCTTTCCGCCACGTAGCTAAAATTGACCAGCGGAGCTAAATTTTATGCTTTGTTGCCTAGTTACTCGTGAACAAAGCATTCACACAGCTATATTCTCACAGCTTTGACATCGGCCCGGCCCACATTATCAGCTATTCAACGGAGTTCTATTTTTTCCTGAAGTTCGGCTGGCATCAAGTTCCACAGCAGTACGACTGGCTAGAGAAAGATTTGCAGGTACAACCTTGACCATGTTATCTGGCCGTTTCAGTTACTTTGTGCGAAAATATCCACATATTTTACTCCTGAAGATTAGACAGATTAGATAGATAGGATAGAATGAATAGATAGATGGAATGAATAAATGAATAAATAAATGAATAAAATGAACAAACGAATAAATAGAATGAATGAATTAAATGAACAAACGAATAAATAGAATGAATGAATTAAATGAACAAACGAATAAATAGAATGAATGAATAAAACGAACGAACGAACGAACGAACGAACGAACGAACGAACGAACGAACGAACGAACGAACGAACGAACGAACGAACGAACGAACGAACGAACGAACGAACGAACGAACGAACGAACGAACGAACGAACGAACGACCGAACGAACGAACGAACGAACGAACGAACGAACGAACGAACGAACGAACGAACGAACGAACGAACGAACGAACGAACGAACGAACGAACGAACGAACGAACGAACGAACGAACGAACGAACGAACGAACGAACGAACGAACGAACGAACGAACGAACGAACGAACGAACGAACGAACGAACGAACGAACGAACGAACGAACGAACGAACGAACGAACGAACGAACGAACGAACGAACGAACGAACGAACGAACGAACGAACGAACGAACGAACGAACGAACGAACGAACGAACGAACGAACGAACGAACGAACAGACAGACAGACAGACAGACAGACAGACAGACAGACAGACAGACAGACAGACAGACAGACAGACAGACAGACAGACAGACAGACAGACAGACAGACAGACAGACAGACAGACAGACAGACAGATAGATAGATAGATAGATAGATAGATAGATAGATAGATAGATAGATAGATAGATAGATAGATAGATAGATAGATAGATAGTGTTCTTAACTCTATGTTAAACGATATCGTTCTTATACTCTGAACTCTCCCCCTTTGTTAGGAGGCAAACCTACCAGAAAACAGGGCTAAAAGACCGTGGATCATCACAATGTCGCACCGGCCAATGTATTGCAGCAATGTCCGATTCAGAGACTGCAATTCCAACACAAGTATTGTAAGTCACAGTGGCACCATGCTCTTTTCAGCGTTCTCCACGAGAAAACTGGTTACATGAATTGTTGTAAAGACGACGGACGTCTTCATCATCATCATCATCATCATCAGCCTGGTTACGCCCACTGCAGGGCAAAGGCCTCTCCCATATTTCTCCGACAGCCCCGGTCATGTACTAATTGTGGCCATGCCGTCCCTGCAAACTTCTTAATCTCATCCGCCCACCTAACTTTCTGCCGCCCCCTGCTACGCTTCCCTTCCCTTGGAATCCAGTCCGTAACCCTTAATGACCAACGGTTATCTTCCCTCCTCATTACATGCCCTGCCCATGCCCATTTCTTTTTCTTGATTTCAACTAAGATGTCATTAACTCGCGTTTGTTCCCTCACCCAGTCTGCTCTTTTCTTATCCCTTAACGTTACACCTATCATTCTTCTTTCCATAGCTCGTTGCCTTGCTTAGTAACTCAGGGGACCAACTGCAATGCATGCTCACTGACCTGGAGAGACAAAGCAGAAGAGTGGGTCTAAAAATTAATCTGCAGAAAACTAAAGTAATGTTTAACAGTCTCGGAAGAGAACAGCAATTTACAATAGGCAGCGAGGCATTGGAAGTCGTAAGGGAATACATCTACTTAGGGCAGGTAGTGACTGCGGATCCGGATCATGAGACGGAAATAATCAGAAGAATAAGAATGGGCTGGGCTGCGTTTGGCAGGCATTCTCAGATCATGAACAGCAGGTTGCCATTATCCCTCAAGAGAAAAGTATATAACAGCTGTGTCTTACCGGTACTCACCTACGGGGCAGAAACCTGGAGGCTTACGAAAAGGGTTCTACTCAAATTGAGGACGTCTTCAGATATACATATTTCAGTCCCCTACAGTGATTAGGGCTCATTGGCATGCTCTGTCGTTTGAGTGAATCGAGCTATGGAAGAAGTGCGATTATGCAGTTACAGTTAATTTGAGAAAGAGACCAGGTAATATATAATTTACATGTGAAAGTATTTACGTAGGGCGAGCGCACATCCTTCACATTTTCGCTTCTCTAGCATGCCGGCATTGTTATTTTTTATCAAAGCTATGAGCGCGGAGCATCCGGAGGTTCAAAGACCGCGTTGTAGGAGTAGCGAACTATAGGAATCGAAGGAACACTTGCATATTCCTCAGGCTAAAGCATTTTAAAACTATCGGAGTCACGAAAATTAAACAGACGCTTTTGCAACGCGCTCCGAATATTGGAAAACCTGCCAATGTTACATCCTTAAATAAAGATGACGCGTTTCATGCACTAGCCTCTAGCAATGTAGTGACGCGGTCTGCATGGCATGACAGGCAAAGCCGTGCACCGATATTTTGAGCTCAAACAACAAGCAACTCGATGCACGTTTCGCAGATATTGAAGGCATAGAGCCACTGCCTCTTACTGTTGTCTCGGCATAGCCCTATTTGCTGTTCACACCATAGAGCTAATTACATAACTTACCCTAACTGGAGCCAGTGTCTTTGAGAGCTTCGTGTATGGCGGTTCAGCCAATGTGGAAATGATGGACAGTACACGGATTTGCGTAAACTATGTCCTTCTGACTTGAAACAGCTTTGTGATTTTAGAGGTCAACCATCTTCAACGAATCGTTATGTTATGAACACAAGCTAGGTGCTATGGACGTCTCCCTGCAGTTAGAAAGTATGATTCCCTGGAGATTGAAAGAGAGGAATTTTAGCGAAACACGTAAAAAAAAAACAGTTAAGGTGGCAAGCACCAGAATTACGCAAATACATGTAGCAATCAGCATTTTCATGGCATTTGGACGACTGAAGCTTTTCACTTCCATCTAGAAACATTTGTAGAAAACTGTTCATTACGCGAACGCAGCTTGAGACTACGTGCGCTAGCACTGCTATCGGTACTCTAGTTTGCCTGCGATCCGAACATGACAAAAAATATGTTTTTTTATAACGGTAAACCAATCATGACAACGTTCTAATTCGCAATAAACCAGTCCGCTGCTTTCCAAACCATGCGGGCTAAAAGCCCCTCCCCTATAAGAAAAAAAAAAGAATGCATATGTGCAATGCTGAACAAGTGCTTCCGCGACAGTACACTACTCCACGCCGTAATGCGTAGCTCTGACTTTCTACAGGCACTTGCTCTACTAGTCCACCTATTCAACGTGAAGAAAGATAGCGACTTTTTGGAGCTTCATTGCGTGCATGAGAATTCTGAAAGTACATAAACAAACCAGCCATAGGTCATCTTAGGTTTGCGAAGTGCATGTTCTTAACTATGCTGTCATTTAAATTGCAGGAAAATGGTCATGATTATTTGGAGTAAACGAGGACAACACATCGCTCTC
Source organism: Dermacentor variabilis (assembly GCF_050947875.1). Classification (NCBI taxonomy): domain Eukaryota; kingdom Metazoa; phylum Arthropoda; class Arachnida; order Ixodida; family Ixodidae; genus Dermacentor; species Dermacentor variabilis. The sequence continues at coordinate 95,061,281 of NC_134571.1, forward strand.
TTACTTTTCGAATTCGCGCTTTGTCTTCAGCAGTGATACATGAGTGCCTCCTCATAAAATTGAAAGTATTTTCTCCTATTCCGTTTGTTCTGTCACAGAAAGATAAACAAGAAGGTTATTTAAGCTTGCTTAGTATAGTCATTGATATTTGTTGGAGGCTATAAGGTTGTCCTTTAGCAATGAACAATTAACTGAATGCGGTTAGTCATCGTCAAAAGCTGTTGGTCACGCCGCGCCTTTTATTCTGTTTCTATTTTTCTGCGGTGACAATTGATGTCACTGCCAAAGAAGCGTGAAACGTCTGAGCGCGGCCACGGCGACCGCATTATAAAAACTAAAAGGCTTAGGGGTCTTCTTTTTCTCGCATATGTATTATGTCTTTTTCCTCTGTTCTTTTTTTTTTCATCTTGTCTGTGCATGCGAGGTGATTTCAGGTGAATTAAGCTAGGTGCTTTCAGAATTGCTGCACATGCCGAGAAATCCGCTTGCTTGCTTGCATGGGAACTGTTTCTAGGCTTTTCCTGGCACAGTTGGTGCCCTGTCGTTAGGGCCCAAGATAGGACCTACATGATCGTCGGCATGTGTACGAGCATACAGGCTCAATTACTTATCGTCTGACTAATGAAACCAGATTGGTACAATAACATGATATTACGGTTTAGCAGGCACCCCAAAAGGACCGAGCGCTCGTTCTCATGTGCAGGTCTCGTGGCATTCGGGTTAGCCGACAAGATCCGTTGCTTCATTTTTCTTTCTTTCTTTCTTTCTTTCTTTCTTTCTTTCTTTCTTTCTTTCTTTCTTTCTTTCTTTCTTTCTTTCTCTCTTTCTCTCTTTCTTTCTTTCATTCTTTCTTTCTTTCACCACTGCAAGCTGAGCCACTTCCTCGTATTTCAAGCCTTTCTTCCTGGAAATGTATTCACCCCTCCTAGGCTCGCAAGGGATTTCCTCTGACAAAGATGTATGGCCTGGAGAAGCTCTTCTTCAAGTACGGAGTGGACTTGCATTTTACCGGCCATCAGCATTCGTACGAGCGCCTGTGGCCGGTCTACGACGGCGTGGTGAGCACTGAGCCACTAAGTTTTAAGGAACAGCTAGAAATATAGGCTTGGCTTAGCAGACGCCCTTGAACACCAGCAAAAGCTATAGCGTGTGGTAGCGTTCAGTCCCTAGGTATATACAGTACACTGTAAAACCTAAAATTCATTCATTCATTCATTCATTCATTCATTCATTCATATTATTTGGCATCGTGAATGTTGTAAACTGTGAATAAACGTCGCTGCGAAACTTTACGCGTACTCTACACCCACAATACAATGCACAGTGATTAATAATAATAATATTTGGGGTTTTACGTGCCAAAACCACTTTCTGATTATGAGGCACGCCGTAGTGGAGCACTCCGGAAATTTTGACCACCTGGGGTTCTTTAACGTGCACCTAAATCTAAGCACAAGGGTGTTTTCGCATTTCGCCCCCATCGAAATGCGGCCGCCGTGGCCGGGATTCGATCCCGCAACCTCGTGCTCAGCAGCCCAACACCATAGCCACTGAGCAACCACGGCGGGTCCACAGTGATTGCATCGGGTTATACACAAAAAAAACACAAATAAGTACAATGACTATATTTTCGATGTTTTATGTATTAGAGTAGAAATACTAGTTAAATATGTGGAGAATAGACAACTTACATCAAACATTAACATCAATGCTAACGTTGACACTAACGCTATCATAGGTAACTGTGGCTTGAAACTTCACATTGATTTGAACCATGTACTCGCGATCGTAATCGATATAGAAAGGAAACGCTTTATTCAAAGCGCTTGTCTTTCAGAATCCAGCACTACTTATAGTCAACACATTGTCTGTTAACGAAACACGACAGTCGTACAATATACACGTTCGCCACACAAATCTTGCGCCTTGTAGAGTACATGTTATGACGGTGATAGTAAAGAAGTCAGCTTTCTTTTTCGTTTTTCATTCATTTTCTCTTTCTTTATTTTTTCACCTTACGTCCAGTCAAATGTTACGAAAGCGGCATGCAAGCACGATTGAATGGCACGGCACTTAAAGACAGCGTTCCTCAAAAGATTCATTTAAGGCAAAAGAAGAATTCCAGAAACATTGCAAGCAACCCGCATCTCCATTACAGGTGTACAATGGGACAAGCACGGACCCGTACGTCAATCCCAGGGCGCCAGTACACGTCGTGACAGGAGCTGCCGTACGTATCAGCAATTTGAACAGCGATTTTGTGTCTGCCCGCGATATAGTGCCAAGAGACAAGTACTGTACAGAGTACTGGACCAGTTAGACAATCGTCCACTATCAGAATTCAAATATTTAATCTAGCACTCAGAACACCCACGCTAAAGGCCTTACTCGCGTTATTAAGGTTCCTGCGGTCTGCGGGGCTTCACGATAGACTGTAAGAACGCCGCCCCCTACTGCTCTGTAGTGTAAGCGGTTTGTGCCCGTCTCTATTTCTATCTCCAGATCCGCTCTCATTCTATTTTTATCCCCCTTCACCCTTCCCCCGTGCAGGGTAGCCAACCGGAACTGCCTCTGGTTAACCTCCCTGCCTTTCTATGCATCATATTCTCTCTCTCTCTCTCTCTCTGAACAGCGATTTGATCTTTCTCGGCTACCTGGGCTTGCGCAGTCAGTTCATTCCCTTCTCGAAAGCCGCAGACAAGCAAGCTGCAGTTGATATCGGACAGCCCGTTTTTCGCTCCAGTAGAATCGAAATCACCCGCCACTTCCGTCGTTTTGCCCATGAACACCTAACCCGTCCGTGTAGGGGGACACCGGATACTTGCAGGTGTGCTCATCAGTATACCGTATGACAGGAAATGCGGAATGAAACAGAAAATGAATGCACGAATACAAATTTAAGAAACTTACGACATACGAAACATACTTCTCGCGCGTTATGACAATGGGCATCAGTCGCGGGCCACACATCTGGGATTTGCCACCCCCCCCCCCCGTTCCGGTCTCTGTTTTCTGTGTTACCCCGCAGCATCATTTCAGAAGCACCGAAATGATACTGCGGTACCACTACGACTACCCCAAAGAACATTAGCATGGATGAATGGATGTTATGACCGTCCCCTTTGGAACGGGGTGGTGTGTCGCATCACCCAGCTCTTGCTATTATAGTGCCTAATGTCCTACCTAGGTTAAACAAAAAAAAACACGATGAACTCCCACAACAATATTTCCTGACCCTTAATGCGAACTTTGCTTTTGTACGTCTCCGTTTTTTGTTGTCTCCCTAGTTTTCTTCCACCAATCTTCCAATCGTCTCTTACTAATCTCTATTGCGGACATGTTTACTTTCCCCCTGCTCTCGCTGAACTCAAGGGCTTGAAGGAGTTCAGTGGTGCCTAAATCGACCGCTGGGCAGATATCTTCACATTGTAACGAAACATGCTCCATCGTTTCCCTAACCTTACCGCTGCAAGCACACGTTTCTTCTTCCATCTTATATCTCGCTTTAGAGGTGCGTGTTCTAAGGCGTCCTGATCTCGCTTCGAAACGTAATGAGCTTCCCTTTGAGTTCTCATAAATTGTTTCTATCCTGAATTCGTTTTTACCTCTTAAGTAGTTACTCATGGCAGGTTTATTTTCCATTGCCGCCACCTATGAGATTATTTCGGCCTCTCTGACTTTCCGCTTGACGTTCTTGGTTGCTGTGTTGCTCGCCGTACAGGCCGCGTACTTGCTGACAAGCTTCCTACTTCTTTGCCTCCCCTGTGAATCAATGCTTTTTTCTGTACCAATACTTGAACACTCTCTCAACCCAGTTACTTTCTTCCATATTGCTCAGTCGTTCTTCATAATCAATTTTACTGTGAGCTTCCCTCACTTCAAAATTTGTCCAGCCCATATCACCGTAGACGGCCTTAGCAGCGTTACACAAGCGCCACCACCACAAACGACGTACATCACGCGCGCGCGCATATGTGCGCATGTGCAGCATACATCCTCATCCTTCTAAGCCGTCAACCAAGAGCTAGTTGATTATTGAACCAAATTAATGTTTAAAAGTAAATGGCGTCAGAAAATGTGTCAAGTACGATTACACACAAGCTGTAGACTTGACAGCTTCTGTTACGCGCGAACTGTAAGTCAAACCCCTTTTCCAGCTGCAGTACGAGGCCTATACACATTACTGTAGGCCCACCACTTGGCACAAGTGCGTTATTGAACTAATCCAATTTCTCACAATAAATTGTGTTGGAAGATTCCTAAAGTGCGACTTATACACAACCTACAGGCATGATAGCAACGGCTTGTAATTCAAATATACAAGGAAACATAATTTTATTACGCGGAAACGGAAGCAGAAACCCCATTTTCCAGCTGTCGTTTTTTGGGTGAGCACACCACGAAAAATTCCGACCAACTAGAGGCAAACAGCTGCGCTATAAAACACATACTCCCGTTTTGATACAGCTGCGAGTCCCTTATTCACAATGAAGATGGGTGCAAGAGGGCAATTATTTATTCGTTAGGTGGCGCAGATTTCGCATGTATATCTCAGAAAGATTACCCTGTGTCTGGTTAATCGCGTATTTAAAAGTTTGATTATGTAAATATTCTAGAGTATCCTTGAATGTAGGCGCCTTTTGTTGCTTTTGTGCTCGCAGTATCCGAATTGACCATGTGGTTAGTAGTCACGTGATGATCCGCCAAAGCACTCTAACTTGCATTGCCTTTCCTGACATCGTTCTGGTGCTGCTGTATCTTTCTTTTAACATTCCACGTTTTACGTATGCAGGATGCGTCACAATTCTTGCAGAGTATCTTGTAGATTGCCCCTGGAAACTTTTCCAAAGGGTCTTTCAATCGCACTTGCTTCTGTTCTAGTTTATTTGTTGACACGTGCACCATATTCACGCCATATGTGCCAAAAACTCTCACCAGTTACTCACTGATTCCTTGCGCATCGGGTCAGCCGCACGTTTCTGATTCTGATTTCTGAACAGAACACCGCAATTCTTGAGCCTTCAGTAGTTGGGAAGGCTAGCAGTTGTTGGAGAGGTCCGTCCTTACCACGACTAGCTCTTGCTTGCGAAGTCCAGGCTCGGAACAGATGCTCCGAGTCTGGACTGCGTTAGCAAGATCTAGCTTGTGTGTATCGGAAGTCGACCCGTGTGGGTCGGCTTCTGATGCACACAGGTTGTCATTCCGTTGGCCGAACGTCTTATGATGACGTCGAGGAAGGCAATCAGTCCATTATTTTCCTCTTACATCGTCAATTGGATACTTCGTATGAAAGAGTTCAGATGCTCAAGGACAGGTAGGGACTCTTGGCGGTGAATCAGACAAAAACAGTCGTCTATGTATCGGAGACAAAAATTTTGTAGCCGTCTTGTACGAGGTAAACGCAGAATATTCCAGGAGCCGGCATGAGTGTTCTCGAGAACGACGCGTTGCTACTTTCACGCACGTCATTTGAGACGCACATTATCGATTAGGATATACTGCGAGCATAATCACGACAGAGAAGCGCCTAAGTTTAAGGCTACTCTTAGAGTCTTTACATATTGAAACGACTAAAGTGTCATATGATTACGAAACTCCCTAATGCGAAATTTGAGCGCGGCACAATAAGTACTTTCATTTTGCGAAATATTGAGGCAAAACATTTTAGACCGAAATCACCGCACCTACTGGCAGTGGGCCAGTGCCGTCAGCGCCTTCGCAGAGGCAGGAGCAGTATGGCAATGCTGGCATGATGAGCGGCATTGGAGACAGTTGTGCAAGAACGACGATGACTAATGCTCCAGAAGTGGCACGAGCGCGCGTTCTCGCGGTTACGCTGAGGTACGCCGACGGGCGCCTAAGAACTGCGCTCTAAAACGCGATTAGTCGGACACGGGGTCATCTCCCAGAGATATACGCGCGCACTCTGCGCCAGCTAAAGCATTACCAATCGCCCCTCTTCCGCCCATGTTCATTATGAACGAAGAGCCCGTAGCGGTCTCGAAACGTCATTATATGTTTTTATGGCAAAGCTGTCTATAGGTAGGATCTGGGGAAAAATATGTGTCCGGGATGTTGACAAAAGCAAATCATAATGGGGCCCGATCCTGGTGATAGTGCTGAAAGGGTCCAGGCTCAATGGCTCATGCGTCTGTGGGCTCGGGGACCTGTAACTTGGCCTTTAACTACCCTTGTCACACGTGGGACCCAAAGAGGTCCCAGAAACAAGGGTAAGAACAGATGTTTTTGAAAAAAATGTTTCGTACAGCTTTTTCAAAAACGGCAGACCTCCCGCCGAGAGTAGAACCTGGGCTTACCCCGGGATACTGTTTCTAAAATAAATGTTCCTTCCTCCTCCTCCGTTAAAAATTCTCGGTGCCAACTCCGCAAACTCGCTAGTGCCACTGCTCGCATGGTCATCGTCTTTTTCCATAGCCCGCCCAGTTGTGCAAAATACTATCATAATCCGCAATGGCTCGAGCATCGTCGTTTTCTACTGCTGCCTCCATTGTCACTCATTATTCCAACGTACAATTTCACTTCTGTCTTCGTAATGGGGAGGCCGTATCTACGAAGGTATTAGCCATTGTTTATTGGGATATCAGTCATTCATTGTCTTACGTGACGGACATATTTCATAACAGATGTGATACGCGAATATCACCACGATAACCACAGATTAGTACAATAAATGTGTTTGTACCTTTGTTCAGTATTTGGGTCGCGCGCTAAAGAGATTCGCTGGCAATCCAAATTCACAGAGTGGAATGGCTCATGAATTTTTTACCCTACTGAACCTTAGGCGAGTGCTTGTTTTGTTCTACCAATTTTGTCAAATGATAGTTTGTTCCAACACAACGCTCTGGTTGCTTCTTTCTTACTGCCCCTTATTGATACCTGACGGAAGCCAAATTCTGTAATTGATAAATTATATATACAGGGTGTTTCAGCGAACATTTTCAAAAATCTTTAAAAGCTGCCTGTGGCAGATATCACAATTCTAGTTCATGAGCTGGTCTACTCGAAGTGACGGACAATACTTGCACAATAAATAGAGGTGCAAAATCGACTAATTCATAAAAATTCACTAACAAATTTTTAACTAATTACATTATGGCCCATATTCCAATTTGCAAATTATAGCTATGGAGTTCGCACGGCGAATCCACTTGGAACGAATGTTCAAGATGGCACGAGTTTTGAGATATAAGTTTCCGAGCTTTGCGGAGAAATGCATTGGCGTTCCGGTTAATTTGCTAACAAAACGTCGTTTTATGCACTGAAGCACACAAGTAACTGGAACGCCAATGCATTACTCCGCAAAGTTCGGGAATATATATCTCGAAACTGGTGTCGTCCTGAAAACTCGTTCCTAGTAGATCCGCCTTGCGAAATCTGTTGCTAAAATTTCTAAATTGTAGCATCGGTGATAATTAGCTAGAATTTTAATTAATGAATTACTGTTAATTAATCAACTTTGAATTTCAAATTTTTGTGCACGTAGTTTCAGTCGCTTTGAGTACACCACCTCATAAACTATAATTGAGCTATTTGCCATAGGCAAACTTTAAAAATGTTTGAAAATGTTCGCTGAACACCCTGTATCTATAGATTCGAAATCTTTAACCATGGCCATTTTCAGGATCAGACCTTACAGCTGGCCCAGCAGTAGCCCAGATGTGGTCATCTCTATAAAGATTGCGGATTACGTGGCCTTGCTCATTAACTTATGATGCTGACTGGTAATCATTAACCAGCAACTAGCGTTTAATGCAGATTATCCGCCTTAGGGGATTTATGAAGTCGCTGGTATGGCCATACTTGTCTTGCGAAGGCTACAACATATTATTTACATTTTATTTACAACACTTACCTTGTTAGTTTACACCATAAGGACACATTTTCCTTTACTCCTTTAAGTTAGTTCTAAAACACTGATTTCCTGTTCGTGGCCTTTCTGAAAAATTGCGATCAAATTTCTGTTTGAAAGAGTTATTTCGCAGAAGTTACTTTGTAAACAGTTCGCGAGGTATTTGCATACGGTATTCTAACATAGTGATGCGGTTAACCATCACGCAGGGAAACTCTGAGTTCCTCTCACCATTTGTTCCGGACCCGAAACCATGGAGCGCCATGCGAATTTCAGACTACGGCTTCACGAAGCTCCACCTGATCAACAGGACGCACATCCAACTTCAACAGATATCAACCAGAGAGGTAAAAATAACTGTCATTATAGCTATGAGATACGTGCGCGCCTTAGTTAGGCCGTTTTTTCTAACTTGCGGGTGCACCATATTCATTTTCAGAAACCACGCGTCGTGGATGCAGTGCACATCGTGAAAGACAAGCCAAGAAACTTCTGAAGTGCAGTACCAAGTACTGAATAAACGTTCAAGCTGGAAGGAGCTCAGAAAGGCAGTCAAGTTTCGCTGTAGAGCATTGTAGGTCCACTTTGCCGAAGGGAATGCAGAATCATATGACATGCTCACGACTTTTTATCCTATTGACTTTTTTGCTTCATCAGTTTGTTTGCTTGTTTGTTTGTGTCTGTTTGTCTGCTTGCTAGTTTGTTTATTTGCTTGTTTGCTAGTTTGTTTGTGTCAGAATCGCATCAGCAATATTGCGCAAATGGGCGCCTAGGACCACTACAGCTCAAACACTACAATGCAATTTCACCGCCAAAGGCACATACATGTCTTCGAACCAGCACAAATGTGCAGCCGGGAACAGTATAAAATTCAATGACGAAACGTTTTACACGCAAAACGATTACAGGAGATGTGACCTCGCGAAGCTAATGATTTTATGCTCAAGAAATAGCTCTCCGATTTAACATTCAGACTCACTGAAAGACTCGGCCTGAATATTTAGTCTCAGCATGGGGAGCATCCAAAGAAGACAGAAGTTCACAGCAAGATGGATGCTTGAAGTGACAAACGACAGACGGACAAAGTATGTCGCAGAAGCTTCGATAAGGGCACAAGTCTTCGTCAAAACAGCAGCATGGGTTGCGCGTGTGTTTAGCCGCTACGGACTCTCGAACACAATTTTGGCATTCCCTCTCGCATTGCTCGAGGTGTCTCAACGGGATTTGACACATCTTCCTGGGGTAAAGTAAAAAGCGCATCGGTATTAAAAAATTTGGAGGACGCATGCCCCTTTAAAAGTGGAAAGCGATAGCGTTCAAGGACCCCTTACTGCTTTTCATGCTTCCTGGCCACTACAGCTTATGTAACCGTAACGTTTACCGGGAAATGCTGGCTGCGAACGCTATGCACGAAGGCGAGCTTTCTGGTAGAAACGCGGTCTCTTGCGTGGGTCTACCTCCTGTTATTGTTTCGCACTATTACTATTTCAGACTGAGAAGAGCTAACATAAAGGACATGCGCTGGCGGTGTTCTTTTCCATTAGATTTGTGTGTGGGCTGCCTTTCTCAAAATTCCGAGAGATAACTTTGTAAAGAATGAAAGACATGGCACGAGCAACTTTGGTGGCAGAGAAGTGCTTGGGTCTGCGTGATTCGGAATTTGGTTGGAAATTCTTTTTGCCGAAGCGACGTCCAACGCCGACGTGGGACGCCGATACCGTCGCAAGATTTTCTGCGACACGAGCACCTTAGCGCTGTCGCGTTAAAGGGACCTCACTCCAATCTAAAAGAACCGGGTACTCAACCTCCCAAGTTTCTAAACCCTTTCCTGTGCCGAAGGAGTTCAAATGTGAAAATTATCGGATAAATCACACTGATGCGCCAGTGCTGAGGCATCGCCATGAAAAAGACAAAAAATGGTTGCGCTTCATTTTTCCCCAGTAATAATAAACCTTTATCTGCCAAATAAATGACGATCAAGTTTTGAAAGAAAGGTCGCAGTTTAAAGGCGAAACATCGATTGCGATAGCAAATTATTAGACAGCTACATGAAGCAAAGATAGTAGTTTTATTGGCCGTATAAACTTGTTACTGACTAAATTAGCAAACACGGTGTCATACGCGCGCAGGCAAACAAGAACAGTTTTCACTCGATGACCGCGGACACTCCCTTTCAAAACGCTGGCGTGACGAATCGTGGCAGCAGCAGCGAGTGAATTGACTTTCGTGCTGCCTCTCGCTTCGACGCAGCTAAGCGGCGAGAACACAACGAGCACGAAATTATCAGCCCTCGGCATGCCTAGACTATGCCCCGATCAAAGACTTCTTTCAAAATATGGTACGCTCAGCCGGTCCATACGCAGCTGCCGCCGAAGTAGAACGCTCCCCACACCCTGTTGCCTTGCACGCGATGTAAGATGGAGCGCTTCGTCCCCGCCTTCCTTCCTTGCGCGCGCGCGAGACTGAGCCACCATAGTCGGCTCACAGTAGCACGCTTTCACTCGCACACAGCATACGGTACGAGGACACGATGCTGTCGCACTTGAATTTTATATGGAACATCACGGTGACACCGCAGGCGTAAATGTGCATTAAGTGTCCATGTAATTGCAATCGGAAATAAAACACACAAACAAGGAGATTCTAAGCGTTAATACTTCGATAAAATATCACTTTCAGTAAAGAAGGCTGGTGCTGCAGATCGCTGTAGTGACGCGTCATACGTGACCCAAAAACTACGGGGCAATGCAAAGCAACTGCTTGTTGTTGTTGTCATAGTCGTTGTTGAGATTTTGCTTGCCATCGTGTAGTATTTACAAAATCCGGAGCGCTTACGCCCTCTGCAGTACACAATACATCACAACCATTAACTAACAATAATATTTGGGGTTTTACGTGCCAAAACCACTTTCTGATTATGAGGCACGCCGTAGTGGAGGACTCCGGAAATTTTGACCACCTGGGGTTCTTTAACATGCACCTAAATCTAAGGACACGGGTGTTTTCGCATTTCGCCCCCATCGAAATGCGGCCGCCGTGGCCGGGATTCGATCCCGCGACCTCGTGCTCAGCAGCCCAACACCATAGCCACTGAGCAACCACGGCGGGTAACCATTAACTAACAAGACAAGCCTCAGCGTCAGTGCAGGCTGGCGCTTCCCTCGTGCGCACACTATTGATCCATCTTCCTGTGAGCCCTAGTTCTTGTTTGACACTACAGTACAGGCACGGCGTGTAGCCTCCATTCCCGTTTGTCTACAGCTGTTAAACAAACAGAGCAGGTTACGCTTATTGTGAATATCGTGCAGCGTGAACGCAGTATTTTTGCCGTAGAAACAGGGCGCAAGAAGGAAAATAATCTACTCGGCTCTGTTTCTGTCATCCTAGACTCACACTAGTAGAATCCCGGAACTTCAAAGGCTTAACTAAAGCTTGCGCAGCAGGTTCTTCTTGATCCGGGACTCGGGTAGTGGTGGCAGCGCGCATTGCGATTCCCCTGTGGTCTTTGAAGCTGCTTCCGCTGTACCATCGCAGGTCGCGAGAAAGTTTAGAGTCTAGCAATGAGACCTATCTTGAAGAGCGGCCAGTGCTAAAATATACACAGAGACTACTGTATAAACAATCGACTACCTCGATACTTGCATTGCTGAAGCGTCTCTTTCTCCAACGTCCTCTTCGAGTAAAAGATTAGACACGGGACAGGTCAACCGTCGGTTCTATCAGTAGTGCGAGGGAAATTTTAAAGGTGCTCATATCTTATGCAGTGGCCCAATTCCTGAGAAAAGTTTATTTCTGCTTGTTCGTGGCCCGATTTAGGCAAGTTCAATGCGCGCTTCGGTCTCAGTGAGTGGCTTATGTGGTGGTGAGAGAGCTCTGCTGCCATCATTCAGACGTCTACGTACGACTTTGCTTTACTGTAGCACACAGACGTATTGTTTGTGTCTTCTCACGTGCAACTACAGAATAGTACATATGAAACCTGTTCGTTGGTTATGTCCATTCAACGTGTACGTAAGAAACGCGGACAAAAGAAATTAACGAAGGGAAAAATTTTTATTTTGAAGTATATTCATGTATATGTAACCAACTTGTATAGTGCGAAGAGGGGTTCTGAATTTTGATTATTTAATTAAGGTACAAAACTCTCTTGTCGAACACTACCTGAGCCCCGCAGGCAAAAATCGTGTCCTAATCGCCACAGTGGATCAGTACAAGGACGTAGTGCTTAGAAGCACAAAGTCGATGATATGATTCACCGCCCCTGCGGCCTCATTTAAATGGAGATGGAATGCAAAGCGGCTAGTGCACTTAGATGCAGGTCCACGTTAAATAACCCCAGGTAGTCAAAAAGGTTCCGGAGTCCTCCATTATGGTGTCCCTTTTAAGGTACTGGGCAGTTTTGACATGTTAAACTTGACATTTTATTTTAATATTAAAGCTCATGACCCACTGCCTCTGGCCCAGTTGTGTAAATTTATTTATTTATTTATTTATTTATTTATTTATTTATTTATTTATTTATTTATTTATTTATTTGAATTTGTGTCGCCAGTTTCTCGCTACTTCTGAACTATCGCGTTTCAAAGAAAGCTCACTCGCTCATTGGAAAACCGAGCCAGCCAGGAGCCATTTCCAGATCTGGCGATGGGAGGAGCGAGAGAGAAAGAGAAACGAGGAAAGGCAGGGAGGCAAACCAGACGGATGCCCGGTTTGTTACCCTGCTCGGGAGAAAGAGGTTGAAAAATCAAAAGAAATGAGAAGGCGAAGACCGAGATTGTTCGCTCGCACTGCAGTATGTGTATAGTTTGTACAGGCGACCTTTCCGGTCAGTTTATATTTAAAAAGTGATGAGAGCAAGCGCTGATGGAACGATGGAACGACCGTCCAATTGGCTGAATGCGCGCCGAAGGTGCTGAAACTGGATGTCAAAGGAGGTGCAGTTGCAGAGGAGATGCCCGTTGGTATCCTCATTGTTACCGTGGTCGCATATACGAGAGTCAGCCATTCGAATGAGAAAGGACTACTGCGATATCAAACCGGGAGAGGTTTGATGGCAATCGCGGTTGCAGTGATGGATCAAGCACACACAAACGATGGTTGCAATGCTCCGGTGTTTTCCAAAGCGCAAGCGCGGTGTCCCGAGCAATTCGTTGAAGTCCCCTCGTTGTGTCCGTTCGTGATAGGAGCGCGAGCATGATGTGCGCGTTATCGTGGCAGCTTCACAAGCAAGGTGGTGGCCGAACATGCTGCATTGACCAGGTAGAAAATAGCACCATGTCCTTTTACCCAACAACGCCATCGTAGATATATATTGTTTCGTCCGGGCACTTAGAGGAGACTTGCAGTCAAGGTGAACTTTGTGCGTCTGCAGATACTGTTGTGCCTGCGTCCACCTCGGTGTGCGTGCCGGTTGTATGTCGCGGTGAAGTCGCCGCGACATACTATTGATACGGGATCTGCGCGCCCGATCAGGCAAAAGCCTTATCGCGTGTCGCCTAATGAGCGCAAGATAATCGGGGAACAAGTGAGTGACATGATGACAAATGGGATAATACAAGAGTCCTCGAGTCCTTGGGCAGCTCCGGTCATACTCGTCAGAAAGAAAGACGGTAACTGGAGATTTTGCGTCGATTATCGAAGATTAAACGCCGTGACTAAGAAGGATGTCTACCCGCTGCCCCGGATTGATGATGCGATTGATTGCCTTCATTCGGCCTCTTATTTTTATTCAGTGGACCTGCGCTCAAGATATTGGCAAATCCCGATACACCCGACAGACACAGAGAAAACAGCCTTCATAACCCCGGATGGATTATTCCAATTCAATGTGATGCCATTTGGGTTGTGCAACGCTCCAGCAACCTTTGAAAGGTTCATGGACACCATTCTGCGTGGGTTAAAATGGAACATCTGTATGTGCTATCTTGACGACGTTGTTATATTCGGGCGCACATTCAATGAGCACAATATGCGCCTGGATATTGTCCTCGACTGCATCAAAAACGCCGGCCTGGTTCTGAACTCCAAGAAATGTAAATTTGGTGACCGTCAAACCCTTGTGCTGGGTCATCTTGTTGACAAAGACGGTATCTGGCCTGATCCCCTCAAGACGGTAGCTGTTGAGGCATTCAGTGCGCCGCAGTCAGTGAAGCAACTTCGTAGTTTTCTGGGTCTTTGCTCTTACTTTCGCCGATTTATTCCTGGTTTTGCTGACGTCGCTTATCCTCTGACAAATCTGCTACGTAAATACGCACGGTTTGAGTGGACACCCGAGTGCGAGTCTGCATTTCGTCAGTTGAAGTTCCTGCTGACCTCCCGACCTATCCTTCGGCACTTCAATCCTACTGCGCCGACAGAAATCCACACAGATGCTAGTGGCGTCGGTTTGGGTGCCGTCTTGGTCCAACGTCATGACGACCGTCAGCACGTGATTGCTTATGCAAGCCGCTCATTAAGCAAACCTGAACGAAATTACACGGTGACAGAACAAGAATGCCTCGCTGTAATCTTTGCAGTTCAGAGATTTCGCTAGTACTTGTACGGACGCCCATTCCTAGTCGTCACAGACCACCATTCCCTGTGCTGGCTCGTGAATCTTCGCGACCCTTGTGGTCGCCTTGCGCGCTGCTCTTTGAGGTTGCAGGAATATAACTTCACTGTTGCCTACAAGAGTGGCCGAAAACATGCTGACGCAGACTGCCTTTCCCGTATGCCGCTTACTACGACGGACTGCGACGCAGACGATTTTGATCATCTCGTCGCTTCTGTGACATCCGCTTTTCCAGAAATCGATGCGTTCAAAGCAGAACAACGGACAGACACCAAATTGGAGCCACTCTTTACTTCTGCCCATTCAAGTGCAACAAGCAGCTACTGTCTACCTGACGGGCTCCTGTACAAAAGGAACTACTCAAGCACGGGTGCACGCTTCCTTCTAGTGGTGCCGGAGCGTCTCCGGCCAGCAATTCTTCAGGCTATGCACGATGACCCTACCTCCGGTCACTTAGGCACTGTGCGCACCCTTTATCGCATTCAAGAACGCTTTTACTGGCCCCGGATGCGACATTCAGTTGAGTTGTATGTCGCGAGCTGCATACAGTGCCAACGTCGGAAACGCCCAACCACTGCCCCATCTGGTCTCCTTCAACCTGTGCCGCCTCCCAGCTCACCCTTTCGGCAAGTTGGAATTGATCTGTTACGCCCTTTTCCAAAGTCATTTAAGGGGAACCGCTGGATAATTGTCTGCGCCGACTATTTCACGCGCTATTGCGAGACGGCAGCTATACCATCAGCCACCGCCACCGAAGTATCGCTCTTCTTACTTCACGCTATTGTTCTGCGACATGGACCGCCTGGTGCTATTATAAGCGACCGGGGACGTCAATTCACGGCGGATATCGTGGAAGAGCTTGTGCGTTTATGTAACTCGCTCCTCAGGCACTCGACGCCGTATCATCCGCAAACGAACGGCCTCACTGAGCGCACTAATCGGACAATCACAAATATGCTTTCCCTGTATGTTGCGTCCGATCACAAGAATTGGGATGAAGTTCTACCGTTTATTACTTACGCCTACAACACCGCCAAGCACGAGACAACCGGCTACAGCCCCTTCTTTTTTTTATATGCTCGGCCGCCCCGGTATACGCTCGACACTGTCCTCCCTTTTTACCACCACGACAATCCTACGGTCGCCGATACGCTATGCCTTGCTGAAGAAGCTCGGAGACTTGCGCGTCTGCGGACTTTGGCATCACAAGAAAACTCCAAAGCCCGCTACGACGCACGACATCGGCCTGTTGCATATCACCCTGGTGATCTCGTTTGGCTTTGGACTCCTACAAGGAAGCGCGCTTTGTGCCAAAAGCTGCTGGCAAACTACGATGGACTGTATGTTGTCATCGACAAAGTCAGCGAAGTGAACTATACTCTCGTGCGCCTCACGAACAATGGTAGACGTTCTGCTAGGACACAAGTCGCGCATGTAGCACGGTTGAAATCATGCACGCCACGACAAGCTTGTTGACTCGCCCAGTGGGCTTTGTCTGCGAGGAGAGGTATATGTTACGTCCAAGCGCGTAAAAGGGACGCGTGGATCAAGAAGAGAAAGAAAGAGGAGAACGAAGACTGTGCAGCGGCCATTCCTGTTGTTCGTAGCCTGCCGTTCCTGCTCTCGCACGCCTAAATAAACCCCTTTTCCCCGTGCTTGTAACAATATTATGTTTTCAATAATCTGTTCATAGTTAAAACACGGTGGCGGGCTAGTTGGTTAGAATGCATGGTAAAGTGTATAAGCGCGACTGTACGACGACGTAGGAAGAAAGATACACAGACACAGCGCTTCAGGTCGCTTCACAGCGCGAAACAGACACACAGACGAAACGCTGTGCCTGTGTATCTGTTTCTTCCTACGTCCTCGTACAGTCGCGCTTATACACTTTACCACTGCATCTGTTCATACTTCCCATGACGCAATGCCACCTGCAGCCTTTCAATGGCTGCTTCAACGTAACAGAACACTGCCCACTCACTTTGTGATAACCGTTCAATTCAACAGCGGCTTTTCAACAGCGATTATTCAACAGCGGCTTGAAGAGTGGCAATTTCTGACCTCGTGGACGTGGTCACGTTAGACGTTCGAAATTTAGCTGTGGGCAGACGGGCCGAAACAGCAACAGCGGCCGTTGAATTGGCAGACGTCATTGAATCGTCCGTATAGATGTGAACGTGTTTCCGCATATATTTCGTGCAATAGTGACAGAGCAAGCTGCTTTAAGGCTGTTAACATCTGGGCCTTTTTTGTAATCCCTTGTAATTGTAGCCACATTTGTGGATTCTACATACATCACAAGGGAGATGTAACTATTGCAACTGGTGCGAAACTATCTTTAAGGACTGATTGGTGACCAAAAGTTGTTCCTGAATATTTAGCCTGAGGTCGTTTCAATGACGCACTAGCGAGATTGTGGTCGTGGATCCGCGAAAAATGCCAGGTACATGCTCTGTGACCATTTAAAGAAGCTAAATTCTATCGTGTACCTGCTCAGATTTCACGATGGGAAGACGTGAGGCACATCAGGAAGATCCATGTTTCAACTATACAGAGCACTGCATAGAAAAAAAATATAATAATGGGCGCCATGGCCTTGTTTGACCTAAAAAGCCGAGAAAATTGCACCTACAATTGCAGTTTTAATCTCGCCATCATGAAAACTTTACACGCGATTTTTCTCGCTTACTTGCTCTTCCTTTCACTCACATCACTGCGCCACAGCTGTCGGTATGTCACCTTCATCATCAACTATGGGCGAACACATCAGTGACGAAGGTAAAGAAAAAGCAATGAGAACCACGTGAATTAATTATTCTCGTCGTTACTATCGTGGAAAGGCCAAGCGCATGCACTACGCTAAATTACCATACAAGAGAACGAAGAGGGGAAAAAAATACGTCATTGCGAGAAGTGTACGTAACAACGCTGGCAGCATATCGCACCCTTCGCGCTCTCAGGTGTTGCCGATAGCGCTCGATGCGTCCTTCTAACTAAGCTAACCTGCTCATCTTTATTACCTGCCGTTTTGTTTATCGAGCTCCGAGGCACAAGAAAAGCTCCTTGCCATTGCTTCGCGCGATCCCGGGGCACCGTAGTATCGCAGAGCTTGCTGAAAAAAAAAAAAAAGACCATCTTCTTTTATGACCATTTCTTTATGCGCGTTCCAGCACGGATAAAGACCGATGCAACATCCTGCAGAGACATTTTACCTGCCAAGCTTTGCAAAAAAAGGTCCGCGTCGCAGCCGGGGTATCGCACCTCGCTGTTGGCACCGGGGAGCATTTATATGCCGCAGTTCCGTGGCCGTTCCCTCACCTCTCGCGCGCGACGACGGGGGGCGCAATTTCGTGCGGGTGCCCATTCATCCTGGCCGGTGTTAAGGGCTCAGAGACGGCGGCGCCTCTTCTCCGGCGAGATAGAGTCTGTCACACGGCAAAGCCTCGTGGACGGCGCGCAGCGCAGCTGTCCTCTTCACACGGGCCGTGTCGTTGTTCTTGACGTCACAGGCGCAGCTCGGTTTCATTTCAAGAAGGCGCAGCCGGTACGAACGTGCTAAGCGCCGTAGCCAGAGTGTGGAAATTCCGAACAAAAGACAGCGGCGCTGGACGTAAAGGAGAAATTTCACCCTCGGCAACCCTTTCTTCTTGTGAATTATTATTTCGAAAGTTGTGACAGAGAGTGCGAACCGCGTACACTTCTGCTTTTCATCCGGCCATTGTAGTAGAATGCTGTCTGAAGTTTTGTTGCTTCAGCTCGAAAGGGCTGCATTTTCCGACACACATCTCCATGTCTCGCGCAACGTGCCACGCGGTGGTGTTCCTTCTTTCGGACGCAACCTCGCCGATACAAAGACTGCTACTTCCTCGTTCTTTCTCGCCCCCCCCTCCCCCCCATCGCCTTGCGTATTAGTCGCAGGACACGATTGCATACACTGACATTGGTCGGCGGCTTGCAGCTGCATCATTTCAAAAGCGGTCTCACAACTTCTACTCGTGTACCTAAGTGACATTGACCTTATTCACGTGTGGTAGCGAATTCCTGAACACAGGAGAGCACGCTAACCCCGCATGAAGCAAAAAACCCAACCAACCAACCACTTCTCAAGTGTCTATGGAGAATGTTGTCATCGTTGCGTTGTAACGAAACTAAGAAAGCACATTACACAGGTGTTCTTCTATTTATTTATTTATTTATTTATTTATTTATTTATTTATTTATTTATTAAATACTCTCCCCTAATTGGTTTGGTTTACATAGCAACTACGCTAGAACCTCATTCATTTATTAATACATATTAGGTTGCTTTCCCCAAGGAGCAATATAAAAACACAGATGACTCATTGTCTCCAGCTACGTAGAATAGAAATGAATAGGTCAAAAAAACTTTATTAGCAAAATTGAACTCGGTAGCATCGAACCAGTCTTGTAATAGCATGGGCTCGCGCCTATATATATATTTTTTTATATATATATTATATATATAAAAATTATATATTATATATATATTTCACACACAAGGTCTAACTGCGTTATTGCAGGAAACGTTCGACGTCCCAAACTCCCTCAGCTGTATACGTCAGTAACCAGGCGCGGAGCCTGTCCAAGTTGTTCTCTCCAAAGATACCGAGTGCGCGCGCTTCCCTTTTCATCTTCCGCCTAAGTTAATAGCGTCACGTACGATTCTGATATCGAAACTGCGTCTTGAAAAGGAACCGCTTCTATTGATGTCGATGTCTCGGAGCTCCCCACGCAAAACGCGATAAGGCTGCTCCACTTCGATGACATGCGCCCTTTCCGTTAACTTCTCTTTTTATTTCTTTCGCTGGTAGCCGAGGCGCGATACCATGCAAGATTGAGAGGACAAAAAACACAGCTCCTGCTCGAGGAACTAACCTAAATAATCTTACCCCACGCTGTGCTCAGGGAGCCAGTCAGGCCGGCTTTTTAAACGTCTGTGTATGGCACACGATAAGTACAGCAGCCACCCCTCTCTCCCCCACCCCCCTTCACCCCCTTCTTCCATCAGAGGACACATAAACTAAGGCCCGAAACTTTTCAACAGACTGCTCCCGTGAAAAACACTTCTGAAATTCTAAACTGCTGTTCAAAAGATGATCTGGTGCGTTAACACTATTACGGGAGACATTGTCTCCCCTCCCGCCATCGACACCTTACATCACTGTGAAAATGGCAAAGGGTTAGTGCCTTTGCGGAGCTGTCCACAAGGGCATGTAAATTTCCTTTCAGGTACGTTCCATGCTTTATTAGTGCAAAGCATTCCTATTTCAAATCGGACGGACTTTTTCTGCTAGTTTTTTTAGCGTTTTTATGGAGCGATGCCGAAGACTGTGCAATCTCGCACGGCACCCTGGTACAGGTAACAGCTGGGCATTTGAACCGCCCAGCTGTTATCAAACGCCCAGATAGCACTCTATGGCACCTTCAGACAAGGTCAGCGCCGATCAAACAGTGTGCAATCACTTATCGCTTTACATTTCGCCTCTCAGATATTAGGCATAGCGCAGCTAGGTTCTTCTGCAAGTGTGCATTGACGTCAGCAATAACTCTCATTCGGCTTGATTTACCTTAACCGTTGAATCCACTAATAAAACTACTGGTGATGTCGCCAGTCAAGACATGGTCGAAACCACAATCAATGAACCGATGGACATTAGGTGATTACGTCAAGTGGTATACATACGCATGCATGCTCTAACAACGTAAATGTGGAAAATTGTACATTTTTGTCTCTAACAAAGCAATGTTATATGAACGATCCATCTTCACAACGTGCGGTGTGCGCTTCACGTGAGAAAATTACCATGGTACCTGAGTGCCCTTCCAGTAGCATACAATAATTGTTCGCATTACGTGGCGTTCAAAAGAAGTTGTGGTTGCTAAATTCTTTTAGCTTCAACCGATTTCATTTAGGAAGTTAAAAAAATCATACACTCCTATATTAAACCAATGTAATGATAATAAAAGTTCGTCAGCACGTTACACTCCTGTAACACCTGAAAGCGAAAGCCTGCTGCACATTTGTTAATGCGCTGTCTCACATCACCGCGTTGCTGCTTTCGCAGTTTGACTTCTTAGACTTATTCTGGACGCTTAGCGGCGGCTTCGCGCGCTCGTATAGCGGGGTCAGACTCGCGCCAACGACGGTTTTCTTCGATTTAACGCTGCATCCTCTCAGCAGGGGACTGAAACACATGCTGTTCTGTGTGTCGTATGGGTGATTTAAATGAATGTATTCACTGTTAGCTTCAATTTGCCGAGTGCCTGCAAGCTCGGCCTTACGGAGGTATGAGTCGTTGTATTACAGTGAAAGCTGTATATGGCTAACCTTCCGCAGTTTTCTCGGCGTCCGGCAACAGAAAAAATCATCATGCGGGCCGATCCTGGTAACAGTGCAGAAAGGGTCTATGCTCAATGTCACATACCCCTGCGGGCTCAGGAACCTGTTACGTGCCCTTGAACTATTCTTGTCACACGTGGGACCCAAGGAGATCTCAGGCACACGGGTAAGAACAGATGTTTTTTGAAAAAAATGTTTCGTACAAATTTTTCAAAAAGGACTTAAATACAAGAAGCACCCACAGAAGCTATTGCACGTGGCTCTGAGCCGATGTGCGGACTTGAACAACCTCTTCCTCAAGAATGCGAAGGGAGATCACACGTATCACCATGCAAACAAGAACAGGGACAGAGCTCTGCAAGACGAGTTCAGGCGTATGGAAAATCACCTCCTGCCTACGATAACCAAGACTTACCAAGCACTACTACAGGAACCACATACGATTGTAGTTACAGCATTGAACATTTGTTCACTGAATCTGCACACGGAAGATCTGACTCACGATGCTATCCTAAACGAGATACCCATCCTGTGTCGGAAACGTGGTCAGGCTCATTCACCCAGCTCAACGGCTACACCGGAGTCGTGTGGGATCGCCGGGCTGAGTCGAGCGCGGCAGGTGTTGCTATATACGCAAAGAACGACATTCAGGTGCAACCGTTCGATCTTGGGATGAACAGAATCGTCACCGACTGTATGGATATTTGCGCTATAAAAACGAAAGAAGAAATCATGATCTCGACGGTGTACATCTCGCCCGCTACTTCCAAATCCGAAATCAAGGAGTTTATGACCACGTATTTCCAGTGGATTAGAAAGAATCATACCACACTTGTGGTCATCAACGGAGACTTCAATATGGACATTTCTAAGCCAGAGAAGAAAAGGTTCATGCAATACATGTTGGAAGAGTTTGGCCTGCAATGTTACTGTAACCCTATGATGCCTACCACGTATCGCCAGACGTGCATTCATTTGATTCTAGCCAAGAACCTCTCTAGGGTGGCAGTCGATCCACTGAGTGGTTATCTCAGTGATCATAAAACAATCGTGACTACGCTGACCAAATAAAGAGTCAATTGAACATCAACCACTGTTTTTAATAATTCATCCATTCAAACACATCAACTCCCATCATCAGACACTTCAAATAAATGGCAATCATTCGACTCTGTGAAGATGGAATGACAGCGAAAGCACTTTGCTTTTCGTTTGAGAGCTTTGACTGTCGTATAAGCTTTCGCTGCCATTCGATCTTCACAGAGTGGAATGGTTGTCTTTCTTTTCTTTTTGGTTTGCTTGCATACGGGAATATGAGCCACTGAGAAGATCACGAGTTTTTTAACATAAAATCCGTTTAGCTCCTGTTGTCGGCGACCTTCAAGTTACCGTGAGCTAAAAGCCAGAGCTGTCATCCGGACACTCAAACGAGAACAAAACGAGATCATCCAGGCAACCAGCCAAATTTAAGAAAATTCGGACTCTGGTACTCAACCCTTTGTAGAGGGCCGCATTGCATACGTTGGTTGCTGCCCAGGCAAGTCACAAAAAATATTCCTTCCAAGTTCTTGCCAATGTTTGTTCACAATCTCACTCACGTTGTAACTTCCAGTACGCTGAAGTTTTGTCATTTCCAATAGCGACTTTCAAAAAGCAGATGCAGGGGACCATATACTTCATTGTCATCTTTTGGCACTGAGCGCTTTTCTGAACGCCAGCAGTCTGTGGGTTCAGCGCGGCGGGTTCTGCATCGCCTTGAGAGATGGGGCCATGCAGAGTGGCACCTCCTACAGGCGTTTCTACCCGCCGCGGTGGCTTAGCGGTTATTGTGTTGCGCTGCCAAGCACGAGGTCTTGGGATCAAATTTCGGTCACAGCGGCCGCATTTCGATAGAGGCAAAATGAAAAAAAAAACACCTGTGTCCCGTGCATCAAGGTCACGTTAATGATTAAGCCTCATAATCAAATCAGGGTTTTCGCACATGAAATCCTAGAATTCTATTCACTCTTCGTCTATTTGGGCAGTGCGCCCTGCCTCACTGGCGTCTTTCGCTGCCTGTCGTGCGGCCTTCAGCTGGTTGTCTTCTAACGGGACAGTATCCATCTGGACCATTGCACAGTATAGCGTGGTACGGTGTGGTCAGGTGTGGTGTGGTGGGGTGTGCTGCTGCGAACATGCACTACATCCATTTAAGATAGGGACCAGCATCATCTTCAGCCAACCTGCTTTGCCAGTTACCATTTCATGCTTGCATCTACTCTCGATTACGGGAGAGCCTACATTTTTTTGTGCCTCTCGACTAGACGCTGCGTTTCTGTACGTTGTACGTGTGATTCCAATGAATGTATGCACTGTTCGCTTCCCTTTGTGGAGCACTTCTATATATAGCCTCAGCCTTGCGGTGGTATTAGCCATTGCATTTTTTGCTTGCTTAGTTGGTTATGAGTCATTGCTTACGGGTGCATGAGCCAATATGATGGTCACGTGTTTTTTTGTTTTTTTGTTTTTCTTTATTTTTATACCACTCGACTAGACGCCGCGTTTCTGTGAGTTGTATGCGTTATCCCAATGAATGCATGCACTGTACGCTTTACTTTGCTGAGTGCTTGTAGCCTCTGCATTATGAGAGGGATGAGCTATTGCATTTTTTGTCTGCTTAGAGGGATATGAGCCATTGCTGATTATGATAGTTTTTGTACCATTGGACCAGACAACGCGTTTTGTTTTAATACCATCGGGGGTATGCGAGACTTAAGGCTTTCGCCTTAAAGTTTCAGCATAATTAAATACATGTCCAACAAAACAGTGGGAAACCGCGCTTATCTGACGCACTCACATTCTTCTGGGATATTCATTCATTTACGGTAGTGACTGTCGCGCTAAGCTCTTCATCATCATCGTAGTCAATGTCTATGTCCAGAGCAGGGCAAATACATCCTCCAGAAATCTCCAATTACCCCTTCCTCGCGCTCGCTGATTCCAACTTGCGTCTGCATATTGCCTAATTTCATCCTCCCACGTAATTTTCTGCCGTCCGGAACTGTGCTATACCCTTCTCTCCGCACCCATCTCCAAATCCAATGGTAAACTGGTTATCTCTCCTACACTTTACATGGCCTACCCAGCTCCACTTTCTCTCTCTTAATGTCAACTAAAATATCGGCTATACCCGCTGGCACTCTTATCCACATCGCTCGCTTCCTGTCTCTTAACGTTACGCCTAACATTTTTTCAATACATCGCTTTTTGCGCGGTCCTTTACTTGTTCGCGATCCTCCTTGCTAACCCCCCAAGTTTCTGCCCGTCCGTTAGCAGCGGTAGAATGCAGTGATTGTGCACTTTTGTTTTCAGAGACAGTGGTGAGCTTCTAGTTAAGTAGCATACTAATTTAATACCATAAATTTATATCAAATATTGCGCCTCGTATTCCCAAACATCATATTGAATAGATTACAGCCCGGTACGCTTTTCTTAGTTATATTGTTTTCCACTTTTTAACACCTGCCTCCCGTCAGGCTTCACCCCCGCAACTAAGCCATCGATTCCTCCATGGTGTTTGGCTCGACCCGCAGTGCACCTCACCGTACTAGGAATCAGGAAAAAATCTGAGCTGTCATCACCTGCTCTTAAACAACTAACTCTGCTCATTTTGCACGAGAGGTACGCCGAACACGTACATATTTATACTGATGGCTCGGCAACTCTCCAGTGTTCCTCTGGAGCCGTGGTCTTCCCAGCGAAAGCCACCACCATCAGTTTCAAGACATGTCACCCAACGACACTGATGGCCGCGGAACTTGCAGCCCTTCGCGCTGCACTTCGTCTCGTCAGCCATGAGCAACCTCGAAGATGGTCAATATTCAGTGACTCGAAGGCTGCAATGCAATCTTTGCTATCGGCCCTGCGGCGAGGACCACACGAACAACTGGTATTTGAGATTAGAAAACTCATTCATACCTTAACTGAGAAAGGACACCACGTGAAATTTCAGGGGCTTCCAAGTCACTGCGGAGTCATCGGGAACGAACACGCTGACAACGCTGCTCGGTCGGCTCTTCAAGGGGACGAAGAGGAGCCGATACCGTTATCAAGGACAGATGCCGCTCGAAAACTTCGAATGATCAGCCGTGACACCACGTTCTCCTTTTGGAACGCTGGAACTTTTCACGACTACCGACTCCACAATCTTGACTACCCTCTACGCCTTTGTATCCCAGCTGGACTCTGCCGTCGCGAAGCTACCCTGCTTTGTCGACTATGGCTAGGGCTGACGTTCACCAAGTCTTTCGCTTACCGAATTGGATGGGCCGACGACGCCACGTGTGAGGGCTGTGGTAACGACGAGACTTTTCAACACCTTCTTTGTGACTGTCCTCGATATAATTTACAGAGACAATCATTCGCAACCGCGATAGCGCGCTTTGACCAAAGACCTCTCACAGAGTAACTTATTTTAAAATACCGCCATCACAAGCCATCGCAGCAGAGGGCGACGAGGGCATTGTTGCGGTTTTTGAGGGCGACAGAATTGGACAGGCGGCTGTAGCCTGAACAGATGTTGATAGTGCGGCAAGTGTCACTGTGCTGTGCGATGACAGTATTCGGTGCCAGTGACGGATTGTGTTTGTGTGTCTACGCTCCTTCCTTTCCTTATCTCTACTTTGTTACCACTTTACCTCCCCCTCCCCTCTCTCCCCAGTGTAGGGTAGCCAACCTGATCTTTTTCTCTGGTTAACCTCCCTGCCTTTCCCCTGTCCTCTCTCTCTCTCTTTTTCTCTCTCTCTCTCTCTCTCTCTCTCTCTCTCTCTCTAATGTTCCGGTGCAAAATACAAAAAAATAATGCGAAGTGAGCGCGCGTACACGAGCTTCGCGTGCAAGACAGCCTGGCTATCGAAGGGTGTTTAAAACAACTAACCCTGCAGAATGGTTGACTAGGCGACCGTGTGAAAGTGACAAGGTACCAGTATAACTGTTTGGTGCTACGAAGAGCAATATCTTATCGTTGCCTCGAGCCCTCGGAAACTGCTCGAGTTCACAGCGTCACGCTGCTGCTCCCTTTTTTTTGCATCAGTGAACAATTGTGTGGAAAACGGGTCCACTTTACGTGGTTGTAGGTCAGTTGTATGAAACCCTTTCTCAGAGCGCTACTGTCGCGCACACCGGATGCGCGACCCTATGCTCAATTCGTTTCTTTTTCTCTTCATATATCACACCTTCAATGTTAAACGCAGAGAAACATACCTAAGAAACATGTCACCAGCTAATAAAAATAGATACTGTAGATAATGTATATAATGTTAATTTTGTAGATAATGGTCTAAGCGCACCCATCAACTTTAGATGACATTTTTCTTGCATGACCCAGCAGGCATTTCCCTCGCGTTTTTTCGTGCACTGCAGGGCATGTGAGAAGTTTTTCGAAACATTCTGTCAAGCTACTGGCTCTTAGGATAGGAACGGGAAAAGGATGAGCCTGCAGTTTATTCTTTATACACCGGACAGCTATAATGACCACACACTCCTGGAATTACATGCGTGTGGTGCTATGGGCCCTGGGCAAACAGAAACAAGAGATATATAATTGCAATCATTCGCGCGTCTTTCAGGTCGCGTAAGAACAGAGAGAGTCCTCGCTGGGTTTCATTTCTCTAAGGCATGTAACCAGTATGTATTTTTTAACATCAGTACAAAGGAATAAAGAAAACAGTTACTGATAGTTTAGAATCATGCCAACCATATTAGCATATTAGGCATACAAAACTGGACAAATTGTGCAAGTTCTTGAAGTGCGAGCTCAACAGCTGAGGTGATTTATGGGAGGTGTTCAGGTGTCATTCCTTTTATTTTTTCTTGACCTCGGAAAATTTATGGTGTAACGCATAATGCTTCATTGCATTTAAGTGAAACACTAGGAACTTAATATCTTGCAATCGTTATCAACATTTCTTAATTGGTCATAAGTTATACACAGGGATATATATACACGACGTATTCTTGGCTGTAGTCCGAGTCGTCTTCGTTTGTGCAAGTCGCGTTCTTTTGTCGTGGATAAGTCGCATCGTCTCCTCGATTTGGAGGACGTGGCACACCTGAACCGGGCGGAGGGTCCAGGGCAAGTCTTCGGTGATGCAACCCGGCTCGTCCAGGAGTAACGAATGAACAAGAGGATATAGACACGTGTGATAATATGGGGTGAGATTGCGGCTCGGAGAGACTTCTAGTACGTCCGTAGCGCGCTAGGATGCTGCCCCCGGATCTCTAAGATGGGTTGTCTGATCTGCGCTAAGTGTGATGGATGATCGAGCCATAATTTTGAGTGAGGATTCGAGACTCTTGGATGATGGATGTGTCTGCTTTTAAAACGAGGCGGGGAGGTCCCAGAAGGAGCGTAGGAGATTCACGGCTTTCTTTGGGTCGAGCGGGGTGCTGCTTGCTATAGAATTCGGTGTATTGTCTACGCCGGGTAGAGAAAGATCTTGCTTACTGCGTTCTCTCACCTGTTGTTCCATGACAAGAAGGACCCGGAGGCTGGGGTGCCAAGATACATTGGCTTTTACAAAATATCGAACGTAAGAAGGCGAGGAATGTTGTACTATATGGTGAAGCAAGTCTTGGATGTCAGATCGTAGGTTGACTGTATCATTAATGGCCCATGTTTCGGCCGTCACAACGGTTGGCACGTCTTCGTAAGAAGTTTTGAACAAGACGCGTCCACTACCGTAACGGTCCGCTCCGGTGTATGGGCAATCGTTTCTTTGTACCTGGCGCGTGTGGAGATTCGATGAGATATGTTTCGCGGGCGTGTCTGTGGCCCCGATAAATATCTACGTTCATGTTCTGGAAAATAAAAAATGATAACATCGTCTATCTGTGCACCGCATTCTGATAAGAGGAAAGGCATAAATTGGCCAATTGTGAAGTCATGGTGTGTCAGCATTACATGGCCTGGAGCAGTCGTGCCCTGTCCATTATTCACGTCGGTTCGTTTCAGATTTTTTTTTCATTGAAGTACATGATAGAGTGCTGCAGCCATTGCGTCGCGTGTTAGTGCATATGGAAAAGAGCCGGTTCCATTGAATCGGCCAATCAGAGCTCGCTTGGCAAGAAGCAAATGTCAACACAGCCCAGGAATTAGCCTGCCCTCATTTGTCGTCATACTGACCACGCAATGCATTTTATGTGGGCTACATAAGTTTTCTGCAGTGTTTCCCTGTTTCTTGCTAGCACAGATGCCTGTTCCCAAAAGTTAATTGGATACAGTACATCAGACGAGTGAAATAGTCCTGTTTCGTGGTGAATTATCGAAGCAAGCTCGCGTTGCAGTCCGCTTAAGCTGTTATTGGCTACTAAATGATATCGTGCACGATTGTGCCAGCTTGAGATAAACTGCGACACTTTTTAAATGCGTGTTCGATTTCCCAAGCAAAATGTTTTGTATTGACTCGCTCACTGTTCCGTAGCACAAACCCTAAGGATGCAATAACATGCCTGCGCGAACATGTCAGTAACAACCGGTAAACAGCAGAAGGACCATATAGCTTCAAACCATTCCGTCAAACAAGGCAAAGCCGAGAGACCACGTAACCTTATTGGGGGTGGGGTCGACGGTTTTTGCGAAATCACCTTTTTCACAATAGTATAATTCTCAAGGCGAGCGTTAGATATCGCGGATAACGTCAAGGCCAGGTCGAGAATGCCTTTTCGGAATCAGGAACTATCTATGTCGTAAGGCAGGTTTTGCCTTGTGAGAAGGTACGCAGTGAGGAAAGGCCGGTAGGTTAACCAAAAAAGTTCCCGTTTGCTACGCCACCCGGTCTAAGAGTAAAGGTAAGAGTAGATAAACGTTAACCGCAAAAGTTAAAAATAGCATGCATCAGTGTGACAGTCCATATCACAACTGTACTTATTGCAGAAATTCGTTGTAGCAACTTTCCGTTCTTCTATTCTGAAAATGGCTACTGTCCAGCTTTTTAGTACGGTACACAGCACTTGCCCCTACGCTGCTGCAGCCTGCTGTAACCTGATTAAACAAAAACCAGGCGTGCAAATGTTTCATCACAACGGCAGGTGCCACAGAGCATTCCAATAAAAGAAATTCTAGAGAAACGTTGACGTATTATCTGTGGCTTAATTAATTCGGCCGTATTTGCTAAGTTTGTATCAAATTGACCACGAAGGGTTCCGAGACCATCTCCCGTCATGTGACGTCACGCAAATAAGATGTCTACGTTGCAAAGAGCGATCGCACGAGCCATATCATGGACGCGACACAAGTCGCTGGTAGCGTCTATCAAAGTTCTGGGGCTTTAAGGGTCAAAACCACAATATGAATATGAGCCACGCCCCTGTTAAGGTCTATACGTACCACTTTTGTACTATATTGGGCGTTGGTTGATGCCGTAACATCACTTTGCTCAGACATCACCACCTTGTGAAATCTATACATATATAACAACTCATTTGCTTCAAACTCATTAAAAGGAAGTACGTATATATACGTTACTTGATCCGCCGGGAAGTAGCCACTCAGGACGTCCACACCTCGGTCGACAGGCGCTCGCACAAAGTCCTTCTCACAGCGAACAAGACAGTTAAGGGCAGGCAACAAATCGCAGCGCACCGCTCGCAACTCTGCGAAATATTAGTGGCGCCGGATCACGCCTTGCAACGGGGTTTCTTGCTCGCTCTCCGGCAACGTTCGCAAGTACACTTCGCAACAACAGCCGCGGGCAATGGTGCACAATACGCCGCTGGTGCCACCTTCTTGACGCTGCAATACCATCGGAAAGTGGAATCACGCTGGTTTCAACCAAAGTACTCCTGCGTTGATCTTGTCGTACCCCGAGGGTGTCCTTAACGTAATGCCACGCCAACATTTTTGACCGGAAATTCTACAATCGCCGTCTTCCTTCCGCTTCTGGGATTCTTTGAAAAACCGCCGTTGCTTATCTGTTCGAGACGGTTCGCTGCGATAAGTTCCGTTTGACCCGATTCCTTGAGACCACGCTAGAGGCTCAAGCCTTGCTTTGTATACCTATTCGTGTAGCACGCTAGGCACCAGAAGGAATGGCCCATGAATGAGTGTTTCGTGAAAGATGTGTGTTCACGTACACGCCTCGCTTGATTTCCCGACAATACACATGAAGATGAGTGCAGTGACACCATTTCTGCACATATTTAATGTGGTTTATTAAGCGCACGATAAACATAATCATTTAAGTTTTGGCGTTTTGGGCGTCAAAACCACGATCTAATTAGGGTGCACGCCGTAGTGGAGGGCGCCGGCGTAATATTGATCACTCGGGGTCTTCTTAACATACGCATAAATTTAAGTACATGTGCTTTTTTTTTCAGTTGGCACCCATATAGATAGGGCCGCCGTAGCGGGGTACGAACGCGCAACCTGGAGCTCAGCACCACAACGCCATAGCCGCTGGACTGTCGCAGCGGCAACGAAAAGGAACACTTACGCCGTAATGACCGGTAAAATACCGCTAAACGCGCCCTGCCACTCTTCAAATGCAGTTGAGCTCAAAAGTTATACTTCATATGTCGCTCAAAGGCACAGAGCTCTCTTTATCAAGAAGCAGAGCGTTTATCCGGCGTATGTTCGTCTACATATACTACTCTGCAGGGAAAATAGCCGAAGCCCGCTGTTTAAATATTGATCTGTTTACGAATCCAGGAAACGAGTCGCGTGCGCACCTAAGACACATTATTGAGTCTTATTCTCGAGTCGCATTAAAAACATAAAAGATCACGGTATTTGGACAAGCTGTTGGTGAAATTAAACACACTATCCGTAAGCAGGCGCCACAGCTTTCGCCCAAACACGCTCGTTTTGTTAACGTATCGCACTGCAAGAAGTATCGCCACCTCCCGCTCAAACACGAAGATTGGAAGGAAGGGGGCCCGTAGTCTAGCTACGTGCAGCGAGCGACAGTCTTTCGGAGTCGCGCTCAGCTTACGTGACACGTGACATAACCATATATACCCGAGTTGCCTTGATAAAGAAAACGTTGTGCGGTCTCTACATACATGATGCTAGAAGAGTTGACTGTTGGGCTAGTTGGTCGTCCATATTTGAAGTAGTAGCTTAGCACTTATAAAACCACTGACACAAGGAAGACAGACAAGGACAAGCACTTGTCCTTGTACAATATATATATATATATATATATATATATATAAAGGAGATCTTTACGTTACGTACACCCATACATTAGTAAAGCACGAACTGTCTCTGTCAACCAAACAAGAACAAAAAGAAAAATAGAAAGCAGAATGGTGTAAGGAGCTACAACATATTAGTTTTTCTTTTTTTGCTATCATTCTTGGTATTATGGGAAGTGTAAATTCCGTGTACACTGTCAGTAGTGAACCTTTCTGCATGAAATGAGTACACAACAACCCCGCGGGGTGAAAAAAATTACAAGGTCTTTTAAGATCGCTCTTAAGAGGTGAACGGCGAAAGCCGTCGTTAGACATGTTGGTCATATCATAGTCACTAGTAGTCATCGGAAGTCATTTCAGTCATTCTTTGTCATTACTAAGCATTTTTAGTCATTTTTAATGAATTGTAGTCGTTACAATTCGTCCTTAGACATATTGGTCTTTTCGTAGTCATTAGTAGTCATTACAAGTCATTAGTAGTCATTATCAGTCATTACTGGTCATTTCTAAGCCTTTTTAGTTATTTCTAATCAATTCTTGCAATTTTTCGTTAGACATATTGGTCATTTCATAGTCATTTCAGTCATTATTAGTCATTACGGCTCACTAGTAATGATTCTTAGTCATTTGTAATCAAATGTGGTCATTACAAGCCGTCGTTAGACATATTGGTCATTTCGTAGTCATTAGTACTCATTACAAGTCATTAGTGGTCATATTAGTCATTAATACTCATTACGATACATTTCTAGTCATTTCTAATCAATTGTGGTCATCACAAGCCGTCGTTAGACATATTGGTCATTTCGGAGTCATCAGTAGCCATTACTAGTCATTATTAACCTCTGCCAATCTCCATTACAACGTTATCTCTCACTAACTGGCACTGCCAATTGTTTTTCATTGTTTAATCTGTCTTCATATGGCGTGATGACGCTTCGGCGGACACATCACTGGTCAGGTCTGCTGACACAAACTTCCCCATGAGTCTGGAAAGGCTTTCGCCTTAAAATACATTCAGCAAACACCATACACTTGTGGGAACATCTCAGCCAGATTTTGCAGTCGTGCGTGGGGCGCGCGGTTCAGAAGCTGAGCTCGAAGTCGCCTTTTTCAAAAACACCAACTTTTCACAAAAAAAGAAAGCCTTCTTCTCGACCATTTCGAACCTGCTGGCGGCTGTTATCTCGTCATATGCAAGGTTCCCATGGACGGCTACTATCGGGCGACAGCTGACATCAATAAAGAAGCGTGTTTGCATTAGACCAGACCAGCCGTGGGATAAGTCGTCTGTTTTCCAAGTTGCACATCTTTCAGGTGTCCCGTTACGTTAGGAATCCCTTCAACGAGAGTGCGGAGGGCAGCATCCATCGCCGATCCCATGTGCGCTTTGCCGCCCGCAGACGACGCTTCGTTCACGCGCTGTGATCGCCGAAAATAGAACAGCGAAAGGGAATGAGCAATCATGCCACAATGTAGGAGAAGAAACAACCACGTGCACCTACCAGTATACTGTAGTGCGGCAAAGTGCTACAGTGTACTTTTGTTTTTCCTTTTTAAGCGTTTTGTCCTTTCCTATCCCTAAGGGTCTTCGCTATGTTAACCCGCCATGGTTGCTCAGTGGCTATGGCATTGGGCTGCTGAGCACGAGGTCGCGGGATCGAATCCCGGCCACGGCGGCCTCATTTCGATGGGGCCGAAATGCGAAAACAACCGTGTACTTAGATTTAGGTGCACGTTGAAGAATCCCAGGTGGTCGAAATATCCAGAGTCCTCCATTACGGCGTGCCTCAAAATCAGAAAGTAGTTTTGGCACGTAAAACGCCATAATTCTTTCGCTATGTTCATCAAACTACATACTACCTACCTACTGTTTACAGCTGGCGCGCATCAGCTGGTGCCTTGGTAAAAAAGGCTGATCCGGATTCGTACCAGTCCCGGAATCACGTTGATTGGTTAGAGTTTCTGAATATACTCTATCACAATAAAATAAGAAGAAAAAAGGGGCGATTTTATTCAGTCCGTCACCAAACAAACCACACGCTCTCACCGCTCCTAAAAACTGAGACTTCTATTGTCGAGCCGATATCATTAAGTCGTTCTTTCTACGAACGGTCCAAGAATAGAACAGTCTCGAAGCCGACGTAAGGGAACACTCGTCTTCAGCTGATTTGGTTACAGCACTGAAGGGTCACCTGACGAGCAATTAGTTAGTCAGGAGACATTAGCTTTCTTTTTCTTGTCTAAATGTATTCTTTTGTTGCCTTGTATACGTGTGCTTCACCCTGCGTGTTCCGCGATGTAACATAAGCTCTGTATTGGTGCGGTTGTACACGAAGCTAGTTCCCATACATTTTTATGCGCAAGCGTCGGTGTGCAAAATATGTATTGTTTTTACTACGTAATGGTTCATTTTTTATCCCCACTTCTGCTCACAGTCTTATCCACGCTAGCACAAGATCAACTGCAGCAGCCATCTCGTCATCAGTCATCTCTGGGTGCAGTGTTTCGTTGTCCTTGGCGAGCTCGTCGTTGTTCTCCAGGCGCTGAAGAATGCTGCAAAGGCCCGCATGATCGTACTCGTTGCTGATAAAAAGGTCCTCAACTTCCGTGACAACCTTAGCGCCCTGTCGGCTCCGAGCTGCTGTCGCGTTTCGCAGGCGTTCCGTGGTCCTGCACGAAAGGCAGCCCTGGGTTTCGGCAACCAGTGCAAAGCCCGAGGACCTCGTTACGCGGTAGACCAGGCTGCCAGTAGGGTGAAGAACAACGCACCCGAAGAGCCGATAGCAGTGTGTCTTGCACCGCCGTTAATCTCCCAGCAAAAAGTCGAAGAACCCCCGCGTCACGAGCCTCTGAAACCCGCACTTCGTTTTAACGCGATAGCGTTAAGGAGCTCGTGTCGCAGAAAAGCCGGTGTCGTCGGCGTCGGTGTCGGGTGTCGGCGTCGGCGTCCGCGGCGTTGGCCGTGAGCGATAAATCATGGCAGGCACTTCATAAGTAAAAAGCAACTTCCAAGATGGGCTGGGTGGGAATCGAACCAGGGTCTCCGGAGTGTGAGACGGAGACGCTACCACTCAGCCACGAGTTCGATGCTTGAAATCGGTACAAACGCGCTTTTAGTGAACGCGGTGTTGCCTTAAAAACGTGCCGTAGAATGTTATACTGCGGTGTATATCGGTAATTATGAGCACGTAACTTACAGAAGTCGCATTTACACGAATAGCGAAGTACGTTTCCGCTACATTTCTTCTGCGCTTACCACACACGCAGAGCCATCTTGCGGCAAACACAGAAGACCCCTCCTCTCAAAGTACGGCGCTGCCCCGACAGGTGGCGCGCCATGCGCGCATTGGGGCTGGGCTGTGCGCGGACTGGTGCCAGGCGCGTTGCGGCCCCGACTCCCTCTCCCCTGGCGACGCTTCGCCGTGCTCCCACGCGGGTTGCAGAATCAAGCGCCGTTCCTTTCTTTAGATTACTATCTATCTCTCTGCCCGTGCCGATCACGACGTTTGGCTGGCGTAGATCGTTTCCCCCTCCGAGACACCGAGTTCTTTGGTTCGTTCCGTTTGCTCAGGCGCACGTTTCGTTGCTGCGCAGAACGCTGCGTTGCTCGACGCTTTCCGTGTGATAGGTGGACGCAAAGTCCGATGCGGGGCGCCTCGTAAGTGATCCCTGCGCCGTAGCGCTTTCTCTTAAACCCCCTTGGCGGGTCGATGGGAACGCTGTCGCGTTCCACTCTTGAAGGCGAAGCTTAAGCGTCCTCCAATTTTTTTCTTTCCTTTTGCGTCAGCTATTTCTTTGCTTATACTACCAAGCAACGTTGCTGAAATAAATAAATTAAATAAATAAACCAAGAACCTCATATCCTCGTTTCAATGTGTGTGCTTGTTATTCTGTGTTAGCGTGTAAGCGTTTTGCGTCTCGCGCACTGCTGTTGTTTCTGTCGCGTTTACTCGAGAATTCTGGGAATTTTTTTAGCTTACAGCAAGAAGTTTCTTGAACTGACTGCGAAATTACATCCCCAATCTCTGAAACGCCACAAAACTTATTGGAGTGCATCCTGTTATTGCTCCGTGCCCAGTTTAGCATATTCTTAAACTTTCATGTTTACATATTCCGTGATTAGGCGACGTTTTTGCCCGTCCCGACCTATTCTTCGATCCTAGAATACAGAGAGCTCGTGCATTTCGGTTTCATTCTTGATGCTACCTCTTTTCGTGCGTCCCTACTTTGACCTTCCTCTCCAAGTCGCGCTGTAATCGCTTAGCCCACATGCCGCGGCATGTTGTAAAATGCCAGCGTCGAGAAAGACGTGGCTGCTCCTCCCCCCCTTCCCCCCCCACAACACCAACTATATGTATAAGGGGCACGAACGAGTGGCGCCGCCGGAAGACAAATACATACCCACACCTATGCGTAAAACATGCCATCCACCACACCGCATACGTGGACACCTGACCGTAGTGTGGAGGCCAGCCAACTCTCGCCCACTTTACGTGGAAATGCGAGCTCAGGCCACCGAAAATCAATATGCCTCACATTCCGGCGCAAAAATTCGGAACGGAGCATTGGGAGACCAGGCTCGCCAGCGAAGAATAGGCGGGCTGCTGTGACCAGTGGAGCCCTGGACTAAGGGCCCCACAAACCTGCTTCCCAAACTCTTTCCTTTTACAGTAAACGTTTTTCATTTCAATTTTCCCTAAGGTTAATCTCACCTGATCCATCCCACATAAAGAACCACCATCAACTTCTGCGACTTTCGTGGTTGTGATCTGCGACACAGCTGCATGATCGTGTCGAGATATCGGTCACAAGCACCGTTTTTGTCTATGTATAGCGCGTGCGAAGTATAAGTATGCGCTGTGCCGAATGGAAGACGAAGATGTCTCAGTATATGGCTGGCCCTTCCTGAACTACAATGTAAAAACATACGCAGTTGTTCTTACTGGACCTTTCCCTACAGCATTGGCTGCCGATTATTTCCTATAAAATTTACAGACGTCAGTAATTTCATTCCACAGCACTGAAACGCCATGCCGTCATATTTACAGTAATCTGACGTAAAAAAATACAGACGTCTGTAATTTCATTCCACAGAACCGCAAAAACCGCGCTCTCACAGTTATAGGAATGTACCGTAAAAAAATACGGGGCCCGTAATTTCATTTCATGGTATCGAAATACCATACCGTCATATTCACAGCAATTCCCCGCAAAAAAAAAAAAAATACTTGCTTCTTTAATTTCATTGCATGCCCTTAAAATGATGTGCCGTCATATTTGTTACAATTTTAGCAGTTTTTCCCTAAATTCTAGAACTGCGCTTTTCGTTAAAAAAATTGAATTTGCTACATTTAATAATCATTACTATTATTCGGCTTACTTGAATATTGTCATTCATTATTCTTGCTGCAGATTCTTACTGCTTTGGAAAGTACAAATTACTTTACAGTTTACTATTTATTTCATCTGAAGCAAGAAACATTGAAAACCTAAAACAGGTGGCTGGCAATAAAACCAAAGCCTTAGTCTATACCGACATGATAGTATATTAACCTTCATTTAAAGTAAATTAGATGTCATTGTTGCTCAACAAAAGAAGACGGGAAGAAGTTAAAAACACAAATCGATAGAAATCTATAGCAAAAAGAATGGACATCTGCAATTTCTCAGTATAAGACAAGAGTGCACCAGTAAATACGAATATCTCTGATACACGTTTTAACGCGATGGTCGAGTAACATTGAGAACGATCTGTAATGTGTCTAGCAATGCAGTGACACTACCCAGCACAAAAATGTATGAGCCTATCGCTCTCGGTCATAATTTTGCGTGTTTAGAATCCTACAGCACACAAAAGAAAAAAGCGAACAAGCTAGGTATGTACGCCCTACATACTAGCTGCAATGAAAGCATGAACAATCCGGAATACCGACGAACGAGTGGCATTTGCATACCCAGAAATGCTGCTGACAAGCTATTTTGAATAAGTGAGAACGTGTACACTGGCCTATTGCGCATGAGAGTTGGCTGGTAGTGAAAGGGCGTTTGAAGATGTAGTTTCAACATTAACGAAGTCCACGCTGGAGAATGACAGGATGCTTGAGCTGTGGGGCACAAAATGTACACAGGGCGCAGGTTCTGGAGCATAAAAATGTTTACGCAGTGCCCCCCCTCTCTCACTATGCCACAATTCCCTGTAATTTTGACACTCGAAGAAAGATGCTTTAGGTGAGAAAATTCGGAAGAGACACTCAAGTCTGCTTACATGTGGGAACGCGAAAGCATTATGCCGTTAGTAGACCTCAGAATGTCACGAACGCTCTCATTTTATACACCCTGACTCGGCACCACTTCCTTCCCATTGGCTGCGCCGTCACGTGCCCAGTGACACACACACTAGGACACACCTTCAGTCAGCTGTCACCGCGTAACCACGTAACCATCGTGACCTCGGGGCAGCATGCTTGTCTTGCACCCCGGAGGCCCGAGTTCAATTCTGAGCCATACCGAAATTTACTAAATGTTCTTTTCAAAGCCATCAAGTTACTTTTATTTACAGGAACCTCCCTGATAAATTTGACGTCAGCCCGAGCATTTGTTGACGAATTTTTATTATTTTACTATATTGTTACCACCTTTCCGTCACGCCGACTACGATTGATCTTCCCTCAATGGCGGATATAATGTTTTCACATAAAAAAAATTATCGTGCCGAAATTTCCGAGTAGGCTTCTGTAATCCGACGCTCAAGGTTTAGCCCCTTATTGTGAACCGGTGGTGTTGGCGTTGGTTTTTAGCCACGGCGTGTGTTGGTCCGAAGAATTACGTGCTCTAGGAAAGAGTGAAAACAAATAGAAATGCAATTTGAAGCTGGCTTTTTCACATTTGTGAAGTAGGCTGCAATATATTAAAATTTCATCTGTTGCATAGCAAGCCAGACGAAAGGGAACAGTCTGCATGAAGGCCACCCCGATTTACCAATAAAGCACAGAATGCTGATGCTGTGAATGATGCACTGGCCCTCTTTGTTGAGAAACATTGTTACGCTGAACTCTTGGCCAGGCTAGAATGAGGGACATAGTTCGCTTCCCATTGATACAGTTAAGTTGTGATTTGTGATAAGAGCAACAAAATTACACGAGCACCGCACGCGTAATTCGAAGACGTGGGATCATTCTCCACCTGCGGCAAGTTATTTTTTTCATCCACATTCATTTCCATTAATTTATCATTTCTTTATTTCAAGTAATAAATACATGTAATTTCCTCTATGCTGTCCTTGGTGTCTTTGTTTGTTGACTTTCTATCATATGATTAATAAAAATCGGGCCCCTCAGTTATCCCCCTTTCTTCACGTTCATTAGATAACGAGGGTCTCGAACTCAGCAACATTGATGCCTTCAGGTAGCATGTGGGGGTTTACTGACCAGTCGCCTTCACAAAAAAAAAGAAGATCACGTACTCGTGACGCCTGCGGCAGAAAGGATGTTCCACGTCCGCCGTCATGGTTTGTGAGCGGTGGCGCTGGGGATAACACTCCCAGGGTTAGTTCTTGTAGCAAAACATAAATCCCGAGAAAGTGGGATAGTGGAAATGCAAAGTATTGCGTTTAAATTCACTAGCTCTGAGGCTTTTCGAGTAAGCGCAACTCTCAAAACACTACCAAACTCAAAGCCTACTCACCCAATTTGTAGCTTCACGGCAGATGTGGCAGGCAAAAACCAAGAACGCAGTCACATTGTGAAATAAATGCCAATAACTTGCCGCCTCCACTTGTAAGCCCAGTCGCTCACTTTTTCCCTCAAGGGCAGGCACTGCAGAAAGCTTCATGCAATACGTGCTACAGTGGAGCCCATCGGGGCAGGTGGCGGAACAACTGCGCATGCGCGTTGCATGAGTCCCACATCTTTTGTTTTCCTTTTCAAGCATCGTTCTCACTCTTTTGCTCAATGCTTTCTTTCTCCCTCTTTAACAGTGCGCATGCATGTGGCTTGATAAACGGAATCTCGCCGTTTTCTTTCAGTACTGGCACAGGGCCTCAATTATAACAGGGAAAAAAAAATTCTTGGAAAGAACGGGCCCTTTTTACAGTGCAGGGGCGACGTTCTTCGGTAATAAACCCAGCTCAACGGAACCCGGCTGTCAGTATTTGTATGCAATTTGTGTTTATACGCATCTTTTACGGTGCATGTTTTATAATTCACTATATGGTTTTAAAATACTGACAGCTTATCTCCTGCTGCAACTGTGCTTTTTGGACAATGAGCGAATATTTCATGACATTCACAACGGTTTTATTGGCGCCATGCAGAGAGAAACGCTGGACGCAAGGTCGAAACGCAACTACATTTTGTTTTTTTAAGTTCACGTGAGAAGGCATGCTGAGCCGCCAGTACACTAACGTCTAAGCACGGGTCGATTTAAAATGCCTGTGCTCGCGTTTCATTTTTTACGCAATTTACCTGCGCGCGTGTGCTCCATCGTAAGATGTTCCCGCATCATAGATGCTTTCTCGTCGAAGAAATCTGAACAGAGTTTCTTGAATGGTTTATTGCAGCCAATAAAAGCGATCGGCTGACGCGTCACGCATGCAGAGACGCGTAACACTCACACGACTGGTATGCTGCTTTTGCATCTCAGAAACTGGTTTTAAGTGCACATTATCCATATTGCATACACGCCTTACGACTAATTACTGGAAGGCCTCAAGCGCGAGCCTGCAACTGACAGTTGTCGTTGTGGCTTGACCCATTCGGGTTCTTTGACCGTCGTGAGTGTCATGGCGCAAATGTTTCGGACACAGCCTTCTTGAAGGCCACCGGATGTCCTGATATCAAAGGGCGTGTACGACAACTGATAGATAGATAGATAGATAGATAGATAGATAGATAGATAGATAGATAGATAGATAGATAGATAGATAGATAGATAGATAGATAGATAGATAGATAGATAGATAGATAGATAGATAGATAGATAGATAGATAGATAGATAGATAGATAGATAGATAGATAGATAGATAGATAGATAGATAGATAGATAGATAGATAGATAGATAGATAGATAGATAGATAGATAGATAGATAGATGTTCTTAAAACAACCGTACAAGGTAGAACACTACGACCCGTTGGCCGTGGTTAACTTTCCTGAATGCGCCAGAAATCTGCTCCTCCATAAAAGGATGGGACTAATGTAAGTCTGAGTGTTCCTTATCCCATCGCATACTGAAAGTACGTTGTATATGAAATATTGTCTCTGGAGTGTGGCAGACGCAGCAGTAAGGGTTGCGTCCAATAGTCCAGCAACTGCGCTTCCCGTTCTACAAGGAGCCTGCAGTTGCGCTCTTCCGTGGCTAGCTCTAAAGGGAGCCAATTCTGCATATTTCATCGAGACCACGTCTGATGATGACGCGACAGCCCTGACGTTAGCTCTGTAATTAATTTCTTATGAGAACTGCCAGATAGGATAAATTTGTCAAAACATAGCCTTCACTTTGCACTGAGACTCTTCCAGGAATACAGCGACACGGTTGTCAAAGACCTTACGGAGAACAGAAGCTATCCCAAGTATATTCGGCTCCGCAAAGGGACGGCGCAAACGTTAGATTTCCGGTGTGCTCAATTTGCCGTGAAAATAGTCGTTAGTTAGTTAGTTAGTTAGTTAGCTAGTTAGTTAGTTAGTTAGTTAGTTAGTTAGTTAGTTAGTTAGTTAGTTAGTTAGTTAGTTAGTTAGTTAGTTAGTTAGTTAGTTAGTTAGTTAGTTAGTTAGTTAGTTAGTTAGTTAGTTAGTTAGTTAGTTAGTTAGTTAGTTAGTTTTGCAGCACGTAGCTCTAGCGTTGTATGTTACCGTCGATTGCCCTGCATGGACCAGCGAGATGATCCCAGCGTGCTAAATTTGATAGCTGGGAATAAAGCCTGCTGCAGAAGGTTTCATAAAAAAATCTTGTGTCTCAGCTGTGTCGGTGCTCGAATTTGCGCGGTGCAGCTCTTTGCTCAAGCATGCCAATCGATAAACTTACCTGAAACGTTTGAAAAATTTATATACAGTCTCTTTATTCGAGCTCTTTGGAGAGTTTAAGCGAAATTAAACATAGAGGCAACCAATAGCCGATACATCTTCATTGTTTGTCTTGAGCAAGCACTGCTGTGTTGCACTGTTCTTTTTTTTTCATATTTAGAAATGTAACACAAAAAGGATGAACTTTATGGGTTTCACGGCGTACTGTCTCGAGACGCAGGTGCGTTGGAAGTACAGGATTATATTCAATAATTCCAGCTTGCGTACAAAGGTCCGCCTTTCAACTCATGTAAAGGCTGAGTGGACACTCTTAATTGCTTCTCAAATGAATTAACCAGCACAGTCACGTCTTGATATGTCCCTGAAGTGACGGCTGCGCAAACACACACACACACACACACACACACACACACACACACACACACACACACACACACACACACACACACACACACACACACACACACACACACACACACACACACACACACACACACACACACACACACACACACACACACACACACACACACACACACACACACACGCGCGCGCGCGCACGCACACACACACGCACACACACACACACGCACGCACGCACACACACACGCACGCACACACACACACACACACACGCACACACACACGCACACACGCACACACACACAATAAGCGCGTACAATGAGTACGGTCGTCAAGGCAAGCAGCACGGAAAAAACATCTCAATATATCCGGAACTCAAATCTTACCTCGCCGTGACTTTTACACAAGCAAATGAATGACGAATAAATCAAAGCGCAAGTGTTCCTGCGACGACTGCTGAGAACTTCTAAATGTAACCGCCCAACGCGTGGCTGCTGGCATTACAACGAGTCATTGGAAATGTATGAGAATGGCAAGGAATCCTCTCTTCCCCGCAACCTTGAGTTAGGCGGGCTTCGCCCCAGGTAACCTCGATTTGTGGAGGAGCCCATTTTAAGTAAACAACGGAGTTGAGTAAGCACTAATAAAGGTATGAACACCTTTGGCGCAGGTGGTGAAAGCACCTTATCTGCTATTACCTTTTACTCATTGTTGAGGTATAATGTTGCACTATACAGAATGAAAAAAATAAGCAATAGAGGGGAGATCAACCACACGGACGTCCAGCTGGATGCGCAGTTCTCCGGATGAAGTTGCAATCCTGCGACGCACACGACATCACCAAGCCATAGTTACATGCGACATATGTGATCAACCGCGCCGTCGCGTTGCCATCCACATTTCATTTACTTCATAAGAATCTATAAAAGAGCTTATGAGAATTGGATGATGAAAGCTTTCATACTAAAGGCATGTTTTACGACAGCAGCACTAAATGGCTCTTTGTTTTAAGCGAATGGAATGCTGGACGAATGGGCCATTAGTATGCGCTGAGCGTCGTTGAAAAGTTTCACGAACGCCAAACCCTCAAGAGAAAGAAACGAGAGAGCACGGTCGCAGAATAAGAACTACGAATTTCCAGGAAAAGAACAATGACACGTGTCCATCCGTGTTGTTTATACCACCGGTGCCTTATGTTTTTCTCGTTGCTCCCGCGATATGAGTGAGGCTGTTGCTGTCACTTTCAAATTAATGCATGGCGTTTTGATTTTGACTTCACCTGTCTGATGATATTGACAATTATGGCAGCTTCTATCGCTGGCTTTCCCACAACATTTGATTGTCTAATGTATATACATAAAGGACTTTTTCTTACACCTATATTTGTTATTTCTTTCCTTTTTGGATAAAAAAAATTAATGATCCTTAGTCGTAACAGTTTGTGTCGTTGTTTTAAAGAAAGAGAGATGGAAACTTTATTGATATACTGAAGATATTAGCCAGAGGTGTTGGGTGATAATTATCTTTCTTGTGCATTGAAACATGTCAATGCTATTTAACTTAAGAGTTTATATTTTCCTTTCGGGTAATAAGTGAAGTGGGAACGTTGTTTCTTACCTGTGAGTACACATCGTTTGATATGCAGTGTAACGACAGTGTGAAGTATGCTCCCATGCTACCTCTTCAAAAAGGTCTTCGTTGCACACTTGCCCTGACTCTACGGCTCTCGCGGGTCACCTCATATGTAGACATCACGGAGGGTTCTCCAACTATCTTATTGCATAATCTACATTGCGTCAGTGCGCTTTCTCTCAAAGGCATGCACCTGGAGTACATTTTTAGCAATTTTATTGGCGCTGTTCTGGACGTCATAGGTTAGGCATTGTTGTCCACTTCTGCGCAGCCAGACTACCTAAATAGGATACAGTCTGCCTTCCTAATGCTGTGACGATTTCGGCATAAAATCTTCGCTCCCGCCTCCTACGGCTGCGTTTACCTTCTCTAAGCATCTGCTATTATACTCTACACAACATTTCCTATTTTACAAAAAAACTAAGTTCGTGCTTGCGTCTACTACGTCTTCCTACGACTGTATTTCTGAATTTCATTTATCCCTAGGCTAGTAAAAAAATACGAGTATGCTCCTTGTGGAACGGTTTCAGTAAATTCCATCTTAATACAATGTTTTACCGCGTTCTGGGCGCCTGTTTTTTTATTGGCTATGAGTGTTACTTAATGTAGCCGGCACTCAGATGTCGCAGCATTACTAATGAGAGCAACCAATCGTGATCAAGCCCTTTAGCTGATCACCAAAAAACATTCACGCAAAGCACTTGAGAATGTCCGCTCTAAGTGTCCTTTAAATAAAAAAGGCATTTCAAGTATCATTTACCAGAGCTCTTGAAAACCAGCCTCGGAGCTGGGGGAATTGGCCGGAGTTTATTTTGTAAGGACAGTGTAAGGCTCTGAGTGTCGAGGATGTTTCTGTGATTATGATCCTGTGTACACAGTGGGTGCGAAATTTTTGAGAATGTTGTGGATTTGTCCTAAACGGCATGTACAGTGCAAGTGCGTACAATACAACATTCATAAATCTTGGTGCGGTTGCACCATTATAGAAAG
This sequence comes from Dermacentor variabilis, assembly GCF_050947875.1. Lineage (NCBI taxonomy): Eukaryota > Metazoa > Arthropoda > Arachnida > Ixodida > Ixodidae > Dermacentor > Dermacentor variabilis. Next base: position 95,105,243 of record NC_134571.1, read on the forward strand.
TGTGCATTCCCTCACAAAGAAGTCTGCGCCCAACTACTCAGCGTTTACGTGTGCTAGCAATCAGGCTCTACATGAGATCAACTACTCAGGTGAAATTAGTATGTAATTAAATCCATGTTTTTAAAAATCAGCCTCTTCTACAACGCGTGTCAGTTGCGCCAAATATCAGACGTGCGTTAATGCAGCTTCCACCCTTCCTTCCCTGTCTACTGTGTTTTATGTCTTCGTCAGCCTGGTCTTTATTGTTCATCGGTTCCTCCCTCCCCTAACACACATTTCTTCCCCTCGCTGTGTCATACGCCATAAGCAATAAGTAAAACACATATATGGAGGCAAGTTCCTTCAAACTTTCCTCACACAGACAATTCCCAAGGGAGTCCAGCTCTTTTTAAAAGGTCTAAACGCTTTTAATTGTCTGTTTCGCTTAGTTTTTATGCTGTCTATCCAATCCAAATTGTAGGCCGTTCATGTGAGGCCGAAATTCATGGGGAAACGGGGCCAGCTGTTGTAACCACATTTTGCGCCACCAATTTTTAAAGGCGAGCAGTATCGAAGTGAGTATAACAAAAAATACAGAATATGCTTAATTCTATGCAAGAATGCCAATAGAGAAGACATGAGTGCATTTTGTTATGCCAGGCTATTTCTTCCAGGCCTCTGCAGCAGGCTATCAGTTCTAATACAAAAGCAAACCGTTGACAAAACTTACGGAAGAGGCAGCGCTTCAATATTGAATGACATGCTCGTACACTTGAGAGCGTGGGCTTACAGAAAGCAATCAGGCCTCGGGCAGTTTCTCACTGGAGCTATAGAACTCTGCAGCATTTATCAGTGTTAGGTACCGAAAGGGAATTTCCTGATGCGGATAAGGCTGAGTTTTTCCCGTCGCCCAGGACTTGGCTAAATAACCTAGTCTCTGCTTCGCCCCAGGCGATAAGGCTTCAGCGCCAGGTGACGACAAGGCAGATATTTCAGGCACATACATAAAACCTGCTCACGGCGAAATATTTACTTGTAATTTCTGGCACTCAGTATCTAAGGCAGAGACGAAGGGAACGGCAACTTCCAAGTATAGAGGCAAAAAATATTTATTTCATGCCAATGCTTATACAGGTGCAATGTTTAGCCTGTAAACCTTCTTGGCGAAACTATTTAACGACGTCGTTGTCCAGATAAGCGTAAAGGAATAGGCTTCAAAGTGCGTAACCGTACCCGGCAAAGGCTTCTCCTACAGCTTTTCACTTTCTTTCTGCAGTTCCTAGCGACAACATCGGCTATAATTCCTACAACGATGCGCGTTCGAAAGCATTCCTGTATTGCGTTGATAGCTGTGAACTTTAGAGTCACATGCATAAGGGAAAACTATGACCGTTCGAAGCTGCGACCGTAGGCGTTCCTTGAATTATTTAAATAAAGCTAACATCTTGATTGATTGACTGATTGATTGATTGATTGAAAAAGCACTACAAGGTACAACATGCATGATCGGGAAATGCTGGTTAATGTGCAGCTTTGGCGGCGGCCAATTTTGACTCGGGAGACTGTTGCACGAGCAATTGGTGTAAACTTAAAACGTTCTACTAACAAACACGGTAGATCTGTTTTAGCTAGCAACTAAAAGACGCGTATGAACTTTATACCTTAACGACTCTCTGTTCGAGTGCCGTTGTCGGTGAATCCACCTGAGTCCCCGGTCAGGCTGGGGACTGCATTTGTCCGGATTTGTTGATGTATTTGACGTGGGCTCCTAGCAGTGGGCATAGAGTAGGGCGAATCTCTTGCTGTGGAGTGGTCTCATTCTCCCAGATGTTGGGAAGGGAGGAAGGAATTCTTGGTCGACTTAAAAAGTGTGGAGAAGAGAACACCTTGGGGCATTCCCAGTAAGTATGGAGTACGATGGGGTAGTTGCCGCGTATACCTGATACGCTGGTTTACCACGTCTCTTCTCTATGTGGTTTTGGATAGCATCATTCTGTAGTCTAAGTGTTCGTTCCTGGCGGATTAGCACAGCATCTTCTAGATCTAGTGCGTATTTGTGACGGCGATGTTAAGAGGAGTACGTTGTTCTTGTATTCCTTGAACCGATTACGGTGTTTATGGTTTTCGGCTGCGATACTTCTGGGGCAATAGGTCTCGGGCCTCTCCATGAGATTGCTCGCTGTTATGGCATCGCGAGCTAAGGCTTGACCCTTTTCAAAGACTTCTATCTCTTGGCACTACCGAGCAACGGGGTGGTCGGCAGTGTTAGAGCAGTGTGGTGACTTGTAATGTGTGAGCGCAAATGCAAATGCAAAGAGCCCCAAGCTACTTTGAGCACTGTTCGCTTGAGCATTTATTCCGGGTTTAAAACTTTATTTCGACATCGAAAAGGGCATGCGTGAGCGCCAAGATGACTTGCTTACTTGTTAACTATTCGCCCGACGAGACGCATTCTAAAGTGAGTGTTCACACTTATTTGTTGTAAGATGAGTTCAACTGTCACACCATGTCATGTATATCTATGTATCTAAATTCATTAGCAAAGTTGGAATATTCTAGTTACTTGTCAAATGCACAGATATGCGGCTTATTCTTGTGTTTCTTCATAATTGTGAACTTCTGCCTGTTTCGGGGCACAACTTCACGTTCCCACGAGGAATGCTCCTCTCGGAGAGATTCCCCAGCGCTGACTGCCGCGTTTAGTTAGCCTGTTCATCCTAGCATTTAGGTGCGACATTACGTCATATACCATTGGCTCGTTCTTTCTTTCATTTTTCTTCATTCATCGGCGTTTTCTTTATTATTATTATTTCCAATCACTCACAGCGCGTAAACTCTAAGTGAACTCAAAAGGAGTAGCAGTAAGCACTTGCTTCCACCACCTCCACGTGATACCTAAGTAAAATCTGTATGTCAGTTTATATACGCAGCCGTTATTATCTGTGTAAAAGCCGCGTGTTTACTTACCCAGCATAGACCACGCTCATGGCAGTCTGGCACCGAAGCGAACAGCATTCGCAGCCTAGGCTGCCGCAATGCATTCAGTTTGTCCCGGCGGCGAACGGAGAGTAATCGAATTCGCAGTCGTGTCATTTCTTTTTCGCAACGAACAGAAATGAAATGGATCTTTTATTTAAACTGTATAGACAACTTCACTACAGTGGCGACACTCCCGCATATTACGCATCCGGGACGCGCGGCAGGGCTTCTACGTACACAAACGACTGTACAGAGACAGAAAAAGAAAAAAAAGACAGAGTCCAGAAATAAGCATGCAGCGAATACACGCCTACGTACACAGAGTTCTTCAAAACACGAGGCCCGTCGCAGTCGGCGCCTAACGCTCGTCGAACGGTCACGCAGACCATTCGAAACAGACGCCGTTCAAGCACAGGCCCGTCACAAACAAACTTGCAGTGAGCGGCGATCTCGATTCAGCTCATTGTCCCATGAATAAACATCGGCATGAGAATTTGGTCGACAGTCTGCATATCTGTGTGGATTCTCTCTTTCTTTGCATATAACTCAAAAGAGCTTAATGGCATGGTGAGATGAATGGGAGGAAGGCGAAGGGGAAAATGGAAAATGTGCGTGTCGAACTTTTTTTTTGAGCACTTCTGCAGCACCGGTTTACCGTATTCCTCCAAACTAAATTAGGGAAAACGCATTTGCGAACAGCAGTTCTGGCTGCACACCAGTAAGAAAGATGCTCGAGCAAATGTTGTGCTGACCTGTATGGGCTTCGAGAAAGCTGGAAACAAAGAAATGTTTTGTGCAACGAATGTTGGTGAGTGGTGGTTGAGTAGAGTAAATGAGGTCTTTCCAAGCTTGTCATGCAAACACAGGCAAGCTGTATCAGCCAGTGGGCGTGTGTTACTAAATATGCGCAAGATAAAGTAGTTGGAATGGCTAAACTAATAAAAACGGCGATTTGAAAACGAATGTATTGTTGAAATTGTATGCACGAGTCAATGGTTTCAATGTACGTGAGATTATGATGACGACAGAAGCATTAGCCGGACATTCTGAATGAAAAAAAAAGGAAAGGAGATTATGAGAGAGGTTTTGGTAGTCAATAAATTATCTCGAGTGTTCGTTTATTGCTAATTACTACAGGAGCTTTGCGCAAAACAAAAACGAAAGAATAATAATCGATCTGTTTTACTACACAGTCGAAGGCAAAAGTCCAAAATTATATCGTAAGGACGAAATTCCTCTAATTTCCTCAAATCAAAGTTTACATTGGCCGCTCATACAGGGATCACACACAAGTTACATGTCAACAGGCAACACGTCGATAAACAATAAACGCTGAACACCTTTTGCTTATCCCCCGAAACTTCTTATACCCAAGCATTGTATATATAATTCCAAAACAGAAAAAAAAACACAATCGCTGTTACTCGATTTCATCCTTTTAGTACTTCAAAAGAAACCACATAGCAACGTATACGCGTGGTTATTTGCTCCGTGCACATGTAGTCAACGTCACATTGTCAAGGTACACCCCTTGCATTAACAATACATAAATGTACGCTCATTCCATGAACTGCACTTGCCAACAGCGTACATTTAACGCGAGTAAAATATTTGCATTGCGTTTCTTTAACAGTAACATGTTACGCACAACAACACATATTTAATTAGCTGCTTTAGCGCGGCGTGGCTAGATACATTACTGCGCTTCCAACAACACATTTCTTTTGACTCACATCATCATAACCACCGGCACAAAAATTTTACAGCTCAACAATGTACGCCGCTGATCCGAGAATGGTCACTAAACTTGCCAGACGATGCACGTAATAACCGGACACCTTATCTGCGCTTCCAAAGAGCCCCTAATTTTGCTTTTCTTCTACGCATAACAACGATGCACAATTGTATTTGCTTTGGTGTCACCGACTGCTGAGAATCGAGACACTTCTTTTTTGACAGTCATTGAAAATAAGGTTTATTACGGTGGCTTTCATTTTACTAGACGTACGCGAAGCTTACGTTGAGCGGGAGGACAACATATGGGCGCTTTCTTTTCTTTTTTGACGCATTCAAAGAAATTCGTCATCAAAAGCAATTCTGGTCACTTGGCCATAGGATGGCCAGTACTGCATTATTACAGGCAAGCTGAGAACTCATGTTTCTAGACGCTGGTTTAAAAAATCTCACTGGCTTAAAGAATGCAACCTAATTACACCCAGTTAAGAGCGTTCGTCCACACATTTCAAGAAACGTGCACTGGCTCGTCATAGGTAGTCAACACAAAATATGAGAGTGAATTCACGTGCTGTTTCGAGTTCAGTAATCCGGATAACCGCAGTCATCCTTCCAAATCTAGCAACTGCTACACGGAGCAGCATGTACGGGATGACCTTCACCAGCAATCACACGCTCTGCGTTGATTAGGTTAGGCCCTCCCAACGTTTAACCTTCCGCCCAACGCAAACTGTGATGCGACAACGAGAGAGCGGTGTGATCACTATGCGACACAATGACGCGTAGAACTGCCTCGGGTGCACACTACAGTCAAAGCTAATGATACAAGTGGGGCCAACCGGAAACACGCAGAGGTGAGATGTTCAGCACCTCTTCGTAGTACCAGAAACACTGTTTCGCTGCTCCGTTTTCTTTTTCTGAATCCTTTTTTTTTTGAAGCACACAGAAAGTCCAGCCGGCTGCAGCTACTATGCGAAGAAAGAAGCTCGAAAAGCTCAAACCTGGAGAAGAATAAAGAAAGATGAAACAGAGTTGGAAAACATCTTTCTACAGCGCTCAGTTAAGAGGCGATTGGTCAACTGCTCCGTTAGAGGCGCGGAAAGGAATAGAGGGATGTGGTTGCGGGAGCCGCTCGTGTGAGGCGGTTCCCGCAGCGGTGTGGCACGGGCGTCTCAGCGTCCGGGCCCAAAGGGATCGTTGGCCAGCTTGAGTCCTAATCGAGCCTTGGCGGCCTTGGCGCCAGACGCTCCTCGCGTCATCCCGAAGTCGAGCATGCCGCGGGACCTCTTCGGCATGACGTCGAAGTTGCTGCGGTGAGCCAGATACACGACGTTGCACAAGTCACAATTACCGCCAATGTTACGCGGATGTCATCAACAACAGTTAGTTTCTAAAGTGACACTTAAGACAAACACTTAATCAGTTCAGAGTGACTGAGTTTTTTACGAAAACACCACTTTAGTTAACTGCGCGGTGCTAGGTTCATTATTAGAAGAGAAAATTGCCCTAAAAAATTTATATCTCGAATTTTTCGCCAAGGCCCTAGTGCTGGCACGTGACGTCATAGGCTTCGAGGTGTGTATATGTATATATAAGTCGTCGTAGTTCAGTATAACTTCTCGATGCCTCCTAGGTTTGGTCTTTGGCTCAGTTAGAGTACAATTTAGTTCATAACTGCGAGTCGGCCTAGTTGGAACATATTCATATTTATACTTTTTGTGCGCAAACAAACAGGGACGAAGAATAGGGGCAACACAAGGACGAGCGCTTTCTAACAACTGGTTTCATTTTTGAAGAACTACTTACTTAAATACCCACAGAACTGCGCGATCTAGAGAACAGAGCACGCCTACAGCGCATATGATACCCGCTGATCTGCGCGATCAAGTCAAAAGAGCAACGTCAATATTACATACAACACTTGTGATAAAAAGAAGGCGTGGACAAAAGCCACCCAGTCATACTAAAAACAGCAAAGTGCATAAAAACAACCACTTACAATAACATGCGTTAAAGATGTGATGATAGAAGCGAATTTTCTTTATCTAACAATGAAACAGAAGGATGGCTGATGCATTTTTCTTTTTGTTTTTCAATCCAGTATGCTTCCACGATTTCCCTAGCGGTTTGATTCCTATGCCTGTACAAAATGTCTGTGCTAGTAACACAAGGGGAGCAACCAGTTGTTAGAAAGCGCTCGTCCTTGTGTTGCCCCTATTCTTCGTCCCTGTTTGTTTGCGCACAAAAAGTATAAATATCAATTTAGTTCATCTTTAAAGATCAAAAATTGACTAGGCCTGGTTAGATTTGACCACGCATTAATATTTACAACGCCACAGGGTGCAGGCGTGGAAACCTAATGTTACCGTTGCCACCTGCATTTCGTTCTTGCGGCTATTCCGGCTGACAAAGAATTTTGTCACGATCGCCTTGGCTATATTTTCTGGTGTAGTAGGATCCTTTACTTATCGGGCTAAAATAATTTTTCTTTCTTCAGTGTCCCTTTAAAGGAATGTAAAGAATCTGCACGTAACTTAAAATGCTAATGAGAGCAACTTTAGCCGAACGCAAATTAAAGAATGAGACTTGGAGTGATATTCTGAATCCGTCAGCTGGTTTCATCGGGTAGTCTCTTTGGATAGATTGATGGAAAAACTTTATTGCGGTCATTTAGGTCGCGCTAGTTTCCGAGCCCGAAGCGGGCCGCTCCCACGTAGGGATCGAAACGCCAAGCCTTTCGGCCGCTTCGCGGTGCCGTTGAACTACCCATGGCTGTTCTTCAAATGTGAGACTACGTAGAGCTGCGTCCCACCGCTCTTCAGTGTTGTCTTTGTCCGCTGCGTAACACGGAGCGTATGAGTAAGACCTATGGTGTCGTTACATTTGTCGTACGTTGTAGGTGTAGAGAACTCGGATTGATCTTGTTGATTAGAAACGGGAGTCCAAGAGTTTAAAGAAGCTATGCCTCCTGATGCAGCTCAAGTCAGGCCACTCATATACACTCGAAGCCATACTTTCAAGAATTAAGATGCTGCAGTCAGCTGGAAACGTTTTATCGATGACTTTCTTGCTGTGCTGAAAGGTTCGAAGCCTGAGCGCAGGGGCTTTGCTGTTAAAAACGTTCGGGGGGGTTTTGCAAAAGTGTGCGTAAGGACTTAAGTTCACAAATGAATTGCCAGTAGATGTTCCCCTACAATTCTTAGATATTCTTATCATTTTAAATGTTAGCTCCTTTTGTTGGATGTACTCTCCTAGGAGCAAGAAGCTCTTGCTTGACTACCGTTCGGCACACTCGAACTTAGTTAAAAGAGGCATTGCTGCTAACTGCCTGAGAGCTGCCTTGGTTAAATCTTGTGTGCACCAGCTTTCCTGCACCGTTCAGCAACATGCGAGCTGTTCACATAGGGCCGGGAATCCTGATGACAAATGGGTGTGTGTCACTGAGAGCCTCATTAAAAAGGCAAAAGGTGACCCGGCAGCCACTCGGTACAAGTTGCTCCCAGTGGGCAACCTGTGGCTGCGACACACGTACGCGGGGTGTCCCACCACCTAAAAAAAAACATGACAACCATTCCACTCTGTGAAGATGGAATGGCAGTGAATCCTGACGACTGTCAAAACTCTCAAAGAAACGCAAAGTGCTTTCGCTACTATTCCATCTTCACAGAGCGAAATGGTTGTCATTTTTGCGTTGCGAGTCTGGCGTCGTTGCTGGTTCGGAGGTGCCCGTGCTCGCGATTGTCGTTTTCGTTCAGCATCGCGGGAACGTTCTTCGTCGGTGGTAATTTGGCGCCGGTGCCGTTTACATTCTCGTTGCTGTTCCCTTTGGCGCTCCTCGTACTCATGTTGTTCTTCGGGTACACGAACTATAGGTGTCTGTCCCATCGATAACGCAGCTGTTTTTAGCGCCGATACCTCTCCTGCTTGTATACTGCGATAACCTTGACGTCACGCTATTGTTCATGGCGAGCGTTCTAATCTGTTCCGCATTTGGACATCTGCGCCGCCGTAATGCACCCGTATGGGTTTGTTAGAAATTGCTAAGTCCGTTTTGTTGCCGGACGCCGGAAAAACTACGGAAGGTTAGTCATTTACACCTTTCGCTCCAAGATATTGCGAACAAGTGCGGTGTAGGTGTTGTGTTTTCAGCGCCACTAAGGCTCGCAAGAATGGGCAGATTGGTAAAGAACGTCGAGAGTCATGGTACATGCACTAAAGAGCATGTCACCCGCTTCGTTAACTGCAATGTGGGAGTGGTATACAATATTCCACTTTCTTGTGGAAAGTGTTATATTGGACCAACAGGCAGTTGCCTGATTGACAAGCTCACGGAGCACAGGAGCGGTGTAACGCTCTAGCTGGTGCTGGCCACTTGGCTCACCACTGCCGAATACGTACTCGTAAATGCTCCCCGTGTTTTCATAACACGCAAGTGCTCAGACGGTTCGACAGGCAGTTAGATAGGGAAATATTCGAGGCTTTTTGCATTGCAAAAGCTGCTGATGAATGCGTAAGCGCTCCATGACTGGCACTCATTGATAAAGAAGTGTTGTACCTTGAGAAAAACCTGGTGTATGCTTTGTAATGGCTTGTCGTGGGCGCTTATCGGCTTCGTTGCGTATTTGGTTGTCTCCTACGTGGCACATTTGTTTATGCGTGTGCCTGCGCATTTATTTGAGCATACGATAGGCTCTATGCATGTTTTTCCGAATAAAACTTGCGAGTTGAAGTCTAGTGCTCTGTCCTGTCCCCCTTTTTTTCCGTAGTCTTGTTCGCGCCAGTATCTATCAGTGAGCTTATTCTCCTCATCTCCCTCTCCCATTTATGCTGGGGGAGAATATGCTGCATAAACAACACCATAAAGCGCAGTTATTTCCACGAAGATTCTCCTTGTCAATACATCGACTCCGCCAAGATATCTCTTCTTCGACTCCCGCATGATGATATTATATAATTATGCGGGCTTGACAAACACACATTGCAAAACACAATTACCGACATGATCTTGCCAAACATTACAAAAATCGACGCGTCAAACAGGAAATCTCACCTGGATCGACTCCTTAGCAAGCTCAGAAGGTAGTCCTCGTCAGGAGTCAGAGATGAGTCGTACGCAGCGTTTTGACGATCCCGGTCCCTGCAGAGAAAGAAATAACGCGATGTCAAATCTTCTTCGTCCCGCTCTAATGTAATTTGCACTGTCCTATCTGCTTGTTTTCCAGAGAGCTAACTGCGTGCCCACGCAGCGGGTCGCATCGTAATTTCTCTGCGTGACAGTGACCTTTCCCAGAGCCGCAATTTTGACGCTGTGGTTCGTGTGCTCAACAGCGGAGTCATTGGGAGGGCGCTCGCGTTACAGGGAGAAAAATAGAAATAAGATCGACAACTACGTTACGTTAACAACCTGATCCCAACCGGGCTATTATGTTCGGTGGTTCCTTGCTTTGAGCGTACCCTGAGTGACTGGTTGCCTCAGAAATGTTCCCTTAATGTGTCGCAATAGTTGTCGCAAAGGTTTTTGATCATCGCCCACATTCAAGGATCTATAAAAGCACACTGAAGGTTACCGGCCTCCCATCAACCTCAAAAGGCGCAGTCAAACTCTCCCTCTCCCCGTGAGGTGGGTGTTGAGGAAAAATAAGAGAGCTATTTATACATTCGGGATACACTATGTGCGTGAGCTAATATGCAAGACTTATCGACAGGACTTCAGAGTCGCCCATAGGGGACCACTAAACATAGTTCTGTAGTGCGACGTTGCGTGTTTACAGCGTAAACTTGGCAGCTTGGCACTGAATTTGGCTCTGTCCTAACGACATGACCCAAACGGGCACAGGCCTTCAACTCTTGCTATTACCTGTGCTTTTAGATGGGCCGGTAACGCTGGTGTTGTCCAGTTTAAGTATTATAGTTGCGATATTAAAAAGGAAGTTTCAACTACTCAGTGTGTGTGTGCGTGTGTGCGTGTGTGTGTGTGTGTGTGTGTGTGTGTGTGTGTGTGTGTGTGTGTGTGTGTGTGTGTGTGTGTGTGTGTGTGTGTGTGTGTGTGTGTGTGTCCGGCTACACATGAGCCAAAACTGATGCACCAACACAATTTGGGCTTGACCCGCGGATTAACCACGGTCTAAAAATTAAAATTAAATTCTGGTGCTTTACGTGCCAAAATCACGATGTGATTCTGAGGCACGCCGAAATGGGGGGGGGGGGGGGGGGACTTCGGTTTAATTACAAATCCTTGCGGTTCTTTAACGTGCACCAAATGAACGGCACACGAACGCGGCCGCCGCGGCGTTGTTTTCATCTTCGACTTCGACTGCCGATCAATATTCGGTTAATATTAAAAATTATTTAATTAAGTGATTCCATAGTAATTCCATTAATTAAGTAATTGTATAGGATGACACGTACCAGGACTCGGTCTCGAAATTGGCGGGAGCGGAGGCAGATGCCCTGGCGAGCAGCACCACTCCGACGAGGACCAGGATGCCGACACTCACGGAACGCACCATGGCTGGCACTATGGACAGCGCTGCAATCGGATGAAAAAGAAGTGGCGCGGGGTTGATTTTTCTGCGCTTGCCATTCTCCGAGAAGGCGTCCATACCTAAGACATCACAGTGAGGCACGCTACTACAGACGCTTTCTCTTTCTTTTTCTTTTTTCTTTAATTACGCAGCTGGTATTCACTGTTGTGAAAACGTCTAATTAAGTGGAACAGCCAGTGAAATTACGTGCGCATGCCTGTGGTACTTTTCTGATCCTGTTTTGCTTTAAGAAAGGGCTTTCCTCGCATTACGGTGGATGCTGCATTATTAGTTACGCGTTAAGCTAAGCTTATTCTTTGTGTGAATTCATTTAGGGGGTTTCTTGGTGAGCGTCAAGGGAAACAGCGATCAAAGTGCTTGCAGGTTCTTCTCTTCACGTTCGCAGCAGACGCGTCGTAGCGGTTGTAGAAAGGACAAGCGAGTTACGCTGCATAGAAACTGCATGAACCAGGCATGTTACACCGCTCTCAGCGCGCACTTTAGGCGGCATTAAAAAAAGAAGTCACTCTGTGGCGCTGAAGACAACAACATCTCGAGTTCTTTGGATACATACTGAAGTAAATACACTATGCACCAGACAACGCAAACCAAAGCTGCAACGACTTACAAAGACTTTAAAAGAAGACGCCCTAAACGCCATAGCTTCTTTTGAGTCATCGCCTGATTACGTAAACAACGTGTTACTCTAACCTCGCCCCATAAATACGGACCTACTATCTCCCAATACTTCGACAATTAATCAAATTAGCAACTGTACTTTTTTTTACTAGTTCTGTCACGCACCGCGTTTCTCCGCTATTCTCTTACATCACACCTTTTCAATCGAATGACTTGGCGCAAGATAGTGAATATTCTCACCATTACGAAAGCTTCAGGGTTACATAGTGGACCCGCTTTTATTTTTAATGTATGTCAGTCATCTACCTATGTGCATTTCTTCTTCGAAATCTATACTTCATGCAGACGATACTACTATCATCAACTCCTTTAAATGCCTTACAACTGTAATATCTAACCTTAATGACCATTTGTACAGACTGCAGGAGTGGTGCCTTACTAACCAGCTACAGGTAAGCCCGTCGAAAACAAAATCTGTTGCATTCACTCCCCTACAACGAACACTTTACTCCATTCCTCCTATTTTTCACGGCGCCAGTCCTGTAACTGCCAAATTTCCCTGTAAATGTCTTGGTTTAGAACTTGACAGAAATCTTAAATATATTGAACAAATATCTAAAGAAAAACCGATTACCTACAGGATTTGGGCATTTCTAAAGACACGAAACATATTTAGCCATGACATATTATTATCGTTATGCTTTTCATTTATTTATTCACCCAATAACTACTACATTACTTGTTGGGGTTACTACGTTACTTGTTACTGTGTGAATTCACCGAATAACTACTACGTTACTTGTTGGGGTTACTAAGTTACTTGTTACTGTGTGAATTTTCGTTTTTTCATTTTTTTTCCTCTTCTTCTTTCTCCTTTTATTCCCTTTACCCCTTTCCCCAGCACAGGGTAGCCAGCCGGTACTTACACTGGCTAACCTCCCTGTCTTTCCTCTCCTTTGTCTCCTCCTCCTCCTTGGGGAAACACTTACGTAATCCATTTGAACTCATTGCAATCCTACAAGATAATTGCATTTAGCCCATAGAACCACAATACCACATATCTTTTAGAAGCTATCAGATTATTTCAGTCGCAAAACACGTTAAATACTATCTCGGTACCTTTTCGTTCCGACAAATAAATTACACACGATGCCAATAGCTTCATAACCCAATTTTCTCAAACAAACACTAATGTTACCAGGTTTGCGATAAATAGGAACTTCATTTTAATCGAAATATACACTGATTACGGTAAGCAGAGCGCCCATTTTCTTTTTTTTTTTTGAACACACTGAAGACACAGTGAATACACACTGAACACATACTGAACACACACTGAAAACTCTGAACACACACTTTCTGGAACACACTACTATTAGATATAAAACGTTTAAAATTGAGGAATTCAAAAAGCTACTAAATAAATATATTCTATTCTATACTGTCGCTTAGTTCATACTCATAACCATTATTTCAGTGGACCATCAGTAAATTTTCATTGCGATACCATGAGGATGCTGTTTCCCGTCCTCGCCATCGATATGTGTTGAAGTTCATCAATTATGATACGTACGTCATGTCACTTAAACTATTAATTTATTAGTGTTAATGAGATTATCCTACACTGCCTCTTATATGCTTTCTTTAGTTATGCACATTTACTTCTTTAATTATGCTATTTATGATAAAAACCTGTAATTTCTTGTTCACGATGTGCTGCAACTGCTGTGATCGGTGCTTTACTTGGCTTAGTTTGGAAAGGAGGTTCCATTGCAGCCTTTAACTTCGGGACCTTCTTGCTGCAATCTTTCTAATCATCACAACAAACCGGGAAAAAAAAAGGACGGCGATTTTCACGGTACGTTTACACGTCGGCGACACCTCGGGCGAGTCATCTGTTCTCGCACGAACCGCGCGCTCGGTTCTTTGACGACCGGCGCTCGCTGATCGTTTGGTAAGTGACCTTTCCTGTTAGTTTCCTCTCTCCCACTTCACAGATGATTCCTTGGGAACCCCGTGGCACGAGGCGCAGCGGTAGAGAGGGCGGCCTCCCCGCGTGCCCCGAGAGGCTTGCAAATGCCGGAGAGTCAGCCTCGTCCACTGCTCCGTGCACTGGAAACTTTCCCCTCCCGTCTGCAAAGTCCACGGGATTTTCGGCTTCGCGAACCCATCGATGGCCGCTCAAGAGTTGAGCCGACGCGACGGCGGGCCAATTAGAGCGCAGGTACGCTAACCGACCAACGGCGTTCCGAGGAGAGGCCAATCTTGGCATCATAGATGCACACAGCTGCCGGACGGGAGGAAGCCATGAAGTAGAAAAAGGGGCGGTTAAGGAGGAAATACACCGTAATCCAGTTTTCATAACGTCCCCAGGAAGGCGCCTCCTGGCCACTGGAGCGTGAGGCACACAGTAATTCTTTTTTCTTCTTAGACCGCTTCATCGCACACCGTGCTTCTTTTTATTTGTTTTTTTTTCGGCCAGTATAATAATCCGCGCTCGACCGATCGGGTCCTCTGAGTGAAGAATGGTGAGAGGTGACTTGGTGCGTCACGGCGCACGCACACACGCGCGCGCACGCGCCAATGGTCTCTTGCCGTCCACGGCACCGACGCCCTTCGCCACCGGACAAGCCGGCACACGCCCTCGCACCTGTCGGCTCGGCGAATATCGACTGGACGACGCCTGGCCTGACGCGGCCGAGACGAGCCCGGCAAAACGGCCGCCGATGCCGCGGCACCGTTTCCCCTTAATTTTCCGCTCGGCTTCATCGGGACACACCTATTAAGCCGCAACTGTCGTGCGGCGTTTCCCCGCTTCCCCCCGAGCGCTTCCAACATCCTCATCCCACGCTCGGCTCTTTGCTGCCTTCCCGCCGAGCGTCTCCGCCGCAGAAGTGAATTCTTCCAATGCTTCTCTTATCCCACAGGCCCCCTACGATATACTTTGGTCTGCGCTTACTTCAACCGCTTATTTCTTGCGCTCAAAGTCCCGACTGACGATATCTCACAGGCGAGCGCCTGTAACGGCTGCGCAAGCGAACAAAATATAACCGAAGGAGGAGAATCGTATAAACAACCGCACGACCGGATGATCCTTTCTTTTCTTTTTCTTTTTTTTTTATTGACGCGAAAAAACGATCCGCGTCGAGAAGCAGTTATCGGACGCTATTAGCTTTCACGTCGCGGGAGCTTAGGCAACGAAGATCGCGATCAGTGCTGACGTAACAAGAACACTTTAATTTTTTTTTGTTCGTTATCGACGCGATCGTTGCTGCTATTTCCCGATCCTTTAGGCGCAGTTATCTTGCGCTTCTGCGTAGTCACCTTGTGCGATGACATTTCAAGTTCTTTCTTTCCTTTCGCTCTTTTTTCTTAAATAAGCGTACAAAGAATAAATAGAGGCAATATTTAAACTCCCGTCAACTATCATCGCTCCCTTTGATCGTAGGGATATTACTGCGAACTCTCGAAAACTAACGATGCAATGAGAACTGACGGCTAAGAAATTAGTTTCTAATCTCTGCGTTCCGCGCGATCTGACAGGACAGAAGCGCCAAGTGCATAGTTTCGTCACGTATTTTATTCTCATTCCGTGGTTGGGGGGGGGGGGGGGGGGGGGTCCTGCTACTTTCCTTCGGCGTTGCAATTTATCCTCAAATTTCTTTCTCTTCATTATATTATTGTGCGTAGGAAACATACGTCTACCTCCGCAGAAATCAAGGTGTCTAACCGTTTCCAATCGGGGAGCTCAGAAAGTGGTAAGTGCTCCTTTTTACCCAGGCAATGCACATAAGACTTAACAAGCACCAAGCTTTAGAGTGAAGTTTGTAGCATCTCAAGTTTGATCTGGGAAGTTTCACAGCTCGTGGATGCCGGGTATATAAGTGTGTACCAATAGCCTAAAAGCAAGGTTAGCTGTTATTTCTTTATTTTTTTGAAAATGCGATGTGTTTTCATAACCCTGCACTACACCAATACAAAAAAAAACATTTATTGACAACTGAGAATACTGAACAGTAGGCGAATGGCAGTACGTTCGCATTTGCTTTGAGCAAAATACCGCTAGATGTGTCCATAAATGCCATCTCTGTGAGTTCAGAGCTCATGTTTCGGCGAGTAGGAACAGATACATGGCGAGAACAACGCAATTACACACAGCAGGAATCGCCCACGTGTGTCCTTCCTTTCTGCGTCCGTGTGCATATTTGCGCCGTTTCCACCATGCGTTGTATCAGAGCGACATCCGCTCAACAGTGCTACCGTGATTCTGGCTGCGCGTCATTGTGGCGTTGAAGCGGAAACCGATCTTGAGCATTGCTTGCGTGAACAGCCCTTCGCTCGTACGACAGGGGTTGGTTGCACTCTGTGTTGAACTGGAGCTGCCCAGCGCAGCCGTAGACTCGTATCTGCTGAGCGTGCGCGATTATTAAAATGTGTGTTACCACGCTTTGTAAAAGTGGCCATGCGATAAGAAAGTTCACTGAAGTGACTAAGCTTGCGGGAGGAGGGAGCACCACAGGCTGTTCTGCTCGACCGTCCACGGAAAACAAATACCCAAACATTTAAAGCAGACCATGGGGCTTTGTATGACGCATGATACATGGTAATTTTTTTTTTCTCGCTTTCTTTTGAGCTTACTTTATAAACTGCGTTCGACCTCGTCTATACTTGGAGCTTTCCTTTTCTTTGTTTCTCTCTTGTTCTCTCTATCTTTTCATTGGTGATCTTTAAAAGTAGCGTTAAGCAGTTCTTTGCATAAAAAAACTATCAAAGAAATGAAGACCTGCTGAGGGTCCTCGCGAGGTTAGAATGCTGGGCGGTTGCAATAATAAAATTGCCAGCTTTCTTCACCTAAAACAAAGTTGTATGTCGTTCTCTTCTCGATATGATATTGCTTAATTTCCTAAACTAACGTGCTTTCTTTCTGTGCTAAGCAGACAGCCGGAGTGAGGACTTCGGGAATTTCAAAAGTTTCCTTTCGTTTTAGACGCAAAACCTATACTGCCGGTCATCATTATTCAACAAAGACGCCCTCGAAGCTTGAAAAACTTGCAATCGCCGTCCGTTAGACTCCCTCATACATAATTCCCGTCATTGTTATTCATTAACTGAGAAGGAGCTGCAAGTTATTTGGCCTGAGAGTAAGAAACCATCTCACATAGTAGTTGTAGTCGAGGACGTTATACCGCGGTGTGAATTGCAAGTGACCATAGCGACACAAGATTCTGCCTAAATAAAGTTTGTCAGACAATGGAGCTGCGCACGCACTTGAGTAGCTGTTTATTTACACGCTGTGTCTCCTGACATGTGTGAGAAGAATCTGTTGTCTTGCCTCTCCCCGAGCTACCTTTGAAGCGCTCTTCCTTGTTCCGTGCAGCCAATCGGAAATTCCTCAAGTTAACATCCCTGCTTTTCCAGTTTGTCCCTCACTGAGTAACCGTTAGTGATACAGAGCACAGAACTGTTACGACGTCGGCGATTTTCCACAGTGGAATTTCTGTTCTTCTCTTAATCTTTCCCTCCACTTTTCCCTCCCATCAGTGCAGGCTAGCCGACCGGGCTCAGTCCTGGTTTACCTCCCTGCCTTTCAATTACCATTCTCTCTCTCTCTCTTTCCCTCTAACTATGTCTCAGTGGATGGCTACGACCACATCAGCTGAGGATCAGCGGTACCTCGCCGCTTGTATCGAATCGGCAGTGAAGCGAACAAATCATTTGCTAAAGTAAAGTGTAAAAAGATTATATATACATATATACATATATATCACTCGCTTGTTCGCTCTTTATTCTTATTCCTAGAATTGATATCGCAGAGCCACCCGGAAGAAAATCCGTGGCCAGGTTTTCTTCTACATTTGGTCCCTTGTATTATCGCGTGAATCCACTACATGTAAGGCGCACCACACCGCGCCTGAAACTGTAGCGAAAGTTAAAGAGACCAAACAGCAGAAATCGACATTAAAAAAATAATTCGCAAATGCACTTTAATATAAGCGGCGCACTCGAAAACTACGGCTACAAAATGAGCTCGGCGGATGACCACAACGTGGAGGGGCTTTCGTGACAGCGAAATTTATTATCCGCCCGCTTGTAACAGCTGGCCAGAAAATCCCCCGTCACTTTACGGATTTTCGGAGAATTGGTTTCTTTATACCTTAACTCTGCTCCATCGCATCGAGTATTTCGGATTCACTCGCTCATAGGCTTGCCACCTAGTTGGCGCGTGCGCTAAGCAGCGGTTTCCCACCTACAATACAGGTTCAAGATTTGATTTCTAGGAGATGTCCTGCCTTTTCCTTCCTTTTTCTTTCGTTCTCTCTTACAGCAATGTTGTATATGGCTCAGATCCGGAGTTTCGTGGGGTCTGCGAGCAGAAATTATCATCACCAGCAATAATTCGAGTGCCGACGTCTTTTTCGTTGGCGCCCCTCGGCGCAACTGCGAGAACGCGCTGTTGCCACTGCTCGTGCATTCGTCGTCGTCTTCTTCTTCCGCAGCTGGCTCCATTGAGCAAAACTATCATCATCACCAATGGCTCCTTCCAGAGCGGCTGACGTCATGGCTCTACAGGTTAACTACGTAACTGTTCTCAGCTTGGTTCCGCCGGTGCAATGGGTAGGCCACGCGCCGCCTGGACTGCAGAAAAACAGCGCGCTTATTAAAAGCGACGGAGGCAGCAGTTGACACGAGTGTGATAGTCGATGGCGTACGAACGCTAATGCGGCGGCCGACAAGCGTGCCCGCGAAACAGCACGTAAGCGACTAGCGAGAATCGACGAAGCAAACCGTGAGTCAGGTAATGGGGCGAAGCGCCTTCGGTGTAAACGTGGATGAGTTAAAAGAGTGCGAACGCGAGGTTCCAAAAAGTCGTAGTTCCGCCAGAAAGGCGAAGCACAGATTGCGACAGCAAATTAGTCGATAGCTGTACAAAATAAGGATAGTAGGTGTATCGGCCGTATAAATTAGTAAACAATCGCTTACTAACTAAATCAACAATGACAGAATGTGTAAGCGCGACTCAACGAGGACGTAGAAAGAAACAGACACACAGAGACAGCGCTGTCTTTGCGCATCTGCTTCTTTCTACGTCCTTGTTGGGTCGCGCTTACACATTCTATCATGGATTCAAACCAACCAGCCCGTCAACGTGTTTTAACTAAACTAACCAGCACGGTGTCACGCGCACATAGGTAAACATGAACACACCCCGCTCGATGAGCGCGGAAACTCGCTGTCAAAATTCTGGAGCGAAGAATCGCGGAAGCAGCAAGCAAATTGACCTTTATCCGTGTCTCACTACAACGCGAACAAAACGTCGAAAACACAGCGCATACGAAGCTACCGTCACTACGCGCACTCTGCAAACATCGCAAATTACTTTGAATATGAGGCCCGCGAGGGCGTGCACCTTGGCCACGTCGCAGATTACTTTCAAGACACACGAGTGCCGGCAACGCGTCCCTATACGGCGTCCGCGAAAGGCGTCTACTACGGCGTCCGCGATTCGCGGAGCCAACGTCGTAGTAGATGCCGCGGTTGTCTCCACTGTGTGTGGAGTGACGGGCGAGGAGGATATTGAGACACCCTAGCAGCCGCCGGAAAAGAACACTCCTCCTTCCTTTCCTGACCCCTCTTGCCTCACGCGCCACAGGAGAAGAGACGCATCCGGGCTGCGTTCTTCACTCGCGCACGCGAGATTGAACCACGTTCGCCAGCTCACCCTCACACGCTTTCACTCATACGGAACCTCACGGCGACGGCGGCAGCGACGGCAGAAATACACCTGGAGTGACCATATAATTGCTATCGCAATGAAAGACTTCCTTGATCGTCATTTAGGCTCTACCCGCGACGCCTGTGACAGACTACGGTTCGACAACGACCATCGCCGTGATGGGGAGGCCGCGTTCACGGGAGAATGAGCATTGCTTAAGGGGGTAGGAGTCATTCATTGGCTTACGTGGCGGACACATTTAGCAACAGAGATGATACGCGAATGTGTGCCCGTACCTGTACCAGATCATGACCACAGATCATGACTGTGGTCATGATCATGATCATGACCACAGATCAGGACAATAAATATGTTTTGTGTCATCTCTGCGTCATTCGCTAAGCAGCTTCGCTGGCGATCCACATTCAAAGAGTGGTATAGCTGATGAATTCCTTTCTTCATTTTCTTCTTTTCGTAGGATAGGAAATTTTGATTCTTAAGAAGCCCACATCCATGTCCTTTTCCGGTATCATCATAGAGTAGGCTAATACTTAAGCAATGCATCGAAAAACGCAGATATTCCTCTTCGCAAGTGCAGATATTGTCGCATTCCACCCAATCTCGTGACTGTGTCAGTCTCTCGGTGGTGAGTAGATGATTGCGCGCCTGAAGGTCCGTACAGGGCGACATGGTGGCAGTGTTTGGAAGACGCATGAATTGTTGGACGATGCGGCTACTCTTCCGTTCTTCAAAGGCCCTGCACTTCTTGACAACGTCTTCAACGGTTGAGCATGTCCTAAATGACCAGCAGGTTGAAAGAGTCATCAGCGACACCTTTCAGGGCTCGGCTTTCTATGTCCGTCTCGGATATGTTGGTGCCAACTCGGCGGCAAAGAACCATAACGCCAAGGATATACGGCACGTACGACTCCGTCGATGTTTGAGCACGACAGACGTCTTTCTAAGCGGCGCGCTGGCGACCAATTGGTTTGCCAAAGAGGTCACGAAGCCTACTGCTTGCAGAGATCCCGGCTGTTCAGTTCTGTTTCGTCAGTGTCAAATCAGACGTGCACTAAGGTCGAAAAAGAGATGTGCGAGCGTCAGTGCCGGGTCCCACCAATCGCTCGTTGCGACGCGCTCGTAATTCCCAAGCCAGCAATCGATGTCGACGCTGTCGGTGCCGAAGAATGAGCCAGGGTCACGGGATTGGATCAAGAGAACCAGCTGTGCCGGTGTTGCGGTTGACGCAGCATCCCCGTTTGTTGACATGGTGGAGCTGACCGGGATACGTCCGCTGCGGAGTTCCGTTTTGCGTAGTATATGTAGCACCTCCACCAAAATGCCACGGGTAGGAATATAAATGAAAACACATTTACCAGCTCTCTACAGCGATCTGAAATACAGCCAAGACGGTGGAAAGACATTCTTTCTTTTTTTTACGATAGTCGTTCTCTTTCACACCATGACCAACGTCATCATTGTCACGCTTCTCGCAGTCTACAACAATATAAAGTGCCAAGCGGAATTGCTATTCCCTGCTGCGCCTGCAACCATGGGAGCGAATCGTCCGAAGATTGAGGACAGTGGTAAAATGTAGACTGTGAGCGAGTGCGCGCTACCGCTCTCTATAAAACCAAAGGAAATCGTAGAATATGGTTTATTTAGAAGTCGTAATCATCACTTCCATAGCTTCGCGTTGACTCATCATACTTTTCTGTTTCACCTCTCTTTCTCTCTCTCTCGCTCTCTCCACCATTTTGGTCAGCGAAGTAAAGCAATAACTACGCTCGCTTTTGTTATTTCTTCATAAAGCCCTACATGTTTGCATAACTGGTGTTACGAAAAAAAAAAGACGACTTGTGGACACTAGACATGGGCGCTTTGAACGCTGCAAAGGATTCAAGCATCACAATCACAATCATAATGGCTCTGTATGCACAAAAGCACTCACCAATAAACGCGCCTTTTTCAGCGTGAAAAACACCCCGACCTTACGAAAAGCTCTTATATATATATATATATATATATATATATATATATATATATATATATATATATATATATATATATATATATATATATATGTATATATATATATATATATATATATGACGGCATTCCACAACTTCTGTTTATGGCGTAGGAAGAGCCAGGCGACTCCGAAATTGAAGAATGAACAACGAAGTGGAAGGCACCAAACTACTTTCTTGTGAGAGTTCTCCAAAGGAAAGAAAAGCAAGAAACTGTGAAACATGCTCAGGCTTTAGAGGAAAAAGCGAGCGCCTTGCTTGGGTAAAAATTGCGGGCTTAAAGTGGGTCTCACGTCTACTATGAAAGAGAGTAATCTCCGCCAGAGACAGCAGGCCCTGTGGGCGACGCTCACGAAGAAATTGGGTCTGGCTGTCGCGTGATGAAAGCGGGCCTTCAGGGAGCGCAGCAACGCCGCACTGCCTTGGGAAGGGGAACTCCTGCGTAGCGGAAATTGCCATTTGATCCGCCGTCCCTTTAGTCTTTGCCTGCCTTCGGATGAAAAGATTTCGTTTGACTGCCGGTACTCGACTGGCTACCTGACTTCAACAGCTTCGAGACCAAAAATTTATGCCGTACAAGTGCGCAACTTGCGGTCGGCGCAGCCAAGCAAAGCGTTGCTACTTCGCTACAGATGCTCTACCGCGGAGTTGCATCAACCTTGCGCAAAATGTTAGGCTTGTGACCTAAAGATCGTCAGGAAATGAGTTAAATAGAACGTGTTGATCAAGTTGAGTAGACAGTTGCGATAGAATAACTTATGGCGATGACGCTACAATCTTTTAGTTGGGGCGACGCGACGTGCTCCCAATCTACATGTCTTTCTTTCTAACAAAATTTTTCCTCTGCCTGCCTATAGCAGAATTCTGCAATCCACGGCAAATAGTGTCCTGTAGAAGAAACTTCGTAGTCCAAACATTGTAGTTTGATAGACTTCTTGTTTTTGTATGCTACAATTTATATTTTTGAGCAGACCTGTTGACTCCCTCTGTAACCTATTAATGCACTGCCGGGCTTGTGGGTACGTTTCCGTGTGTGGGTGTGTGTTTTGTGGAGTTTCGAAGGACTCGCTTATTCAGCGTGATTGTGCCCTCACGTTAATAACGCTAGGACTGTAACTAAGAAGTGATGCAAATACAAGCTTACTACTCTGCGTGGTGATTCACTTTCGTGTCAGAATCACTTTGGTTGAGGAATTACTGGTGAAGCTTGCCAGAGTATACCCCCATAGCCCAACGCATCACTACAGTCATCATCATAGTCTCCACTGCACCGTCAGTGACAGTTATCACAGCTAGGAAGTTCCTTATCCGTGTCTTGCCAAAACCACGAGCCAGTAGAAATCGTGAACACATTCAAAGCCAGTTTGCCGAGACAGCTGTTCGTGTACGTTTTTGACATACGAGTGTCTGTATAGCGATCACAATCGTAAGAGGCTGCAAAAGTACTGACGATCCTACTAAGAGAATGCCAGCAAACCTGAAAGATGGAAACAATCGAGAGGCAGACATAGCCAAAGCGGCAGGAAGGCGACTGGACTAGCAGTTGTTAGTCTAGGCACCTTGCTGTCGTTTTGTGTATGTCTGCTTCTCGGTTTTTTACCTTTCTCAAGTTCGCTGGAATTATCCTGAATTATTGCACGGAAAGCGTTACGATAATGGCTGCGGCAATACATTACCCTGTAAACGAGCGTTACAAGGCTGCTCGGACACACTTAATCGAACATTCATTATCGTTTTCCATGGACCTCTAACTTTCGTTTCCTCGCTGCCATCGTGCTGAGCAGCCCAGAGGCGGGATACATGAAACCGACACAACGTGCGTGATGTGACTCACAATCTATATTTACCATTTCCCAGTAACGAGTGAGTCAGTGGCTGACATTTCCGTCTCACTTGAGCACGACTTTTGATCAAGATCGATCGGCCCACGCGAGCACACTGATTTTCTCGGAAACTTTAATATAAAGAATTCGCTTGCTTCGTGGCCTTGAGTAGAGTGTCCCCGCTGCGTTTGTATTTAAAGCGATATTTGCTTTACGCAACGCGTTCATAGTTATCTGCGCACTCGCGCTATATCACGCTGTCAGGCGAGTGCGTTCCCTGATCGCCTACGAGCCGCTCACCCTTTCCTTGTTCGTTGCTATCGCAATGCGCCGTCACTGGGTCAAACACAAAATAGAATGCGCAAGAGTATATCAAAGAAGTTTTGACTGACATGAATGGTGCGCTTGATAGCAAATGTTTTGCTTATCCTCCTCTAAAGTGCAAGGGAAAGGCGGGTTAGCGGCAAGAAATGAGCTTGATTTCAGATCTTTCGTCGAGTTGATGAAACGAAAATTATAAACGGTGCAACAGCTACGCACCAGACTTAACAGAGGGCTCTACTTGAGCGTCTACGTATTTCTCATTTATTTTTATTTGTATTTTTACTGGTGTGTGCGTCAGCGTCAGCCAATTCCGCCGAGTGGGTAAAGCCTGTACGAACAGATCGAAGACACTTGGGGATATAAACGAGGTCCTTAGCCGTCCCGACAGGAAAAGCGATAAATATATTTAGGCCGACAACGTTGCACCTTTGATATCCAAAGTCAAAATTGGAAGTAATCGAGTTTAAACTTTTGCTTTGCAGTTTAGTTAAGCTTCATTTAGTTCAAAGGCTGTAAGGCACGTTCTATGACCGATAGGATAAATATATACATAACATAATCAAAAATGAAACCTAGCGAGAATGTCGAAACTGAAGCTTCCCTGCTTGTCTCTCCTATTTTTAATATGACGTTGGAGATTGCTCGTGTACTTCGAGTTTTGCCACTGTTGGAAGAACGGATGTCCTGCGAATCTTTTAATTTATTTCGAGTAAGAGCAAGAAACATGCTGCCAATGTCAGCTCATGGAAGGCGTTCCAGTAGGACCACCTGGAAGGGGGTGTCAAGTTCAGTTTCCATGGACTAAAGTTAGAAGAACGAATGCTTGACGGCTTTGCACGTTTTGATTTTAGTGAACTCCTCGAGCGTTCTGTGTTATGTTTTGACAATGCGTTACATCCACGGCGAAGGTTCACGTACCTTGTAGTATAGCATCCATAGTACCTTTACACTCGAGTTACGTTAACGCTCTGCCGCTCTTCTTTGCTGAAGGGGTGCCACCAACTTTGATCTCCCCATAACAATATGCCGTACTAATAGTCAAAATGACCTTATTGATGAGGTCATACGACACCGTGTCGTAGACGCACAAGCAAGACAAAATTTTCCAGGTGGATAAAGATTTGAAGTGATCAACTATTGTCTCCAGAGACCCCTTTTGTTTCAACAATGTTTATAACGTGATAGATGATGCTACTACACATGGAAGTTCAGAGCGTATAGTTATTCACAGTTTCGTGAATTGCGCCGTATCAGTATTTTGGTTTTACGATCTTCCACGTGCAACAACTATCGGTTTACCTTTTGTTTGCTGCGCCCATAACGATGTCAAATGTCTCTCATATGAAAGCGCTCATTTTTTTTTTTTCGTTCATCGTTAGTGCGTGTTCACTGCGTGTTTCGTGAAGTCCTTAACTCATATTTTATTTAACCAGGAACGCGAGGCCTGATGCCACGCTAATCGCTCCAGCCTTCATTGTTGTTATCATCTTGTTCTTTTTCGAAATGTTGCAAAGTTGTTTTGGAACATCATTGCCGTTGCACCGGGGGGCATAGCCTGCGTTGTAATGAAAGTGCGTCAATGACTTGAACCAAATGACTCGCACTATGTAACGCAAGCTTATGTCGTGGTGTGTGGAAGTGCATGCGTGTATGTGAGCGTGATCTTTCTTTGTTTCTGGGGGGGGGGGGGTTGAGGCTATTAATTTTTGCCAGTGGTTTTCTAAGCACATGGAAGCAGCGTTAACGGCAGATCACTCGAACTCGTCTTGCACACTTACTGCGAGGACTGGCGGCGTCATCGATCCCATATTTGCAATGTGTTTAGAGAAATTACGGTTTTGGTAGGTCCGATAAGTCTAAGCTATCTGTCGCTAGCCATTATGGGTAGGGATGGCGCATCAACGTCGTTAACGACGGCACCAAGGAGACAACAATCGACGCAAAATGGTGCGAGCGAACGTAACCGACCAAAATCATAACAGCCCCAACACACTGGAGACGAAAAAGCGATTAATTGAAAAACAACGACAAATAAAACAGTATACAGTGCGGGAATGGGATTACCCCACTGACAATATATAGCAAAACGAAATTGGCCAGAAACCATCAGGGGATGATTGTCCAGGGCCGACCAATGGCATTCCGACAGGTCTGCTCGTACGGGTGACCTAGTGTGCCCACATAAAAAAAAATTACAGCTTAGCAGACACAATAGAAGGTCATTTATTGTTTTTGACAGTCGTTCCCAGTTGGCATCTGTGCAATTTTTTTCTTTTATTTCAACCTGCGAGCAGCTAGAATTCATGGTCGTTTCTTGTAATGCTCCCGCTTCTCTGATTGCTCTCTATTATCGCACGATGATGAAGGTCACAGAGAAACGGCTACCATCGACGTCCACAGCACGAATCACAAGGAAATGCGTGAGCAAAAGTGAGAGAAGACGAGACAGCGGTTGACCGAAAGAAAAAGTTTGGCCTTTCCCTGTCGCCAAGGGTACGCTCGCCTGGTGGAATGCGCGTGGGTATATCGTGACTCGGATCCCTCATACCGCGTCACGCATACGCTCTGTTAATTACGACGAACCGGGTCGCCACCTGCGCGAACGCAGAAGTCTCCCAAGTTCTGGAGGAGGCGCGTCGAGGCGGATTCGTCGAGCACCTGTCTCGCGCAAACAAGCAAGCACGACGCCGACAGCCGCTTTCGCCTGACGACCAAGACGTTCCCGCGTCCCTGTCCCATCATCGCATTTCCAGAAGCGCTCGCTAGGCCTCCCTTCCTCGGAACAGTGCGGGGACGGGGACAAAGCGCCGAGTAACCAGATTCCTCGTCGTACACGAAGAGGACTGCCGCCTGGAACGCTGGCGCGGCGCGTGGTACACCTGCAGGCGCCAGCTTTGTGGGGGCAACTTCGAGGAGGTGGCGGCACACGGCGCATACAGAGCGGGCGAGCCTCGCACTAATTGCGGGCCTCCCGCAGCGGCGCGAGGTGTGATGACGCCCGCCGTCGGCGTTTCTTCGTGCTCTAGGCACGTGCGCATGCTTTCACGGCGCCAGGCCGGGAGTGTTTAGCTTCAGGGTCGGCACCGTGGGCGGCCAAGCATGCCTTCGTCGTTCTCCGCTCTGCGCCCCAAAGTTGAAATCGATGCGACGCCCGATGTAATAGGAAAGAAAGTATGCCCGCTTTACCTGCTGACCCGGTTAATGTCAGAAACCTAAAGGTTCGGCGGGCGGTAAAAGGTTTCGTGGCGCTTTGCATGTGGCCGTTCATGCTACGAGGAAATTGAGGTGTCGTTTCTTCCTGCGCTATCTGAATGAAGATGAAGGTCCCGAAGCAGCTTCAACGGCAAAAAGGTAAACTAATCTGGTCTGCCCATTTGTGCTCACTTGCGTGGCAGATCTACACGTAATCTATAGAGACGCTGTACTACAGGGCGATGAAGAGTTAAACTCGATCTCCTGTAGTATACGCGCTTCCAGTCAAATGTAGCGATCGTAACATATAAGGTTTTCCGTCCCAATACTGCGCCTGAGAGCTGGCAGGCTGCAGCGCGGCACTGTGGGTTAATTGTTACCTCACGGGCGTAACGAGTACACGGCGAAATATCGAAACACAGGCGTTGTTTTTTTTTGCGGTTTCAATAAAATGCCAGCCGAAGCTGCAAGGAATCGAACATGCGACCTCGTGCTGAAGCGGCCCAGTGTCATCGCGGTCTGCTACATTGCACTGGCGATTTTATGAAAACCTCGAAACGCAGGTGCTTTTTTTTATAAACCAGTACGAAGAGACCTGGCCATCTCGATCACAAATTGAATCGGAAACTGAGCGCTCAGCATCATGTTGCGGCAACGATGCCAATATATTGTCAAGCTGAAACTGTACGACCTGTACCTGTACCACGACAGAGAAACAACCGCAGGTCAAACGCTGCTTGGTGTACAGTCCGCATTTAGGTTAGGATTTTTTTTCTTCTCATTGTAAGTGCGCTACGTTAAGCCGTAGTAATAAAATATACATAAATAGATGCAACACCGCTTCACGCAGGAAGTTGTTTCAGCCTATTTAAATGTCTAGCTAGCATTCGCCAAGATTGTGTAGCTACAATGTCGTCGTGGAATACTTGGCTGGTAAACACAATCTTAGAATGCTCGGGACTTCTTCAATGAAGAGTTGGTGACTGGGCTTTCGGTCACGAAACTGCGCTGTACACTAAAGGCCAGTATGAAGAGCGCTGAAATGTAAGCCACGGAATAAATTTTGACCACCTGACTTCTTTTTATCGCACATTTAAATCTAAATACTTCGGTACTTTTCTTTTTAATTTAGCCCCTACCGCAACCCAAGAACCATGGCATCTATGATCTTGCTTTGTTGCCTTGTTGCCTTGCTTTCCTGGAGTCCTCAAATATCCTACCTAAAAAGGAAATTAGTCATGATAACCCACGTGCTCAGATTTCTTGCGGGCAAGTCATGGGGTGCGTCTGTGAGTGCGATGCTCCAACTCTATAACGCACTGTTCCTCGGTCTCCTGCGCTATAGCTTACCTGTACTGGGTGGGACCGGCAAGACCAACCTCCGTGCCCTCCAATCTGTACAAGCGCAAGCTCTGCGAATTTGCCTTGGTCTTCCCAGATGTGCGTCCACGGCAGCAACAATAGCCATCGCGCATGACCACCCCATCAACACGTATCTTCAAGTCGACACTTTAAGGATGCATATCAGGCACTTCGCCCGCCTTCCATCGCATCATCTCGCCTCCCTTCCTGCCGCTCGACCTCGTTCAGCGTTTAGCAAGATTATTGCCGCCAACCATGGAATTTTACCGTCAAACTTCACGCCTGCAGCACGACCACATCAACCGCTGTGGTGCCTCCATCCACTCCAGGCTCTTCTTGCTATTCCCGGTATCAAAAGGAAAACGGAGATGTCCACTTTCGCCCTCAAACAAACCGTGCTTTCAGTGCTACATGAACAGCACAGAGGACGCATCCATGTTTACACAGACGGTTCTGTATCCTCTAATAGTTCAGCTGGAGCAGTGGTGATTCCCGCAGAGTGCGTCACTCTCAAGTTCAAGACATCTCACATTACGTCATCGACGGCTGCAGAACTCGCAGCTATCCGTGCTGCTCTGGAGTTTATAGTTCACAAATCATCACATTCATGGTCCATCTTATGTGACTCAAAGGCAGCTCTTCAGTGTCTGATGTCTCCTTTCAACCATGGACCAAATGAGCACCTAGTCGCAGACATCCGACTGCTCCACCATCACGCAATCAACAAGGGACACAACATCATCTACCAGTGGATACCGGGACACTGTGGAATTTCAGGAAATGACAGTGCGGATGACGCTGCCCGGTCGGCTCATGATGGTGCCCAGATTATACCCATACCGCTGTCAAGAACAGATGCAGCCACAAGTCTTCGCTCCCTCGCCCGCGAGCTTACGCAGAATCTGTGGAACACCAGTGATTTCACGAACGCACGTCTCCACAAATTGGATCCACGTCTGCAACTCCGCCTACCACCAGGGTTGCCACGAGCGGAAGCAACACTTCTGTGCCGCCTGTGGCTCGGCGTGGCATTCACGAACTCATATTCATTCCGCATTGGCATGGCCGACAGCCCTACTTGTGACACCTGCGGCTGCGAGGAGACGATTCAACACCTCCTATGTGACTGTCCCCGTTACGCAGTGCGAAGAAAAGTGCTCGTGACCACTCTCGCAAAACTGGACAATCGCCCCTTTACAGAGGAAAAAGCTCTAGGACATTGGTCCAGATGGGCTTCGGCACTCAAGGCCTTAAGGGCTTTGTTGAAGTTTTTAAGGAACTGCGAATTGTGCGACCGCCTTTGAACGTTGTAGCGCGTAGTTTCGCGTTACTGTGTGAATTTTCTCTTTTTTTTCCATTTTTTTCCCTCTTCTTCTTTCTCCTTTTATTCCCTTTACCCCTTTCCCCAGCACAGGGTAGCCAGCCGGTACTTACACTGGCTAACCTCCCTGTCTTTCCTCTCCTTTGTCTCCTCCTCCTCCTCCTTGCTTTAATATTTAATTCAAAAGAAGTCGAAAACGCTGCGAGAGAGTCATTCAGCTGAAGCAACTAATTAAAAAATTGAGATGCTTACTGAGAAGCGTTCTTTTTGCTCTCGAAACGCGCTATCTTCTAGCAAACTGTCAAGCTTTCGTAATTAACGGGCTCTTTAACAAAGCTTATACTGCTCGAAATATCTGTTTAATTAATGCAAGGCTAACATTTCAAGTGCGTAAATAGCTACTCACAGAGCTAGCCTGGAAAACTGCGATCGTGTTCCGGCATATTTGCGAGCTAATTATGGTACTCGAAAAAACAGCAACAACAACAACGCCACTCCCGTTCAATGGTATTGATGTACGCGTTTGTACGCTTACGCATACGCGTTTCGGGGCCGAATGTTTCCAGACTATTTGCGAGTCTTCGGACGGTTATTCATGGTTGAAACCCGAAAGGTTCAAATATAACAGCGTGGCAAAGAGGCCTGTTCTCACCTCAGCAACTATAACAGACGCGATGTCAAGCACATTCGCCTTGCTAACATCGCTGCCACGCACGCACTCCGATGGAGCATGAGCAAACGGGGTCATTTCTCGGACTGAGAGCTTAAACAAAAGACAAGAAATATACTCAAATCTAGCACTGGAAATATATAGCAGTCTATATAGCTTGGATCCAGATTCCGTGGTAGCGAAGGGGCTACCACTTTCTTCTTTATTAGCTTAATTTTTCATGCTTGTTCTTCAAGTAAGGAAAAATAAACACAAAAATAGTAATCGAGAAAAATCAGTATGAACAGTGCTCTATCATCACTGCATCGGCGAAACATGAAATCAGTCGCCTAACAAAATCGTGCGGTAGGGCGCAGCCAAAAAAAAAGAAAGAAACAAACAAAACAAAAGAGCGTTAGAGAAAGGTAAAGAAAGAGAGGGGGACATTTCCTGCACGCGCTCGAGTTAAAAGACTGTCAAGGGAACCGAGTTTGAGAAAGGAGCACATCCGCAAACAGGATTTCCAGAGATTGCACTGCCTGTTTGCTTATTTATTTTTGCTTTATTTATTTATTTCGTCGTTGTCGTGTTCGTATTTCATGCTTCTTCATGATTATTTTCTTTTCTTATGAAGCAAAGAGGGAAGCGACGTTGCCTGTTGTCTGGTTGACCCTTCCCATATTATTTTTGCAACGCGCCGGAGACCGAAGCGTTTACGTATGCAGAGGAACGGCTTCCACTCGGGGACCTTGAGAGAAGTGTACACTTTGGATATGTCGCGCGCAAACGACGGTTCCCTACCAACCGTTCGGGCTTGTTCCCAGCACGCTCTAGCGGTCTTCGAGCCCAACTGCCAACACCGGATACGCGGCGCGAAATGAAAAGAGAAAGCCGAAAGTAACGTTTCCATCGTCGAGGGAGGCGTAATTTCCGCGCCTTAGCGAACGTCACACGTGGTATAACGAGGCGGAGTAAGAGCCATTTACGATTGTTCTCTGCGGGTTGGTTGGTAACTGGTTTATTCCACTTGTTCGCGCTTTTGTGCTCTACGGTGGAGAAGGGATGGCGGTTAAGGGAGGCCGAGTCAGCTATCGGCGGGAGAGGTGTTGTAGTCACGTCGAAGGCATTACTCTAACGTCCGCTTCGCAAATAAGAGAGAGAGAGAGAGAGAGAGAGTGTGTAAGGGGGTGGGAAATAAAGAAATCTGGCTGTACACACAGCTCTGTGCGAGCATGTCTTGAGAGGACCACTCGAAGTAATCAGCGGCCTACGAGTGCATTCTTCAGCAATTGGCCAACGACAAAATGCCGAGCAGCGGACGTGCGGTTGTGTGAAGTTGCTTTATTGTGATAGCGATTGCGCAGGCGCTGGAGACGCATTACCGCCGACGCCGTTGGCGTCGGTGTTGTCGTGCTGTCGCGCTTTCAACGAGCGTCGCATGCGCCGTTGAAAGCGCGACAGCGCATGTGACGCTCGCCTGCGAGGGTCTCCAGAAACGCGGAGTGCCTTTGGCTGCAAAAAACGACAGAGCGAAGTGGACGGAGGGTCGACGCTCCACTGAATCAACTCGGTAGCGGAGCCAGGACAGCGCTCTCCTTTCCGCTGCCGACCTAAGCTTTATGCACACGCAGAAGATAAACGCGCCAGCGTCCCTGCTGAGCTGCTATGCTCTGGTCTGAGCATTGAACGTGACGCTAACGCCATCTAATATTTCAGTGGAACGCCGATGGTGAACCGCCGAATCCACCGGGGTTGCTTAGTGGCTGTGGCGTTGGGCTGCTAAGCACGAGGTCGCGTGATTGAATCCCGGCCATGGCGGCCGCACTTCGGTCAGGGCGAAGTGCAACGACACCCATGTACTTAGATTTAGGTGCACGTTAAACAACCCTAGGTGGTCCAAATTCCCGGAGTCCGCCACTACGGCGTGCCTCGTAATCAGAAAGTGGTTTTGGCACGTAAAACTCCATGATTTTTCTTTCTTACCGTCGATCTCATCTTGCGCGCCATCGGGATCCGACGCCTGCAACGTCACTGGCGGCGATCTCAACAATGCTAGCGTTGCGAGACACCTGGTAGTCAGCAGGGGACGTATTCTGCGACGATGCACTTCGGCGATGCTTGTCGCCTTGGCCACTCCTCGGCCGCCAGGCGCGCGCTGATTTGCTCGTTGAGCAAAATCGCATGAGCTGATTGGTTGGTTGAGCACTAGGTCAACCTATTTTGGTCAACCAGCCAATCAGCACGCGCCTGACGGCGATTCTATCGCCGAGACGACACTGTCGCCGAAAGCGATCGTCGTGGAATACCAGCCACAGGGCGCTTTTCCTTCTGCCAAAGAGTTGCTGATTGAGTGCTGCGTCACGCCAACATGTCACAGCCGCGTGCCATATATCTAAGCAGCAGCCTTTTAGTTGCTGCAATCGCTACTGAAGCCTGTGTTACGCTGGCGAAAGGAACACACTAGAGGAGATTTAACCTTCACTGAAAATAGCGTCAACGCGAGTGAAGTACCCGTTGAACTAGATAATCAGGCTACTCGGGCAATCCGAGTAGCATCTCTAACGAGTGCGAAATAACTAACTCGAGCCTAAATTGACGACTTTTACACATACAACTTTCCGTGGTTTTTGTTAAAAGCTGACCTAATCTAACCAACATAAACTTTCTACTCGTGCTACGTCATGTGTTATACGTAGACTGTGTGGCATCTCGAAGCCCACATCTGTCCCATTATCACTCCAAGGGGCGTCTAATTAGGCTACTGTGGACCTTGCGTCCCACTGAATGCTCCCCTTCTCCCAGACCCTGCGTTTACTTAGAATTTTACATTTTTTAATTTGCTTTAAACAATTACGTTTGCACCACCCATTCCCCCTCTCTTTGGCGTAAGAATTTCTGAAAACTGGCGCTTAATATACCGTCAAACACTTCTATGGCCATTTTTTCTTCTCCAGGGCATGACGCCAGGTACCTTAGCATATATATACGAACTGCACCTATCAGCGCAGAGTTATCACGATGGGTTGCTGCCTTCAATCGGGTGTCACGTGTACTGCGGCGGGTGTTGTCCCTCTCTGCCGAATAATCACTAGCTGTATAGGGCTGAAGCGGTATCCTACAACACAAATGCCAAGCCTGCTAAAGTCACACAAGGCCGAAGCTGCACCTTTTTGAATGAGGACGTACACTCTATGCCACAAGTATGAAGGCACCTCGAGAGAGCCAGCCATTCTGTATGTCGCCTTTTATTTTAGTTTTTGTTTCTCACCATGCTACAGTGGTAACGCAGGAGCCATGTGCGTTATTCACCAGCGAGCGGCCATTCCTTCCGGACTGCTAGCGACGCTTAGTCTTTTCTCCCGAAGCTATGTACCTCATCATCATCGTTTTCCTACAGAATAAATTCCACTAACATCTCTTTGAGGTTTATATTCAGTAAGACAGAACTAGAATGCTTAGTTCCTTTTGCGTGTGTGCGTCTGTGTGGTTGTGTCTGCATAACTTGCCGTTATGTGGTGGTAAAGTTCTTTAGAGGCTGAATGGGAGCCTGAGATAGATGAACTTGATGCGCTTGCATTGAAGAGACGCCGTTTTGGGCGTCCACCCGTCTTCAGTTTCTTTCGGGTCATCAAAGAATCATTACTGCGGAGTGCAAGGATCGAAACACGCCGCATTTGGCAATTGTGGCTTTTTCAGCTGACGCAGTTATGATCTTTCATATCGCTTTCAACACGCGAATGCCATGTAAACAGAGGACGACTTTCTCTAATCGCGAGGTTTGAGTGAATGAATGAGAAGTGACGCGACAGCTCGTTGCTTCATGTTGCAATCCAGCACGACTAAACTGGAGTTTACTTGGCTGACTGAAAACAGCCATGGCCAACGGTTAACTTGTTGGTGTTCAACACTGCACAAAAAAAAAAACGCGAGAACCATAGTGTTCTTCTTGCTGACTGTCTGGAGGCTCAAAGGCTCGGAAAGCCTCGGTCTAGAATGATGGTGAAATTCGCGTCTTCGAAACAAGAGGAAAAACTTAAGCCAAAAGGACAATAACGTTTGGCACTCAACCACTCCCTTTTTTTGTTTTTTTTCCGAGGGCCCTCGACAACGAGTGACGAAACATCAGTGTGCCAAAGGACGCACCGACGCATGGCGATGTCACACAAAACATGCGTTGCAAATATGTCCCGTGTAGCTGCACTTTAGAGGCGCAATGGCATCGCCGTGCCGAATACGAAGTGTGATGCAACAAAATAAATTGAACAACACACCTCGCTAGCTATAAAAGCTGCGGTTATGGTAACCAGAAGGGGAAGAGAAAGTCGCACAAGATATGAAAGTAACGCTATGGAGGTAGGTAATTCCGCCTTGCCAGCGACGAAGTGCAGCAATGAGCATCATCAACATGTAACACGAGGCAGCCTGTGCTTACACCTTATTGCGGAAATGGGATAGGCAGTGATATCTATACTGTGCCTGCCCAGAGTCAGGGCATTACTCATAGTCTGTCACGACTCTGCGTAGACAACAAATCGTCAATAAAGGTAGTAGGTCATGCTGGGCGGTATACTATCCTTCTGTGTTTCTCCTGGCGCGTGTTGTTCTGCGTAGAGGAATGTCCCAGCATTGGAGGAAATCGCTGTCATACACCCAAATAACTTGAAATTTTCTCGCCTGCAAATGCAATGGTGGCCGCGTTAAACTCTAGATGGGTGTGCCTCCAGTATTATAACGGGGAACCGTACGGTTACCCAGCTTGACAGGTGAACAACGCCCAGAAGCAAGCCCAATAGAAAGGCGACGAATGAAAGCAAGATGATAAGAGATTAGCTT
Organism: Dermacentor variabilis; assembly: GCF_050947875.1. NCBI lineage: Eukaryota > Metazoa > Arthropoda > Arachnida > Ixodida > Ixodidae > Dermacentor > Dermacentor variabilis. The sequence goes on from NC_134571.1 coordinate 95,140,346, forward strand.
TGCGCCACTCTTATTGTGAAATAATGCTTGTCACATCACACCTTACTGCCAATACCCAGGATGAAACATTATCACGGCGCCCAGGCTTACGCTTCCGTAAGTTGTCGCTGGAGTAGCAAAATGTATACTGAGAGCTCGCAACGAGTGTTGTGCTAAGCACGCGAGAGTGCGTGAAATTTCCAGGCGAACAGTGGCCGTCTGGTAATGCCATATGTCATGCAGATGCAGAGCACATACGCACGCAAACTAGGCTCACCATCGCTGCTGGAGTTTATGCACACACACACACACGCGAGGACGTATCTCGGCTCCGCATAAAGCAATGGGAGATCGGAACTGCGTTGCCTGCTACTGTGAGATTTTGTCCATTAGTTTCCAAGACAGCGAGTATGGCAGATCCTTACAGTTGCCCCTGAAAGAACCTTACCGCACTCATGTACTCTGCCAAACTACGCAAGGTTACGTTTAAACTACTCCCACAGATCAGCTCTAACAACCAGCTATGAATGTAAAGGAATGAACAGAGTAATACGAATGTGGGCTTCATTAAACTTCAGTGTCAAACAGGTCGTCAGAAAACGAGGTAAAAAGAAGGAATTCAAAAGAAAGATCTCCGGTAAAAGTACGTGAGCTAAATGCAGTGCTTGCCGGAGTATACCCCTGTCTGTGCTTGCTTGCATTATGACAACTGCAGAAGAAGCAGGAATAAAAAAGTTCCCGAGTTCCCCTTCGGCAGACTCTCCTGTCTGAATTCTCTTCGGTTGGCGCCAACGTTGGTTTCGACTTCGCACTCGGTATTCAGACTCCACGCGTCTAGCTGTCCTTAATAACAGCCGTGGAATGACCAAGGAGGTGTTCAAGTGCCGTTGCGTCTTGGATTTGCATCAAAGAAGACTTTCCCTTTGTCGTGTAAATCAGGGGTTCGCTGAGAGAGCCTTAAATGGCGAGTCAGAACTATAATAAACGCGCTACTCTCCGAGCGCTCTCTAATGGCCGACGCACGAGCAAACAATTCGAATGGGTGGCGTAGAGAATAGCGCCCGCCGAGCGATTAAGAGACGAGCGCTGGCATAACGGATGAGGCGGCGCGAGTTCTGCGGCTACACCGCGGTGTCGTGCAGCGCTTCCGCTCTCGTTCGTTCATTCCTTTGAGACGAGATGAATTCAGAAAATGGGAGACGATCGCGTGTTACCACCGCTTTCATCCCCGTGACTTTTTTTTTTCATTTTTTTGTCCCGCGCGGTATGTGTATTTGACTAACACTTATAACAAACTGAAAGCGAACGTCTCAAACTGAACAAACTTTCTTAATCAGGAAGCTCACTTCTTGCCCGATGCAATGACAAGAATTGACACTGCCACTGCTGAAGGCTTGTTTGAGTGTTTGAGTTTATGTTATATGTGTAAATGCTTTATGACATCTTTACGTAAAGTAAATGTCTTGTGTAGATCTTGTCTAGGCACGCTTGGGCAGACTTATTGCTTTGTATGCTGAGCTTCTGAGAACAATCCAAGTGCTAGCCGCTACTACTTTCAAGTCGAAAGCCTTAAGTGACTCGTTGCAATGGCTCAAACCCGAAAAAAAGCAGGGTCTATTCGAGTGCTTAAAAAATTAGCATCATCAAGTCAAGTGGTTTCAAAAGGAGTTGACGAGTGGTAGAAAAAAATACCATCATCAGTAATGACTCGTGCCCGAAAAAAAAAATTACAATGTGGAATGGCATACATCCCCGTCAACAAGCAAAGATGCAATGGCTAAATATCAATGAAGACACGAAAAAAAGAAAGAACGAAGTAAGGAATGCAATAAAGAAAGAGAGAATGAACGAACGAGAGCAGAAAGAAAGAAAGAAAGAAAGAAAGAAAGAAAGAAAGAAAGAAAGAAAGAAAGGAAGAAAGAAAGGAAGAGACGGAAAGAAAGGAAAAATGAAAGAATGAGCAAAATAACCTTTAGATAGTGCATTAGGTGCTCCCATGGGTCTTTGAGGAACGCGACCTACAGCGCAGTACGTTTACTTCACACTGCAGCTCATTATGTCTTGCAAGAAGTCTAACCCCTGCGATCAGATAACCTAATGCATTACCACGTGTGCAGCAGGCCTTTGCCTTCACGCGTTACAAGAGTGTAACCTGCTGCCGATTTCTTTTTTCAGAAGTTACCGCTTACGCAACCTTAAACTCTAACTGTGAATCCACGTACACCAAAGACGGAAAACGCTCACTCCTCTTCTGTCTTAGTAAAGTACGCGTAAATATACTCCATATGACAGGAAGAGGACTCTCAAAATAGGAACTTAACATAGGACAGACATTTACTTCTGAAAAAGAAGGGGCCACGGGCGGAATCCAGAAAGATTTTACGCGTAAGTAATCTTAATCATTGGTCGCCCGCCCTCGCTAATGACATATCAAACATCAGAATTAGCTGAATTCTTCTCTTACGAACAATTCTAGCGTACGAGCTCTCTGTGACGAGCCTAGCGCTCCTAATGTCATTGTGCCGTATTTAGAGCATTATGTCTGACGCCTCTCAGGTTAAAAGTCCTTAGCCATGGTTGACACACCGTGTCTTGACATCATTCCCGATAGTACAGCGCGTCAAAGTTTTAATCGGACTTACAGAGTTCTCACTTGGGCTACGGCAAAGATGCGGTAATGAAACCGTAAGAAAGTAGTTAAGGATTCGTTACACGTAGCGCCGCACTCTCTCAAAGCTTCCTTTTCCTGTTAGCAACGAATTTACGTTAAACTTGAAACGAAGTCAATCCTTTTACAAGATCTTACAAAGTAGCTAAGTTAAATCGCCGGCGAAACCCATATTCCTTCAAATGAAGCACGGTAAACTAATTTCTAACAAGCTGAGGAAGTTTTCTTCAATCTAATAATGACGATTTTATTTAAGAGGGGATAAATCTTGGAAAAACTTTTGGATAAATCTCTGACCAATGGACGGAATTTTCCTCAAAACGCTTTCTGTAATTAAGTCGTATCAATTCTGCACTCACTGATTTTCTGTTGTTGTTTTTTGTTGCTAGCCTGTGCCCTGGGAACAGGGAAGGCTTCCCCTTGGAAGGAAAGAGGTAGTCAGATGCCTCACTCTGAAATAAAGCTAATCCATCATCCAAAAGTGCGGCGTCTACAGCATGGGATCCGAACACAAAAGCAAAAGCAAACAAGAACAAAAGCAAGCCTAGGCTTGGTTTTGTATCAGCTCAGCTCTATCGTCTGACAGCTTCGCTATCTTATCTCCATTAAAACTGATTCATCTCAGTTTTGTGTCCGCAGCACACGCTGTAGACGGCAACGGCCAACTGCAACATTTCTGTAATCTCATCAAGACTGCGATCACTGTGAGTTAAACGATTTCTACAAGGTTCACAAGGTAAAAAAACCAAAAGCAATTTCTGAGCTTGTTTGTTGGAACCTTGGAAGTGTCCTTTTTCTTTACCTGACACAGTAAAATTTTACGTTTTCCGTTCCCACGTGTTCGCTCCAACCCTACAGGAAAAAAAGCAGCTATTGCAGTAAACCTCGATGCCACGAACAATAACGAGAAGAACATTTAAACAACATGTATTTCCGCTTAGGAACTACATTTCCCGAGTCACGTCCGCGGTGGCTCCCTTACCTTTAATAAGGCCGCCCACCATAAGGGCTCCCATCGGACCGCTGTAAACCACGGACGGCATTTGCCGCGATGACCGCGCAGCTGCGGACAATATCATTACCTTAGTGCTCCTGAACCACTTCGGCGGCCAACCCGGAGGACAATGAGACCAAAAAACAGAATGTGCGCCGCGAGAAATGAAAGACGCCGCCATCCGCAAATCTATTTCTCCGGCAAGGAACAAGAGGCAATACGCATCGCGCCAAATGGAACACCTTTCCCTGCGCCCTGGATGCGTTGTTGACACTGCCGGTATATATACCAGCCTGGGGGACGTCCACGCGTAGTCCTAATAGGTAGGACTCCTATAGGTAGAACGTCCTTCGGACGGCGTGCTCGTTGGTCCGTGAAAACTGTCGAGCGCCGCCGTCCTGCTATCTCTTCACTCCAAGAAGCTCCCACGCGCGTCTGCAGGCGTCGGGTTCTCTATTCTGTGGCCTTTCGTCGCAAGGCTAGTCGACTGCACTGCGCACTTGGTGCCTTGCGAGTTCGTGCTGTTTGCTTTCGTCGCGCGGAGAAAAAAAAACTCGATGGTACTGGACAGTTTCGTCGAGCGTGGCTTTCCTGCGAAAACGTTATTACCGCGCGTACCATCGCGTGCCTCTTGTTCTAGGGAAACTTCGCAAGTGGCGGCTGTCGTAGAAAATCCTTTCTTTCTTTTTTTCGAAAAGCTGGCAGCTCAAAGGTATTAGGGTTGTACTGATTCGCCGGACGCAATTTCGATGTGACTTGTACAAGGGCTGGAAAAAAACTGAGCGGTTTTCTTCTTCCGCAGAGAGCAGATTCATTGCAATGCTTGTGATGTCTAAAAGTAAAAAGAAAAAAAATCGCTTCGTGCTTGTACCGAGTGAATAAAGAGGTGCGGGACCTTGTCAGAATGTCCGTAATTATCTCGCGAGACTCCCCGCGAACACGGTCCTAAAGAAACCTTCACTTGTCCGGTAGTGATGCTTCCGTGGGAGCGTTAGTGCATGCACCTGTTTTGGAAGGAAGTAATATTTGCCCTTTCTCAAACGTGTACGCAATTTCTCGCAGCAGTTGAGCTCTTTTACGGATGTTACAAGTTCTAATGCTGGAAAAAAAAAGAGAAACAACTTGCCCGAAGTTTGAAAAACTAGTATGGCCCCGATGTTAAGCGTCATCGCAGCAATGTTCATCGTGTGTGCATTCAGCATCCGCCGCAGCACATTCAACAAGCGAGCCTAAAGTCACGAGCGGTGTCTTGCGATTTGCTCCATCCTTCGCTATCCACTTTACACGAAGCAAAGCATTTAAATACACGCAATTTAACTGACTACGCTCACTGCCGGCTATTTTTCGCCTTGATTTGATTTGTAGCGCGTTTGTTACATAAGGGGCGCCGTGTGCCCTAAACATTCGAACATGTTAAGGATACCTTGGCTAGTCGTTTAATCGCAAACATTTATTTAAGCATGAGTTCGCTTTTGGCACTGTAGCGCCATATACTGACAAGTGTCGTGGCACGCTGGTCAATCAGGTAAACGCGCCATGTTCTCAGCAGTGAGCGGCAGAAGCCGCCTACGGCAACAAAACCAGAGCAGTTTTGTTGGTGACGCATATTAGTAAGTGAACGCAACAAAAGGTGTGCAAGAAACTAAAGCGTCGAAGGCGAGCGCGGACATGTCTCATGTCCTTGTAACTTTTTCTTTTTTTGTGCCGTTCAATTACCTGAGACTATAACAAAAGCGCTCTACTCGTGAATTTAGATGTCCCAGAAAGACGGTATGTGCCGCTACGCGTTGTGAATTGTTATTTTGGGGTCTCTCGAGCCGCCAAGCGCAAACGGGTGCGTAACGAAGAGCACGAGACGTGCCTCGATGCCTACCCCGCAACCCTTGCGCGCCGACGTCGTTACCTCCCGCCAAAATTGTCGCCGGGCTTCTGCGAGTGGCACAATTCAGAGGCGTCGGCTGCGCACGGCTGGGGTCGTATACAAATGGCTGAAGCGATTTAGCGCTTCAGCACCAGACATGCGCGTCGGCGCTTCTCGGCTGGCACGACAGTCAAGCTGGGGGTGATTGCGATGAGGTGGCGATGCTTTCTTTTCAATTTATCAAAGAGGGCGTCATGTGCTGGGCTAAACTTTTTTCTTTTTTTTTTTAGTGTTACCTCGCTTCCTGGAACACGCTTTGTCCATAGGTGCAACGCTAGACCTCGCGTGCAGTAGTATTAATGCGCATAATGATGTCAGTTTCGAGGCATTAAAATACATAAGGAACTGATGCGTTAATACAGCATCGTCATCTCCATTATTATTATTATTATTATTATTATTATTATTATTATTATTATTATTATTATTATTATTATTATTATTATTATTATTATTATTATTATTATTATTATTATTACCTTCTCCGACTTCGGCCTATTTTTATGTCCACTGCAGGGCTAAGGCCTCTTCCACCGATCTCTAATTACCCCTGTCTTGCCCTGATGCCGACTTGAAGCTGAAAATTTCCTAATTTCATCACCTCACCTAATTTTCTGCCATCCTTGACTGCACTTCCCGTCCCTTGGCATCCATTCTGTGACTACAATGGTCCACCGGGTTATGTGTCCTATGCATTATATGGCCCGATCAGATCAATTTTTTTTCGCTTAAGGTCAGCTATAATATTGGCTATCCCCAGTTGCTCTCTGATCCACACCGCTCTCTTCCTGTCCCTTAACGTTAAGCCGAACATTTTTCGTGCCATCGCTTTTTGCGTGGTCCTCAACTTGTTCTAGAGCTTCCATTTTAACTTCCAAGCTTCCGCCCCATATTTTAGCACCGGTAGAATGCAATGACTGTAGATTTTTTAAAGCGAGAGCCTCAAGTGGCACATACCCTCAACGAAAAAAACTCATCGTTTTGCACAAAAACTATAATTATCAGCAGTGGATCATAACCCTCCAAGCAAGCAAAAAATGCAATGGCTTATCTTTCTCGCAATGGAGAAGCTCCATCCACTCATCAAAGTAAAGCGTACAGTGCATATATTCATTGGAATAATGCATACAACGTACAGAAGCGTAGCGCCTAATAAAGTGGTGAAAAAAAAAAAAACACTTGACCTCCTCAAGGGCCCATACCCCCGTAAGCTGTAGCTCATACCCTAATAAACAAGCAAGAAATGCAGTGGCTGATACCCTCATAAGGCTGAGGCTACAGGCGCTCCGCAAAGTAAAGCTAATAGTGCATACATTCATTGGAATCACCCATACAACACACAGAACAGCATGCGTTTCAATCCCCTGCCGAGAGGATGCAATGTAAAGTCGAAGAGAAACGTCGTTGACGCAAGTATGACCCCGCTATACGAGCGCACGAAGCCGCGGTTAAGCGTCCAAAACGGGCCGAAGAAGCCGAACTGCGAAAGCAGCAACGCGACGATGCGAGACAGCGCATTACAAAGTGTGCAGCAGGCTTTCACTAGCTGCATTTCTTAACAACCTAACAGAAAAAGAATACAATGATGTCGAACTGCTGCCTCGAAATGCTTCCAATGGTCACGATTATCTACCAAAGTGCTGTCCAGACTTCGATACTGGCAACATCGATGTGGACACATTGGAAGGCGTCGTAACTGGGCCAACACTGTAAGACGCAAACCTCGATAAAATCGGGGCACTGCCCCGCGAATTCGATTTACCAACGGCAAGATGTCTAGCCCCATCACACTAGAGCCAGGTCGACAAAAGATAGCGGCTTAGCGGTGTTCGGCGCTAATTGGCGTCGTTGTGATAGTGATTCGGCGGAAGTGGATGACCCAAATAGGCCCATTAGCGAGCGGTTGACAAACGCTTTCCGGCGCGTTCTGTTTATCCTTCGGGCAAGCAGGTTATTTGACTGCGACGGGTGAGATCTCCCCTGATTCGTGCACAGCGTTGAGCCGCCCAAGGGACAGTTGTCCAATTATAAGCGGGATTTTGACCCAAACGCGGTTGACACTGTCGGGTCTGTCCGAATGTCAGCGAGAATTTCCGGCCAACTACGTGCGAGCAGATAAGTGCATTTTGTTTCAGCACACAAACCGCGAAATCTGCCAGCAGAAAGTTATTGCCAAGTTCCGTCCGCTTGGCTAAGTTTTAATGTCTTCGAAGTTTCGCAAGCGAGGACGCCTATACTGTCCGAAGAAAAGTCACAAAGCAAAGTGCTAGCGTCTATAAACAACTTGGTTCTGTATTATTACAGGACAGTGCCGTAAATGCATCTTTGTTTAGAACCGCTCGCGCACGATGCTGTTTACGCAAAAGTCACGCGTATATCGGGCGTCCTCAAAAAGGCGAGCACAACCACAGAAATGAATTTCATGCATAAAAAACTTCCATCACTGGTTACGTCTCCAACAGCCGTGCTTTCATTTTTGAAGCGGTAAAGCGCGAGTCAATGACGCACAATGCATACTAGTGCTATTCACTTGGGCGCAAGCCCGTCTTCATGGCACTAGTATAGCGACTTCCTGCGCTGTCTGAACGTCGTGTTGGAAGCGTGGCCCCTCGACCAAGTTTCAAGCCGCGGGTGCGGCGCATATGTACTATATGTCATGGACGGCGAGGAACGTGCACAACGTCTCGTTTTTTTTTCTTTCGTAACAAGGCGAGAATTTGTCTCCCCGTTCGTATACCGTCGCGACGCAAGTTCTGCACGTCCTCCCTATAGCAGCGGTTACAAAACAGTTGCCCGCGCCAACTCAAAGCACGCATCGAGCACCCACTCCCGTAGCTGTTTCGGATCCGGCAGGCCTATACGATCATTCGTGGTCGCACCAGGCTTCGCAGCTGAACAAAATGGAAAGAGAGAGAGAGAGAGAGAAACAAAGAAAGCAAGGGCGTGCGAGCAAGTTTTGTGATGTATAGCAGCGTGCGTTGAATGTCAGCAACTCAAACTCGTGTGAGGCACGCGCGGACACAACAAGGTTGTATTTCGCACTATGTCAATAAGTATTCACAAGTTCACTGCCTCGCGCGTATGCCTACACCCGAACATTCCTAGGGTTATGCCTTCGAAGAACAGCGGCTAACCGTACAACCACGCATTGCTTCCCAAACGGAATTTTTGCATTGAAAGAAACCTCGGTCAGGTTGTTACTCTTACGAAGTACGCAGCTTCTTTCTTGCAGCAGTTTCGCGGGGTTCTTGCTCTTACGCAAGCACACAACCCAATGTGAACGTTACTGACTCATGCTACATCTACCGAATGCAGGAGTACATCTTACTGACAATTTTGTTCCTTGTCCTTCTTTTTTTTTCCTTTCGACGGGCACTATACAGAAGTATATTCAGTTTTTATGTTAACATAGATGACTCCCTGCAGTGCATGTTTCGTGGTGCTATCCTTGAAACTGAATACATACGTTTAGGCACCCTAAATGCCGCATTGAGGGCATTACACAGAACGGGGTGGGGGCATAACAGAAATATTTTACCATACATAGAAGCACATGATCGAAAAAAAGAAATATTGAAAGAATAACGGGGATTTTAATCGCGTAATTGGTGAACACAGTATTATGATAAAGAAGTCCAACAAGACGTTAAAACTATTATGCACAATTAGGTAAATCAGGAACAACGAGACAAAAGAAAGGTTATACAGTTATAAAGAAACATTAAAAAAACAGAGCGGTTATCCGGGAAGAAGGTGGGCTAAAAGGCCCGTTTGAAAAATAGCCGCGTCAGTGTAAGGGTCAACATTCCGGCGTCGAACGTTTCATTCATCTATGGATAGTCGAAAAAATGTGCAATGCTTTTTTTTAACGTGCCAGCAAGAACTTTGTGTTCATGGTCACGTAGGGACGAAACGTGATGTGCTGGAAGAGCGCAATTTGTTTCAAATGTGTTCTCACCACGGTATACAAGAAATTAAGGAATGTTATGCTTCAATGCAGACTTCGAGGGTTGAGGCCGGGAACGTTGATGGTGCGTTTTACAAATGACACGCTTATATAAAACGAATATGAAGGAAGAATAAGCTTTGCCGCCATGTTCTCTACTGACTAGACGTGTTTCTAAAAATTAATGGTACTTGGACGCCATATTATCGACTTGTATTAATTAAACCATAAGCCTAGAAAAAGACGAGTAAGCGTGAAATTTTGTTTCTTGGTTCACATGATAGAGATAACCTTTAACAATAGTCCTAGCCTCATAAATGAGTTATTTGTTATGTATTCTATGTGTGCATCCTTTCGATCCGTTGTTGAACAAACGTCTAGGTATTTGAAACATCGCACTCACTATATGACGTTTCCTTTTTCTTTTTCTTTCTTTTTCGTGTGTGTGTGTAAACACGTAGATGAGTATAATGCAAAGTAAAAAATTCAATAAGTTTTGTTTTAGCTATCTTCTTTCCGTATGCCAGAGCTGACACCAGTTATACAGAGTTGCGCCAACTCAGCTTGTTAGTTTCGTTTTCGGGATTTGATATCTGCCTGTATATGATGCAGTCGTCGGCAAAATATCCCTTTGGAACGTGTGTTATTTCTTCTATTTTCATTATATATATATAAGAAAGAACAAAGACCCAGAACTGATGCATGTGACACTTATGAGATAACACCTAGCTGGAAGCGATAAGATATGAATTATGCAGTTGGTTATTGCGTCTACGTTGTCATGTTTGTTTTCATGAAGAATCCCTACAATGTGAACCCATTCCAATCTGTTTGTATTCGAATGTCCTGACGTCAACAACGCTGTGGTGACCTGCAGCGTTGTTTGAACTGTCTGATCTAACACTCTCTTTGTTTAGAGTCAGCAACTTTTGTTTGATTTTTAAGCGAATAGCGTTGCCTACTTTGACATGTTTTTATTATCTAATTGGCTAACAAGATGCGAGCAATACGCATGAAATGGAGAGGGTTTCAGTGGGGCCGAAAGTACATAACAGTACCAAAGTACAGTGAAAGTACATAAATGGATGAGGAAGGTTGTGCCGGCGTCGGCAGGATTCGCTCGCTTTTCGTTGCTTAGCTTGCGGCGGCTGCTCGAAAATCGCGGCGGCTGTTTGAAGAAAACGCCGCTAAAACACATTCTCAGCGAATATGAGTTGGCAGAGTGATGTCGCATACGTGCCCGAAGGGCTCGGCAACGTTATGCTGGCTCGCAAAGAAAAATCATTATACGCAAATAACTTTGTTCTCCTCAGCAGCTGTAAGAGCGATCGGTAGGCGGAAGTATTCTATTCCTTTCGGAACGAGGCAGTCTCTGGCTACTCCGAAGAAAAGTTCAGTTTCGTTTTGAGTATTAATTGATATTTAATACGTACACATCACCTTGACGTAGTTAGTTTCCGCGGTTTTGGGACGTTGCGTGAAAGAAAGGCCAAGTGGGCGCAGCCCGAGAACTCTTGCTCAAAAGCGAAGGGCTAGTGGAGAAAAATGTATGGAATCATAATTGATTACTTTGCTATTCTTCCATCTAATAATACATAATCAATGTGCACACGTCATATCAGATGGGGAGTTTTCACAGTTTTCGTGACGTCGCATGACAGACAGGCGAAGCGGGGTTAGCCCGAAAAATTTTTTGCCGCACATGTGAAGCTGATCGCAGAAGTGGAGTAGAAACAGTTTGGAATAGCTTTACGCTATAGCGCCGAAGGTTTATAAACAGTTCGAACAAATGTGTCTCATGTTACTCATCTCTCACGTCTGAATCTGTCTAAAAATTTCTCATGTCTGAAGCAATGCTGGTTCCCTAAAAGTAAATTGTTCGCATTTAGAGTAGACACAAGGGGTGACAAAAGAATGCGTTCTAACAGTATGGAACAAATACAGGTCAATGATATCAGACGGTGACTGTAAGGAGCCGTGTTACCACCGGATCTAAATATGGGAATAACACGAGTCATTTTCCATTTATCGGGAATGCGCCCACTTTTGTTTGAGCACTTTAATATAAGTGAGCTAATATATGAGCTCACTGAAACGTGAGCTGAAAAGTTTACGAGTGTAGCGTTAACACCAACAGAGCCAGAGCTAGAATCAAGCGATAGACGCTCAATAGCACGGGCTACACTTGGTACGCTTATAGTCATTAATTAAAGGGGCCCTGAACCACTTTTTATCGAAGTGGAGAAAGGCAATGGAAGTAAAAATAGGCTGTTTCAGAAATACTTTGCCGCGAAAAGTACTTCAATGGGTGCAGCAGCAGCGGAGTTATTGGCAGTCAAACACTGCCTCCACTGTGTTCCCGTTCCTTCTTCAATGCCTTGCACGGCGAAGGCTACGGTGCGGTGGAGCCTGCCCATAAAGCTTCGCCTTCTATATTTCTCCTTGGCGTGCAGTTCAAATTCCATTTAGGATCTTAACGTAGACGCCACGAATTCCGCCTTTGGTGCCTACGACGCGCTAAACATAAGCCAAAAGCGGTTATCCTCAGTGACCTGCAGTGCGCTTTGCCAGTGGACTCGCGGTGGCACCCCGCGGAGGCCGCGGTATCTACGCCATGTAGCCGATCGCAGCTTGATGTCAGCTATCGGCCAATAGCATCCGTCTAAGGGATTGACAAAATAAAGCGTCCGATGACGAAATAGTGCGTCCCGAAGAGGGTGAGGACAGGGCCTTCTGTTGAAAAGAGAGCGTTTGAGAGAAAGGTAATTTCGTGATCCTCTTGCGAGCTCCGCGCACCGCGTACGACAGCAAAGCTTGGCTGAGATGTTCACAGCAGCGTATGCTAGCCGCGGACTGTGTTATTTCACCAAGCCCGAGGGGTGGTTCAGGGCCCATTTACCAAGGCTGGAAGGTAGCTGAATAAGTGCCCTTGTGCATATGCTGAAGAGGGTATTCATTAATGAAGTGAAGTTTTCAGAAAAGTGTTTATTAAACCCGTAAACAGTTGCTTCCCCACTGCCACTTTCGTCGTTTAATATAGAAACTGCGTGTTCCTATGCCATCGTGAAAATATGATCAACAAAATATGACGACTAACAAGAAAATGACGCAGATACGCGTACAGCCAACCTCAAGCAGTAACATTTATCGACGTCATAGCTTGTTCAAAACCAGATATGTTTTTGGGCGCTGGGCATCGGTCACCACTGTCCGCCTTCGCTTCCGCAGTGCAAACACCGTGACGCCCATCTAAACTCAGTTGCTAAAGGCTTTTATTTTTTATTTTCTCGACAGCCCACGCGCTACTAATAACGGCGTAAGATGAATGACACCACGCGTTGCCCGAAGAAAACACAGTTTGCTCACCAAAGCCTTGGGAGAAGAGGAAGACGTTCAAGTTTCAAAAGAACCAAACTCATCTCTTGCCCAGCCTCAAAGTGAAAACTTGCGTGATGGCATTATCAAGACGGGACACCGGCCGCGACATGTCATGATGAATTTTGTTTATCAATAACGAAAAAAAAAAACACCGGCTAACGATGAGGTCGCGACGGCTCAAGCATTACTTTGGAGTGCACTGACCCCTCTCCACATGGGTCTCAAAGTGTCGCTCGTGGCATACGCCATATCAGCGGCGGGAATTAATGCCCGCCAGAGTGGCAGATAAGGACAAGACCCAAAAACTAGCCCAAGCACGCTGAGAAAAATATTTTCTTTAAATAAAGGCTGAACTGCAGCGTCATCCCTTGTGAGCACCAGTCATTCTTATTAATATTCTTATTATATCTAAGGTAACAAAGTAATACGGAAGCGAACCCGCTCATCACACCGGTCACTGATCACAACGAATTAATGACGCGCCACGGCAACAGCTCTGCCTAATAAACGTTTAACACGAGCTGAAGTGGCCTTTGAGCAATAGAGAAGCGCTGTAATTTAACGCGCCCGAAAATTAATAACGCCGGGACATTGAGGCGAGGTCCTGCACCGAGGTTATTAACACCACCGTGTGTGCAAAGGAGGCACCGCGGTGTCACTCGAAACGTGTAAAGCGTCAGAGCGCAGAGAAAAATATTAATTCAACACGGGGCTTCATAAGCCAAACCCCGGCAACAAAGAAGAAAGAGCGCTTTGAATTGAATTGATAAATGAAGATTTGATGTCACGCTCAAAGGAACAGTGGCGCCCCGCGAGGCGAAGCGTTTATTTTGTACCTTCCACATTTGACAAGGAGGAAGCCAATAATGTCCGCTGTCGCGCAAAAAAAGAAAAAAAAAAGAAAAAGAGAAAAGAAACAGCACAGCTATTTTCGAGTAACGTCAACATCACGTGGCGCCTTCGAGGGCAAGCAAAAAAAACTGAACGTTTGGAATGACGCAATTGCCACTTATAGATGCTTCACTTCGTAAAAAGACTTAAAGCCGATATTTGCGCTTTTATGCGTAGGTCCCGTTGCCATTTCGTTAGGTTTCCCCTGTGTCGCGCTATCGTCACCGAGTCCACCAAAGGAAGAGATACCAGTGACAAACAAGAGAGGAAAGATTGAAATGTCGCAGTCCCCAATTAACTGTTGCGTTTAGCTTCCTTATCACCTAAGTAAAGAAGGCAACCACACAAAATACTTGGAAATAAGATTTCGTATGTGGTTTTGTACTGCGTTAGGTATAGCGCCTGCATATTGCCTACACGGTACAGAGCTTGTCGAGCGCTTGTCCTTTTCCTGAGGTTAGCCACGGATTCTCTCTGCGTTAACTGACAGTTGCAAGGACACGAAATAACCAAGCAGAATACAAGTGCTCGGACAGATCACAGCACCGCCAACGGCAATCGAACTCCTTTCTTCCAAATATCCGAGTGCGTCGTTATACGTAGCGTAGCTAAACCGTCAAAGCGGTGCGAATTCCAGAAGAGGGCTGAGCTCATCTGTGATCGCACTTGATCGACCTGTACCGATTGACCGAACTACGCCTAAAAGCAATAGTCGCGTTTTCCCTTCTGGGAGTGTTTCCAGAAACTTTATCTACAGTTTACAAGCTTTAAACTGGCATTGTGAAAAAAAAAACAAAGAAAGAAAACACCACGCAGCGTTTAGAATTAAACGAATGGAATTTCCGGCGTGTTGCTATACCAGCTGTGTGGCCATGTATTGAGTACATTAATAGCGTAATACACACTCACGTCATAGGAAGACGCAAATTAGGAAGTCGTTCTTCGTGTTGGCACACATAGTGATTTTGTACCACCTTACATTGCGATTATATTTTTTATTATTATCTGTAATTAAGCGAACCTTTCATTACCTCTTCATTACAACAATCTCACGTGCTGAATGCCGCAGCTGAGCTGAATTCTGCTTATTTCTTGCCTTACTAGAAGAAATAATGCACACTTTTGTATGAGGAAGCAATGTGCGACCGCATTTACTATGCAAACAGAGCGTGACGACGAGAGAGGCTCTTACTGGAGTCATAACACATACACAGCCGAAGACACCGAACATCGTCAATCGTTGTAGGGGCAATCTCTCAACATATAAATACATACATCCGTTCAATACTTGAGCCCCATCACACATGGGAGAGAAAGCGCTGACGCACAACCGCAGAAATAGCCTCTTCTCTCTTCGTGCTTTCCGTCCGTCAGCAATACCTGCCAAACACGCTCTTGACTACTTGTAGCAGGGCGAGTTCGTTCATGCTTATTGTAAAAACAAGCCTACCAGCATAGGTGAAACCCAATGCCTCCATTGTCAAGATCTTTTGGAATGCTGCGGAAGGATGCACAGGAGGACTATAAACAGTCACTCACGTTACTCTATTTCTAGTTCCCCTTTCCTTTACCCCTGTGTAGGGTAGCAAACCGGATGCCCGTCTGGTTGACCTGCCTGCCTTTTCTGGCTTTCTCACTCTCTACATATATCTCATAAGCTGTGTTATACCGCCGCACATCGTTTCATTCGCCAAGAAGAAGGCGAGTTGGCTGAACAACGTCGAGGTCTCAATAAATCACACTTTTGTTGTTGTTGTTGTAAAGGGTGGTGGTGGTGGTGTCATTAACTACAAAGCTACAACTTCGACACATTCCTCCGTTATGAAAAATCTGTCGCATGTTTACTGTGGTTTACAAAAGCGATGCTTTTGGCACGACAGGTTCGTTTTTGTTATGAAAACATAACACGGAAGCGAAGAAAATTTTGCGTGCGTTTAATATTCATCTTCGCGTGCTCCTGGCAGCGCAAGTGAAAAAGGTTTATTTCGCCCGAATAACTGAGAAAAATGGAGGGACCTAATACTGGCGATATAAGGAATAGCGGCAAACGAGAGCTCAAAAGGAAAACTATGCTCAACTCACGACGGGACTCCTTCTAAACTCATGAACTGAAAACATACTTGTATTATAAAGCAGCAACTCTGGCTCCGTATAGCTCAGCACGCTGTAATAAAGTAAGAATGCCGAGGCTAAAGCAAAGCATGCGAAACCTAGATGTCGCCTAAAGCGAGACAAAAGCTGACTGCCGTATATCGCAGACGACGGCATGAACAATCCGTCACCGTGCGGGTACGGCGTTCTGAGGCGAAAACGAAAGGTCGCCACAAGAAGTTGTGAACTAAGTCTTAGCGCGTGCTATGTCTCCCATAAGAAGGGCCTCAGTGTCAAGCTCCCTTTATTGTTGCGCCGGGTATATTAAGTCTGGGCTTTGGATAAAGATGACCTCGCTTCGTGTCACAAGGTCTAAAGTATCGGCCACGCAGTTGCCTTTTGACGAAGCTTCTTCTTTGCCGGCGACCGGACAATTTTCGCGTCTTTCACACTCATTATTCCGTGGCGGCTAATCAAATTTTATCGTAGAGTCTACCAGTGTGCAGCAAGCAGTGCCGCTTTTGGCTTCATTTAGTAGAATGAGCATTAACCGATATCGAAAGACCGCTTAGTCTCGTGCGGTTTCTGAAAAAAAAATTAAAGAACGGGTTGCGAGAGGCTATATAGAAAGTTAATCCGTTTAATGCTAACGGCGTCAGACAAAGGACTATGTTCCCGTCTTTATTTTCCGAGCATAGAGCTATTGTACGATCAATATAGGCGGCTCTCGAATATGGAAGTGATGGACCACCAATACACACACAAAAACAAGAAAGAAACACAGAAAAACAATAAAAAAGAAAGAAAGCGGGAGATTTCGGCCATGTGCTCAGGCTTTAATAATGCAGGTTTTATCAGCACATGAAGGAAACGATGAGAGTCTCACGCGGATTATTTTTTTGGGGAACATGATTATGCAACGTATACTTTCAGAAGCAAGGGAAGCTAGCTAGCCTCATGAGCTCGTGTTGTGAAATTTGTCTCTTGCCCCCCCCCCCCCCAAACAAAAGAAAAGAAAACGTGCCAGTCATCGATTAAAGCATAAAATCTCTGGTCTTAAATGAAGGCTCGATGTCACACGAAGCCCAGCAGGGCTGCGCAAATTTTTCCACCACGCGGCGCTTCCGAAGCTTCACGAGCGAGCAAAGAAGCGGCCCGATTCAATGTCTTCCGATTGCACTGAGGCGGAGGCTTTCCACGATCTTTCTCGCCTTTCGTGAGTTCTAAAGCGTGGGATTTGTTCTAACGTCTTGCCGTCTCTTCCTTCTATCGGTAGCCGCCATTAGTGCGCCTCAGAACGTGCGAGGACGGCTTCATCTACGCCTCTATAGAGTTTGAGGGCGTGAGTGATCTTTCTGTAGAGTCGCCCTGTCTGAAAACCGTGAAATCTCATGCGTGCCTTACTTCACGCGCTCCGACGTCGAAGTCAAATAAATTAGCTTTACTAAACTTTATTATTCTTTTTTTGATAATATCAATAATTGAATGGGGTCGAGTAAGAAGGGCAAAAGGCGTTGTGCTTCGTATACCACTGTACAACTTTAACATTGTAACGGGTTATTTTCCGCTCGAGTCGCCGTTCTTTTTTTTTTTCGTCATCCAAGAATGTAATTTTGCGAGGAGGAAGACGGAACATTGTTACCAATGTCTCAAATTTCATCACCACCGAGTGAATGACTCGATCGAAACAGATTTGAACATCTCAACGATGCCCACTTCAACCCGCCAAAACAGAAGGAGCACATAGTACGTGCAGTAGTACTAAATACAATAGAAACGAGAGCAAACAACTAAATAAAGGCGATAATAGGATGTGTGCATCGGTGCCTCTGTATTGCAACAGTAGAATTCCTTTAATTAAGTTACGGTGGGACATGCGGAACTAGTTTGGGTTATCACATAACGCGATAGGTAAAAGAACAGCTTGTTCTACATGGTTGCTTCTCGACCCTGTTCAACGGGTGCAAACTAAAAAGTCGAGTTGTGAGCAACGTTCAGCGAACGTCTCCCTAAGCGTTACGCGTGCGCGAATTATTGGATTGTATAGTTATTGTGAAAGTGGTCAAAAGAAATCAAACGCATAACCGTTGTTACAGTTGTCCCCTCTACATGGTAAGAATAAATAATCCAATCGATAAAATCTCTGTTGTAGATCAAGTTCGAGACGGTATAACGAGAGGACATGGTAACATATTTTAAGAATACCATTCACAAGGATGACAAGTGTAACGATCGATAACGTACATAAACATATGTTAAATACTCTGACTATATGTCAGACTGTCAACTGATTACCTCATTTGCCGCAATCGTGCAGATAACCTAACCTGATGCGACGAAGCGACGCCGAGCCTTGGTTATTTTGAGACGTTGTGCAGCCACGAGACAGTGTTAAACGTCACGTTACAAACAGCGACATAGCCTTCAAGACACGTTTCCTTTTTCTTTTTCTTTTTTTTTGCGCTATAAATAGTCGGTAAACTTCGCCTGGCCGCTCGTGGAAGTCATAAAGTACCGAAGTAACGCTTGAGCGTGAAACTTCCGCATCGTTTCGCCGCTTCGTACGGACGCCTAATAAATTCATGAGTTTGCGCATGCAGTCGTGCACCTCGTCTAGATAAACACCTCCTTCTCAACCTCTACTGCGCCACGAGCAACGAGATGTAGGGGAAAAAACGCCTCAACGCTACATTCAAGTGTAGGAGGCATTCTGATTCTAGTGCAAGTGTGCGGATGCGATGACTGCATTGGCGACCTTGGAAGCCCCGTGCCTCCGAAAGACGTTTCAAGGGAGGAAACTTAGCCTTAGGACTAAGGACACCCGACACTCTATACTTAAACGAGGATAAAGCCTCCGTATTGGCGTCCAAAACAACTTCACACCTTCTTCTCCCATTTCTTGGAGCTACTGAGCTGCTCGACAGATGGTGAATACTCCAGTGACAATAAAAGAGACACTCCGGTGGAGCGATTGCCGGCCTCGATGGGCAGGTTAAACCTACCTGCAGCTACAACACACCATGACCGTCGCCACAAGCATCGGCTACACGTTGACCCACCGCAAGCGCCCGACTTCTGTGACTCACATGCGGGGCGGTCAAAGTAGTTGCGAGTCCGTAGTTTAATCTCTTCAACCATTTCACTCACCTTATACCACCTGAACAGACAATCTTTGCACTACTGCTCTTCCAACGACGTGTTTCTCAAAGCCTTTCTCTTTTTCTCTCTTTCTTTTATGGGAAGAAAAAAGAAAGGGGAGAGGGGTATAGGCGTACTACACGGGCTCTTTTTGGTGGTCAAAATACTTTAACCCTGCTCGCGCCATGCCAAGCATGCGGGCTCCTACTTTACACACATACATAATATATTCCTTTTACCACTGCTCTGAAGGTAATTTTGAACGCACATTTATGTTGCCTTGAGTGTACTTTACTTTATTTGCTATGGATTCCTCCGGGCGCCCTTTTCGGTGTTATGTCTCTGCTGGCATTTTCTATCATCGAAGAGTGTTCTGCAGGTGCATAAGTTATGCACCTACAGAACACTCTTCGATGAGAGGAAATGCCAGCAGACACATAATGACACACATAGAAATGCCAGCAGACGTTCTGCAGGTGCATAAGTTATGCGTCTTGCTTAATTCCTGACATATACTTTTACTTTGGCGCTTCTGTTATCTTCGCTTGTCAACTCTCTCACCTGGTCAAATGCTTTTTTTATCTTCTTACATTTGAAAAAAAACAATATTAACCTAACGGCTGTTTATAGCTTACATTTGTTCATCATGCATTCCACAGTGTCTATGAGATGTCTAAGAAATCTAAAAGGCGCCGTAAGAACACACAGCGTGTCATCAAATCAAATATCGTCACTGTGCAAATCAACTACATTTTATGAAAAGGAACAAAATGCGACAGAGTGAATACTCGCCTCAGTGTGTAATATTTAATGTCTGTTTTAAGCAATAAACCCCGCCATAGACGCAGACCAGGATGCGTTAAACAAAACACAGAAAAATGGAGAGGCTCGAAAACGAATTCTCTTTAACGCCGCACAGACAAATTTATCGCTGAGCTGAAGTCACTGCTTGTGGCGGCTGCGCAGCTGCTTCCGTAACCTTGACGAAGCCACGAACGAATTTAATGAGGTCGATCCACTACGAGGAACTTTAGACACACACACACACACACACACACACACACACACACACACACACACACACACACACACACACACACACACACACACACACACACACACACACACACACACACACACACACACACACACACACACACACACACACACACACACACACACACACACACACACACACACACACACACACACACACACACACACACACACACACACACACACACACACACACAAACACACACACACGCGCGCCCACGCACACACACGCACACACACACACACACAAAAGACTATAGGCGAAAGAACAGGCGCACGCAAACGCGCGCATCACGCTACGTATGTCTAACTCGTTGGGTTATTGTCTTTCTGAACCCTGTTTCCGCAAAGACCTTGCGTTCTATATAACTCGTCGAAGCCACCCGCTTCTGAAGCAGCTTGAGAGTTTTGTGAGGAGGCGCAACAGCTGTCATTCGCCGCCTGTACACTACCGCTGTGTACCTCTTCTTACTCTGCGCTTATTACTGAAGCAGTGAGGATATTATCACGAAGTTTGGCGCGTCGAATCCGAACAAATGTTTTCTAGAGACGTGTTGCCTCTATTGCTTTTTTTTAAGATGTTCCCCTAGACCTCCTACGTTGGAGGCCATTCCTTCGCGGCAACGAACAGGCGCCTGTCGGAAACATGAGCGCCGTGCGTCGTGAAACTAAAGCCCCGACGGTAACGGGTGGTGATCGTAGAAGCATAATTCCTACGCCAAGTCAATTTTTATTGCCATTCTTTCTTTCTTTCTTTTTTTATTTACAAAGCGGCAACTTTGGTCGGAGGTAACTAAGGCGCAGTGAAAGCTCATGCGAAGTGCCCGGCGAGCCCGCAGAACATAGAGGCGCCCCCCGCTTAACTGTCTCAAAGCTTCCTGTAGTTTCAAGCCCTGCGGAGAAGCAGCCACCGCGTATGGCTCCCGCATGGCGTTTTAATAAGGCCTGCTCGCTGCATCCCATTAACAGAGAGCGCCTTCCTCGCAACGCAAGGAGCAATATGCTCCGCTAACGGACGTGAAACACCCACGGTGACCGTGTTGCGCCCCATCGTCCCGCGGTTGAACCCTTCGAGCACCGTGTCTCTTTATGTCGCTTTCTTTCGTTTATTTATCCTATTGCCTACTTCCAGTACTACCACGAGTCAATCTGTTGCCCCCGTGATTGCCTTGTGAGGTGCAGGGAACAAGTTACTGCTGCTGCGCTTACAGAGGTACAAAAAAACAGAAAAAAGGGACCAAGTGATGTTGAGAATGAGGTCCCGGGTTGGCTATCGGAGCAGGTACGCGGGAAAGCCCCGGGAAAAATGGTGCGGGAGTTGCAGGTGGCTTAGACCCCAACAGGCGCGGCGCACTGCCTACTGCGAAACAAATTACTCTCGGCAATGACTGGGAGGGGGTGGGGGGGGGGGGTAGTAAACCCAGCGTGAGGCTAGATCCAGCGGAACCATTAGTACTCACTCACAAACGAACGCGCTGAGCCAAACGCAATACGCATTTGGTATTAGCGAAACAGAATGGTAAAGTAAGCGTGCAAAAATGAAAGAATCCCTCCGCTCGCGCTTCATCCTTTCCTTTTTTCACCCTTTTTCTCTCATCTTCTTCTACTGCACTGAGATGCCGATCACGCGCGTTTGTCTTCGCGGTTAGACTTATCCTTAGTGGTGAGACTCTCTCGGTATCACCGCAGCTTTCTGCATTTTCCTGACTGTTCGTTGCTCACGTTGGCGCGCCAACACTGTTTTCGAGTGGGAGTTCGCGTCCTCGCCTTGCTCCTCCACGGCCTCCGTTTTCTTTCGCGCCGCGTTTCCCCGCCTCGTACGGGATTGATTGCACGCGCCGGACCGTGGTGTGGCCTACGAATGCATTTGTTGTGTGTTGTTCGGGATGCTTCGGGGTAGTGGATGGTGCGAAGGAAACGCGAGAGAAGGAATCGCGCGCGGCGTGCTTCCGAGACCTGGGTATCTTGTTTTCGAGTTCGAGAGGGACCCACTTCACGTAGCCGCCGGCCGCTAGGCAATACCGGCTAAGCCGACAGGGGCGACAGCTATTATTGCCTGTAGGAGCCTTCCCTAGCCGAAGCCGGAAGAAAGAGGCGTTTTTCGGTTTTTCGGTGCTTCTTTTTTTGTGCGCGTGTGTGTGTTTATTAGTAGTAGTTGTTGCTGTTGTTCTTGCTTGGTTGTCACCTCTTCAAGCGCGATCTTCAGTGTGGTAGAAACACGTCCAAGGCTCCCGGAAAAGAAAATCGGATCGTGCCACCTGTCAAGTTGTTTGCGTGCGGGGATCAAGGTTTTCTAATCCCGAGCGAACAAATCTGGCCGTAACGGTGGTCGTTTGCGTAACGATTGTTTACGAAGGGGAAAAAAAGAAATAGCCTATAGAAAAGGCGTTTTCGTTCCAAAAGACGAGGGCACTTCTACTGGTCTCGTTAGGAAGACATCAAACTCGACACGGCATTGAGAACGACGACTGCCGAATCCTCGCTCATCAGTTTCAATGCGAAGAATTCAGTTCGATAAAAATATATAAAGCCGTCCCGTTATTGACATTTATCGGGGAAGATTGTTGCATCAGACAATTGTGTACATTTCTAATAAGTTAGTGAGTGTGGTTGCCTGGCAGAACTAGTCGGAGGAGGAGAGGGAGGGGAGGGGAACGTTGCTTTTATAAAAATGCAACCCTTCTTCCCATCATGCCGTTTAGCACCAACGATTGTTCCGTGAGGCAGTTTGATGCACACGTGTGTAAAGAGACTGGCGTTTTCTTTTATTTGTTATAATTGCAGCATCTGTCGTAGAAAATTTGACTATTCGTCGTAAGTGAAACCCAAGTGAAGACGTAAACCAAGGTGAACCGCTGAGCAAATATGAACGAAGCTCGCTTATTTGTATTAGAGGATCCAATTGCTGTGATTGATGTTTGTAGACCTCGAATGTTATCGTGTAATTTTGCAAAAACATATGACAAAGATCTCGAAACCTCGGGAATTCGGACGGCAAGTTCACAGCTACGCAATTGCCCCGGATTATAACAAACCAACTTGTCCTGTTAGCAGGGCCCAAATCAAGAGCCTCCTCTCAAGCAAACTACTTTACTTCTTATTTTTGTTGTTCATTTTCTTTTCTTTGTTTGTGTGTGTGTGAAGGAACAATTGCGCACTGACGAACTTCATGCGGTGACAGTGACCGACTGTGATTGTATGTCTGGGCTCCTTTCTTTCTTTATCTCTACTTTGTTATCACTTTACCTCCCCCTCCCCTCTCTCCCCACCGTAGGGTAGCACACCGGATGTTCCCCTCTGGTTAATCTCCCTGCCTCCCCTCTTTTTCTCTCTCTCTCTCTCTCTCTCTCTCTCATCGCTGCCGCCGCAACACACCACGACAAGAAAAGCGACAGCTATCGGCCAGCCGACCCAGAAGATTTATTGCTGCCCTGCGACGCGGCCTCGGGAGGGTGGAAGGACGGAAGCAAGATTTAATGGGGGTTAGCACTGAACTACCTGCCGTGACACACCCGAATGCCTAAACGACCAGCGAGTTGCCAGGCAAGTTAATAAGGCGTCGAAACCGGGGGTCTCAATGTTCGCGCAGCCGTGTTCGCGGTGTTACCCGGCGCCCCAGACCACAGCAAGCTTCCGGAAGTGCAACGAGCCGCTGGTTGAGAAGTTACTGCTAGAAGTGTCCCCGAGGCGGTGCTTAAAAGCTTCGGTGCCACTCGAAGCATGTGAAAACTGCCCATGCGAGCACGTTTCGATTAGGCAACCTTTCTTTTTACTTTTTTACTTTTCTTTTTCGTACGCGGGGCACGACGTTAACCCACGCAGAGGTGCCCAAGAACTACAGAAAGAGATACACGTGCCTTCTAGAGACTGTCTTACGCTTATATACCGTGCTAACGTTAACCAAGGTGTTCCAAGAAAAAGAAAGATTAGTAGATCACTGTGCAAGGTACAAATATAGGACCTACGGTTTTTCGTCATCAGAGATCTAACAACCGAGCACCGTAGGTCCTATAATTGTATATTGCACCGTAATTCTTTATTCTTCTATTTTTCTTTGAACACCTTGGCTAACGTTAGCGGGCACACCCTATACAGGATGTTTCAGCTAACTCGGGCCAAACTAAAAAAAAAAAAATCCTCGTGCGAGTTACATGAGTGCAACCAACTTAATATTATTCTCTCTCTTCTTGAGCAACTAAAATTATTTTTTGTGAACTTAGGTAATTCATTACCAGCGATTAATTAACCAGACATTAAAGCATTTATTTAAACGTAAGATCTTCTATGTAGGTGTAGTAAATCCTGCTGAAAGATATCCAAACAATTCCTTTCCGCGATGATAGCTGTATGGTTTAAATTTTCCGGGCTGCAAATAAAGCGCGAGATATTTGAAAAAAAAGGTACCACGTGACTACGCCCCTACGCGCAGCGGCATTACGTGTATGACCGAAGGCACGAATAGGCCGCAAGAAGACAATGGCCACACTCGTCATCTGCAACATTTCACCTCCCGTCGTCAAATCGTCCTCGTCCTTAAGGGAGCTTCAACAAATGCCACGCGTTATTTATCGCATATCTCATCGCTTCAACAGATATCTAGGCAAAAATGGAAGCGAAGTGACCAATATATTCGGTCCATTTTCTTTCTCAAGACTTGTTCGTGCCTCCGATCTGCGTGCCGCACAGCTCATTCATTCGTGGCATGTTTCGGGGCACCATTGTCGCTGCGCGCCCCGAGTCACGTGGTACTTTCTTTTAAATCGCGGGCGCGGGCGCGAGAATTGGAATTGCAGCAGCTATCATCATGGAAAGAAATTATTTGGATATTTCTCCCTACGCTCTACGATTTCTACATTCAAGATATTGCATTAAAATTGTTGCTTTAAAGATTGGTTAATTAATTGTTGTTAATTAATTGCTTATGCTCATAGTAAAATAAAATACCTTGAATTGCTCAAAAGGACAGCGACAAACATTAAGTTTGTCTCATTTTTGTAATTTGCCCGAGGATTTTTTCTTTAAGTTAGGCCCAAGTTCTGTGTCGCGACCAAGCTAAACCCATAAATTCTGTTATGGCACTATTGTAATTCCAATAATCGTAGAAGTCTACGTCATGAACTGATGTTCCCACGTGAAATCACACAACCCACTACGGGAGATAGGCCAAGAATCGGGCGGTTATAGCTGACAAAAAATGGCAAAGGATTTTCTTTTTAAAAATGTTCGAGGGGGAAGGCGGTGGGGGAGAAGATAACTATAGCAAGCGATTAAATGCGCATTACGGAGGAACAGTGACACATTGAGTTATCGTATCATGATCTTCAATGTAAAGGTTGAAGCATAGCGGTAATAAGAATGCTATGTAATATTGACGGGATAACAAAGATTAGCTTTGCAGTCTCTTCGCCTCCCAGATAAAGTTATATATGTTTCTGTTCCAGAAAGTGCCCCGAGGGTGATGACGCCTCCCTTTGCAATGAAAGTAATGAAATTATGGGATTTAACGTGCCAAAACCACTTTCTGATTATGAGGCACGCCGTAGTGGAGGACTCCGGAAATTTCGACCACCTGGGGTTCTTTAACGTGCACCTAAATCTAAGTACACGGGCGTTTTCGCATTCTGCCCCCATCGGAATGCGGCCGCCGTGGCCGGGACTCGATCCCGCGACCTCGTGCTCAGCTGCCCAACACCATAGCCACTGAGCAACCACGGCGGGTGCAATGAAAGTCAACTCCACGATAAACATAAATGGTATATCATTTCACTTACAAAACATAAATGACATTGAGGAGACGGAGCCAAATCAGATCTAGGAAAGCAAATATATGTGTTCAAGACCGGGAAAGAAATAAGGCAGCGTGTTTTATGCCCGCGCTGCAACCGCAAGGCCTGTCGCTTAAAGCGACTTCGGCTCGTCGTTAGTTGCTTTGTCGGTCCAGTGTGGCTGGCTATTTTGCCAACAGTATCGTCTGCCAACGAGCGACACGATCTTTTCGGTCGTCGCGTCGCGTCGATGGTTCCCCGAGCATGAAACTGCTTTTAGCGTGACGCTAAAAGAAACAATTATTTGAGCCGCGTTAGAACGTCCCGCTTCTAAAGTACTAGAAACGCCACTCTTACAGCGATAAGACGCATCGTACACTGTAAAGCGATTTACACTTTTAAGGGTTCTTAAGAGTGTCTGTAAGTCACAGCTTTGCATCCGTAATGGTATGAGTTATAGACAGAAAGCGCCCTTAAGGGTGTCGATCGGTTTAGAGTGATAAGTCAGACAAAACGCAAAAGCGAATGTTGGGTGGCGACGCCGCCTTGAAGCTCTCGCACCAGTTCGTCATGACGTCATCAATTTTGGTGGCGCCTACGTTAGGCCTATCAATTTTTTTTTCTTCCTTAGAAAGTACTCGAGCTCGGTTGCACGAAATTGTGACCCGTTGTTTGTTACAATTAAATAAAATTATATTATGGCGTTTTACGAGCCAAAACCACATTATGATTATGATAAGAATCCAACAAACACTGACACCAAGGACAACATAGGGGAAATTACTTGTGCTTAATAAATGAAATAAAGAAACAGTAAATTAATGGAAATGAAAGTGGATGAAAAACAACTTGCCGCAGGTGAGGAACGATCTCACTATGGCTAGCCTGACTCCAGGTATACTCCAATGAGAGTGTATGCTTGTTGGCCTATTACTGTTATGTTGCCCTATTTTTTATTAGTCAAAATAAGGTGTATACAGGTAATTGCAAATACACGTACTATTCTACATACCTTACACTATTTTTGCACATAGTCCCCGCACCGGTTCGGACATTTGTCCCAGCGCAGTACGAAATTTGAGATGCCCCTGTGGTATAAGTCGCCCGAATGACCGTGGAACCACATATCTGACTACTGTCTTGGCTTAATCGGCGCACGTGAATCGCTATCCGGCCAGAAACTTCCTCAATGAACCGAAAACGTGGAAATCACTAGGTGCCAGGCCCGGAGTCTCTGGTGGGTGGTCCAGGCTCTCCCAGTCGGAGCTTGTCGGCGGTTCTGATTGCCACATGTGGCCTCGCATTGTCGCGGAGGATAACCGCGTTGTCCACATTGAGAACACCTCGGCCTTTTTCCCCTGATGGCAGCCAGCAGACGTCATAGTGTGGGACAATAACCGTCGGCATTGATGGTTGCGTGATGTGGCATGAAATCCAGCAGGAGTGATCTTCCGCGATCCCGGAAGACCATTAACATCGGTTTCCCAACAAATGGCACACAACGGATTTTTTTTTTATCACAGGCGAACTTGGATTTCTCCACACCATGCTCTGCTGCTTCGATTCCGGCGTGAAATGCAGCATGTATGTTTCATCACCAGTAATGATGCAGTTCGTCCCTTGCTCCATTAAGAACGAATCTCACTTCGTTGCTCGTACGCCGTGGACGTGTGAAGCCCAAGCGCCATCTACAACAAGTGACAGCAGCGCTATGTCGCGGAGGTACCGGCAGATAAGGCCGAGTCGGTCCAAAAAAGTCCACTGATTGGAATTGATATGCTGACTTCACATTTACAACCGTAACTTGGCTAAGAAAAATAGAGGCAAATACTTTCTGATTCACCCTCGCATCTCAACTGGAGACTCTGCCTTCACTCAAGAAATTGGATAGCAGCATTAGCCTTCCACTGAAGTGGGCTTGCTTTTCAAGAATGCTCTGTGGCAATTGCTGAGTAAACATTTCGTAACCAGATGCTCGTGGCTTCTGTTCTATAAAGCACCTCGCAAGCAATTCCTTGAAGTGATATTCTCCTAAGAGCGTTAATGAAAGCGGAGTGTCCTTTGAAGTCGAAGGGCGATGCTTTACTTCGATCGAGGCAAACCTTCCATTTGAACACCGGCCTTTGTTTACGTGCCACATGTAAGAGATTAAGTGACACTTTATATGGTTCCGTGAGTAAAGTGACTTTACTTGTCGTATGTCGTATGACGGCTGGCGAGCGTGCTTACTCAATAACGGATTACATTCCCTGGCGGAATACTCCCGCAGGCTAGTGCGATGGCCTCGCACCAAAAACAGTGAGATTTTATTCCTTTTCAGGCGGTCGTCGCAAACGCAAACCAAGTAACTCCACTAAGTGACTAACGTAAATAAGACATTGCTATCTCCTACTGCGGTGCCTTCAAAAAACTTTGATCTTCTGCGCTAAAGTAGCTTATATGTCGATAAACAGCAAGCTTGACGATAAGCAGGATGCTACTCGCGCAGATAGGCGAGCTGACGCGTCTCCAGTGCAGTGAAATGCCCAAAAGTAGAGTGACTGATTCAGCGGCAAAGTGAGCTCGAAGCTATCGCAAAGTCGATGCGTACCGCATACTTCTTAAATCTTTTATCAGTTTGGTTAAAGTAATTAAGTTACTTCTCATACACACAACAAGAGCAGCTGCCGCAAAAGAAATGCCAGCAAGCGGAAGCAGAGCATTCGCGGCAATAGCTAATTGACGGTAATCATACTAAGCACATTTCTTTTTTCCTTCGATCGCTGACTTACTTTATCTTGTCATTGAATTAGGTTGCCCTCCGCAAGAAGATAATTCACTCCGACTAATGATATTCAACCAAGACACGAAAGGTGCGCGCAAGCTTGCCGTGCAGACTGGAGCCAACGTCTCTTCAAATGTCAAAGCCTTGGCACTATTCAAATAGGCGCAGCCATCACAACACCTGTGTGTCATTTGAGTTGTGAGCCCTTTTCGATTTTTCTTCTTTCTTTTTCTAGGCGTGCTCACAAATCCGCTACGGGAGAATACCATCAAAGAACAACTCACTTCATTTAAATACTTGGCACATTCTACTTCGTGATTCACAGTTGCCTCTCCTTTCATCCGCGAGTGACGTAATAATATGAATCACATTGCGCCGCTTGCATGGCATTCGAAGAAATCTCTCCTCCAGCGTAGAGTTAAACGCAGACAATCGACGACTAATATGTTATTAAACCTCGGCAAAGGCTAGAAAGACTCGTCGAATTTGCACCTTTTCATTTGTATGGCGTTCCTCGAACTTGCTGGATCCTTCGGAAACAAGTGCAAAGTGCAACGTGCGCGTCCACGTTAGCAGCTTAAGAATAAAAAAAAAAGCCCGCAGGTCTCGCGGACGATGGCGCGCAACAAGATTGCCTGCGGGATTTGCTCCGAGGCCGAGCCGAAGGAAAGCGTGTGTGTGTGTGTGTGTGTGTGTGTGTGTGTGTGTGTGTGTGTGTGTGTGTGTGTGTGTGTGTGTGTGTGTGTGTGTGTGTGTGTGTGTGTGTGTGTGTGTGTGTGTGTGTGTGTGTGTGTGTGTGTGTGTGTGTGTGTGTGTGTGTGTGTGTGTGTGTGTGTGTGTGTGTGAGAGAGAGAGGGGGGGGAACTGAATACCCACGGGCAGGTGCGAACGTTTCTGCTCCGACAGGGAAGAAAAATAGACGCCCGGCCAACCCTGCGCGACAGTGCACCGGCCGCAGCGGAATTACCTATGTAGGCACGTAACACAATCATAATCCCCTTCAGAAAGGCATGATTAGTGGAAGGGAATTTTCCTGCCCCTTTTTTTTAAGTTCTTCGTTTTCTTTCTTTTCGTTACTGCTTTCTTGCTCGACGCCTTCTTTCTCTTAGCACTTTGTTTTTATGTCCTAGCCGTAACGTGCGCCGACGTAAGGATTTGAAAGACGAAGCACAAATGAGATGGTGTTCCGACGTTCGCTACAAAGCAGCTCGGGGCCTGAGGTTGGTGTTCGACGCGTGTGCGTTCAGTTGGAAGATGGGGACCG
Source organism: Dermacentor variabilis (assembly GCF_050947875.1). Taxonomy (NCBI): domain Eukaryota; kingdom Metazoa; phylum Arthropoda; class Arachnida; order Ixodida; family Ixodidae; genus Dermacentor; species Dermacentor variabilis. The sequence continues at coordinate 95,170,201 of NC_134571.1, forward strand.
GAGGTTAAAGAAGGGAAAGAAGCATTTGACAAGCAATCGATGGCGTTTATGACCAAACGCTTGTGCCCCGCGAAGAGAATAGCTGATGACAAAGGGACAACCTACATGCGTCGAGTTCCTTTCATAAGGGGCCTCTTTTCTTCTCCTTTTATTGCGATATCAATTATACGGACTCTCCAGGCACATTTCTACCGTCGCCGTCAGCGTCGCCGTCGCCGTGAGGATCCGTATGAGTGAAAGCTTGTGAGGGTGAGCTGTCGAACGCCGTCGATTCTCGCGTGCGCGAGCGAGGAAGGGGGCGCGCATGCGTGGCTTCTCCTGTGGCGCGCGAGGCAAGGGCGGTGAGGCGAGGGAGGAAGGGCGTTCTTCTCCGGCGGCTGCTACGGTGTCTCGATGTCCTCCTCGCCCGCCGCTCTGTGCAGAGTGGACACAACTTCGGCGTCTACTACGGCGTTGGCCACGCGAATCGCGGACTTCGTAGTAGACGCCTTTGGCGGACGGGCGTTGCCGGCTCTCGTGTGTCTTGAAAGCGGTCTGCGACATGGGTAAAGAGCGCGCCCGCGCGGGCCTCATCTTCAAAGCGATCTGCGATGTTTACAGAGTGCGCGTAGTGCCGGTAGCTTCGTATGCGCTGTGCTTTCGAAGTTTCGTACGCGTTGAAGCGACAGATGCACGGAGGTCAGTTGGCTCAAGACTGCTGCCACGATTCCTAGCTGCATCGTTCTCATAGACAGTTTCCCCTGTCATCGAGCGTTGTGTGTTCACGTTTACCTGTGCGCGCATGACACCGTGCTGCTTAATTTAGTTACAACACGTTGAAATGGTAGTTGGCTTGAATCCGTGATAGAGTGTGTAAGCGCGATTGAACAGGGACGTAGAAAGAAGCAGACACACAAAGACAGCGCTGTCTAGCGTGTCTCTCTTTCTTTCTACGTCCTCGTTGAGTCACGTTTACACATTACATCATTGTTAATTTAGTTAGTAAGCGAATGTTTACAAGTTTATACGGCCGATAAAACTACTATCCTTACTTCGTGCAGCTATCTACTAATTTACCATCGCAATGGGTGCTTCGCCTTTCGGGCGGAACTGCGATTCTTTTTTTCTTCTTATAGTACTACAAGCGGCGAATAGGACGATGTAGATAAAGAGCTGAATGCTCCGACTAGACGAATCACGCTATCCCTGCTTCAATCCACGTGGTGACAAGAGTGAGCCAGAGCAGCGCTCTCGTGTGACCTCGTTCTGCTGCAGGCGGTCACGAGGACGCGAAGGGATCAGCGGAACGCGTGACCCTTTCGATGGCCGGCGCGTGAAGATACAAGATGAAGTAAAAGATGAAAAAGGATTGACTAAGCGATGCTGCTTTTCATGGTAAAAGAGATCCAACAAGGAAGTGGCCATTGTTCAGCTCCAAAGAAGCGCAGCGGGGGTCGGATGTCCGCCTTCTCAGGACGCCCCCAGTGACGCGTCACTTTTCTCTGACGGGACACTGAAACCCACGTGTACATGAAGCAGCAGGCTGGACACTGCTATCATCACGGCGTCCTTTTGTGCGGTGCGAGAAGCAACGATATATAGGTCCACTTGGCTTACGAAAGCGAGGCGAGACAATGAAGCATGTTCTTGACAGCACTGGAACGGCAGAAGCTAAGTGGCCCTGATGTTCACGATGCGTGACGTGTGCCGGTTATCGGAGAAGCGAAAGAGGTTTAGCCATGTTCACGTAGGTATATGCCACTATACAACTTACGGAGTACTGGAGCGTTCGAGGTTGTAATAAGCAGCAGCGGCACTAGTACCGCCGTTTTGTGACCGTTTGTTCCTTTAGCATGCGTGATGTGTTGCATGAGTTTTGTGTTGAATAAATGCTCGCATAAAAGAAAAAAATAACACTACAAGGCTAATGAATACATCGCTGCACATGCCATTACGCCAACAACTATATAAGGAACATGGTCCGTCATTGCAATTACAATCCCATATTCTCTATATGTTTGAAATGAGCTTCACAAGATGGCGCTATCGCTGTGGCTGTTTATACGGCTGCTCACGCGTCTTTGCTATTCCGATCTGTAGTTAACGGTAGTACGCATGTGGACAAGGCAAACGCTCTGCTTCAACTCATATTTTTTCCACCTCTTCTTTGCCTGCACAGTTATCCGAAGGGCATGGTGCGCGGATCGCTTGCGTGTGTATCACTCCCGATGCCGAAAACGAGGGAATCGTCCCGGTGTCTCGTGTCCTAGAAATAAAAAAAATTCATTTACTATGGAAGAGCTGGACGTTTCTTTGGCTGCTTTTCGACGTTCGTCTTCCGCAGGGTCCGATGGCATCACCAATGCAACTCTTGCCCATCTTGGACAAGAGGCCATGAAAGAACTGTTGAAATACTACAACCGCTCATGGCATGATGGCATTGTTCCCCAGCAATGCACGATTAGTAGGCTCGTACTGCTATTCAAGCAAGGAAAGCCGCCTTTCGACCTGACGACATTTCGCCTTATTGCGCTGGCGAGCTTCATAGGGAATATAACAGAAGATATGATCCTTATACGCCTAGAATGTTATCTTGAACGCCCCAATGTGTACCTTGACTCCATGACAGGCTTTCGGTGAGGCAGGTCATCAATAGACAATGTTATCGGCCTGACAACGTTCACGCAACAACAAAAATTCCTCAAGCTCATACCAGTGGCGCTCTTTCTCGATGGTGGGCGTACGGTAATGTCACACATGAAGCGATGCACGAGTCATTGGAGGCTGTTGGAATCAGTGACCGAATGTTTCTGTGGATCCGCGACTTCTTGACCAGAAGGTCCTTCTCTTTAGAAGACCGAAGGTGGCCTGATTGCCATCTATTATGCAAACGGTGGCATCCCATAGGGAGGGGTACTGAGCCCTAGTCCCTATAACCTAACTATGGTTGTCATTGCTGAAATTACCCAAGACAATTCACCTATCAATGTACGCTGGTGACATTTGTCTTTGGTCTTCTGCGTTGGCTCGTCTTCAAGTGCACGCAAGAATTCAGCCGGCAGCCATCCTAACTTGTTCGTATCGCCAGAAACGAGGCGTTCGTGTGTCCATCGAAAAATGCGCGTTAATCGCGTTTACAAGCAAACTCGTGGAACCGTACTCTGTTTATCTCAATGCGCAGGTTATAAAATACTGGTCAGAAGTCTCACTGCTTCGTAGGTGTGATTATTGACAGGAACCTTTCATGCAGCCCCCGCTGCATCTACCTGAAGCGGAGACTTATTTTGATTGTACATACAATGAAGTTCCTGTGCGCAACAACATGGGGCGCGTCGGTACGGTCCATGCTGCAGCTTTACAGAGGACTGTATGTGGGCTTTTTACGGTACAGCTTGCTGTTTTACTCAGGTAAAACAGATATTCGCACCCTCGAAAGATTGCAAGGCCAGGCTCTACGAACATGTCTTAGACTACCAAGATGCGCCTACACTCATGCAACAATCATGATTGCTAGAGACTATTTTGTTCCAATATAAATAACGATTGACAACTTTAGAGAACAGATTCGACATCTTTATTGCGTACACAGGCACTATATTGCTGATTTTCCAGCACAAAGACCTCAAGCCTCATTTTCGAAGTTTTTTACGACACATCAAGGCTACCTTCCGTCGGGCTTTGCACTAGCAGCAAGACCACTGTGACCTCTGTGGTGCCTCCGACAGCCACAGGTATGCCTCACGATACCTGCAATCACGAAGAAGACTCATCATTCAACAGTGGCTCTACGTCAGTTGACACAGTCATTACTGAACGAGGCTTATGAACCAAGAACGCAAATTTGCACCGATGGATCTGTCTTAGCCATCAGCTCCACAGGCGCTGTTATCATCCCTTACAAGTCACAATTAAGTTCAAGGTGTCCCACAGAACGACTTCTACAGCAACAGAACTTGCCGCACTACGTACCGCTGTTGATTACATCGCACAAGCAAAACCTCGAAAGTGAGTCATTCTTTGTGACTCCAAGGCACCCCTTTAGAGTGTGCAGTCAGATTTTCGATGCAAGACACATGAGCAAACTGGTGTTTGAGACCTGAGAAATTATCCATCAAGCCCTGATAAACGGACATGCCGTCATCTTCCAAGGACTTCTGGGGCACTGTGACATCGTCGGAAATGACCTTGCTGAGGATGTCGCCCGGTCAGACCATGAAGAAACCCTGACAGTTCCTATGCACTTATCAAGGACAGACGCTGCGAGGGGTCTTCGTTTACTTGCTCAAAACAAGACTGAAACTTTGTGTAACACCCTGATTTTTCCCAGCTGCCGTCTCCGCCGGCTAGATCCTACATTGAAGCTACAGATTCCATCTAACTTCTCCCGCCGTGAGGGAACCTTACTATGCCACCTCTGGTTAGGGGTGGCTTTTACGAATGACTAATCATTCCTTATTGGAACGTCCGACTCTGACTCATGCAACTGTATATAGACGATTGAGCAAGTATTATATTTTTGTAATGTCTATGACGTCGAACGCGACGTTCTTGGGAAGGTGTTGAATCGATTAGACAGACCATTTTCAGAGACTAAGATTCTCAGACCATGGCCCCACGCCTCGCAGGCTTACAAAGCGACGCGGGCACTGCTACAAGTCATGAAATTGACTGGCTTAAGTGTCCAATTGTAGGCGTGAAGCGATGGACAACCGCTCGTGTTCACTGAGAGTACCTTCTTCCCTCCCTTTCCTTTCTCTTTTCATCGCTTAGACCTCTTTCCCCGTGTAGGGTAGCAAACCGGACGCGCGTCTGCTTGACGCCCCCACCGTTCCTTCCTTCTTTTCCTTCTCCTCCTCCTGATGCGAGCTTTTTTTAAGAAAGTTCTGAGAATCAACTTGTACTCCTCGTCCGCTCGACAATAATTCAGTACTGAACCGGAAGTAACAGCTGCTGTGAGTCGATCATAAGCGCGACTATAGGAACGCGTGTGCTCATACACTGCGCTTCGTTACGCTACAGAGTGGCACCTGCTTAGACTTGAACACAGACTCGAACTAAGGTACATGTGAATTGACTTTGCCGAACCCCATAGCAGGCCCCAAAGTGTTTAGTACCGTGTAAGTTGCGCACAGCGCGCCAAACCAAGCCACGCGGCTGGTGTCTTGCCTCTCCCCACCGCCATCCTTCTTCCCTGGGATAATGTCGATTAGCAAATATTCGCCACTACCCACGAGGAGTCCGGAACAGAACGCATAACGCTGGCGCTAGTATGCCAGCTGTTTTTAACGTTTTCTTCTTTCTTGCGACATACTTCGGTTCATTTAGCTCATACTACCTGAGAAAGATGTGCCAAGCGGGCATCTGTCGTTACTTCTGGGAAGATTCGGCGCCATGACACCGAATGGGATTGTAGTGCGGAATCGAAAAACGTATGAACAGCTACGCTCGGTTTTCTGATATTTCATTTTTACAGTGAAGCTGTTAGAACCTCGATTAGAACCTTGACGTCCGCAGCTTCGCCGAGCTGGGTGAGAGAGACCTGAGAGAGAGTGAAAGCAGAGTATAAAAATAGCATCGTGGCGAGGGTGGGTGAGGCCTAGCGGGGGAGAAGTAGCGGCGCGGCAGGGACACAGGCGGTGTGACGTCATTGCTCTCCGATAAAAACCCGCGCGCTCACTTCGGCGGTCCTCTTTCTCACAGCGGGAAAAAATTTCTGGCTCTGCCATCGCAAACACCAGAGACCACGGAGCAGGGGGAAGTCAGGCAAAGTTAGACTACGGTGCGGTTTGGCACTACATTACTGGCCTTCCCCCAGCTCGGCTGGTCTCTCGTGTTTGCGATAGCAGAGCCCCGCACATTTTTTCTATCCGCTTTCGATATTGTGTCAGCAGTAGCCACGGGAGGTTTGAGGTTTCGCAGTATTCTTGCTACTCACTAATATATAAGTTCCCGTAGAATAAAACACAATGCTGTCCTATAACATTCTGACTGCCTTCTACAGCAATGCGGCGAAGATTAGCTCTTTGGGCTTTCCGTCGAACCAGCCTGAACGTTTCACCATGAATACCCAGCCTTTAATTAAGAACTTGTTATCAATTTGTTTCTGCTCAGGCATTAGTCGAGTTCATTCATCGCGTACATTCTCACGGCTGTGCTAGATAAAACAACATTTTTTGTGTCTTTGCTCATGCCGTGGTATCGAATTGTGGCCCACCTTGGTTGCCTAGTGCCTATGGTGTTGGACTGCTTAGTACGAGGTCGCGGGATCGAATCCCTGCCATGGCGGTCGCATTTCGATGGCTGCGAAATGCGAAAACAGCCGTGTACTCAGATTTAGGTGCACGTTAAAGAACCCCTGCTGATTCGAATTATTCCGGAGTCTCCCATTACGGCATGCTTCATATTGAAATCGTGGCCTTGTCACGTGAAATCCCAATTTAATTTTTCCCCCGAACTTAGGCTCCCGACTGCGTACGTATATTAGAATCAAGAGAGATTGTTTCGGAAAATACGCTTTTTGACGCTCATTCTTTATCGCGTTCCGGAAAGGAGTACGCTTCCCGTGATATAGAGGCAAGTACTGTTCCACATTCCTACTCATTCTCGCTTACATCACGAGCCTACTAAACAATGCCTCAGCTAACTACTCATTCACCCTTCTGCAAGTGCTCAGGCAAGAACCGCTAGAGCCTTCTGCAGCCCGCATCGTTCATAAAGCGAAATTTAGAACGGTGCTTTGTGTAAACGAAGAAGCTGTACAGTACTGGGACATTCCACGTGAACGTGGAATGGAGGAGGTTAAGTTCGAAGGAGGGGGGGGGGGATAAGTGAGGTTCAAGTTCGCATTTGGTCACCACGAAAATTAAGTGTTTGCCCTAACTGCTTGCTCTTCACACTAACGTGAATTACCGCCAAGCAAGCACATTCTAACGAACAGCCCACCAAACGCGTATATAGAAGCACCAAACGAAAAGAAAAGAGAATATAGCACAAAAGCTGGAAACACGGGCTTATAAGCAGAGCTGGCTGGATGGAAGAATTACAGATGTAATGGAATGACCACTTGCCTGGAAGACCTAAGGCGTAAATATATTCGTTCGATGTCCCTGCTGTTTCCGAATATATATAAAAAAATGAGTTTAACTAGGGAACCCCAAATGTTTAGCCATCCTAATATAAATGTAGTCCGTGGCTACTACCCAAAACAGAATGCAAACAGCCATGTCCCGCGTTCTTATTTTACTTATTTTATTTCTGTATTTATTTATTTTTTCATTAGTAACAAACCAACAAACATTATGTACTTGGGTGCGTGCTAAGAGCTATTACTCAAACTAATATGACGGCCGCTCCTTCCAGCTAATAGCGAAATAGCCGACGCTTCCAAATTGCCTTAGCGTTTGCAAGAAATTAATGAAACAGCAGGTTTTCGCTTTATTGCATCCCGCCCCCGCCAAAAAGCTTAGGTCATAAGATGGTTACCAATTTTTTATGCTACCACTGCAAATATGAGCAAATTTAAGCCTAATGAAGGGGCGTCGCTAGGAAGCAAAATGCCTGAAAGTGCGGTAGGTTTCGTAATATTTGCCCATTTTCTGTTTTTCTCCGAATGGACCAAAGCGTAAGTGTGTTACGAAACACATTTTAACTCGTAGGGTATTATATTCCTCTACTGTTTACAATACATATCGTGAAAATGTGGTACATTGCTTTTGACATGAGAGAGAGAGAGAAGAGGTAAACGGGATGGGAAAGGTAGGGAGGTTAACACATAAGATTATGGTTTGCTACCCTGCACTCTGGGAAGGTAAGGGGAAATGAAAGACGGAAACCACACGCGGAGAAAAAAACCAAACAAACAAAAAAAGAGACCGTGAACGTTGTGACCGTCCCGCAGAATTACAGTCTCTCCGATAGGCCACTCGAACGCAAAAATTTAAAGAGTGCCTTGACTCTCTTGTGGTGTCACAACTGCATAGGTTGGCGTTTCGGGACTGTCTGCCCCGAAATTGGCCGGTCGTCAAGACGCGCCAGCGCCGTCGCTAGAGAGAGAGAGAGAGAGTAAAACATCTTTATTAATAATATTTGAATGGCGAGAGCAGTGTGGGAGGAACCCTCAGTCCAGGGTCCCTAAGATGATTCCGGCGATGTTTCGAGCCCGTTGTATCACAGCTCGGAGGACCTCGGGAGGTCCGTCGCGGAGGGCATCGTCCCACAGCTCTTTGTTGCGGAGGAGGTAAAGGAGAGTTGGCAAGGGAGGAAAGAGGTTTGCAGTGCACTCAATCGTGACGTGGAAGATTGTAGGCGAGCTGCCACAGCCAGGGCAACGATCTGCATAACAGTGTGGGTAGAATTTATTGGGAGAGACAAGATTTGGAAAAGTTGCGGTTTGTAACTGGTGTAATGCCACTGCTTCCTCCCGCGAGAAGGACGGCGGTGGCGCGGCGTGGGTGCGACGAATGCGTGTATAATGACGGAGTATGTCTTTGTAACGGAGCAAGGGATGCCCCCACTCTGAACTAGTCGCCTCACCACGCCGAGTCGCCCGGAGGGAAATTTCTCGGGCAACCATATGTGCGCATTCGTTACCCGGCAGCGAGGTATGACCAGGGGTCCAGAGTAAGTGGATGCGGGGAGGTGTGGTTGGTGTATTTTGCGGGATCTGTTTGAAAATTTGGTGCGCCGCTCTCGGGATGCCATGTCCTGATAGGAACGCCCGGCATGCCTGTTGCGAGTCCGTCAATATATACACTTCCTCAAGAACACGGATGGCGTATCGAATTGCAAGAGCAACACCGAGAATTTCTCCGTAAGCGGCATTTGTTCCGCGCAATGCAGCAGAGTCTCTCAGGGATTCGGTGCCATCCAAAACTACCGAGGTATAGCTCTCTTGAGTGCGTGATGTGTCCGTGTATAAAGTATGTGTTTCCGGGATGTTTGCAAGCATGCGGCCAATGTATCGTACACGGGCTTCGCGCCACCCTTTCTCATGCTCTGGGTGCATATTACGTGGCAATGGATGAATACTTAGTGCTTGGCGTATCGCTGACGACAAGATCGTTGGACGGGTTTCAGACTGAAGGGGTGGGACAGAGCATCCTAGCCGCGTGAGAAGATGGCGGCCAGTAGGAGTGAGTAGGAGGCGCTGGCGATGGCTGCTGACCCAATGTGCCTCTAGCAGCTAGTGACTACTTGTGTGCCCTGTATCGGGAACCACGACAAATAACGCAGTCGGTAGTTTCCTCGTCACCTCAGTGGTCACACGCAGCACTATACTTCCCTCAGATGCGAAAAGCAAACGACTTCGTAACTGCAACGCCAAGCCACAGTCGGCAAAGTACAGTTACTTTCGGCCCGAGTTTCCCCATGTAGCAACTGTGGTGCCGCGTATGACCGAAGCAAAGAAGGTCACGTTGACTGCTTCACATCACGCTCTGTTTGTGCTGGCATGCTCAAAAACCACGCATTGCCGCGAAAATTCTGACTTGTGTACGATGGACGAAAAGAGTAAAATAGCAGGAAGCCGCCGACAAAATGTCGCAACTAAACTTGGCAGTTTCGTCCGAAGCTAGGACGAAGCAGTGACAGCAATACCAATGTGTAATGGTGTAATACCTCGGACGGCGTTCCACCTATACTCGGCTGCGACACGTTGCCATGACGCAGCATACAAGGCAACTACAGTGTTTGGCGTGCAATAAACAGCGGCCTGGCACCTGTGCCAGGCGTCTCACAATGCTGGCGTGATTGGGAGCGCCAGCAGTGGCGTTGCAGGTGCCGCATCTCGATTTGTGCACGAAATGACAACGAAAGGAAAACCCGTCGGCGTTGTAGTCAGCACCTGGGGAAATAGGAGATGACTTTAGCTTGGCGTTTATTGCCCGTTCTGATAAGACCAGTGCATAAAGACACAGCGGTTCAGCAGAAATGATAGTGCGCTTGTAGTATGCTTTCACACAACGCTCATGCCAGCAGCGGAAGGGCGGCGCAGAAGAGCGCCGCATGCGCCATTGATAGCGGGGCAGCACGACGACGACGCCAATGGTGCGAACGCGCCTCGAGCCTCCGAGTGATTGCTATCGCTATAGATAAATAAACACGAACGGCTAAAGTCAGGCACATGGGAAAAAATGATAGTAGATCAAAAGGTATCTGGAGTGAGAGAGAACAATATTTCTTTTTAATTTGACAAATAGCTTTCCGTGTTGCAAATGAATATTGTAACTGACACTGTCCATGCCCCTACAGCTTAGCGCAGATCTCAGAGCCCAATGACTGGAGGTCCAACGAGGGCCTGATTGGCCTTCGTTCTCTAAGAGTATCACGCAGCCAAGCTTGCACAACAATCAAGCATTGCCTTGGGGTTTGCTAAGTTCCTGCTACGAAGAACAACAGAACGGCAAATACAAATAAAATAAGAAAATTGTGTTCATATTTTATAGCAAAAAATTGCGAAAATTCTCTGTCGGAAGCATTCCTACAATACAGCGAATGACCTCCCATCAGCAACGACCAACATAAGCAGCTCACATGAAACAGCGACGGAGCCAAGCAATATTTATATCTAAATAAATCGTCGTGTACGTCAAATGAATGTCTTTCTGCAGGTGCAGCCTTTAGTAGCCTGCGCCTCTGAGAGTAAAACCTGTGCACATGGCAATAATGTCAGGAATAAACTCGGGATTTCTTTTTATCTAGTCCTTTTACTACAGCCTGTGTCAAGAGACGACTTAGCAAATATATTCTGTGTCTTACAATGCGAATAAGAAAGTAAAAAGAAAGCCAAGACGTACATAAAGGGTGCCCGCGTGCCCCACAGAATATTGGGAGAAACTTCCGGACAATTGCTTACCTTACCCCAAAAAATAATAAGACGAATTGCCGCCAGCAAACGTCCTTTCAGACAAGAATCAAATAGAAAGACCCTCAATAAATGTATTACATTTAAAAATAAAAAGAGCCCCGCTATTGGGCGGAGGGGCGGAGGGGGAAACTGCTTCCGGGCAGCGGAGACGACTCGCCGGAAAAAACAACTGTAGAGGACCGCTCTAAGGCAAACATTAGGCGCCTTATAAAAACAACAATGACAATAACGAGAATAATAACAGCGGCGCTGACAGGATGACTACGACGATGTCACGGCGAAGACTTGTACGCTGAGGACCCGTAATGGAATTCTGGCCTGCAGCAAGCACAGTTTTATCTCCTGGCGACTTCTTCTGCCAAAAACTTTTTTTTATATCTCCGGAAAAAAGCCTAGTGAGGGCAGCTGCTATAAACGCCGTGAAAACTTGATTAGGTATGTTAAACAGGCCTGCACCGTGAAACAACGTCTTTCAAGAATTGGGTGATATACCGGATATGCTGGTGGACCTCCGCCGAGGGGAGTCAGTGGTCTTGGCATTCTGTGGCTGAGCGGGGAGTTGTGAATTCTTTTTGAGGCCGCGGCGACAGCATTCTGGCGGGTTAGAACGCAAGATCCTCTTGCACCGAAGATCCCGTGCGTGTTGCACAAACTCAAGTGATCAAAAAGATTATTAACACCTCGCTGCATCGTCTGGTAGCCCTGGTGTTGCTTTGGGAAGTTATATCTGTGATAATATATGGTACGCAGGAGTAGAAAGTATAAACATATGAAGACAGTGCGCCGTGCGGTGGTGAAGAGGACAGCGACTCTTTGCAAATACCCGCAAGAGAGCCATCATCATGATGGACACCAATTTGGGAGCGTCCGCAGTGGCGCCTCAAAAAGCGTTGCGCGAGAGAGTGTGGCACGTGGCCCGTGGTGTGAGCAGTGCGCGAGGTTCGGCGCTCCACGGAAAACAGCATCCTCGCTGGGCGTCTGGCCCATAGGAGCTATCGCCGCCCGCCCCAATACGCCACACCCGAGTCAACGCTGTCGCCCGCTGGGAGGTTTCCTCGCCCCGCTCTTCCGCTGGGCAACTGGTCCAGGAGGGTTGGCGGTCCTGAACCGGGGCGATCGAGCGTTCGGATGAGCGGCCACAGGGCTACCCCGCCAGCTGTGGACGCGACCGTGGGCTCCCGAGCGCATACCCCGCCGGAGGGAAACCGGGCACGCGGAGGCTCCCGTCTATCGACTGTTGCGCAGAGTCACCTGAGCCCCGCGAGGCGGTCCGACCCGGCTGTCTGACACGGCTGTCCGACACGGCTGTCCGACACGGCTGTCCGACCCGGCCGGCCGACACTGCTGTCGGACCCCGCTGGCCGACATCGGTTCCACGAGGTCTCCGACACGGCGACACACGCTTCCGCCGGAACTGTAGGCCAATTATTATCCACCGATCAACAGATATGGTGCACGTCGTCTATGAGGCATTTTGGGGGACTGTCACGTGTGTGTGCCGTTATCTGTGCTGTGTGCGTCAATACAAGTCTGATGTGTGTTTGTGCTTCCGCGTGCTGCTTCTCCATTTTTCTGGAGTGATCCGGCCCCAATAACATCACAATATCTATAGTAGTTTTTCCCACCTTTGCCCTGTCCGCCGACTGCTTCCAGCCTTCTTGTATCTTTCACTTAGTGCAGGGTAGCAAACCAGAAGTTCTTCCGGTTAACATCCCTGTCTTTCCCAAATCCTCTCTCTCTCTCTCTCTCTCTCTCTATATATATATATATATATATATATATATGTGTGTGTGTGTGTGTGTGTGTGTGTGTGTGTGTGTGTGTGTGTGTGTGTGTGTGTGTGTGTGTGTGTGTGTGTGTGTGTGTGTGTGTGTGTGTGTGTGTGTGTGAAGTGATCATTTGTGAATCCCTGATGCGTGTCCCATTGTCCGTGGCTTCACACTTTCACTCTCTACTTGTTGTCCCCCATTCCTGTTCCCTTTTCCCTTGCTTTCAGCGTAGTGATGCATGCGGGATGCTCGACTGATTAGCTTTCCTGACATTCACTTCCATTCTTTTTCTCTCTCTTTTTTATTTAAACCTATCGCTATCAATAATCACAAGCTGGTGGACACGAACTGCGCAAATTTCGGCTTATGTTCGAGACGGAAAGAGGCTTCCCCGAGTGGCTGACCGGATTGGTATCCTCAAGCCATGGATGAATTGGCAAAAACCTAAGAGGAAGAATTGACCACATAGCACGAACCCAAAGTTATCATCCAGGAGTATTCTCGGTGCATGATTCTCTGTCTGCCTTTCTTGAGAGCTCATATATGGAAAGTGACGTCATGTCCTATTTGCATTTGGCGTGCTTTCGTCTCACTTTTGATCTTCTGGATGTGCAGCGACTTCGTTTTTCCATAAATAATATGTGTGCGCAATGCCACAAATCGGAAACCATGTAACCATCCGCCGTCTTCAGTGGCTAATGTCAGTAGCTTGGCCTGCAGCACGATCGAACCTACTACTACTCTTACGTTGGAGGCTGAATGACAACGCTGCCTCACTTGCCGATGTTGTTATGCTTTAGTTTGGACATGTACGTGTACGGAAAGAAAATATATACGACAGTTATAACACGAGACGGTCGCAAGCTTAACTAAAACGTACGCGACATTTTGCCAGCAGATCCATTGACAAAAATGATTCGTTCCATATAGCAACAAAAACGCGCATAGAATTCCGTTTAAGAGCACTTCTCGAGAAATAAATCTGCCACTTAAAACTTCGCACTCCGCGAATCGAATACTGACACTCCCAGTCAAGACCAAAATCAATACAAAACTGCCAAGAACAACTAAAGCGTGGAAATTGCAACACGTGACACGGTGGCTATACGCCACTACCTCCGAGGTTTTGTGGGTCAGTAAAAAAAGCGTCTGGCAAGCGTCTAGCAATCACATTACCGGCCCTTCATTTTTATGCAGCCTACCATGCAGAGCAGTCCCTGCTGACCACGGAGTACTGCTGACTTAAGTCCATCGAAGAAGTCCGTGGCCATAATAAAATGTTTTGCGCTGCCCATGCCATATTCGTCACGGAAAATCTTGACAATGAGGAGATTCGCCCTTTCCAATAAATCACAACATGCGGCCACGCTAGACACACAAGAAAAAAAAGGAAAGCGAAAGAACGGGAAACAGCACGAAGACAGAAAGCGGGCAGCCTTTCTTTGAATCATCCTCAGTTCTACGGTTACAGCCGTAGTTGTACTATCTAAATAGAAACGGTGTTCTGCTACCCTGTCTGTCGCCCTTTGTAAAGACATTCTCTACAAGAAATCGTCGATGTCCTCTTAAAGTGTGGGCGCCGAATGTAAAAACGCTGGTATGAATTATACCCTTCCGGCACACAGCGAAAAACTCTCAGTCGTTCGCTTGTGATCTGACACATGGCCACTGCTGCACAGTTATTGCAAGCAAACTCCAATTCGGTCTGGTCCTGTCTATCTCCTCTTCACCGAAGACCAGGGCGCGCAAACCAGGACTCGCGATTACCCGGACTTGCATTGCGACGGAGGTGTTAGTCATCGCTACTACGTTAACCTCAGACAGTGATAGCTTCTCTTGTTTATCTAGCGACTGCTCACTAACGTTACGCTGTTACACTCTCCAGGCTGCCCAGACGGAGCAAGCGCATTTCAATGATGGCGTCTTATATAGTATGACCTAACCATCTGGACAGGATTGTGATGTGGCAATCGAATTAGTGCAACCGCCCTCACTCAGTCAAAGTTACACAACGGGTTTGGCATATAAAAAATTGCATTGTCTCTTGGTTTGCAAGCATGTCTTACGTACTTATGCAAACAATGAAGAGGCTTTTGCATATTAGAAAATGAAGGTTTCCTTAAGTTGATTTTAGATGTAGAAAAGAACATATTGGGACAATGAGGCAATTTCACTGTGTCCTCCAGAACCACATAGAGCGAAAGTAGGTGAGGTGTTCGATACAGAACAAAGACAGTGAAAAGAAAGTGCTGGATCAATCGTTGTCTATTTGATTCCTCTGCAGCAGTAAGAGACGAAAGAAAGAGAAGAAAAGCTGAACAGTCCGTACAGTGGCTTAGCGCACTGCTACTTCTAAACTCCACCAATGGTGTTAATTGAATGTATGCCACGTTTCAAACCACCACAGCTCCTATCCAGACGTCCACGCGGCATGGACGACTAAAAGCGCTCACCCCACCATCACCTGGAAATCTGAACAAAGGACAAAAGGGAGGGAACCACGACAACAAATTGATAGGCGCAGTTAAATAGACGAAACAAATCACCACCCATCCCTCGGCCCTTATCCAGCCGTCAAGAAAGCCTCTAAACCGGCTGTTGCGGGATTCCACGAAAGTCCCTCAGCCCACCCTTCACCTGGTAGCCGGAGCGAAGAACAAAGGGGGGGAGGGGGGGGAGGTCATCGACGAACGAACTAGGTGTCACCGGCTGATTTCTTTCCACAGATCCCTAACTAGTTTCTTCGGAGGCGGAGTTACTGCGGGTTATGGCGAGCACGGGCGTGATATCGCCACGGAGTCGACGATGGTGATTTGCTACTGCATAGTCTTCAGATTCCCTAGTCGACTCGCCTAAGGAAGACGACGGTATTAAAGCCGAGACTTCTCGAGAGTGAGGAGAGAGGGTCCTGAGGAGAACTGAAACGTTTAATTTGCTCCTGCATGGAGTGGGCCTCCCTACTGAAGCCGTGTACCTAAGCTAATTAACCCTTTTTCCTTCATTTTCTACAACCTGACGTAGTAGTCAATAGGCTTGATGGGTGATGGATGGATGGATGAATGGATGGATGGATGGATGGATGGATGGATGGATGGATGGATGGATGGATGGATGGATGGATGGATGGATGGATGGATGGATGGATGGATGGATGGATGGATGGATGGATGGATGGGTGGATGGTAGGACCACCAAGCTGTTGCTATTATACTGCCTAATGTCCTACCTAGGTTAAAAAAGAAAAAAAGAAAAGGAAAAAAAGCCCACGATGAATGCCCATAACCAGGTCTTTTTACCCTTTATTGGGAAAGTTCTTTTTGTACCTGTTCATTTTTTGTCGTTTCCCTTATTTTTCTGCCACCAATTTTCCAATCGCCTCTTACTGCTGGATTCAACGTCCCGAACGCCACTCCAGCTACAACAGCACTTACAGAGGAAAGGTGGGTGTTCTACTTTGTCAAACGCACACAGCACGCACACGCGCACAAGAGAAAAAACGACTGAACATATTGCATTAGTTTTGTTTGTAGCAGCGTTTTAAAGGGATCAGCCTTTTATTTTTTTCAAAAATAAGGACGCGAAATCTGTGAGCGATTACAGTATGAAAGTTGAGTCCGCAGCGCTGGCATTAAGCCCACATCCAGTGAGGTCAAGCGCGATGCCATGCGGAAAGCTGCGGCTCGTTATTCCCGCGGGGTCCCAGTAAAAGGCTTCTGCACCGAACCACTCGGGAGTAAACCGGCCGGCGCTCATGTTTATTCGCCCCACTTGCTCCACATTTTGCGTAGCTGATCGGTCGACTGTCGTCTGTCCTGGATGTTTAATAAGAGCTTGATTTTGATAAGTGGCACAGTCCTGAACATCGTCGTTTGGTTCTTTGGTTCCATGTTCATACTTTTACCAAACTCGCACTAACGAGCAATCTTACGCTTCCACTGCTTCCGAAAATTCCTATGGGACTATTATTTATACCTTGTAGTTCTGCAAGTTCCGTTGTCGACTTGTATTTGGTGGTGGTGGTGGTGGTGGAGGCAAGAAACATAAAGCAAGCTTATGCGTAAGTTCCTGCGAGTGGTGCAATAACTTTTGCCAAAATGGACGTAATCGCCCATTAACAGCAGCCCATTATCCAAACGTAGAGTGAGGCTAAGCTGTTTGCTTTTTTATATACATGGGCAAGTATAATGCGCTTTAAGGAGGAAAGGTGCGGGAAATAACAGTGACAAGCAAGGAATCTGTACATTGACAAATTAGCCCTTGGCGCGATAATTTGTGTGACACATTGTCCTTGAGCATAAATATCGGTACCCTAGCGGTTCTGCTTAGACATTAGCAATATAAGCGCGTGAATGTATCGAACGACAACGTTGTTGGCACACTTGATGAGAATTAACATCGCATGAATTAGGCTCGTAAGAATTAAAATGGTCTGACATATTGACTCTTGATTTGACAGGAGACACCACACATGTTAATATGACAAAAGAAATTATCGCATTTGTGTGGTGCCCTCGCCTAATTTTGCGAATAGTCATATATTCAGAAGTTTCAATCACTTCGAAAGTTACGAAAGACGAGTCCAACAGAGCAGAAAGCACGGCAAAAGACACCAGTTGAATGTTGAACGTTGACAAGGAAACCTGAAGATAATCCGCAACTGCGAAGCAGCTAGGCACAGCGAAGCACAAGGTCGGGTGTTCGATCACCAGCAGCGGCGGAGGCATTCAAATATGAAGTGAAACGCAAAGACGCCTCTGCGCAGAAATTTTGCCCCACGTTACGAAGTCTCGAGCGATTAAATGTCATTCCAGCTACGTCATCCATTCTTTTCATCAGGACCTGAATTCGCGCAACCTTTTCTTTCCTTTTTCTTTTTTTTTTCTCATAGCTGCCAGCAGTTCGCTGGTCACGTTGGTAATGTATTATAAATAAGAATAACATCTCCAGCATCACCACTGGCTGACTTTTGGCTTTAGTAACACCTTTAGCGTAACAACTTTGATGTGAATACGAGCCTAGGCGTAGTTTCTGGCCGCAAAACCAGTAAATAGCGCTGAGGCACCTAAAGCTCGGAAGATTTCTCAGTGATTCACGGAGGAAACGAGAAGCAAGGGTCGCCTGTACCCTTCGATCACGGGTTAATAAGAAGAGGCTGTAGATTAATTATGAGCGCGAGTAGCTTGTGGCGCTCGCGCATTAGTTGTGTCACAGGTCCTTGAGTTTCCGCTCTGAGACCCTATTGAGGTAGCTTTGCAAATCTTGTTTCAAGACGATATTAAGTTCTTGAAATAAGTGTTGCCAGAAAATCTCCTAAAGTTAATGAAGCACACGGTAGGTTTTCTTCAGCTTTTTTGAACAGCGCACGCTAAATCCTCAGCTACTGGCCGCGAAATTATTTCGTACCAGCACCCTCGAGACACACAAACATCGCAACTATGAATATTGCGAAACTGCGTTTCGCCATGCAAACGTGTCACGAACCTCATTTCGGACGTTAACAAAACAGGACTTCTGTGTCAATACTGAGGGTTTTCGGAATATATAGTATATTTAGACTTTCAATTTACTTTGGGGCCCTCTGTACCCTATTCAATGCAAAGCGCGCATTGCTTCCATCTTTTCTTTTTTTTTTTCATCGTCGAGCAGCAGCATTTCCCCTTGAAATGCCGCCGTTCTGCGCCCAGCCCACTTTGTTTTGCTCACTTCAGACACGTACATCCCTCTGGCGTCTTTCTCGATGCAAACCACGCCGTCGGAAATGCATCACTTGCCTTACGGGCCGCTTCAGTTCTTGTTTTCTCGTTGAACTGCGCACTCGGAAGAGAGCGTCTCTCTCATTCGCTCGACACTACTGAAAATTTTGAGTCTGGCTGCTATCTCCATAGCTGAGCAATGCTTAATACAAGAGGCACTTTGTAATTGCATTAGCGTATACCACGTTTCGCTCATGTGTTGCAATAGCCTATAAGACCGACAACGACGCAGACTACAATATTTTGCGTATTTTGCCTCTGTGACTTCAACGTGGTGTATAACAAAATTGCGTCCTCCTTTAGGTGTGTCAGTTAAACAAATACGAGAACAAAACTATGCCACTTCTCGATTTCAATTTAATATCAAAACATTCGCCAACGGCTAGCAGCTGAAATGAAGCAAAACACTATACAGGGTAAGAACTCCAAATCACTGACAACGTTTTAATGTGCCTGAAAATTATGACACGCGTGCAATAATCCTGCGTCAAGTTACAACACGTGAAACGAGTTATTATATACATGTACTTTTTTTCATGAGTGAGAAATGACTTCGCTTGATAAGTTTGACTTCGCTTGACTTCGCTTGATTTCCCTTCGCCGTATTGCGCATTATTCTTCTTTAATTTTTTCTAATTGGCACATTTACAGTCGACAAATGTTCTCCACGCTTAGCCTTTAAGACCCACTTTCGGAGCTTCCGACATACGATTTTTCTGCAGAGCTTATTTAGAGAGAAAATTATGTCCGCTGATTTTCAAACAAGAATAGTTTTCCATTCGCTAGCGGATATCACTTCAGTTCAAAGAGCGTACTGTACAGCTGCCCTCGCAAAGTTTCCATTCTGCATCTCTCTACTACACAGGAAACGGGCTTCTGGAAACAAACACTGACACTCCCCCGAATGCAGGCAGCAAGTGCCTAACTATGCCAATGGCAAATTGAGGCATCGGTTCATTAGGGGTAACAGTTATTATCTGCGGGTAAAGCCCCAGTGCCGTAGCAAGCTTTTCTTTTTTTCTCCTGTCAAGAGAAACGGTGCCTGTCACTCACCTTGACGAAGTGTTCTTTGCTAGAGACTCTCGAAGTGGTGGAGCGACGGCAAGCCCTGCCGGTTACCGGAGGGAAATCGACGTTTACGACTTTGACGACGACGAAGACGGCACGGCCCGGGGCGGGTTCTCTCTTTCTTTCTCTCGAAGGGCGACGATGCCGGCCAGCGGAGACCGGGAAAGTGGAAGCGCTTTTCCTGCGGTCGGAGTCGCTTTCGGGATGTGGCCGCTAGTGCGCTCCCAACTTTTTTCCCGAAGTGCGGCAGCCGGGCCAGCGCTTTTGAACCCACCTTCCCCGCCGACTCACGCCGCGACCAATGGGAGCTCGAGGAGCCGATGCGACGTCACAGCGCCGTCACGACGGGCCACGTGAGCCGCAAAGCGCCTCGACGCCGACCGAAAGGCGCGTCGGTTGGGGATAAAAAGGAGGGGAAAAGAGAGCGAGAGAGCGATGGGAGAGAGGGAATAGCGTCACCGCACGAGCAGTTCTTGGGGTGTCGGCTGGGAAGGAGATGATTTCGCGGTCGCGGAGGCGGCTGTGGCGCTGACTGTGACGGACGCGCAAAACGCGACTCGCAAATTGCGCGTGGTCGCGCAAACGCAATTTCTGCGGCACCGTCGTGAGCTAAAAAGAAATAAAACGAGTTGATGGAGACAACGCGCAGAATATGAAAATGACGCCGCGGGCGTAACTGTGCTGTCCGAGGGCACTCCACGGATAGCATAATTTAAAAAAAGACAAAGTATAATATTTATGACGAACGCAAGCTTTTTCACGTCATTTGTGATCGTTCTTGGGCTGATGCATGTCCTTTTCTAATTTACTACACGTGTTCATGTGTTGCCTGAGGGCAACTGTCAGGTTTCTGCACTTTGTACATGCTTCCTTGAGAAAGAGGTATAGAAAAAGAGAGAAGAGGCCGGCCAGAATAGCGTGCCTCTGGTTAGCCAGTCTCGTTGAACATTCTAATAGTGAATGGTGAAATCATTAAAGAAATAGAAGGGAGAGGAGGTTGTAATATTTTCGTGCGCGTGAAATAATACAGAACACAAACTCAAAAGAGGCGTTCGGACGCGGAAAGCGCATCGTATAAAGCTGTGATGTTTGTAGGATATCTTCACCGAAGGAGTTTTTGGGATGACGATGGCGTCTACTCTCTCCATCATCGTCTGTCTGGCCACGTACCGGACAGACGTCATCATTCTTGAATTCAGCAAAGCATTGGACATGGTGACTCATTCGTGCTTCCTTTACTAAACTGAACTATATCGTTCCAGGAATAAAAACTAACGGGATTTTCTCATGTGTTTTACCGCGCAAACAATTTGTCGATGTTGATGGTCGTTGTTATAATAAGAAATCTGTGAATTCTGGTGCACCGCAGAGAAGCGTTTCCAGCCCTCGATTATTTTTTATTATTATTTATGTGAACGATTTAGCCATCTGTGTTCCATATGTGTTTTACAGAGCGTGAGTATTTGTCTTTTGGCTGACGACTGCCTATTTGCTACGACTGTAAACTCGACTACACAGATCAAAATGTTCTAAATCAAAGCATGAGCGGCGTGAAAATGTTGTTTGTGCATGGAAAATGAAGCTAAACCTTTAAAAAACCGTTTACATGTTTATTGCAAAACAAAAAGTGACACCATAAATGTTATTACACTATTGGCAATCTTACTAATCCATGTGTTCACATTATTAAATATAATGGCGACACAATCACGTGCCACTCAACTAGGTATTCTCATATCGACCCTACATGCGCTCCAGAACGTGTAAAATTGGCTTTATTGCGGTACAGACTTAATCAGCCAGTTCTGTTAAACTTTTAGCGTATAACACAATTACACGGTCTCAGTTGTACTAGGCTTCAGGGGCTTGGGAGCCATTTACTATGACGGATATTGACGTACTTGAGAAAATTGAGAGAATATCAATAAGGTTTATTATAGCAACATAAGAATATAGCAACTACCTGTGACACAATTCTCTGAAAGAAGTAATTAAAACAAATAACATACTTGCTCTGCAACTCCGCAGGAAACGTGCTAAATTTAATTTCTGTGTAACCTGTGCAATGGCATACCCATAAAACAAACCTGCCGCTTTAACTCCAGGCTTCATGCACGATACTAAAAAAAAAATAACAGTACGATCCTTATAGACTAACACCCCCTCTTCTGTACTCGAATACTAATGCCTTGAAAGACTCCTTCTTTCCCCGAACACTCTTTGAATAGAATCTTTCGCCTGACAAAATATTTACAACTGGTGACTTTCTTCACTCAATTGAACAGTTCTACGTTCTCATTGATGATTGGCTCTGATTTTCTTCTAATATTGTTGTGCTGCCAGCATTATACGTTCTCCTGTGCCTAAAGCTCTTTGCAAAGCTTTGTTTAGTGTTCGCACTTGGAATAGCCTTTCAATTATTATTATGTGGCTCATTCTTAACCTTTGTTCCCTACTTCTTTCTGGCCTAAAGATATTGGCCTGCAGTATATATGGTAAATAAACGAATAAATAAGTTTTCTAAACTCTGCAAATTTTTCAGTGAACCTCACACTGGAATGCACTCAACAAAAGCCTTGTAATCTTTTCTCACGGGTTGAATGTTGGTCATAATAAAATGTGGGACAAAGGAGTCCTTGCGGTAGCCGGGCGGAAAAATTGGGTCCATTTCCCAGAGAACAGTCGATAATCGTCCATACTGACTGTTAGAATCAGTCATGAATCTGAGACACGTGCGCGCCACTCAAACCCACGTGCAAGTGCACGTCGTTCGTTATCTTTATCTAATATGTAACCCACACCCTCAATTTTTAACGACTACCTCTCAATTCCTGCTGCGTGGTTACTTGCTTACACAGTCTCCTCGCTAAACGAACTGTAGGAACCTAAGGTTTCAGTGAAGTCCAAGAACGAGGCTGGATTTCGCGGCATTGCCTCTTCGGGTGAATTTTTTTATGGAATAGTTCAGTCGTCATCGCAGCTATTTTGCCCCATGTCTTTGTATCCGACTGGGCTCTTTAAAGAGAGCAAGTTGCCGTGCTTATAATGTTGTTGGAAATCGCGTGCGGTGCGTAGAAGACGGCGAAAAACTGGATAGTGGGGTGCGGGCTGTTTAGGAGAGGCATTGCAGCTTTTAAGTACTTAGGGATAACTTATAATGGTAAGCTAAACTGGCAGCAGGTAATCGAATCAGATGCTAGTAAAGAAGAACGTGCAATGGCTTTGTTGCGCCGGTTCGATAATAAAAATGCAGGAATGGGTAGAGCTACGTTGCTGGTGATTTATAAACTTTACGTCCGCCCCGTTCTCGAACTTGGCTGTGTTCTTTTTCATGATGTGCAGCATACAAGCTAAGACCTTTAACACTCCTGGAAAGGCAAGCGCTGCGTCTCTGCCTTGGGCTGCCAAGTTGTGCGGCTAACAATGTGCTTTATCTGGAGTATGGAATTACTCCGCTTGAATCCAGATTCAAGCCACTTACTGTCCTGACCTTCCTGAAGCTTTACAATGCATCCATCTGCCATCTGCAATCCGTTTTCATCACTTCTCCCGAATGATTCTTCAGGACAGGTTGGCGGCGTTACCGACAGCCCCAATTTTGGATTGTAAAACTTTGTTTGTTCAACAGATGTAGGGAAGGCTTTACGCCTTCCCACCTAGACGACGGCCAGGAGTCCTTGGACCCTAGCGGCGGTTTCGGCCTGTCGGATGGTCTTCAGTTGAATCTCCGGATCGGAGCTGAGTAATAAGGTCTCCCATTGTTCTAAAGACTTTATTCTTCCCTCAGAGGGAGCCTGTGGGCATTCCCACCGAATATGATTAAGATTAGCCCTGGCTTTACATAGCTTACACTGGCTGGAGCACTGACCCGGGGAGTAGAGGCTGCACGAGTTGTTTTTGTTCAGGTGCTGTTACCAAAACTTCAAGTTCGTCTACCGAGCCTGATTTCTTCAAAACTTAATTCGTTCAATGTCAAACTGATTTTTGATGAGATTTTTCCAAAACACGCAAAAGTGTTTCCTGTTCGCGTACTTGACGGTTTCCTTCCAGATCAGCGTAGTCAATTTTCGCCTCACTTGGTTATTTCTTTATAGATATTGCAGATATTGCAGATATTGCTCTGCACAAGTTCCATACTCAAAACAATATTTAGTGAAGGCCGCTTTCGGTATCTTTTCAAATCAACTCAACTGGTAATTTGCTCTCCGTCTCGCTGATTGCACTCCAATATTCCTTGCTGAATTTATGGCAATTATAATGGCTATACGAAAATAGGGTCCACAGAAATCTAAAGCAATAGTTGTTACATATGCGCTTTTGGTCTGTAAATATTTATTTCCTAATAATGGGTCACAACTTTTGAGCATATTTACGATTCCTGTCCTAAACAATTTGTCTGAAGCCCACTTTGTCTGGGTCCCCGAACATAGTGGAATCTTTTTAAGTTAATCAACTGACTGACTCGCACAATCATCACTGAATGGTCTGGTTTTAAATGTTCTTCCTGATTTCT